>NC_135727.1:31692507-32292507 GCF_964656455.1 Halichoerus grypus | reverse complement strand
CTTCCTTCAGAGATTGACATTCCTGACTCCATTATGTTATTCAGTTCTAAGCATAAAAATCACCTCCTAGAAAAGCTGCCTCTGACTGCAGAAAAATAAGTTTCTAGTCAGTTTCCCATTACAGTCTTTTATTTCACTGTGTATTACTTACTGGTATATGATATTTCTTTTACATATATACTTTTTAATGTGTTCATTAGTAATCTCTACTAAAACATAAGCTCCATAACAGCAGGAGTATGCTTTCCTTTTTCAACACTATATTCCTTGTGTCTATAATGGTGCCTAGCATATAACAGGCACTCAAAAATTGTTGAATGGGTGAATGAACCTATAAAATTTCTAGAATAAGGGATTTTCACTGTAGCAAGGTTTTATCAAGTAAAACAGGGAAGAAGGAATTGCAAATATGGTGAAAAGCTGGGACAAATAATAGAAAGGAACATAAATCAATGCACCATACAACAAGGTTGTTAGGAATTACAGAGAAAGACTATAAGAACTTTTCTCTTATAACACCCCGTATTTACAGGTTCCTATATCATTAGAAGTAAAAGCCTTGGGGAGCCTGGGTGGTTCAGTCAGTTAAGCATCCGACTCTTGATTTCAACTCAGGTCATGATCTCAGAGTCCTGAGATCGAGCCCCATATTGGGCTCCACACTGGGCATGGAGCCTGCTTAAGATTCTCTTTCTTCCTCTCCCTCTGCCCCTCCCTACTTTGTGGGGGGAAAAAAAAAGAAGTAAAAGCCTTAAAAAGAACTGGACCTATATATTTGACTTTGAGGTCAACAAGCAAAGCGTGGGCAAGAAAGACAGTCTCATCCCCAAGCCAACCTATGAGAGAAGACTCCTGAGGGATTACTCTGGTGGTGATGGCTACTAAGAGGCAAAAACAACAACAACAAACCCACAGATAAGTCTTGTGTGCTGATACATTTTAAAAGAGAGACACAGAAAGAGGGAGAGGGAAACACACAAGGACCAAGATTTGATAAGTGGCCTTCAGAGGAATTCTTCTGACACAAAGCTAAGAGAATAGGACAGCTGGTTGAGGTAAGCACAAGGTCAACATGAGGATTATCCAGAAGAAAGAAGACAGAGATAAGTCTGACATATAGATGGGACACAGCATTAGACATCCAGGAACTCTTTGTCTGATAGCAATTAGCAGAGAATAACCCAATGGGCTGAAGCCTGGGACACAGCTCAAATTTCAAAGAGGGCTCCAGAAAGAACAATGTTGGAACCTAGGGCCAAAAGATTCAAGGCTGGGTGTCTAATACAGAAGCCCATTTATAAGGACTAGGGTGTAAGAGCAGGTCTTTGTCAAAGAAACAAAGGAGAATCTCAATTGTTAGACCAATAGATGGGATCAAACCATGATCAAATATAATGCCCACAGTGCTAAGCTATTGCTCTAGGGCACCTCAAAATCTCACAATCTCAGCCAGGGTTGGGCCCAGAGTCCACAAGCTAAGCTGAATGTGCAGGTGATTAAAAATGCCCTTAGTTGTGAAAACTAAAGTCCTGGGACCAGAGAGCCCAGCAGGTCATTACTGAATGTGATACAAGATATATCTCTGTGGCCAAGGCTTTCTTCAATGATTTAAATAGTCCAGCATGAGTATGAGAGTCATTAGTGGTGGAAGGCATCTAATTAGGTTGGTGAGAGGCCACCAGGAATCAGACCTTAATTACTCCCAACCACCTGCTCTCCCAAAAGTTCAGCCAAAAGTGAAGATTCTCCTTGGATTCTCTCAATAGTCCTGCTGCTTCTGGGAAGCCAATGGCCAATTTCAGACATCAACAGAAGATGAACTGCCTCCGGAGTAGGTAGGGTATTAGTCTCCAAAGGTTTGGAAGCATGAACTCAGGCCTCCTGCCTATGCAGCTAAACTCCAAAAGATGGCTTTCTTAGCAATGTTGCTTAGTATGAATTTGTAATAAATTGAAGAGTTTCTCCACACATTAACATAGAGTATTTAAATGTGCACCGCCAAGAAATAAGAGTCATGTAGAGTTTTGCATTCTTTCAGCTTCAAGGTGGAATGTGGAAGCAAGCTAAGCCAATGCAATTTCCCTTATATTGTATACTCAGTAGTAGCATTTATTCCTAGATGAAGGAGTGATGATGATTATTTAGCATTAGGGCTGTTTGATATTGGTAATGAAGTTTAGCCGAGCCATGAGAACCTTAGATGCGGAATACATCATACTCAACCTGCCACTTTGCTTTTGTAAGTGCACTTTGAAGACTTCAAACACCTATTATGTTAAACTGGCACCTAAACCAAAGGGCCTTACAGCTGAGAAGTGCCACGTTGCTCAGATTCTAGAAACGCAAAAACTCTTTCTGGCTGCTCAGGGCTTTCTTGCACTGAAGTTCTTAAAAGGCCTGAGAAGCATCTAAATACCTCCACAGGGAAACTCTTCCTCCCATCAGATTGGAGTGGATATGAGTTATTGATATTTGACTTGGTCACAGATCTCAGAATCATATCCCCCCTGCAAAAGTCACCTCTCACCTGACTTCCTCTGTGAAGCCTTCCCAGATCACACTTAGATACATAAAGGCCAGCCTCCCTGAACTGTCATGGCACCCCCAGCACACTTCCATTAGAGCAGTCATCACACGATACTGGATTTATTGGGTAACCTCTATTTTGTCTAACTAGATTATGAGATACTTGAGGGAAAGGAGCCATTTTTATTCACCTGTGAATCACCAGAATCTAGCAGCGCACCTGGCACATATAGAGGCTATCTTCGGAACACTGAATGAAATAAAACGTTACGAAAACACTGGCTTAACCTAGTTCATTTGACTGGAGCAGCTCCCACCCATTCATGTCTTCACAAATGTCATTTACATGATACTGCCCTAAATTAATAAAGGTCTCTATTGATCTCCTGTTCTGTACCTAATAGTGTGAAGGGTAAAAAACGTGGAATTAGCCCTCCAAGGGTTTACCATCTGACTGGGAAAATGTGGACAATCATGAATGAGCCTTCTGCCGTTGGGTTTTTAAATGGATGAGAGCATGGAGAGTCCGAGTAGCATTGAGAATGTAGGATTGAGGATGCACCCCGAAAAACTGGTTTGGCAAAACAAAAAAAGCAACAAAAAATGAGTTTGGCAACACTAAACAAAGGAGGACAGGCTAAAGGCAAAGCACAAGCAAACAAGACCGTGAAATGGGAATAAGCGTAGCAAGCATTTAGACAATGAGGAGTTAATTTTGACAGGAAATGGAAGGTAACTGAAGGGTGTAAGGTAAAGCATGATAATGAATAAGAGGTGCTGAAAGATGATGATTAATTTGAATCAATAAACAGTATGGCATTGTAAGGAATAATGGAGAGTAATTGGTCTAGAGGAACATATTCTATGTCTCAACCATGACAGATAGTACAAAAGAATGACTTTCCTTTCCCTTTGCAAAGGCTTGCATGAGAAGTGTTCACCAATGCTCTTATATCAGGTGGCATTATTATGTAAGGACTAACTTCAAAGTCTGTGCTAGTCTATCACTACCAAGTGATAGAAAGGTCCTTGGCAGCAATTAGAGCAGGAGGAATTGTCTCACCCTCACAGCCCCTTGCAAATCTCAGGGATATGAGATCCCTAGACTGAAATCCCACAATAATAAAAGGTACTCTTGCCTTGCTCACCACTGTATCAACGGCATCCAGAACAACGACGGACACAAACTAGGCACTTACTGAATACATTTTGTCACAGACTCAAACAAATAATACTGTAGAACTAGGCATAGTCAATCATGCAAAAATAAATATTGGTCATGCCTATGTAAGTATCATACTCACTGCATTGATTTAATGCACATATAGCTGGACATGAGTACTAAGTACAGGCAGTAACAAAAGAATGAGATACAGTCTCTGACCTAAAGGGTCATAGTGTATTGGGTTAAAGGGGCACATGTGCACGCACTTTTCCATGGTTGACTCATACAATATCTATAGCACCACTGTCTGAAAGTCTCAAAGGCTATTTTAAGTATTTCTTTCCATATGCATAGCAGGGGACATAAGTGATAGACATCATCTTCATTTTACAGTCAAGGAACAAAGAATCATTAAATATAGTTAGAAAATTAGCAGTCATCTAGATCTTCTGTTACCTTACCGGCAAGGAGGAGACCAGAGTGATGCTGTTCAAAGATGTGTATATCCCAAGAGACAGGGTGCAGGAAATGGAGGTAGATAGGTCTGTAAAGAAAGGGGAAGAAATGATTATCTCAAGTGGTGGCACCTTCAAAAACATGCTCAAATAGTTTACCAAGTCTCTCGAGCAACAGATGGAGAAATATGGCCCCAGGCTCAAGATTCAGGAGGCCTCTGGCTAAGGACTAACATGACGGATTAAGACCACAGAGGTTTAAAAAAAAAAAAAAAAAAAAGAGACAAGGAAGCCTTTGGGACAGTGAGGAAGCAGTCCTTGTTTAATGAAAGCATCCAGACTCATTTGTTTGACAAGTATTTTTCAAATATGTATTACTTGCCAGTCTCTGTTTAAGTCTCAATACACACACAAGATACACTTCCTTCTCTTGAGGAACTTGTCAACCAGTGAGAAAGACAAACAAGTACATGGATAATATCCATTATGGGAAACAATAGCCAGCATCATTGGAATACTATCCACTGTCAACTACCATGGGGAAACAGTTGCACATGTTCAAAACATGGCATTTTTACAAGAATAATCCCCGTGGCAGTGTTCATAAAACCCCAAATCAGGACACAACCTAAATGTCTTTCTATACCAGAATGTCAGCATACATCTATAGCATGGCCATACTATGCAATAGCACTAATGAAAGAGAACAAGGTATATCTTCATGTCCTGACATAGACATACCTCCAAGGCACCGAGTTAAAAAAAAAAAAAAAAGTGGTGTAATAATACATATAGTTGACATGAGTAATTATTGAAAACGTTAGCTTGATTTCCAAGGATTTAAATGTTTAAACAATTTTCAATAAGAGGATTATATACTAAGGCACTGAATCATTAAAAATAACTTGAAAACACGTGTGTACTAAAAAGTGTCTTAATCTCTTTATCCCATTTTTCCTTCCTAGTATTTATTGTCTTTGTTATTCTTAAATAGGTAAGAATGGGGGAGGTGGAAGGAAGAGGGTTGTCAAGAAGGAAAGGAACATGTGCTGAAACATGAAAGCCTGAGAAGGCAAAAGAATGCTAGATTATAGGGTATCAAGGATGACGGGTGTGGGGGTGAGTGGTAGGGAAGGTACAGGGTGGGTTGAAAATGGAATAAAATGAGAACAAATCATAAAGGTATATATATGTGTGTGTCCAACTAAGGAGGTTAGATTTTATACTGAAGGTGCTGGAAAACCAATGAACGAACTTTAAGAAAATAAGTTTTAAACAGATCCTTCTGGCTATGGTATGGAGAAAAGATTGGGAGGACAGAGAGGCAGCAAGAAGGTCTTTGTAGTAATCTTGAGAATTTTTGAAGTCAACTGAGATAATGGCAACAGATAGCAGCAGTAGAAATGAAAAAAAAAAGGCCAGGGAGAAAGGACTATGCATACAGTTCTGATTAGAAGTGGTTGGTGCTGGCCTGGGAGAGAGTGTTGCCAAGAACGTTGTGAAACTTTATGGCTGGGCCAATTAATTACCATTGACTAATTAAGAAAACAGAAGTAGTTGATTTGGAGTGATATGGGAGGAGGCTGATGAGTTCCCTTTTAAGCATCCTGAAATTGAGGTCCCTGTGAGAATTCCATTAAAAATGTGACTGCAGAGTCATCCTCGTTTATCACAAATGTCAGAATCGCCTTCTTTTTAAAGGCTGAATAATATTCCATTGTATATATAGATATATGAACACATTTTGTTTATCCATTTGTCCACCAAAGGACATTTAGGTTGTTTCCTATCTCGGATGTTGTGAATACTACTGCAATTAACATGGGAGTCCAGGTGTTATTTAGTGATTCTGTTTTCATTTCCTTTGGACATACATGCAGAAGTGATATTGCCAGATCATATGATAACTTTACTTTTAATTTTTTGAGACAGTTCCATACTGCTTTCCATAATTGCTGTACCAGTTCACATTCCCAACAACAGTGCACCCAAGTTCCCTCTTCCCCTCATTCTCACCAACACTTTTCTTTTTGATAATAGCCATTCTAACAGTTGTGAGGTGATAGCTCATTGTGGTTTTGATTTGCATTTTCCCAACGATTAATAATATGGAGCATCTTTTCATGTACCTGTTGTTCATTTGCATGTTTGTTTTGAGAAATGTCCATTCAGTTCCTTTGCCCATTTGTTAATCAGGTTTCTTTTTATTTTTTAAAGATTTTATTTTTAAGTAATCTCTACACCTAACATGGCGCTCAAACTCACAACCCCAAGATCAAGAGTTGCACACCCCACCGACTGAGACAGCCAGGCACCCCAGATTGGGTTGTTTTCCTTAATTTTGGTTTTCTATTGAGTTGTCTGAGTCCTTTAGATATTTGGATAGTCCTCTCTAACCAGATACATGGTTTGCAAATATTTTCCCCCCATTTCATAGGTTGCCTTTTCACTCCTTCGATGGTTTCCTTTGCTGTGCAGAAGCCCCTTGGTTTGATACAATCCCATTTGTCTAATTTTGCTTTTGCAACCTGTAATTTTGGTGTCATAACAAAAAAATATCATTGCCAAGACCAAGGCAAAGGAGCTTTCTACCTGTTTTCTTCTACTAGTTTTACATTTTCAGGTGTTATATTTAATAATCACTTCATTTTGAGTTGATTTTTTATTTGATGTGAGGTAAGTGTCCAATTTTATTTTTCTGCCTGTGGATATCCAGTTTTACAATCACCATTTATTGAAGAGACTATCCCCATTGTGCATTCCTGGCCCCCTTATGAGATCAGTTGACTGTAAATGTGTGGATTTACTTCTGGGTTCTCTATTCTATTTCATTGATTTATATCCATTTTTATGCCAGTATCATACTGTCTTGATTGCTCTTATGCTAAGTGAAATAGACCAGACACATAAAAACAAATACTGCACATCGTCACTGATGTGGAATCTAAAATACTCAAGCTCATAGAAGCAAACAGTAGAATGCTAGTTGCCAGGGGCAGGAGGGAGGGGAAATGAAATCTTGATCAATGTATACAAAGTTTCATTTATGCAAGATGAGTGAGTTCTGGAGATCTAATATACAACATGGTGACTATTATTAATACTGTCATGTACTTGAAATTTGCTAAGAAGGTAGTTCTTAAAATAAATGGTAAGAACATGAGATGATGGAAAGGTTACTTAGCTTGAGTGTGCTGATCATTTCATAATTTATACAACTACCAAAGCATCAAGTTGTATACCTTAAATACATACATTCCCATTTGTTAATTATGTCTCAAGAATACTGAAGAAAATAAAGCCTCAAGATATAAATTTTTTTTTAAATATGACTGTAAGAGTCAGACATAAAGGTCTAGACTCAAGAGAGGGCTATGAAATGTGATCATCAGCATATATAACTTCAGTTTCAGAATGCAAATAAATGAAATAACCAAAAGAGTTTGTACAGATAAAAGAAGAGAATTGGGTTGAAGACTGAATTCTGGAGAACACCAAGGTTTAAAGGAGAAAGTAGATGAACACCAGAAAGATAGAAAAGAACTGCTCTTAAAAGGAGATAAATTAAGGGATTGAAGAAAGAAGAGTTCCTCGCCACTGTCACTTGTAGAAACAAAGTACAGCAAAACAAGTATTAAAAATACCCATCGGAGTTCTCAACAATGAAGTTTTTGGTAATTTCAGTGAGAACATTGGCGGGGTGGGGGTGGGAAGAGGCGTGGTTGACAGAAGAATATCCCCCATGTCCTGATCCCTGGATCCTGAGAGTACGGTTGCAAGACTAGAAATTCTAATCAATGGAGAAGGCACAGACTTAAATCTGCATAACCATCATATCGTCCTCTAATGTGGTTTTCCAGAAAACCTCCAATAACTGGCCTCTGCACCCCCCAAGGACTTCTTTTGCCTGTAGCTGCTTATAGTATGTAGGGTGATCGCCTGGGCCATGGCAGGGAGTTACTCAGTTTTCCTGGGTAGGTCCCATGAATACAAGACGTATACATGCTATTAAACTTTGTTTTCTGATTAATCTGTCTTTTTATTACGGGGGGATCTCAGCAATGCATCTAGAAGGGTGAGGGAAAATTATTTTCCTCTCCTCCACTTGCAGGATTGACAAATGCTATAGGACCTACAGTATCTGTGCCTTACAGTCTGCACAAAATTTTAACTCTGTGTCTGCTCTCATAGTTCTGTGAATACGCTGGCAAGAACACAGCAGTCCACAGCTCCATTTCAGTTGTCAAAGGACTCAAACAAAACCCAACAGAAAAATCTGAAAAGCCCCTCTTTATCTTGATGAGTATGTAAATATTCATAATAACATTTGATGATGGCACTGTATTTGAATAAAAAAACATTAAATATTTTAATCAAGTCAGCCATCGTGTGCAACAGAAGTAATCTTCCCTTTCAGAGGTTCCTGAGTGGATGATGGGATGTTGTCTGAGGTACCAGTGATTGGCTATTTACTTGTATAGTTAAAATTCATCTCTTCCTTTCATCATTTTGAAGGGACATTGATTTCAACAGAAACCTCCAAATGAGAAGAACAAGAAATTTAAATCAGCAAAGTGATAGTGAATGGAGGAAGGCAGGACAAGTTCAAGGGGAAGTCAAGAGAGGAAATGTGACAGATTTTAACCGCCATGATTACCTGCAGGCTATATAGGGGTTCCTGAGATCTTGCTGGATCCTAAGAGCTCGTCTGATATACTCCATTTAAGGGCGAGCGCAGGGCAGGGTCATGCGTCCTACTCAAGCTGACCCAGTAAAGGGAGCAGAGCCACACAAGGTCACCTCCCTCACTGTTCCCCAACCTCCTCCTTTCCCACCACCCGGCCCAAAACACACACTCTGCTATAGGAGGGGGCAGAGGAAAGCTGAGCTGCTTATGAGGTACTGTCATTGGGGTGTCAAGGCCAAGGTTAGGCCACAGCACGGCAGGCTACAGTGACATGTAAGATTATTCTGCCCTGAAAACAAACAAGACTGAAAGACCCAGGAAGAAACTTGGACCTCCCCCACAACTGCCTCAAAAGAATATAGATAGAGGACCTGCTCCAGGAAGAGAGTGATCACCACAGATAACCATGAAGGGACTTGGGACAGCTCCCCCCACCCCCAATGTGCCAAACTGGCATGAGGATTATTTTGAGCTGAAGGCCAGTAAGACCCTGTGGCCTCAAGAGAAACTTTTCCCCTCCCTTAACTCCAAAGAAGAGTCCCAACTGGAGGGTCTTTCCAGAATAAGAGCTATTAGCAGAGATGAATTTTATCTGAGTGACCCACCTATATGGCAGGGCAAACGTGTAATTACCAAACACCTGCTCTTCTTCTTGTCTACTCCTTTCCTCTGAAGTCCCAGACCCCTGCCCCCTTCTCCTTAGTTCAGAATGACAGATACACCTCATTTTGCCCATCTTTGGCATTTCCAGGCCAATCCTGTGTGGATTCCCCAAACATACACTTGTTAAATTTGATTTTCTCCTGTTAATCTATCTCACGTCAATTTGATCCTTAGTCCGGTTAGAGAGACCTTTAAAGGGACAAGAGTCTGTGCTCCCCAACAAGGCGATAAGACATTCTTGCTCCTAGACAACACCATTATAATAGGAACTAGGGATGGTAGACAGGGAGGTACTTAGCAAGGCCTGTTTATCAAACTTTCCAAGCCCCATTGTTTCTGTGTGTTGCCCAACAGATATTTGTTTACCAAACATTTACTCTGTTTCATCTTCCTGAAAATGGCTTTCTTTCTCTCTGAAGTCCCAGGCCCCTGCCCTTCTCTCTCCTTAGTTCAGGATGACAGATACCTCATTTTGCCTGTCTTGGGAATTTGAGGTCTGTGTGGGTTCCCTGTAGGTAGGAAACTAAATTTGATTTTCTCTTGTTAATCTGACTCATGAAAATTTAATTCCTAGTGCAGCTAAAGAACCAGGACAAATGGAGCGCCTGGGTGGCTCAGTCATTAAGCGTCTGCCTTCAGCTCGTGTCATGATCCCAAGGTCCGGGGATCGAACCCCGCATCGGGCTCCCTGCTAGGCAGGAAGCCTGCTTCTCCCTCTCCCACTCCCCCTGCTTGTGTTCCCTCTCTTGCTGTGCCTCTCTCTGTCAAATAAATAAATAAAATCTTTAAAAAAAGAAAAAAAGAACAAGGACAAAAAAACATTTCACACTCCCCAAAAGAGGCCAAGAAGAGCCTCACTATCCATGCAGAATGTCTCAACTCTGGCTTGTTATGTTAACCTGCCTATTCTGTAGGGATAGCAGAAAACTGCCAGAGAATATGAAGTCCTTTTAGGATCCATTTTACCCTCTGATGTCAGTTGTGTTCAGCTATGTGACCCAGTCAGTAGCTCTTTATCTACTGGTTTGGGGTTTTTGTTTTGTTTTGTTTTGTTTTGTTTTACAAAATGGAAGACTTAGGACGCCTGGGTGGCTCAGTCAGTTAAGCGTCTGCCTTTGGCTCGGGTCATGATCCCAGGGTCCTGGGATGGAGTCCCACATCGCGCTCCTTGCTCAGTGGTTCTCCCTCTCCTGCTGCCCCCTGCTTGTGCTCTCCCTCTATCAAATAAATACATTTTTAAAAATCTTTAAAAAAAAATGGAAGACTGGACTTTTGTGCCCTGTGGCCAGGCTAAGGAATTTTCCCCGTGGTGAGTTCCCATAAAATTTGGCCCCAGATCTTGGAGACCCAGCTTTAGGGACTTTGGCTCCTACTTTTAGGGGCACACAGACTGCCCATGGTGGTCCCCGCAGGGCCCCACCTGCGGCCTCCAAGAGCCCTGTATCTACTGAGAATAAAAGAAAGGAAATGCGCATGCTCCACCTGTCAGACTTAAGACGCTATTTGCCCTGGCGACATCTCCCAAAAGTCACTTGTGCCTTGCAATCACAGATTATACGTTGCTGAGTTGTTTTTTTTTTTAAGCCTGAGAGGTAGTCGGTGTCTCTTTAGGGATTACTTTTCTTAAGCAATACACTCCAATAATCAATTATTTTAATGATCCTACTCAGAAGGCGGTCCCATATTTTACTAAAATTAATATCAGTATATGCCTGAAAAGCCCATTAATGGCTTTGGAGAGATGCGTTGCAGCCTCTGAAATCTCTCTAAACACTATATAAAAAAAAAACCCTGGGTAAACATAAATTGAGATGATCAAACTCTAAATAATTTATATGCATTCCTGACTGTCATCTTTTCTCAACGCTACTGCCTTGAATTAATAAGAGTGTCATTTTCCCCAAGAGCCCAAAGGACTCCACAAGCAAAACACATCCATCCCCCTGCTATCCCTGGGGGCGAGGAAAGCACAAGAATGATGATCCCCATTTCACAGTCTGAGAAAATGAGGAACTAGGGCTGGGAAGGATATGCTCCACAGAAGGTTTGAGACAGAGCTGTAAGGATCCCTCCAAGTAGGATAGAAGAAAAGGGTTAGGAAATGAATGATCCTGAAAGATCTGTGACACTGGAGTGGATTTGGAGACACCATGAGTCCCAACTGGTCAGGAATCCCATATGGGCAAGCCAGTCTCTTACCATAAAATGCCAGTGGTATCAAAACCGAACATTGGCATCGGCTGAGGTACCAAGTGAAAAATATGCAGCGGCCTCCAGAGATGAAACAGAGGTATCCTTCCTCGAGGAAACCAAGTTCGTAAGATAGAGTGTTCCTACAGACCTAAGGGGTACGGCAACACCATAGGCTACCTAAAAACCAACAGCTGGACAAGGAAGGCTTCCTTGAAATGTGGGTAACAGACATTCTGTCTAGAATAGAGAAGAAATAGGCCTTAGGCGGTAACCTTACTGCAGTATTGTTTTTAATCAGGCCTGTAATCAGCCAAGGACAAAGAGTCAAAAAATAATGGTGCGATCGTAGAAGGAAGAATTACATAAAGCAATCACATCACAGAGTTAGGTGTAATCTACGGAACTTAAATATTACTATTCTGAACGCTTTTCATTTGAACAGGAACATGAGACCAAGACAATTTCAGCGCAGGGTAGGATGAGGCTGGAAGTAGGTCCCCCAAGAGATGCCTGTTCGCATCAACGGAATCAACGGAAAGACTACGTATCAGGCAGGCATCAAAGGAACAGAGCAGAAAGGAGAGTTGGAAGTATGAGTTAAGGGGCGCCTGGGTGGCTCAGTTGTTAAGCGTCCGCCTTCGGCTTAGGCCATGATCCCAGTGTCCTGGGATCGAGTCTCGATCGGGCTCCCTGCTCAGCGAGGAGCCTGCTTCTCCCTCTCCCTCTGCTCCCACTCCCTCTCTAATAAATACACAAAATCTTTAAAAAAAAAAAAAATGAGTTAGTCAGCCACTTTACCGTGTTTACCCTACTCCTTTCTTCATGAGGATCTTCACTGCTTGCCTGGGTAGGTGGGTGCTCTGGGGGAAATAGCCTATATAGTTACAACCAAAGAGAGGCGGGATATGTGACTTGGCTTGGCAGTTTATTAGCTTAATGATCTTGGGAAAAATCAGTAAGATATTCTGAGCCTGGGTTTTCCCATTTGTAAAGATGGGTATATTAATAGTACCCACACACAGGTTGTTCTAAGGAGGAAATGAGATGAAGCAGGTCAGCATTTCTTACAGACCTAATAAATATGTGCTGTTACTATTGCCCTTATCAGGATCATCCTTTAACCCATCTTCACAGGACTTAGGATTCTTTATGGGTCTCAGCTCTCCTAGGCAGGTAAGATCTATTTTAAGCCACTTCCTGAATCATACCCGTGGATAAAGGGCGACACCTCCATTCGGTCAGAAGTTCTAGCCTCACTCCAAACTGCCAAAAAAACCCCAGAAGTTAAGCAATCCCTGACTAAGGGTAGGACTTACCCCTGTGCTTCTATATAGCTGGTCCGTGGTCTGAAAATACTGAGAATTCTGGATTTCTGACTGTCATTACTTCAGAGATGTCATTTCTTCCCTGCACCCTGCCCGTATGCCTGGATTCCAGACTTTTGAGTTTACTTCTGACCATGGGTAAATCCAGCTAGACTCCTCCTTGCCATGGCTTCTTGGTTTCCAAGTCTTGGCTCACATTAGCCTTCTGGCGATCACTAATACCTAGAATCACATCCCTATTTCAGGTTGGCAATCTGATCGTTCCTGTCATACTCCGGTACCAAGGAAGCCTGGTCTCATTAGGTTACGATACTGCAAGATAATTTCTTCTGTTCACCCTCAAGGAGCCAGTTGGTAGCAGCAGTGACTGGTGTGACCACTTCCGATTTCTGATTGTCCCAGTCCGGTCTGCTAATGGCAGCAAATACAGGAAGCGAGAACACAAGGCCACCAAAATCGGGAGATTACCAGTAAGAAGGGTTGTATGTGATTCAACCACAAAAACCCACCTTAAGCTAAATATCAAGCTAGAAGATTTCCGAAGTGGGAAAGGATAGTCTCAGATATGCAAAGCAACACTAAATGTAAGCACAGACGAAACATAAACGTCCGCATAAGGAATGGTAATAAATCAAGGAAATTAATGAAATTAATTAATTTGGGTAGTGCCAGGAAGGATCGTGACCCTGTGGCAGTTTATGAATACCAAAAACAAAAAACAAAAAACAAACCAAAACTCTGAGGCCAGAATTGGCAGCCAAAGAAAAAGTTAACATTTAAAAAGTCTGCCTGATGCTTTTTCACAAGATTATTGGGAAACGGAACTCAAAATGATCTCCAATCTCAGGGACATAACCTCCTGAGCTGCTGGGGTTTCTGTCCAATCAGTTTCTGGTGAATGTGAGTTTTTTAAGCATAGTTTCTTAAGTGAGCAAAGATGAAGGTGCATAACAGACCCTTCACAGCAAGGGGCAAGAAAGGTCATGCGCCAAACTTCTATGGCATGTGTGAATTAAAACGGCTCAACCCCCCACCCCCAAAAGTGACAGGACACTGGGGCAGCCACCTCTCCCTGCAGAGGGACTGGTCCTGCAGAACTGGCATTAGTTTGAGGCACGACTACATTTTTTTGTCTTTGATGTAAGTTTCTCCCTTACTGGCTAATCCTTAAAAAGAATCTATGATGAATTGCTACATTAAAAATATAACCTGATATTAATGAATGGGGCCCCTAATTATGCGTATTGTTTTGCTTCCCCAAGTCGTTGGGGTCTCCAACACTAGGCAAGGGAAGAGTTCGATAAGAAAAGCCAAGCAGGGAACAGAAAGCCAGCCTCCCCTGCAGTGTGCCAGGGACGGAGTCTCCCAAGAGACTCAGCCTGATAGATAGGATGATCATAAATACCCTGAGAATGTTAGTGTGGGTTCTAAGCGATATCAGAAAAAAGAAAAAAAAAAAAAACCTGCAACAACAAAATGCAAACCATCCGTCCTTTTTGCTCCTATCTAAACATGCTGTCATTGAAGAGTCGCTGCGCACGCTGCCCCTTCTGGAAGAATCATCATGAGTATAACTGCTTGCTCGTTGTCCAACTCCCTTGGTACACCACAGTCCCCACGAGGATGGAGACCAGGGCTCTTGTGCCAAGTGACCTTCATCTCTGACCTTAAGGAAGTATTAAAACTCAAATACTCCCCCTAGTATCTGTTATCTCCATTTACACATCCACAGGGTGGACACAACCTCGAGTCCGGCTGGTAATTCCAACGCCAGGCAGTGTGCACGCATTTCTGCTGAGAGCCACTCACGACTGAAGGGCAGGGGTTGTGTGGGGGTGAGATGGAACCGAAAGATCTAGGTAGGCCAGTTACGAAGCCAGTGACAGAGGAGGAAGCAGAAGGACCTGGAAGAAAATCACCATTTTACTGAGTCAACTCTGAACCTGCCCAGAAGTGACTTGAGGGTGCCTCAAATCCGGCCTTCCAGACAATCTGTGTGAGCTCAGAGGATGACCTGGTCTGAAAGAGAGCACTCTTCCTGCCCCCACGATTGGATACTGCACCTGCAATCTCACTTGTCAACATTCTGGAAGCTTGACAACAGCACTGAGCTCAAAAACCACCACTGTGTGAAAGTAACTAGTCATCTCATATTTCCTTCTATCTAGACTGGGAATGTATCCCTGCTTTTTCCCTTAACTCGCTCCCCTTGGGCTATCTTTCTCCCAATGAGTTTATTTATATTTATCAGAAATGCATTAAAAATCACAGCATCACAGAGAAGAAAGCTAGAATAGAATGATGCTGCTTCCTATTAATCTGGAACCAGGGGCCAATTTAGTAAAAGCTCACATACACTTTCTGTGAATGTGAACTCATTTGCCAACTGAGTGTGTGTGTCCTCCCACCGATGCTGGAAAAAAATGCCAGTTTATTTCTCAAATGTATGTGCATTTGGAGGAATCGTGGAGGACCGGTACGGAGAATTCTCAGGGGCTTTTTCAAACTTCACATGCTCCCTGGGAGATTCTGGAACTTCCCTCATACCAACCCCATTTCTCCAAGATTAAAAATCACTGCAGGGGGTGGCACCTGGGTTAAGGTCATGTCATGACCTTCAGCTCAGGTCATGATCCCAGTATCCTGGGATCAAGCCCTGCATTGGGCTCCCTGCAGGGAGCCTGCTTCTCCCTCTCCCTCTGCCTGCCTGTCTGCCTGCTTGTGATCTCTCTCTCTCTCTCTGTCAAATAAATAAATAAAATCTTAAAAAAAAAAAAAAAATCACTGCAGGGTAATGAGTGATGTTCCTGATGGATGTCAATTTCACCGGGCAGAGGCAGCAAACAAGTTGAGAATCGCTAAATTAAGCTCAAGATTAATAACCAAAGGCTCTTCACTCCTGTCCCGCCAGTTTTGCACATCCATTCCATTAGGAATCCCAGTGGAAATTGCATTAGCAAACCTATTAAAACCTGCCTCAGGAAAAGACAATTAGTCGAAATTCACATCTTTTATAAATTATATATAGTTTAGATCTTCCTGAATCTTTTCCAAATGGACTCTCCTCTCTTCTCCTGCCCAAAGTCAGGCCTTCATCATGCCACACAATTGCCTTACAATGGTTCTCAGTGACCTTAGTCTCATCAGCCTTCAAGGAAGTTTACCTCGCTCAACTAAGAGCCTAATCGGTTACTCTGTTTGAAACCCTTCCAAGGTTTGAATCTCCAAGCTTCATGGCAGGGCTTACAGAGCCCTCTATCACCTGGCCTTGCTTTGTCCCTGCAGCCACATCTCCTACTACTCCTCCTTTTGGTTTAAAGTTGTGATATTCAGCTATTAATACACAGAAGTCTCCTTAAACACACCACTGTGCTCAAGTCCTCCATGCCTTGGTAATGCTATTCATGCTTCTTGAAGGGGCGCCTGGGTGGCTCAGTCAGTTAATCGTCTGCCTACGGCTCAGATCATCATGGCAAGGTCCTGGGATCGAGCCCCGGTAGTTGGGCTCCCTGCTCCGCGGGGAGCCTGCCCCTCAGCCACCACCCCCCTCCTGGCTCCTGCACACTTGCACGCTCTCTCTTTCAGCCTCTCTCTCGCAAATAAATTTAAAAATCTTTTAAAAAAATACTTCTTGAAATATTCTTTCCTCTCTTTTTACATGGCAAACTCCTATTTATCCTATAAAGGCTTGCTGATACATACCATCGCTCTGCGATATTCTACCTGACTTCCCCAGGCGATCTCTCTTCTCTCCTCTGTATCATTTCCGCCTCTTGTGCATATTTCTGTTGCTGCACTTGGCACATTGTAATGTAATGTTTGGCTTACACATCTCTCTGCCGTCTCTGCTAGACGGTGAATTCCTTGAGGCCAGAATCCATGTATATATTCCTATCTCCAGCTATAGGCACAGGCGTTGGCATACGGCAGCTCATAGTAATTGGTGAACTGAATGAGGCAGAAAAGAAAATGCACTTGTACTTCAAATCAAGAGATAGCCCTCGTGTCATTTAATGGAATCAGAAACCTTCAAGTTCAGCATAATCAGTAACTCTACAATCACCCTTGCCTGGGTCAATGCTTCTTCTGGAATATCTCCTAAAGCCATTCTAAGCCCACCAAAACTCCCTTAGGGGAGACTTCCATCCCAATGTGTTTGAATAATAACGCATCAGCCTCCAATCTGATCTTACTTCCTCCCTTCTATCATCCAGGCCCACCTCCCATGTTGCCAAAGCTATCTTCTTGAAACCCTACAATTCCTTTTTTCCCCCAGTGGTTGCTCATCAGCAATATGATAAAGTCCTCAGCCAGGTATTAAAGCTCCAGCAGACAGCTCCTAACTCATAACTACTTGATAAGAATGCTCCATTCAAAGCCCTGCCCCAAAGAGAGGAATAGTTAATAGAGCATTGAAAGATTAACTGTATATAGATTTAAAATATCTATATGGTGAAAAATGTCAGAGTCAGATCAAATACCAACTAGATAATGTATTTTAACCCATAGAACGGAATCTCTGTAACATACAAAGAGTTCTTAAAATCAACAACTGAATAAAAAATGCTAAGCGGGAGGGGGCGCCTGGCTGGCTCAGTGTGTGGAGCATGTGACATGATCTTGGGGTTGTGAGTTCGAACCCCATGTCAGATTTAAGATGACTGAAAAAGAAAGTCTTTAAAAAAAAAATGGTAAGCAGGAGGAAAAGTTCACTGAAAAACAAGTAAAGTGGCCAATCAACATATAAGATACTACCTCATTCATAGATAAATACAACTTAAGACAATAAGACATTATATTTTATGTATAAGACTGGCAAAAAGTAAAACTATGAATACTTGGGAAGGACGTATATAAAAGTAACTTACATAAACTGTTGGTGGTAATAGAAATGGTTATAAGCTATTTGCGGATAAATTTAACACTACCAAACAAAAGTAAAACCACACATACTTTTCTACCTGGAAATTACATTCTGAAGAATTCATTCCTACAGAAAAACCCACACCCAATGTACAAAAATAATAGTACAAGCTTTTTAAGCAGCACTCTTTAATGGTAATAAACTCCCCTCAAAATCGAAAATATCCAATGAAGGAACAGTTCAATAAATTATCATACAGCCATATGAGGGAATTCTATAGAGCTATTAAAAAGTTTTAGATGTATTTATTCACATGAAAATATATCAGTGATATTCTTTAAATGAAGTTATAATACATTCTTTAAATGAAGTTATAAAACATTATGTATAGTATGAGTAAATCTATAAAAATAATACATACACATAACCTTACATATACGCATAGTCAGTATGTAAGGATACAAGACTATGCTATTTATTTTTGATATGTATTTTATAAGTAAAAAGGTTAACCCTTTTCAGGTTTCAAAGTTCAGCTTTTCAAAAGCTAACTGCTCCACAATGCTTTCCTGATCACCCCGACACCAATGAATCCCCTCCTCCCCTGAATTCGAATGGCACATATATCTCGATCTCACGAAACACAACATTCTCTAATGTGGTCATTTTCTGCACACGTCGTAGCTCTCCATCTAGATGGCAAGCTTAAAGGCGTGGAACCATATGTCAGGTCTTTTTCTAGATCCTAGGGATGTGCTCAGTAGACTTGGTAGATGAAGTGAAAGAACAGAACCCTATGAAAACACCACTTAGACCTTTTTTTTTTTTAAGTTCAAAGCAACAAACACTTACTGTGACACCATTTTCTATAGACAATTTGTGAGAGCAGTTTTAAGTCTACAATAAAGTTGAGAGGAAGGGACAGAGATTTCCATTATGTATCCGCTGCCTACACACAGAAAGCGCCTCCCCATTATGATGATCACCCACCAGAATGGGCATTTGTTACCAAGGATGAACCCACACTAATACATAACCACCACAAGTTTATAGATTACCTAAGGGTTAATTTTTAATGTCACATGTTCAGTGGGTTTGGACAAATGGACAATGACATGTACTCATTATTATATCATACAGAGTATTTTCACTGCTGGAAAAATCTTGTGTTCCGCCTATTTCTTGACCCTGAACCCTAACCCCCATTCTTTTTTTATTTTTTCCATAGCTGTGCCTTTACCAGACTGTCATATTGTTGGAATCCTACACTAAACAGCCTTCTCAGATTGGCTTCTTTCACTTAATAATATGCATATAACTTTCCTCCATATCTTTTCATGGCTTAATAGCTTACTTCGTTTTAGGGCTAAATGATATTCAATTGTTTGGTTTTTCCATTTGCCTACTGAAGGATGTCTTGGTTGCTTCCACGTTTGGGCAATTATGAATGAATCTGCTATAAATGGCTCTGTGCGGGTTTTTGTGTGGCCCTGTTTTCAACCCTTTTGGTTAAATACAAAGGGGTATGACCACTGGATCCAGGGCTAACAGTATGGTTACTTTTGAAACAAACCACCAAACTCTCTTCGCAAGTGGCTGGGCCATTTCATATTCGTACCAGTAATGTAGGAGTTCCTGTCACTCCACACTCTCATCCTCATTTGGTGTTATCAGCGTTCTGGATTTCAGACATTTGAGTGGGTCCTGGTCTCTCTTTACTATTTTAATTTGCATTTCCCCAATGACATAGACTGTGGAACATCGTTTCATATGCTTGTTTGCCATCTGTGTATATGATTTGCTCAGGTGTCTGTTAAGATCCTTGTACAATTTTTAAAGTGCGCTGTTTTCTAATTGCTGAGTTTTAACAATTCTATATATGTTGTAGATAAGGAATTATCAGATGAGATTTCTGCAAACATGGTCTCGCATGGTCTATACCTTTCCTTCTATTGACATTGTCTTTCACAGGGCAGTACTTTTTGATTTTCATGAAGTCCATCTTTTCAATTATTTCTTTCATAGATCATGTTTGGTGTTCTAAAAAGATGTCACCATATCAAAGGCTACCTAGGCTTTCCCCCATGATATCTCCTAGCAGTTTCATGCTTTTACAATTTACATTTAGGTCTGTGATCCATTTTGAGTTATGTTTTTGTGAAGAATGTACGGTTTGTGTTGAGATTCTTTTTCTTTTTTTTTCATACAGATGTCCAGAACCTGCACCATTTCTTGAAGAGACTATCAGTATTTCCTTCTATTGCATTTGCTCCTTTGTCAAAGATTGATCCCCTTTGTATGTGTGGGTCTATTTCTGTGCTCTCTGTGCTGTTCCACTGCTGTATTTATTCCTTTTTTAAAAAAGATTTTATTTATTTATTTGACACAGAAAGAGAGAGAGCAAGTACAAGCAGGGGGAGTGGCAGAGGGAGAGGGAGAAGCAGGTTGCCCACCCCGAGCAGGGAGCATGACGCAGGGCTTGATCCCAGGACCTGGGAGCTGAGGGCCAATGCTTAACTGACTGAGCCACCCAGGTACCCCTGCTGTATTTATTCTTTTACCAATACCACACTTCCGTGATTACGCTAACATTTCCTTGATGTGAAGTCAAATAGTGCCAGTAATTCAAGATTTTTCCTCTGTTCTGTATCGCATTAGCTGTTTTGGGGTGTTTGTCTGTCCATATACTTGTTAGAATCATTTGTCAAGGGGCAACTGGGTGGCTCAGTCAGTTGAGCATCCAACACTTGGTTTCAGCTCAGGTCATGAACTCAGGGTCGTGAGATCAAGCCCTGCACTGGGCTCCATGCTTAGTGTAGAGTCTGCTTGTCCCTCTCCCTCTGCTCTTCCCCCTGTTCTCTCTCCCTCCCCTCCCTTCATAAATAAAATCTTTAAAAAAAGAATCATTTATCAATAGCCACAAAATAGCTTTCTAGGATTTTTATTAGTATTGCACTGAATCTATAGATCAAGAACTGATATCTTTAGAATACTGTGTCTTATTTATGAATATGCACTATCTCTCCAATTTATTTTTAATTTTGTTCATTATAGTTTTATAATTTTCCTCATATAGATCTTGTATATATTTTGTTATATTTAGACCTAAGTATTTTAGTTTTAGGGGTACTAATATAAATGGTATTGTACTTTAAATTTCAAATTCCACTTGTTCATTGTTGGTGTGTAGGAAAATCACTCACTTTTGCATGCTATACTTTTGCTTTGCAATCTTGCTGTAAATGCATATTCCAAGAGAATTTTTTTGATTTTTTTATATTTTATACATAGACATTCATGTTAACTGTAAACAAAAACAGTTTCATCAATTTCTTCCCAATCTGTATACATGTTATTTACTTTTCTTGCCTTATTGCATTAACAAGGAAACCTAGTACAATGTTGAAAAGGAGTGGTAAGAGGGGGCAAGCTTACCCTTGTACCTAACCTTAGTGTGAAAGCTTCTAGTTTCTCATTAAGTATAATGTTACCTGCAGGTTCTCTGTAGGTAATCATTATCGGGTTGAGAAAATTTCCCTCGATTCTTAGTTTATTGAGAGTTTTTATCAAGAAATAATGTTGGATTTTGTCAAATGCTTTCTCTGCATCTATTGAGAGGATCATGTAATTTTGCTTTTTCCATCTTTTGATTATAAGAAAAGTGAGAGCTGAAGCCATAAAACTAGAAGAAAACATAAGCAGTAATTTCTTCAACATTGGCCATAGTAACATTTCTCTAGATAGGTCTCTTCTATCAACCAACCAACCAATCATTAATTTTTAAGAAAGCAAAAATAAACTATTAGGACTACACCATAATAAAAACTTTTGTACAGCAATGGAAACCGTCAACAAAATGGCAAGAAAACCTACTGCATGGGAGAAGATATTTACAAATGATATATCCCATAAAGGGTTAAGAATTTGTATAAAATCAACACACACAGAAAAACAATTTGATTGAAAACGGGCAGAGGACTTGAATAGACATTTCTCCAAAGAAGACATCCAGGTGATCAACAGACACATGAAAAGATGCTCAACATTGCTCATCATCAGGGAAATGCAAATCAAAACCACAATGAGCTACCATCTGTTAAAAGTGTTAGTATCAAAAAGACAATAACAAGTATTGGTGAGGATGTGGAGAAAAAGGAACCTGCATGCACTGTTGGTGAGAATGTAAATTGGTGCAGCCACTGTGGGAAACAGTATGGTGGTCCCTCAAAAAATTAAAAATAGAATTACCATATGATGCAGTAATTCCACTACTGGGTATTTACACAAAGAAAACAAAAACACTAATTCAAAAACATATGAATCTCTATGTTTATTGCAGCATTATTTGCAATGGCCAAGATATGCAAGCAACTCATGTGTCTACTGATAGATGCATAATTAATGATGTGCTATACAAATAAATGGACTATTACTCAAAGATTAAAAAAAGAATGAAATCTTGCTGTGACAACTTGGATGGACCTAGAGGGTATTATGCTAAGTAAAATAAATCAAAGAAAAATACCAACTGATTTCACTTATATGTGGCATCTAAACAACAAATGAACAAAAAGCAGAAATAGACCCATAAATACAGAGAACAAAGTGATGGTTGCCAGAGGAAATGGGAGTGGGAGGGATGGGCAAAATGAGTGATGGGAAGTGGGATACAGGCTTCCAGTTATGGAATAAATAAGTCATGGGGATGAAAGGTACAGCATGGGGAATACAGTCAATGGTAGTGTGACAGATGGCAGCTATGTTTGAGTGAGCATAGAATAATGTATAGACTTTTAAAATCACTATGTTCTACACCTGAAACTGGTATAGCAATGTCAACTTTGCTTCAATTTAAAATAATAAAATAAAATAAAAATTATTTTGAGGTGTAATTTTTTTGGTATTTGTCCTGCTTGGTGTTCTCTGAGCTTCCTGGACCTGTGATTTGGTGTCTACTATTACTGTGGAGAAATTCCCCACTGTTATTGCTTCAAATATTTCTCCTTCTGTTCCCTTCTGTCTTTCTTCTCCTTCTGGTATTCCCATTACATGTTACACATATTATAGCTGTCCCCTCACTCCTTAGGTGGAACAAAATGGCTAAAATGGGCTGCTGCTGAGTACTTCCTTTCCCCTGTTTACTTAAGCTCTGATAATATTCCAGTAGGTTATGCTCTGGTTAACTAGTTTCCCATGATGGCAGGCCTTGTTAGGAACAGAGTGCTCTGGTACATTTTTAAATGGTTTTTATTGCGGGGTTGGGGGGCGCGCCTGGATGGATCAGTCAGTTAAACATCTGACTTCGGCTCAGGTCATGATCCCAGGGTCCTAGAATCAAGCCCTGCCCCAGACTGCCCACTCAGCAGGGAGTCAGCTTGTCCCTATCCCCCTCCCTCTCCCCTACCCCCCACACTCATGCTCTTTCTCAAACAAATTAAATCTTTTAAAAATAAATAAATAAAATAAAATGGTTCCTTTCGGAACCTGGATGGCTCAGTCAGTTAAACAGCTGACTCTTGCTTTCCGCTCAGGTCATGATCTCAGAGTCCTGGGATAGAGACCTGCTTCCAGGTTCTGCACTCACTGGGGAGTCTGCTTGAGGATTCTTACTCTCCTTACCCCTCTTTCCCTCCCCCAGCTCACTCTTTCTAACCTACTCATTCTCTCTCTCAAATAAATAAATAAATCTTTAAAATGGTTTCTTTTCTCCTGCATCTCCCAGAAGCATTAGGGGATTTTCCTACATTTACTATGGTAATCTGGTGGAGTTTCTAAAAGCAAATCTCACAGTATTATGGATGACACCCTATGACTAGGTCCACCTTGGAGTATTTTGCCTTCACGAGTTTTCTGCACTGAGCTTCAAGAAATTTGACAATTGCAATCCAGGTTTTCCTACCCTGACACTGGTTCTAAAGGCAGTTTCTGCTTGTTAGTCTCTGCTCCAATAAGCCACAACTCACAATGTTTACCTAGTCTTCCAATCTTGGAAACACTGGTTTACCCCGTGTTCTCCTCTTCCTTCTCTTATAGATTTAAGAGCAGGTATGGAATTTTCAATCTGTTCACCTTTTTACTTATTGTTAGGAAGAAATGGAAGAAATCTCCTTCCATGAAGAATTGACTGAGCATCCTTAGATTTATGTTATATTTCAATTTGATACTTTTTTCAGAAAGCAAAAGTGATCCTCTCATCTATCCCCTCTGACACCACTCCCAAACCTATGAGATAAGTTATGTTAATAGCCTGAATCTTATACCTTTGATTTGCTCTTAAAAACACACAGAAGCATAGAGATCCCTACCTAGGAGATTTTTGTTTACCAAGATACTTGCTTCCTTTATCAATGTCAGCATGACGTCCTCTTACATATTTAGATATGCTTTGTGGTCAAAAAAATGCTTCAGACTATAAGCTGTTCATATATATTACATCAGGAAAAGAATAGTAATCCTATTCTCTAACCCTAAAATCACGATGAAGGGACACTTAGGGAAAACAGGCAACTAACTAAACCATCAACCTTCAATCATCTAACTAAACAATACGCCTAATCAGTTTCTCTCTGGTTAAAATCCTTCAAAGGCTTGAAGCTCCAAGATCAGGGATTCTCTAAAATATTTTCTAATTGTCCTAGCTACTTTTGAAACACAGGAAGGACACAAGGCAATGCCATATATTGGACAACAGAGGGATTAGAACACATAACACCAAGACTCTAGTTTCTCTTGGCGACCAAGTAGCCATAGCTTTCAGGCAAACTCCTTCCAAATCATCTCCCTCGTGTGTCAAATGACAGTGTTGTACTTTAGGCATTGTAAAGGTCTTTCCAGACCTTTTAGTATTCTAATCCATGTTAGCCATTCCCCTAGTTGGTAAAGGCCAGGGAAATAGCTTCATGGGACTCAATGAGCTGGGCTCAGCACATACATACCATGGATCCGTGTCTTCTACATTCTCTGCTTCGCACCTCAGGAAGGCCAAGGCTAGCTCATCTGATAACCTAATGTTTGGGTCGTTCATTGTCTTGTATCTAGTACAACTATACCTTTTTTTTTAAGATTTTATTTATTTATTTATTTATTTGAGAGAGAGAGAGCACGAGCAGGGGGTGGGGCAGAGGGAGAAGCAGGCCCCCTGCTGAGTAGAAAGCAGGATGCAGGGCTCGATCCCAGGACCTGGAGATCATGACCTGAGCCGAAGGCAGATGCTTAACCGAGTGAGCCACCCAGGCGCCCGTCACCTATACCTTTCTACCACTACTTTTACATTGAACAATCTCTTTCAGCCCTTTTTATTACTAAGGAAATGTCTATGCTCCAGATTGTCTCTTCAGTTTTCAAGTTCTTAACACCCCCTGTCTCCAGATACAGAGATATCTCTTTTGACCATGGTTTGTTGATACCTAGTAGGGTCCATGGCTGAGCCGCAAGGGGTCTTCAAATGCCCTGACACTGTAGGCAAAAGTTTGCGTGCAGATACACATGTGTAGATTTCTACAGAAAGTGTTTTGGACTTTCAGAAGATTCACATGGGAGGCTGGGATCCAAAAATGATTGAGCATCCCAAGTCCTTAACTCTAGCCTGAAAAGTCCTCCACCTCCTCCTTTGTTCTAAACACTAGTCCTTCTGGTGTGATCCCTCACAATCATACACAACTCTTACTGCTTTTACTTTCTTCCAGTAGATGAACTGCCCTGGACAACTCATCGCAATCAGTTCACCTGTGAGGCTGAGGAAGTGATCCTTTCTTCTACCTTCTACAGCCCCACGGCATTGAACAGCCCTGGTCCCTATAATCACCTGCTGCTCTCCCAACTTCCCATTCCATTTAGTGTTCTGCATTTCTGAACTACAACATCTCATTAGATAAACTTTCCATGAAATAGTATTTGCAACATTTACAATGCAATAATAATACCAATATATGCCAGTTTCTCTGCAAAGTGCTTTACCTGCATTATCACATTTACTTCTCATGATTCTATCAGCTTATTACTACTATTTTCTGTTTTATAGCTGATGAAATGGAGGCACAGAGACATCAGATAACTTGCCCAAGGCCACACAGCTGTCAAGTAGCAGGGCCAAGACTTGTTTTCAAGTCTACTGACCCCAAAACCCATGTTCTTCAACACTATATATTTTGTTTTTCCATTCAACTTCTCAGATTGTCATTATATCTAGATTACAGATAGATTCCATGGCGGAAACATCATGGACTTTCTCTGTGGACTAGAATATATATATATATATATATATATATATATATATATATATATATGTTTTTTAAAGATTCATTTATTTATTTCAGAGAGAGAGAGAGGGAAAGAGAGAGCACGAGCAGGGGAGAGGGGCAGAGGGAGAGGGAGAAGCAGACTCCCCACTGAGCAGGGAGCCCAATGGGGAGCTCAATCCCAGGACCTCAGGATCATGACTTGAGCCACCCAGGTGCCCCTAGAATATATTTTTTAATCACTTAAAATATTTTTGTGACATGGTATGACACAAGATTTCTACTACCAGGTATACATGTGAGAACAATGAGCATATGTGTCCACAAAAAGATTTTCACATGACTGCTCATAGCAGATATACTCACAGTAGTAAAAACCAGTAGATAACTCAACTGTCCATCAACACTAGTGCATAAACTAATGGTAATATACAACGGATTGGTACTTAACAATACAAATAAAATACCTATACATTCAGCAAAAATGGCTAAATCTGGAAAACATGATGCTGAGGGAAAGAAACCAGACACAAACAGCCACACACTATATGATTTTATTTATAGGGAATTCTAGAAAACACAAAACCCACCTACAGTAACACACACCAGATAAGTAGTCACCCTTTGGGCTAAGAGGATTGCCCAGAAAGGGGACATAAGGAGATAATGGGCAATGTAAACTACCTTGATCTGGATGGTTGTTAAATAAGATTATTCACTGAGCTATATACTTAAACTCTATATCAATAAAATGTTGAACAAAATCCACTAGGAACATGGATTATAAACACTCCGATCCTATGCATGTGAAAGTAGGGAGCCAACTAAGTTGAACACCAAAAGGCCCAAAGTATACATCTTTAAAATATGTAACTAGGGGCACCTAGGTGGCTCAGTCAGTTAAGTGTCTGCCTTCGGCTCAGGTCATGATCCCAGGGTCCTGGGATCCAGCCCCACATCAGGCTCCCCTGCTCAGTGGAGAGCCTACTTCTCCCTCTCTCTCTGCTCTTCCCCCTACTTGTGCTCTCTCTCTGTGAGATAAATAAAATCTTAAATAAAATAAAATAAAATATGTAGCTATATTCAATTCAAGTCCCCACTTACTCATCTTCTCACTGCCCAAACTATAGCCAATAAAATCGTCAAAATAGATGGGTTCCCTAAGGATAAAGCAATGGTTCTTAACAGGGGGCTATATGGATCCCCAGGTGACCCATAGCAATTTGATGAAGTATCTTCCATTCTCTCAACTTCTGGATTGCTGTTAGCATTTGGTCAGGAGAAGTGGGGATGCTGCTAAATACACTACAAGGCCCAGGACACGTCCCCATGACAAAGAATGAATTATCTGACCTGAACTAATAATAGGGCAGAGTTAAAAAACACAAGGATAACATATTGCTATGGTAAAACAAATGTATATGTAATGAGGAAGAATCGAAAATGCAAACAAATCAACATCTGTTAAAACCAACTTTAGGTGTCCCTTTGGAAAACACTGGGCAGTGTCTGAGCAAATGGGTGGAGAATGACTAACTTAAGATTCGGGTGGAGAATACAGGTGGTATTGAAATGCCTCCTTACCATGAAGCTGAGGTGGGGGGCGCTGGGGGCATGGATCATAAAAGGCATCAAGAAGGCAGCTGAAGGGAACTGAGATACCAAAAAGCCCAAAACTGCTCAAACTTGGGCTACTCGAGCCTAACCATTTTGCCTCATATTATCTGTGCGCATGAACACGATGTCTTTTTGTATTCTAAGTTTTATTGAAGAAAAATAAGTTGGTGTGAGGGGCCTTATTCTTTTGCCATAAGCCTGGAATTTGGGTTCTTTTTAAAAATAAATATCTACTCAAAAGGAGTCAAGCTGCAGAGAGAGAAATCACATTAACCAGAGACAAAAGGAAATGTTGCCCTAGCAACCAAAAGTACTTCCAAGCTTTCATCGAACTCACTGTACACAATTTCAGTTTTTATTTGATCACTGTTTTTTTTCTTAACATGGAAAAGCTTGAAATAGACTGATAAATAGTTGTCTGAATAGGCCTAACACTTCCTAATATCCCATCTTTGAGCACCACCAAGGACATAATTCTGAATCGTAAATGCAAAACAACATAATAGCCTCCTTCCCCCTTCCTTCCATTAAAAAGGTCTACAGTGTAACGCAACAAAGGAGCCCTCATACAGCACAAAAGAGGTTTCTCTCACATACCAGAGCTGTACACTCTACTAAGCATGTAAAAAGCATTTCTGGAATCATTCCTTTTGAAAAGTAGCAAGCCTATCTTAAGAACCAAGCATGTTACTAACCAAGTAGGGTGGAAACTTATCAATGATTTTTGAAAGGAAGTAACTTTTCATTTCAGTGGGATGGTTCTACGATTGGTACAATGTTTGGAGTTGGCAAACAAATAGAGAATATCAGCGAAGGACAGTAAAAAGTACGCAGGGATAGACAATATAAGCAAAGTCGCTGTTCGGCCAATAAGTAGCTCTATGAAGCTGGGCAATTCACAGTACCTCTCTGGGGCTCAGTGACTTCACGAGTTAGTGTCAGGACAAGCAGATGACCAGCAAATCCCCTCCACTGCTACCCCCGGGGGTACACCCAGGTCGGAGGGAAAAATATCAGTGGTTTTTGAAAGAAAGTGGCTGTCCATCTCATTCAAATAGTTCTACTCTTCACAGCATGTCTGGAATACGGTAAGCCAAATAATTTCTAGGTTCTCTCAGATTTCTCAGTCAGGTTTTAATATAAGGTAACACAATGGAAAAAAAGGACTCAATTTTCTAAATTCATTTTATCCTTTTAATCTTTTTTGGATTGTTATAAAACTTTCCTGAATAGTGCATGATCTACTGCCAGAACCTTATCTAAATTCATTTTCAAACCAGTATTCCTAATAGTGGAGAGCAGTCCTTGACTTTCGAAGAGGAATTGTTCATACCCTTGGTTATCCAATAACGTCCCCTTCATAATGTCAACAGCCTATTTCCTAGCTAAAGGTACATCATTCCAGAAATGCTAGCTTCTAAGGAGTTCAATACAGACAGACTGTGGGCTATTAAAAGCTGCAGGAGCACCTGTACTCACCAGAGACCACTGAGAACTGAACAGTAGAAGCTTCTCGTGTGTCTATACAAAGAAGAAATTAATCCACAGGAAGAAAAGCCTGCTAAATTAAGAACAACTTGGGGAATTAACAGAGCAAGAGAAAGCCCATCGTTCTTTCCTAAAATGTGAATACTTGAGTTAGCTATGTAACTTGATACTTGAGATTGACTTTCATTTCTATCTACTAAAACTACATTCATTTCTCCACAACCAAAGCTGCTTAAATGTTTTTAGATTTAAAGTATAACCCAAGTCAGATCTATAGGCTTCTTAAATATATTCAGAATATAGAAGCATTTGGTATAAGTGAAATAAACAAGTTAAAGGTCTTAGATTTGGGGCTCGGACACTTTTTAATCAAAGTACATTAAGAAAAATATAGGATCCCAATAACCACAGTTAATATACTGATTTGATGGTGGTAAAATTCCTTGGGACTTCCCATATAAAGCTTTCAGTTTGGTTTGCTTCATGGTTTCTATCAATATTAGACACTACCCTTCAAGGAAAGGATTTATTGTTACGCCTAAGAGTGAACAGAGATAATTCAAACTCAACTACTTTATACATTCTATTCAATCACTTTTTAGATATGAGACAAAAACATACAGTCATGGCACACTAAAGGAAATTGGAAAACCCTAATTAGAGAAACAAATCTATTAGGAGGCAGGAATACCATAAGCAAAAAAGCCAAAGAGAATCAAAAACAAATTTTTATGGATTCTTCCCATAGAAGGTATTCCACCTCTGTCCTCAATACAACTTGAATCACCAGAAAGTAGATGATTATCTATTTAAAGGTTTCAACTATGACTAAAGACCAATGAATAGGACAGGTACACCAGGCTCTTTCACTCTGTTTCCATCACATATAAACACACAATTCACACCAGGAAGCAAAAAAAGGATGAATACAATCATGGAGAAAACCTTGAACTCCAGAGGGTGAAAATTCGCAATCGCGTTAGTTCTTAATTAGAATGAGATCTTGAAGCGAAGTCGGTTCTGAAACTGGAGTTTAGCTGAGTACAGCTGACCCTTGAACGTGGGATTGAACTGTATGGGTCCACGTCTATGTGGATTTTTTTCAATACACTACAGTACTGTAAATGTGTTTTCCTTGTAATTTTAAAAGCATGGTCTTTTCTCCCCTTTATTGTAGGAACAGAGTATAAAATACATATAACATACTAAACGTGTTAATGGATCGTTTATGTTATAGATAAGGCCTCCAGGCAACAGCAGACCATTAGTAGTTAAGTTTTTGAGGAGCCAAAAGTTATACTTGAATTTTCCACTATGTGGAGGATTGATACCCAGAACACTCGTTGTTCAAGGGTCAACTGTAATAGCCCTCCAAATTTTGACTATATCTTCTCATTTAGAATAAATCCAATTATTTGGGGGTGCCCGGGTGGCTCAGATGGTTGAGCGTCTGCCTTCGGCTCAGGTCGTGATCTCCGGGCCTGAGGATCAAGCCCTGTGTCGGATTCCCGGCTCTGCAGGGAGTCTGCTCCTCCCTCTCCCTCTGCCTCCCCTCCTATCTCTCTGTCTCAAATGAATAAATTTTTTAAAAATCTTTTAAAAAATAGAATAAATCTAATTATTCAATCACATACTGAGAGTGCCTATATGTGCTAACCTCCTTGTCCAAGTAAGGAGAAAGTGAAGCAAGAAGAGAATGGATAGGTCTGAGTCCCCTTCCTGAGAGCATTCACAGTCATAAACCAAAGTGATTTGATGAAGGATATGAGTTTTCAGTGGAAGGAATGAATAATTTTGCCCAAGGCCAGAAAATTGGATGGTACAGAGAAGTCTTCATAAGGAGATATTTGAATGGAGGCGCCTGGGTGGCTCAGTCGGTTAAGCATCAGCCTTGGTCTCAGGTCATGATCTTGGTCCGGGGTCGAGCCTCATACAGGGCTCCCTGCTCAGCGGGGAGTCTGCTTCTCCCTCTTCCTCTGCCCACCCCCCGCTCATGCTCTCTCTCTCTCAAATAAACAAAAATCTTAAAAAAAAAAAAAGAAGAAGAAGAAGATACTTGAACTATGCCTTGAAGGACTAGCACCAAACAAGAAAAATCATGGGTGGGGTGTGTCCGGTAAACAAACAAGCTGTGCATAAGACACAGAAGCATGTGAAAGTATGGCATGAACGAGGAACTCCAATTACTCATTTCATAGAGTTTGAGGTGAGTTTCCTGTGTGGGGGTTGTGAAGGATAACCTTAGAGATCATCTCCAGAAGGTCCTTTGATGCCAGATTAAGGAGTTGACACTTGGTCCTGAAAACGATGGGAAGCCATTACATGATTTTAAATACAGCCCAATGTGATCGGAATCGCATTGTACCCCCCCACAAAAAATCCCTTGAGCAGCACTGAGAGAAAGGGGCTGGAGGACGCTCCTAAAATATTCCAGGAGGCAAGTCACACAACTGAAAGCCATAACTGTGTATTACCAAGATTTCCCACTTTCCTTAGCAACCCAGAGGTAGGAATGACCAAGGTTGTCGTAGTGACCCACAGTTAAGTAACTAGGATGGGTTCATAGAAGAACAATGGGGTAAGAAAATAAAGAATGATGGCATGATGTTTGTAGAAGTGCTAAATGATGGGGTTAGGGCTGGTTATGAAATTCAGTTATGCAATAGGAAGGATTAGAGATGTCATAGGTCAGATTTTGGTCCCCATGATCTTCACTCCCTGGTGGCACGCCCAAGATTGTGTGCTACTCCCTTGACCTTATTTAACCAAAGGGAGTTACCTGAGTGTGAATAATCTCATCATACATGCCCTTTAAATGCAGAGTTTGGTCAGCCTGGTGCCAGAAAGGAAGGTCAAAGAGACTGAAGCACAAGGGAGATTTGTGACTGATTCTGAAGATGGAGAAGGTCACAACCTGAGGAATAGAGGCAAGCTGTAGAGTTTGAGAACAGACCCTCGCTGACAGCAAACAAGGAAATGAGACCTTAGTCTGACAGCAGCAAGGAAGTGAATTCGAGCAACGATCTGAAATGAATGAGAACTAAGATTCTTTCCCAGAATATCCAGATAAGGCCCTCACCCAGCCAACACCTACTTTCAGTCTTGTGAGATCCAGAACACAGAACCCACTTAATAGAGTATTAATACAAGTCATTGGGAGAGGAGGATGAACATCAAAGTGTCATGGTTCTGAGCAGTTGCACTGAGACTGATGAAGCAGGGATGAATACTGTTGAAGTAGTGGATCACCGTGTACAGTTGTGCATGCTGTGCACCGTACAATTGTACATGGCACCATTAGCGTAACAGATACCATATATTTATATAATAATTTTCCAGCAAATAGAAATAAAGGGCTTTGAGGAAGGAGTATATTTGCTAGTACATGAAAAAAAAATGCTATGAGCTAACGAAAATTATTATAAGGTCAAAAAAACAAGTAGAAAGTTGGTAGGATTCAGATGGCATGAGTCTCAACTGCAGGATGATGCATGAATAAAGAGAGCAGAGAAGGCTCTGAAACTAGCTCCATAAACCAGAAGGATAGCAAGATGTAAATCTTGTAAGAATAATATAGTATGGGACAGTAACAGTAAGTCAATAATTACTTCTGCTCCCAGGAGATCATTCTCCTTTAAATCAAGTCACTTCCACATACAATGAACTTAAAAGACAGCCCAAGGAAGATGAGTCAATGCTAATATAATTACCATTTATTGAATAATTCAAAAAAGCCCCACAAATATGTGCAAACTTTCTATTTCTTACAACCTACAATTACATGAGAATTACATGGTAATTACAAATTACCTTGATTTTGCATAAGAGAGAACTGAAGCTCAGAGAAAAATGACTTGCTTAAGGTCACACAAGTGAGAAAATGCTGAGGCTAGAATTTAAAACTGGGTGTCTCTACTCCGCTAAGCTTCCTTCAAGGAGTGAAAAGGTGTAATAGGAGCTTCTTAACCTACTCTATGTTCCAAGTATCCAGATGCCTAGGGCCACTCCGTGTGGTGGGCCGGTGTACCAGTTAGCCCTCTAGGCTCCTGTCCTCCTCACTTTACCTGTGACAGACCCAGAGCGCCCTTGTGTCTAGGAGGGTTAGCTCTCCACACATTAACTCCACCCCAAGGAAATAGTAAGATGACTCAGGTCAAGTGCATCTCTTAGTCAACTGGAGACCTCCTCCCATTTGTACAACACAGGTGGCCATGTCTCCTCAAAATACTGGCTTTGGATAAAGTGGCTCTGATCCAGAACAGAGCATGCTGGGGCCAAAACTATCTGCAACTCCGAGGACAGAGAATTCAGAAGACACTCAAAATCCCCCCCTATACACCGCACATAGGTAGGCCGACTCTGGCTCTCACACACAGATAATAGCAAAGAGAACTGGCCAGCCCTGCTGCCTAGTTCTCAGCAGACAGCCAGCTCTTAATGGGAAACAGTTTGAATTTAGGAACTGATTGAGATGCCTAGGTTCTAGACTACACCAACATACTTTTACCACGCTAATTATAGCATTGAAAATAAATACTGATGACAAGCTTGCTGCTCTGATATTATCTCCTTTCTTTCCTCTTTTGTATGAGACCCGGACTTTTCCTGTTTGATGTTTCCTCCATGGTATCCATGCAGAAACAGTTTAATTAATAAAGTAATAAAGTAAGCTTATTTTATTACTAACATCTAGACAGAAAGAAAATCTGTATCAAATATGACTGAATGTTTTTGCTTTTCTACCCATTTTACTAAATCCTTATAGAGATAAACAAGTGAGAAAATGCACAAACACCACATAAACTCAGACTATCACCGAAACCGTATTTGGGATCTTTGTTCTCTTTCTGCAGGTCATTAATTTCTTGAAATCATTTAACAAAGCCTGAACATAATTGTTAACACGGTGTCCTGCCATCATATGTTAAGTGTGCATTGGTAATTACATACTCATGTAGAATGTCAAAAAAAAAAGAAACCAATTTTGGATGGTATTTTCGTGGATTACTACTCAGATAATTCCAAACCACAAAACTGCTAGCTACCAATGTGTACATATGCTGAGAAAAACAGTATACGTGGTGCCAAACGCTTAGCTAATTGACACAAGGCACCGAGTCACTTTTAGTTGAAAGGAAGGATAATTACATTTTCTTTTATTCGAGCAGCAAATCTAAGAGGAGTTTCTTGACCAGGTGATTATACGGATGGGCCAGGGAGGTGGCTTGGTTTCATCAACAGAATCACTGCTTGATACGGGAAGAGATATCCTAGCCTGTTCCTTTTATTTGTCCAACAGAAAGAACAGTCTCTTAGTCGTATGGGCAAGGCTTATATTTACATGATAAACTCTCAGTCACAATAGAAGCTAAATTCCACTGGACGCTGGTTGTTAGCCCATGGTGGATCCAAATGATCACACATTGGTTTCCATTTGAAAGAACTCTGGGGAACCTGAATGACTTTTCAAAGAAAAGTTTTACCAAACACAAACAAAATCAAGAGTTATATTTAGAGTCCTCTGTATGTCGGTTCAGTGTCCACACTAAGTTCGACCTAACTTCAATTCCGCAGTACTTGGCCCTGTCAACATGTGTCCCTGCTTCACCTGTAGACAAGAAAGTCCCAAGCACACAAGGGCAAGAAGGTCTCAGTGTTGCGAACCCTGAACCCTCCCACAGCATGTATGTTCATTTCATGTCTCTTTCAGCACCAGCTGGTAATGTCCTTTTCCTCCACCCAACCTGCACCAGCAGCAGAGTCTGGTGGGGACAGACCATCAACCATTCCAGCATACACGAGTGGTGACTCGGACAGCATTTGAGCCACAATCCTTTCTTTGTTCAGAGCTGAAGTGAAAGAGTATTTATACATAAGCTGTTCTTGGTCCCCAAAAACCTTATTTCCATACTAATGAATGAGCCAATTAATAGTTTGACAAACATGACTTATCCTTGGCAAAAGGAATATATGTCACGCAAACAAAGAGACCGATTCAAGAACGTACCACTCCCCACCACAATCTGGTTTAGAAGGCGAAGGAGGAACAGGCTCCTGGACTGGAAGAAAAAGAGATGCTTGAGATCCTTGGTCTGCCTGTCCTCTCATGTGTGTCATTTCTTGACACACATACCACACACACCATCTGACATACACACCCGGCCCCACAAACACCACATATATAACCTCTCCCGTGCCCACACACCACTCATGCACACTCATAGAGCCTAGGTCATATTTTCTGCCAAATTCAGCATGTAAATGCTTTAACCTCTGTGATTTGCTTCTTTCATCACACCTCTAGAATCTTCTTTGGTTGCTTGCACTTACAAATGGACATCACTACTGGCAACCGACTTCACCCTGTCTCTGGGGCCAAATGTATAAGCCACAGGCTGACTGTCTGGGCTCCGGGTGGGTGGAAAAAGAAGAAAAGGAAAGCTGGTTTTCTCCTTCATCCCGTTTTTCAGATAAAAATCCACCATGGACTGGGGAAAGTGAATTGTATTCACTTACTTTTTAATCAAGTCCCTTTTCCAAATGTATCGTAGCTCTCAGACTTTGTGGCTACCAAGCATGGCTGATACCAGTTGGCAGGGATGAAAAGTCATACTGACTACCTTCACAGAGTATCTTGTGCATGATGATTTTGCAAAGTGTTTTCATCATCTTTACATTCAACCCAAGTCATCTAAGAAGAATAGCTAATTTGGTGACAGACACTAGGAAGGCCTATACATGCATTATCTCATTTTATGCTCACACTAGTTATTTCATAGAGTTCCTAGAAGTCTCCTTGTCTTAGAAATAAGAAGACTGAGGTTCAAACATTAGGTTAAGTGAAGTGGGGGAAGAAGGTTGTGGCTTTTCTCCTAACTCTCTCCTTCCCACAGCACTTCTTGGGAGCCAAAGCCTCAAAAGAATTGCTACATTGATGGGTTTCCATGACACTATGTGACAGACATTTCTTATAGGTGGGGTAACACTGCATAAAAAGGTCACAAGCATGTTATGACACTCTTTGACATCGATAAATTAGCCAGGATCCCCTCAAAACCCAGTCATGTTGTTCTATCCTTCCTTCCTCACCTGCAAAACCATCTCAAATTTCCATGTCATGGATGGCCGGAGGCCATGAGATGCCAGAAATAGATCATAGTTTGCTGAGAGGTAGCAGCCCTCTCTGTAGGCTACATCAGTCTTCAAACCAGCTTTCCTTGGTGCTACTTGTAGATTATCAGGCACTAGCCCAACTGAAAACAATTACTTGCATTGTTTCTCACAGATGAGGAAAACTAGATCAAAGCAACTTTTAGGCATTCCTATTTCCCTGACATTAATGCCAACCCAACCTAGGCTTAAATCCTCCCTACTCACTGAGCTCCAGTCCCATTGGTCATCTCTCTGGTTTTCAACACACTGAGCATTTTCCTGCTTCAGAACAACCACACACCTCATGGCCTCTACCGGATATGCTCGTTAGCACATCTTCACCTTCACAAGATCCATTTCATCTTCTGATGATCTACCTAAATATCTTTCCATATCAGGTTGGTTCCTTCACCACCCTTGAGCATGATTCCATTTCTCAGCCTCTTGTTTTATTGGCTTCAATTTTTTTTTCCATTCATCTTTTTACTTGTTTCCATTTGTCAGTCTATCCTACTGGAACGGATGCTCTAAGAAAATAGGAAGTTGTCTGCCTTGTCCAGCATCATTTCTGAGACATGTAGCAGACCACATGGTGCAGAGTCCACCAGAGGCCGGCAAGAAATATCAAAACCCATAGATGAGGTGAACGGAGCGAATGCTCCTATAACGTACTAGAGTCACAGAGCTATGAAATGGCAGTGGTAGGATTTCAACCCAGGTCGTTTCCACTTTCAAAGCCTTCAGAAAGGGTAAAGACACAGGAACTAACGTGTTGACTACCTGTCATTTTCCAAGCCTTCAAAAAGGCCCCAGATAGAAAAACAAGGACCTGCCACTCAAGAGTTCAATCTATCTTGAAAGAGAAACAAGGAGGGGCACCTGGGTGGCTCAGTTGGTTAAGCATCTGCCTTCAGCTCAGGTCATGATCCCAGGGTCCTGGAATCAAGCCACACATCGGGCTCCCTGCTCAGCGGGGAGTCTGCTTCTCCCTCTCCCTCTGCTGCTCCACCCTGTTCATGCTCTGTCTCTCTCTCAAATAAATAAATAAAATCTTTAAAAAAAAATTTTTTAAAGACAAATAATTCATCTGTCCATTCATTCGATAAATATTTATTCAGACAAAAGACTGGAGAAAAGAAAGAATCCTGGCCCATGGAGAGGTGATTTTTTTCCCACGTTAGTTCTCCATTAGAAATAGATATCAATGGAACAACCTCGATGGAAAACAGTACAGAGGTGCCTCTAAAACTAAAACTACCATAGGATTCAGCGATTCTGCTTCTAGATACTTAGCTGAAGAAACAAAAACACTAATTTGAAACGATATCTGCGCCTGATGTTCAGTGCAGCATTGTTTACAATAGCACAGATTTGGAAACAACCTAAGAGGCTATCATCAGTGGAAGAATGGATAAGGAAAATTGGATTACATGCACATGCATGCACATGCACACACACACCACGGAATATTAATCGGGCATAGAAAAGTAGGAAATCTTGCTATTGGGACAACACGGATGGACCTTGAGAGCATTATGCTAAGTCAGACAGAAAAGGATAAATGCCATATGATCTTACATATATATGTGGAATCGAAAATGATAACAACAACAACCACCACAATGAACTCATAGAGAGAGAACACATCGGCAACTGCCAAAGGCAGGGGCAGGGGTCTGGGCAAAATAGCTGAAGGGAGCCAAAGGTACAAATTTCCAGTTATAAAATCACTAAGTCATGATGATGTAATATACAGCACGGTGACTATAGCTAATACAGTAGCTCATGCTTGGAAGTCACTAAGAGAGTAGATCTGCAAAGTTCTCAACACGAGTTCGCTTCAGCAGCACATACAGTACACTGGAACTATACAGAGATCAGCATGGCCCCTATGCAAGGATGAAGTGTTGCATATTTTTACATTTTGGTTCCCTGGGAGACCAGTCTTGTCAGTGCATGTGCAGTGGTGGGACCCCCGTCCCCACCCCAGCACACTCTCCCTCTGGGGATCCACTCACACTAAACCCTCTTCCCATGCCCCCACAACCCCACCTCCCTGGAGAGAAACTAGACATGGGGAATGGGGAGGGGCCCTGGCCAGGAGAGGGCGCCTTTCCTGTCATGATGTTGCACAGCTGAAGCTAATTTTATATATCAATTATACTACAACTAAAAAAAGAAATGCAGGGGTGCCTGGGTGGCTCAATTGGTTAAGCGTCTGCCTTCGGCTCAGGTCATGATCCCAGGGTCCTGGGATCGAGTCCCGCATTGGGCTCTTTGCTCAGCGGGGAGTCTGCCTGCCTCTCTCCCTGCTTGTGCTCTCGCTCTCTGTCAAATAAATAAATAAAATCTTAAAAGCAAAAGAAATGCATATCAAACTTACCAAGAAGATTATTTTTTATATCTATGCCTAGGATGTACCCTCCCCTCCCCCAAAGTTTGTGATTCAATGGATCTGGACTGGGCATCTGTGTTTGATTAAGAGCTGTACGGCCGATTTGAATTCACAGCCAGGCTGGCAAATCGCTGTCTACTGGAATACAGTATGATAACATACTATATTAGAAAAACAAATGAAATGGGAATCAATAGGACAAAAGGTATTCACAGCAGAAGTTGACATTTGAGCTGGTTATCGAAAAAGATAGGTGGTAGGTGCAGAGGGGGAGAAAACGTAACAGAGACACAAGTAAGATCAATTCAAGTAATAACGGCAATGAGAACAGCAGGAGTACAAATATTTACAAGTTTCCTTAGAATCCTAAACATTAGACCTCAAAGGACTATAGGGGTCACCTAGAGGTGTACTTCTCAAACGTCAATGCACATGGGAGTCATCTTGGGATCTTGTTAAATGAAGATTTGGACTCATTAAGCCTGGAGTGGAACCCGAGACTCAGAGACCACACTTTAAGTAGGGAGATTTTAGGGCTTCAGGGAAGAACACTGACATATCAAGCTGATTATTAAAGGAGCAGCACACCAACAGACAAATACAACCCAAAGACAGATCAAAGACCACATCAATCCATTCAGAGACCAAGACCCGAGCTCTGACTGTGGGGCTGACAGGGTCCAAACCAACACGTATGGCCATTCAACAGCCATCACTCTCTGTCTAAGGCACTTGCCCTGGAAAAAAAGCAAATCTTACACCTCGAGAGTTTAGGTCTCTATTGGCTCACAGGAACCTTTTTCTTCTTCAGTTTATTCTGAAAAGGGGCAGGAATGAGAGAGAAAATAGCTACTCCTTTGACACCTCATGATAGCAACCTTCCTTCTACTTCAAAATTATTCCAACAGAGTCCAACTGTAGGAGAATTTCAGAAATAACTCATTTCCCTTTTTTTTTTTTTTTTAAAGATTTATTTATTTTAGAGAGGGAGAGAGAGCATGACCATGAGGGGCAGAGGGAGAGGGAGAGAGAGAATCCCTGGCGGACTCCACGCTGAGCACAGAGCCCGATGCGGGGCTCGATCTCATGATGCTGAGATCACAACCTGAGCCAAAATCATGAGTCGGATGCTTAACTGACTGCACCCCCCAGGTGCCCCAGAAATACTCATTTCCTAATCATAGATCCTAACTGGCAAATAATCTTATTCTGATATTACAGAGATACCAAAGTGATACAGAAGAACAACCTTCAGGGCAATAAATATTCAAACTGATGAAGGTAAAGCACAAGTAAAGACACACAATTCCACGTATGCCTTCAAAAATCTACTTAGGTACCATTTTCTTCAGTCAAGTGCACATGGATGAAATATTGAATCAACACAGATGTCCAAATTTAACCTGCATTGTTGTATTTAATCCTCCCAGCAATCCTAACGTATTATTCAATCTGTTTCGGAGTTAAGACACTGAAGCTCAGAGATGTAACTTACAAAGGTATACATCTAGTAAAATCACACCTGGGATGGGAATCCAGACAGTCTGACTCCCAAGTCTTGTTTTCTTTCCATTTTACAGAACTGTTTTCCGTTAAGAATGGAAGATATGATCTCCCCATTACTGATCCCAATTTACTGAACACAGGACATTTCTATCAAAGCGCTCAATTCTCCCATAAATCAGCTAAGGGTTTAATTGTTGGTTTCACCTGATTGATTCTGAGATGGGTCCTTTTGAGAAATCAGCCTAGGAAAGTGGTTATGGTCCTACAAAAACCAGCATTAACATTACCTGAGTACTTGTTAGAAAGGCAAATTCTAAGGACGCACCAGAGACCTACTGCATGGGAATCCCTGGAAGTGGGGTCCCAAGAACTGTGTATTAACAAACCTTCGGGTGATTCTTTCTGATGTAGACTCAAGTTTGAGAACCACTGCTCTTTATCTACACCCTTTCTAATTTAAAACCTAGCTTTAGGGGTGCCTGGGTGGCTCAGTCTGTCGTGTGGGCAACTCTTGATTTTGGATCCGGTGGTGATCTCAGGGTCATGGGATCAAGACCTGTATAAGGCTGTGCATTCAGCAGGAAGTCCGCTTTAGATTCTTTCCCTCTACCCCTCTCCCACCCACTCATGTGCTTTCTAAAATAAATAAATTATTAAAGAAAAAAACAAAACTAACTGTAAATTAGGTCATTCTTCCAGACAGTGGTAGCTTAAAAGGGGTTGGTTGATTCAATTGTTTCTCTTGATTAAAATCCAATAATGGAACAAAATTAGAGATAGTACTCTCATGACCCCGAGATCAAGACTCGAATGGTCTTTCAACTGAGCCAGCCAGGCACCCCAAGATATATTTTCCAAAAATAAGATCAGCCTTCGTTAGAGAGTCTCTGTTCAATGTAGTGGCTATCTGACTCACAAAATCTCACAAAATAATCTGACCCATTACCCCCTTAAAATCCCTAAAAGGTCATAAATCAACATTCTTTTCCACTTAAATGTGTGGAATGGGGGTGCCTGGTGGCTGAGTCAGTTAAGTATCAGACTCTTGGTTTCAGATCAAGTCACTATCTCAGGGTTGTAAGATGGAGCCCTGCCTTTGTTCCCTGCTGGAGCATGGAGCCTACTTGAGATTCTTGCTCTCCCTCTGGCCTGCCCACCCCCCCCCCCCCGGCCTCCTCCCCACCCCTGCTCGGTCTCACTCACTGTCTCTCAGGGAAAAAATCTGTGTAGGATAACAACATTTCACATAACTGACTTAACCAAATAAAGACTTAATTTTTGTCACAGTGCACTAGCCTACCACTTAAATCAGAGAATAAAATTTTACTGTAGTTTCTACCATCAAATTTCAACCACATGGCTTAGAGTTCAAGGAAAATCCAACTTCTTATTCCTATCCTTAACCCAGAGTCTCCATTAAAACCAGGAACCAGGTGGGTCTTGTGACTAACCAGCCGGGTCATCATTCCCATCTCTGTAATGCACTTTCTGTCATGGGAATTCCCTCCCCCACCCTTCCTATTGAAACCCTATTTGCTTATCAAGGCCCATGTCAAACTCTATTACTCCCACATTCAGGTAAATAGCATCATGCATCAAAACATGCATCTCCTGGCTTTGGAGACAGAGAAACTTGAGTCTCGGTTCTAATATTCACCATCTTTGCGACCACTGGAAATCTTGTTAACTTTGAGGAGCCTCAGTCCCTCTTCAATAAAATGAGGATGGTGACAACCTGCTCTATAAACTTCTGTGTGGTTTCCATAATAAAGCGACCTGGTTCATGAACAGGATTATCAAAAACTCTCATCCTACATTTCGCTCTCTCATCTATGGATGCCTAGAGCAATTGTAAGCTGTATCCCACAACTGGTCAGGTAATATAACTCTTACATTGTGTACCATGCGGGCCATCCAAGCCCAAAGTGTGGATAGACTACACTTATAACCTTCTTCCTCCAAGAAAAGACAGGGAAGGTCATGATCAGATTTGAATCTAAAATTCAAAGGCCTGAAAGAGTGAAGGACTCTGATACAAACACAGGAACTAAAATCCCCAATAAGTGGAATTTTAGAAATTTATTAGCAGCCAAAGCACTGTAAAGGACACTTATGTTAGCATGAGATTTCTTATTAAAAATAAATCACCAGAGTGGGTGAACATTTTTAATATGAATGAAAGACAATTCTAAACTATCCCTGTAATCAAGAGAATTTCCCTCCCTTTCATCCTAAATGTACATTTTAAATGGGGAAGAAAAGGTGGGGTTGTAGCTTGCTGCTAACCCTGGTTATACACACAACTGCTGCGTGGCCCAATTTGAGGACCATTGACATAGAGAGGGCATGACGTGATGCCCTCCGAAGAGGAATATTTCAAACTATAGGTCCGCTGGTTGAGATAACCACACCTCTCTCTGCTACGTGCCCATTATTCGTTTCATCACTGACTTATGTGGCACAGAAGTAAGAATCAGAAAACATGGCATCCATCAGCAAGCCACTGATCTGGTTCTCATGGAAGGCCTCCTCAAAAAGGAGTTGGGTGGTGCTGGAGTATAAAGGCTGGACATTCTACATTGAACAGCGAGCATGATCTACCTGGGATGGTGCCAGTTTTCCTCAGGGTTGCTACTCTGCTCAAGCTATTGGAAGTCATCCTTTCTCTCTGACCAAGACAGAGATAGAGTGGAGTTCCATGAAAGAGGACTCAAACTGCCCAACTGAATACAAACTCTACTAGGCATGTATTGTGTAGTATTGTTAGTGTTTTTTGAGTCTTGGACTTTGATTTTTTTAAGATTTTATTTATTTATTTGAGAGAGAGGATGAGGGGGGAGGGGCAGAGGGAGAAGCAGACTCCCCACTGAGCGGGGAGCCCCACCGGGGCTCGATCCCAGAACCCGGAGATCATGACCTGAGCCGAAGACAGATGCTTACCCGACTGAGCCACCCAGGCACTCTGAGTCTTGGAATTTGAAAAGACTCTAATGAAAGCTACAGACATTCTTCCAAGAAAGAATTTCCTACATTTGTATATATTCATATTCTGCAAATGATCAGTTGTTACACCAACATCCTGAAGCTCATCTGTGGAACCCGTGCAAACCACCCCGACCCTAGGTAGACCTAGAGCACAGTAGAGCTACTATTTCTGATGATCCTGACCCTAAATTCTACTTAAATGCACGGTGCCATTTTCATCCCCATAAAGGAAGCAAAGGGATAGAAATAATTAATTTTGAGGTAGGAGTTCTAATATAATTGCTATACGTGTTTTCAGGTATTTTTAATGAGAGACTTGTGGGAATTCAACGAAGAAATGATGGAACCCACCTATCTGTATAACGAAATTGAGTTAAGAGACATGTTAGCAAACATTGTGACTATCCTCCAAGTGCCAATTCATGCTAATGCACCTACTAGTGCCAGGTAATCTCTCAGATGATACATGTTCAACATCAGGATAATGATTCATTCTTAGCATGAGGAGCTGTCAAACGGAAAAGATACCATCATGCAACCCAACACACTTCCACCCATCAAGGAGGTGTTCTCTGGTATTCTAATTCCCACAGAATAGAGCACAGTAACCCTCTATTGAACACTCAAGCGAAGTGAGACATGCTCATGGGATGAACAGCAAGCTGTTTAATGTCATCTCTTTTCTGAAGTACAATAACATTTTTGCTATGGCTATTCCTAAGGCACAGAGAAAATGTGGCTCCAGATGCTTTATTCTTGGTGCTCTATTACTGCTCTGGTAGGACGTTTGTCAATAGCCATTTAGGGGCACCAGGCTGGTCAAGTCGGTAGAGAAAGCAACTCTTGATCTCAGGGTTCTGAGTTCGAGCCCCATGTTGGGCGGGGAGATTACTAATAAAGCTTTTTTTTTTTTTTTTTTTTTTTTTTGAGGGAGAAGCAGACTCTGTCCCAGCTCCTGTGCTTTATCTCTCGCTCATTTTCTCTCTCAAATCAAAAAAAAAGATTTTTAAAAAAATACAGTGGACTTGTACAACTCAAACCTGTTTTGTTCAAGGGTCAGCTGTATGCCCTAAGACAATGTGTATATTATACATACCACACACAAACACACACACGCACTCAACAAAAATGTTGACTGCCGAGTTTGGGCCAAGCACTGTGATAGACACAGGGCATGCCAGGTGAGCAACCAATCCTCCCGCGGCTCACTGGCCACTGGCTTGAGCTTCACAATAAGCCTTACACCTCGTGGCATAACTGCAAGTACAGTGGGGTGTCAAAAAATCAGGGCTAGGAATCATGTGGTTTTATTTCTTTATAAAGCAACTAATGAGATCCATTACTAAGAGCAATTCATAATTATATTCCCCTAACCATGCTTCAGTTTTCTGTCAGGAAAAGACAATGTTTCACACTGGTACACTTTCCAGATAACTGAAGTCTGCATCTCAAACTCTGAAATCTGAACAACTTTGGTGGAAGATTGTATTACCTGCTTCCCTGTCATCTCAAATGACGCAGAACATTATTTAACCTTTCCTCAATGACTCAAAGGCGTCCATAAGACCCACAGTTATTATGCTGTATGGTAATCAAGCTCTAGTTCTGTCTCCATGTTTCTCTTTGTCCTTGTCAGGCAGTCGAATGTCTATTCTTCTGTCACCCAAACTACCTGCAATAGTCTTCCTTCCTTACCTGCTGCATCTCCACCACATTACCAATCTTATTAAGAAGTATGTATTAAAAAGAAGCTCAGGGGCGCCTGGGTGGCTCAGTCGGGGAAGCATCTGCCTTCGGCTCAGGTCATGGTCTCAGGGGTACTGGGATCGAGTCCCGCGTCGGGCTCCCTGCTCAGCGGGGAGCTTGCTTCTCCTTCTCCCCCCTGCTCATGAGCTCTCGCTCTCGCTCTCTCTCTCTCAAGGAAAAGAAAAGAAAGAAGCTCAAAGACTCAATAAGCCTGCTCCCCTGGTACTCTTATGTCAAGTGCCGAGTTTCAACACATGGGCTTCGTAATATCTGTTCCTGTCCATAATTCTTCCTTGCCAACTTCAAGGTTCAAGGCTAAGTATTCTAAAATACAGAGGCTACTGCATAAAAGTCTGGCCTTGCCGGGGGTCTAATGTACCTTACATTTTATTGCCCTTTAGAGAATTTGAAGTGTTTTTTATCTATATAATCATACTTAATAATCACAGTACTGTTCAAAAACCCAGATGGAAAGGATCTCAGACCTAAATGGACTCTTGCCCCCGCATGCAAGCAGAGGGCTTTCTGTTCTCTCCAAACACTTAGTAAAGATTATAAAAAGTCAACAGTTGGAGGCCCTAAAACCTAAAGCACCACGCAGCTCTAAGTAGTTTCTTTAAAAAATAAGCACCTGACATGAACTAGGACGTCAGGTATTCAGACTTTCTAGCTCATGAGCAAAGAATAATGGGCAAACTCACACTCTGGAGCAGAAAGAGAAGACGGATGAAAACTCTGCCCGCACTGACTGAGCTTTGGAATTTCACGATCAGTTCCACAGAATGGCATTTAACTAAGCAAATTAGACTGAACTATCCTATACGTCGCTTTACGTTTTAAAAGCAGTATCAGTTTTACTTTCTATCTCCCAGAATCAAATTTTCATCTTGTCAGAAAGCTAAATTAACGAGAAGGATCTACATGCTCATTTTCTTGGCCTCACCACCCGTTACGGGGCTGGCGAGGACTTCATTCCAGAGAGCACAGCAGATGCGGTTAGGTCTGCCGTTCCCATTCGTTCTTCCTCCCACATCCAACACAGTGTCCGAGACGAAAAGGCACTCAATTTATCTTTGATGAATCAATGAATCCGTACACTCATCAGCTTTGTAAATTATTTGCCTCGTTTCTTCTACTTACGGCTATTTGGGAATCAAAAAACAAAAAAATCGAACTAGATTTAATAAACCACTAGCCGATCATTTACCAAGCTATTTGGATTAACGACAGCTTCCATTATTAATTGCCTTTTGTGTTAGGAAATGTCCAGCAGTGGCATGGAGAGAAGAAAATAGGCGCAGGAAGGGAAAGCAAGCGGGGAAAGCAGCAATTATGCGGAAGTAGAACTAACTGTTGAAAATCCATCGCCTTCACCTTCAGATCGCATCATAACAGTTCCCGTGCTCCCTTTGACTACACACTACACAGCAGCACCACGAACGGAATGCACTAGAAACCAAATTCCTTTTGCTTCTCTCCATATCCAGTCTATGCACGTAGCCAGTAAATGGGCTCAGATGCCCTCACAAAAGCACATTCCAGCTGTGGGCTCCATTTGCCATATGTGGGGTCATGTGGACAGGGTCCTGGGAGAAGGTCTCAGTTATGGGGGAGGAGGCAGGGGGTCTCGGCTATCTTGTTCTCATTCAATCTGACAGTGTTTACTAATTTAGGACAGAAAAACAAGAAGTAGTACGGACTGACTGTTCCTATGTCCCTCTGGAATCCACAGGGCTCTCTAAGCCATTTAATCATAACAGGTAGACATTTACATATACTGTACATATTTATATTCAGCAGCCCTATAGAGAGAGTCTTCCAATAGCTGTCTAAACATCATGAATCCTGGGGAGCCTAGGTGGCTCAGTCGGTTAAACGTCTGCATTCAGCTCAAGTCATGATCTCGGTGTCCTGGGATGGAGCCCCATGTAGGGCTCCTGGCTCAGCAGGGAATTTGCTTCACCCCCTACCCCTACCCCTGCTTGTGCTCTCTCTCTCTATATATATATATCAAATAACTAAATAAAATCTCAGGGCACCTGGGTGGCTCAGTTGGTTAAGCATCTGCCTTCAGCTCAGGTCATGATCCCAGGGTCCTGGGATCAAGTCCCCCATCGGGCTCCCTGCTCAGCGGGGGAGTCTGCTTCTCCCTCTCCCTTTACCCCTCCCCCTGCTTGTGCTCTCTCTGTCTCTCATATAAATTAAAAAAAAAAAAACTTTTAAATAAATAAATAATGAAATCTCTAAAAAAATAAAAACTAAAGACATTAATCCTAAATTCAGTTACTTCCTAAAATCTTAAAACCATCTATGTTCTATTTGTTCTAGTTTATTAAAGAGATTACGTGGTGAATTCCTTGAAAGTGTTTCTTCATTTCTGCTCATTAGGACAAAGAAGGTTAGCAGGGGTAAAAGTAAAAAAGTGGTTCCCGATATTTCCCACTCTTCTCCCAAACTCACCCTTACCAACAAAAGTATCACTTCACATTTGCATGTGTATCTTTCCAGTCAGACTCCATGAACTTCCTAACACCCAGAGACACACGCGTGCATGTGCACATATCTAAACTTATACTCGCCATGTACAATTATTCATAGAAAATGTTCTGACTTTCTATGATGCTTGCTACTCCTGGTTTTTGTAATCACATTTTCTGTTCAGTTTCCTGCAGCATTTTAAGGTCACTCCTCATACAGGTGTAGATCGTAGCAATCAATACAGAACTCAGTGATCATCTCTGTCAGGTATCAAGTGTGTGCGTGATGTCTGTTACACTTAGCAGACCCAGACAAGATAGATGTGAGAGAGTTAGTGAAATCTACCTAGAAGCTTCTTGTTTATAAAGCTTAAGGGGGCTTATTAAATGGAATATCATTTAATTAAAAAAATAAAACTACATCCACATAGAGATGTCTCAAAATACAAATAGTACCATAAACAATTAAATCAGGGGGTGCGTGAGTGACACAGTCAGTTGGGCATCCAAATCTTGGTTTTGACTCAGGTCATGATCTCAGGGTCTTGAGATTGAGCCCCGTGTTGGGCTCTGTGCAGACTCTGCTTAAGATTCTCTTTCCCCTTCCCCCTGCCCCTCCCTCCCACACTCACTCTCTCTCTCTCTAAAATAAATAAATCTTAAAACACAAATTAAGTCAGGAACAATGATTTATCCTCCTTCACAAAGTATGAGTTGCCAACTCTGTGCTAGGCACAGTCCTAAGAATTGTTGCTACAAGGAGGAAGACATAGTTTAACTACCACAGCTAATTACAAAATGTACTGTAAGTGTACTTTTCACTTAATTTGTAGTCTCTTTTCACTAATAGAAAGATAAGAGCTTCTAGCCATGTGTCTAAAGGCAAAGTTTTAGTACCAATTTTCATATAAACCTGAGGGACAGTCTTAGTACTCTTCAAACATGTCAAGGTCATGAAAAACACCAAGAAATTACCACATATCAGCAGAATCTAAGGAGACAGGACAACTCAATATGATATGATATCCTCGACTGGATCCTGTAATACAAAGACGACATTAATGGAAAAACTAGGGAAATACAAGTGAAGTCTGGAGTTGAATTAATAGCATTCAAACAATGTTGTCTTAGCTTCGAGAAATGTACAAAGTAACATACATTTGCAGAAGCTGAGTGGAGGGTATAGAGAAACTCTGTGTCATCTTCACAACTGTTCTGTACCTGAGAAGTTAGCCCAACATAAAATCTTTACTTAAAAAAAATAACAAAGCAATAGGAGTAAAGAGAGCAAAGAAACAGAATATAGATGTCATATTTTTGTTTTCTATGTGCCAGACACGATGCTAAATACTTACATGTATAATCCCAATGAAATCTCCACAATATTCCCGAAGACATATCCTATTATTAGCTCTACTTTACAAACAAGGAAACTGTAGATCAGAGAAATGAAATCATTTGTCCAATGACATATACATAGAAAGGGGCCGGCACAGTTAGAAGCCTGATATCAAGACAAAACCAAAGTCTAGAATCAACCATGACACTCCACCACCCCCACGAAAGGATTTTGCTCATTTTCAGGAAGCTCTAGATTGCCTAATGTCCTGTAGTGTTAACATGTTTAAATAAATGCTATCTTTATTTTTTTTTTATTTTTATTTTTTTAAGATTTATTTATTTGACAGAGAGAGAGACAGCGAGAGAGGGAACACAAGCAGGGGGAGGGGGAGAGGGAGAAGCAGGCTCCCCGCGGAGCAGGGAACCCGATGTGGGGCTCGATCCCAGGACCCTGGGATCATGACCTGAGCCGAAGGCAGACGCTTAACGACTGAGCCACCCAGGCGCCCCTAAATAAATGCTATCTTTAAAGAAGATTTTGTACTTCCTAAGTCTCATTGAGACAAATGTCCAAGACTTAGTACATCAACGGCAGTTGATTTCAATTTGTACTGCCATTTCTCTTCACTGTCACGGACCTCTGTCATTTTCCATTGTCATATTCATATATATCCCTTCCCGCACTGAGTGGAAACCCATCTTCCAGACTCATGAGAATGACGGAAGCCTATCTATCGTACTGTGCACTTGGAACACTACATTAGTATATACCAGGAGCTGATTTCTACACCAACAGAGTTGGGTTACGTAAAACTGCCTTTGCTTCTTGTGTTCATCTGTGCCTGAGTGTCTCAAGAACTCCTTTTCTTCATCTTGACCATCTGTCGCGACCATCTGTCTCAGACTTCCTGGTTATCTTAAGAATCTCCCCTGTAGGGACACCTGGGTGGCTCAGTCGTTAAGCGTCTGCCTTAGGCTCAGGTCATGATCCCAGGGTCCTGGGATCGAGCCCCGCATCGGGCTTCCTGCTAGGCAGGGAGCCTGCTTCTCCCTCTCCTCCCCGTTCATGCTGTCACTATCTCTGTCTCTCTCGCTCAAATAAATAAATAAAATCTTAAAAAGAAAAAAGAACAAAACTATAATTTATACAAACCAATGAGAGGGAAATGCTAGCCTCGCCAACAAATAGTCACGTACTCCCTCAGGACTATACAGTCAGTGGAACAGCTTGGACCCAACAAGAAGAAAGGAACACCCTTCCAGACATAGGGATTTTACCAGAAAGGAAATACAGTAAGGTATAACCCAGCTGATACTTCTCCTTTTAGTATTTTCACAGGTTAATTTCACCACTAAGGTTCAATGATCTATTTAGATTCAGATGCCTGACTCATCTTGTGAGTTAGAAAAAGTCCTTTCTCACTGGGCTCCAGTTTCCAAATCTGTAAAAGGAGGTAGTTAAAGATCTCTCAGGGTCCCTGCCTGCTCTAACATTATAACAGCTCAAGAACAGGAAAATCCAATCCAAACTGCCGTCCGAGTGATGGCCAGCTCCTGGACATGGTCCCAATCTTTCCCTGCCAGCCTCGCAGGTCTACAGCACGAATTTGTATGCAAAAAAGGAAACAAAATAATGTGCCCTCTCAACATCAGAACTCTTACCTTCTCCAAATGCTTCCGAATTTCTGTCACTTGAATTGTATCACCCACTTTCACTTCTGCATCTTTGCCCTCCATATTACCCTCTCTGGCTAATCCTCCTTCCCTTCTCAGGTTCTATCCCTCCTTCAAAGCAAGGCACAAGGTTTGCTGTACCGAGTTTCTATGGATTTCTCCCAACCAGTGATCCTTCCCTTGTTTGAACCCCAATAGCACTGGGTGAAAAGGCTGGTAATTCCGTTGTCTGTCAGTTCAAAATGTGTTCTATGTTTTGGTTGTATCTTTTAGAAAGGTCTTTCTGGGGGCACCTGGGTGGCTCAGTCGGTGAAGCGTCTGCCTTGGGCTCAGGTCATGATCCCAGGGTCCTGGGATGGAGCCGAGCCCCGCATCGGGCTCCCCACTCAGCAGGAAGCCTGCTTCTCCCTCTCCCCCACCACTCCTGTGCACAGGCACAGGCTCTCTCTCAAATAAAATCTTAAAAAAAAAAAAAAAAAAAAAGATCTTTCTGATTTAACCCAAGGATCTCTGAGGTAAAACAAGCATTCTAATTAACTATCAAGTCCCTTCATATTTATTAAGAAAAAGGAACAAAAAGGTATGGCTTATTCTACTCCTAAAAAAAACTGTTAAAAGTAGATTTAATTCAAAAGAAATCTCAGCTCTGACTACAGAAACTTCAAAACAGGGCTTGGAAGTGGTCTGGAGTAAAGGGACCCTGAGGTTTTATGGCTTTTCTTTTTTCATTATTATTAAAAGAGGTAGTGTTAGCACTAATATCATTAGAAACCATTGTTGTTGTTGGTTTTGACAGGAAAGAGCTAGATTTTCTGCTGCAGGAGAAGTTTAGCAAAGGCTTTAGGGAAAGGCATAGACTATTTTACCCGGGAGGAAAACCGAGACAAACAAGGTACAGCTTTTTCGGATCAACTCATGAAGGAACACGGAAAGAGCTATTGCTTGAGTCACATGAAGATAAAATGTGAAAAAAAAAATGTTTAATAATCTACAGCAAGGGTTTAAATCTTTTCAAAACAGTGACTCAGAATAGCACATTGATTCTCTTCATTGTTAACTACTCTTAAAGGAACAATCAAGTAGCTCAGATCAAACATTCAACCAGTATTTACTCAGCAATATCATGGGCTGGCAGTTATAAGGGACAGGGAGAGAAAATAGCACAGCTAGGATTGCGTTTATGTTTTAATACCGGGAGCTTTTGTCGGAAGGGAGGGAGGGGGTGTTTATAAGACAAAAACTTAGGAATCCTCGACTTTCCTCTAATCCATCATGCCCTATTCTTTCTTTTTTCATTCATTCATTCATTCACTCATGTTTGCATCTGTCACATCCTTTTCCTAAGGTTCTCCTGGGCTACATTTTTAAGCTTCTCCAAGCTGTCCCATACACAACCAGAGAGTTGTCTTTATACTACGCACACCCCAAGATTCAGCCACACCAAACTATGTGTAGGCTCACGTGTCTCTGGACTTTCTCAGGCTGTTCTCTCTGCTCACATCACCCTTTAAGACTCAGCCAAAAATCACCTCCTCAGTGAACTTTTTCCTGACACCTGCGGGCAAACATAGTCTTTTCTCTATGATCCCACAGCACGTAGCACAATACTGGATTGCCCCTTGGCAAACTCTATGGGAATTATTTATTTATAATCCATCTCCTTCTTCAGATAGTTGTCTAAGACAGGACTCAGTTGCAGGAAACAGAAACCAGTCCCGAATGTTTAACCAGAAAGCGATAGAAAACAAAGAATTGGATCCTTATGAAATCGATGGAAGCAATGGGGGAGCGGGCTCTGGACTGGGCCTCCATGAATGGCTCTGAGAACTACACATCTGGCTGGCCCCGCAGAAATGCAGAGAATCAGGGGATGCTTCCCCAACCCCTGAGGTCCAGAACACACTTCTCTGCATGTCATCCAGAAGGAGCTGCGTAGCCACCAACATAGGGCCTCCAGCCCCCACAAAGCTAGTGAATAAGCCCCGGGAGGCTGCTTCAGAAACGCCTTCACTCTTCACAGCTGGGCTTGGGGGCAGCAACAGCTAGGACTGCTGGATGGCCACCACCTCATCACTGCCCCCTAAGTCCCACGTGAGCCCACCTGTTTGATGAAGACGAACAGAAGTCTAGCTACAAGGAGACTTTGGGAGACACAGATTTTTATTTTTCAAAAACTCAGCAATACAGAAAAGCACCCAGAAAGAAGTTGGAGTAGATGCTGAGGGACAGTCTCCCATAAATACCATGTAGCCTTTAGTGCCCAGAAATGGTTCCTGCCTCATAGGATGTACTTAAAAATGCTCATCGAATTCATGAATTCTGAAAGTAAAAGTACTTTGAAGGTTGTTGGTATCTTTCAAAGTGGCCCTGTTTCCTGCTTTCTTCTGTTTTTCTGACAGCAAAACATATTCATTTTAAAAGAACGTTCACCTTAGGATCATTTGAAAAAGGGAAAAATCTGGACTAACCTAAATATAAAATACGAGGAGATTAATTGAATGAATGATGATAGATAATTATGCAGTTTATTAAAATGATTATGTAGATCTCTCTGTGGACAAGGTAAGATATTCATGATCTATGTGGAAAAGCAGGTTACGATCCATCTCACACTACAAAAATATACTAAAGGTAAATTAAGGATAGAAATCTGGGAAGCAAAATTTGAAAGCCCCAAAAGCAGAAAAACAAATTCCGGACGGGGAAAAAATTTCAAAATACGACAATAAATGAGCACACACCATAATAGAAACTGACAAATCTGACTCCATTAAAAGGCATGAATTTCTATACTATGAAGTAACCGGAAAACCCATCAACACAGGATTAGCATCAAGATTATATAAAGAGGGGCACCTGGCTGGCTCAGTTGGTGGAGTATGTGACTCTTGATTTTGGGGTTGAGAATTCCAGTCCCACGATGGGTATAGAGATTACTTAAAAAATGAAATCCTTAAAAAAAAAAAAAAAAAAGATGACATAAAGAAAGAATCCTAAGAAAACCCAGGGAGCACAACAGAAAAAAATGGGAAAGGCTATTAACAGGTAATTCACACATTTAAAAACAAGAGCTGATAAACATTCGGAAAGTTGCCCAACCTCACTAGTAATCCCAGACATGCAAATTAACATGACAAGAGATCCCAGGACCATCCAAAAGTCTGGGAAAATGTTTTAAGTCTCACATTGACAAATGTTGGCCAAAACTGGGGGCCACCGGAAATCGAGCACCATGGTGAAAGAGGATCATTTTTGCACAAGCGCATTGCAGAGTGACTCGGTTCTACCTCTCAAATTGTTAGATGTGCACTCTGCAGCTAGCAACTTCATGCCTAGGTACTGCGCCCGATGAGGGGTCACCAATTTTCCTGCAAAGGGCCGGACAGTAAATATTTGAGGTTTTGCAGTCCATATCATCTCTATGGCAAGTACTCAACGCTGTCATTATGGGATGAAAGCACAAAGAAGTGGGCGGAGCAGTGTTCCAATGGACTTTGATTTACAAACACAGGCAACAAGCCAGCTTTAGCCCATGATGTATAATTTCTTGATTACTGCCTAGAGAAACGATCCCATATATACACAAATGAGGAGGAAGGCCCCAGAATATTCACTGCATTATTCATAATGTTGGAAGATTAGAAATAATATCAACGTCCACGAGCAAGAGAATAGATAAATAAAGCATGCTAACGTCACAAAATGGAATACAACACAGCAGGTGAAATAAAGGAGCCAAATTATATTTAATGATATAGTCAAACGTTAAAAAATAATGAGGATGGTAGAAACAGCAAGTGTATATATAAAGTTTAAAAATTTATGAAGGGGCGCCTGGGTGGCTCAGTCGTTAAGCGTCTGCCTTCGGCTCAGGTCATGATCCCAGGGTCCTGGGATCGAGCCCTGCATCAGGCTCCCTGCTCCGCGGGAAGCCTGCTTCTCCCTTTCCCACTGCCCCTGCTTGTGTTCCCTCTCCCGCTGTGTCTCTCTCTGTCAAATAAATAAATGAAATCTTTAAAAAATAAAATAAAATAAATAAATAAAAATTTATGAAAAGCCATAGGGTGAGGGTTAGGGATGATTTTGATTTTGTTCATCGTGCTTTTCCATATTGCTTTATTCTTGTAAAAAGTATCGTGCATTCATATTACGTTTAAACCACACATTCATGAAGGAGTATTTGGAAAGCACACAAAATATGGCAAAGAAAAACAAAAACCACCCGTAATCCCACCACCTTCCTAAAGGAACACACTGTAAACACGTTTGACACGGTTCCTTTTCGTGATGTCTTTAGTCCCTTATTTCCTCCTAGTTGAGATAGTACTAAATATACCTTTCCACTGTCTGTTTTTTTTATTCTAAGCATTTCTCCATGATATCTTCAATTCCTTATAGGCATCATTTTTATACTTCCATACTATTTATAGGTTTATAAATCTGCAACTTCAAACCTCTTTCCCAGAAATTCTGGAATAATTTACACTAAATTCCTAACATAAGCCTCCAATTCCACACCTTCTATACGTTCTGTACACTGACGGAGGGTCAATGAGGTATCTCTATTCTTGCCAGCATGCCACAATTACTAACAGACCCACATGAATAAGCTAAAAATTAAGTGGCTTTCATAAACTATGTTTCAGAATCAATCAACAAGACGCTCTCTAATTAGCAAAGCTGCTTTAGACTCTCATGATCGTCTGGTAAAACAAGTGCCGAAAAGATTTCTTTTTGTGGCCTGGGTCCGAGCGGTTAGAAGCTGATGGTTTGTCACTGTGTGGCCCCGACACGAACCATGAGTGGGTGGCCTCCATCCGGGACACTGAACATGCTTTGCAAACCTCTCAACTACATGCCAAGAGAGGTGACATTTTGAAATATGATTTCATGGTGTAATCGCCCAGAAACTCATCAATGCCCACGGGCACCTTGACATTTTATTGCTGTAGAACTCATCATCTACAACCTTATAATAAGTTGTCGGATCCAACTTCGGTAGCTCTGTCATTCCCTAGGTGTTATTTTAAAAGGTTATTGATGTCCGAAATAATAAGGTGATAAATATAAATAAGCTGCTTTAAAACCGCAACTTCATTAATTCAGTTATCGTTTTTCATAATACATATCCTTGGGTCATTGAAAGTTACTTCACTTTCTTCAGCAAGGTAGAAATCAGTTTTGCCTTTTTAGATTATAATACATACAAAATCAAGACAGTTGAAGATCTTATTTTGAATGGTTCAATGTTCAACTTCCAAAGGTTGTTGAATAAGTCACTAGTCATCAATTGGCCTCGGATCTGCCAACTTCCTACTAGGCCCTCGCACCATCCAACTGCTTCTGACCTACCACCGTCTTCCCAGAATACTGGTTATCACCTCTCTTGTTGACATAAGAATAATCTGAGAGCACATTCAGGATTTTAGGACCACACAGACACTTAGCCTACCGCTGTATCTGGTGAATCTAAAAGAAACAGGGGGATGTCTTACTCATCTTCATCATACCGGCCAATGCCTCGAATAGAACCTGTGGCACATAGTCGGGAACAAGGAAGCCTTGCTGAAATGAATTGCAAACACCCAGGAATGAAATTCCCAGTGAAATTTTGGGAGCTAGGCTCCACCACCAATGAATGCTACCGATCAAACCAATTACTGGTATAAAACAGTATCCTACTTATACAGACTAAATGTTTGCGTCTTTGCAAAATTCATTTTAAAACCTAAGTTTATGGTATTTGGAGATCCGCCCTTAGGGAGGTGATTTGGCCACCAGGGTGAGGCCGTCAAGAATGAGATTAATGACCTTTTTGAATAAAGGCCCTAGAGCATTCTCTTTCCATTTCCACCATGTAAGGACACAGCACCATGACCGGAAGAAGAAGCAGGCCCTCACAGGACACTGAGTCTGCCATTCATTCCCTTGATCTTGGACTTCCCAGCCTCCAAAACTGTGAGAAATAAATTTCTGCTTTTTCACATGCCCGTTCTATGGTATTTTTGTTATAGTAGCCCAAATGGACTAAGATGTCTACCACATAAAATACAAGTTCTGCTTATGAAATGTGCGTTATTTCTAGAACTCAATCCAAAGGAACATGAAGCTGACCTACCTTAACAAAATATACCTCTCTCCGACATCACCAGGAGCAAACCATAGTATATATGCTCACATACATCTAAGCTTATCATAGCACTGGTGCTGTCAACTTTAAAAAAGAAGGTGGCTTGGGGCGCCTGGGTGGCTCAGTTGGTTAAGCGACTGCCTTCGGCTCAGGTCATGATCCTGGAGTCCCGGGATTGAGTCCCGCATCGGGCTCCTTGCTCAGCAGGGAGTCTGCTTCTCCCTCTCCCGCTCCCCCCTCTTGTGCTCTCTCTCTCTCTCAAATAAATAAATAAAATCTTTAAAAAATAAAAATAAAATAAAATAAAATAAAAAATAAAAAAGAAGGTGGCTGGCCCATAAATAGAAACTCTGTATTCCGCAAGCCCTAACCTTCTTTAATCATCACCCCCTGCAACTTACCACATTGGCAAGGAAAGCACTAGTAGACCTCTCTGTCCCCCTAAGTTTTATTGCCAACCACAACCAACATTATCAACTTCCTTGTACAGGAATACCCATGTGGTAGACTGGAAGGTTCTTAAGGGCTTTGGGCACTCCCGTATCCATAGTGACTATTACTTCCTGGTGTCTGGTAGGAAAAAAACATTGGTTGAGTGCCCTTACCTCCTCTAATTCGTGGCCCAAAGAGTGGGAGTAGCAAGCGGCTGCCAGAACTTGAAATACTTTTGAGGCCCACGTTTCACTTCGGTTCCTATTTCCAACAGTAATAACCACACCTACGGCACAGTCCGATAGATGGGCAATGGCCGCCCAGAAACAGAGCTTGTGACAGTGTTGTCCAAGGACTCAAATAACAGGAGCGCTAGACTATGGCGGCATCACAAAGCTCCCAGTTAGTTCTTCAGTGTGTCTTCATAGAAAGTGAAAAATAATATCAATACAACTGTTTTGACATCTTCATAGACACAAGAAGCGACGGGGGCCCCAGGAAACATGGTTTACACCTGCATCACATACATACTGTCTGCAATTCCTCTGCTACAGCTCAATGCAAGCAATGAGATTTTTCATCAGGCAGACCATATGCTTTTATTAAAGTAGCTCATTTAAAGGCAAATTGATGCACTCGTAAATATTTAGAAAACATTTCTAGCTCTGTGCCCACATTATTATATAGGCTCCCTTGTCCTTGGAATGTTAATAGTGCCAATTAGGCTTACAAAGAAGTGTGAGTCTGATGGTGGCACCCCAGCAAGCTGCCTGCATTGTTTATCGTTGCAAAGACAAATTGCTTCAGGAGGCTGCTCTCCCAGCCAATCTAGTGAAAACCAAAGGTGATGTGAATGTTAACGTTAGTTTGGGAAGGTTCATTAATTAAAGCTGGGGAACCCCCTTGCATGACTTAGTTGTTCCAAGAGTTTCCACCTTAGGGCTTTAGTTCTGCTACCTGGGAGGGGCTGTTCCGCTGACCCCCCAGTCCTCAAGCCCCGGGCTATGCTGCCAGTCAAGGGAGAGAGGTGATGTTAACATTGTGTTCACGGGTTTTTCAAAGCTCATGCATGTGCACTATTTCCTCTGAACCTTAAGACTGGGATGAGAGGGGCTCCTGGGTGGCTCAGATCATGATTCTAGGGTCCTGGGATCGAGCCCCGCGTTGGGCTCTCTGCTCACGAGGAGCCTGTTTCTCCCTCTCCCTCTGCCTGCCACTCCGCCTGCTTGTGCGCTCTGTCAATTGAATAAATAAAATCTTTAATAATAATAATAATAATAATAATAATAAACTAGGATGGGAGACAGCCAGGGTAGCCTTTCTCCTTATTTCAAAGAGGTTCTCAAAGTCCCAAGTCAGAGGTCTGTTAAAGCAATTGGCGCTAGCGGGAGGTCTTGCCTAGACTACTGTGGGTGATGCAAATTTCAGACTGGATGACAAAGAGAAGAAAGAAAAGATTTTGAATCATTATAAAAATATGTATAATTTTAAGACATCCAAACAATGCACAAGTGTATACATTATAAAGTAAAAGTAGAGCCCATGCTGCGTTCAAATGCCTCCTCCAACGGGCGACCATTTTAAACCATTTGGTACAAAGCAGCTTTTTTACACATGTAACATGCATGGGGGCCTATGTGTCTCCATATGGGTGCATATACAAAACGAAGATGCTCCCCATGAAAACCTGATTTGACCTTAACAAAACGCATGACCATCTTTCCATTGTCACTGCCTATTCCTCTGCCTCCTCCTTACTAAAAGCCGCATCCCAGGGAACGGATGTACCATTAACCAATTCCCTGTGAGCTTGTGGGTAGATTCTTTTCTTTCTTTTATAAACAGTGCCTCAAAGCAAACCCAGGTTCACAAAATGCTGGCACACTTGAGTATTCCCATAGGATGGCTTCACAGAACTGGAATTGCTAGGTCAAAGTATGTATGCATTTTAGATTTTAATAGATAGTGTCTAAATGCCTTCCAAAGAGGTTGTAGCAATTTCCAATGTATGAAAGTGCCTAGGGGTTATTTTGAAGAAATAACTGACAGCATGTGAGGACTGGTGGATTAGGAGGGTAAAGCAGAGTCAAAGAGAACTTCAAATTCCTACGTCTGAGTGATTTAAAGCATGGTGTCAACCTTTGACAGACACAGAGAAGCTTGAAGGGAGCATGGTTTAAGGGGAAAACAAAAAAAAAAAAAAAGAGAGAGAGAGAGAGTAAAGATAAAAGAACAAAAGGCCTAAGACTGACTCTCTAGGCTCCCTGTGGTAAGAAAGCAGAAAGAAAAGCCATCAAAGGGAACAGAGGATGCGCAATCCGAAATGCAGGAGGACAAATCTACAAGGAAAGACTTCTAAAGAGAGGCTAATCCCAGTGGCAGGGCACAGAGGTAAGGAATAAAAGACCACTTTGCATCTAGTGATCAGAAAATCACTAGTAACCTGTGAGAATGCAGTTACACACAGGGGACAGGGCAGAGATTGGAAGGGATTTTTAGAAAAGAGAAATAGAAAGATCAGTCATTCCGGAAAGCTGGCAACGAAAGGAAAACAAAGTGAATGGCGAATAATCTGTCCTTCTGCCCATCTGAAGGACATAATGAGGAGTTCCTTTATTTGTGCCTTGACACTTCTTCAGGCTACGCGACATCTCTGATGACACAGTGGAGTGGGCTCTTCAGCTTAATTAGCTTAGAGGGACCCAGGTGCCAGAAGAATGAAGAGAAGGAAACAAGAAGGGGGGATGGGAGGAAATGGAAGAGAATACCAAGATGGTAAGACACATTTTGTCTACTTCAAATGCCTGCTTTGTTCAAATTGCCGATCCAATTAAATAAATACTATTAAGATGCACAACGCACCATTTCACAACCATTAAAATGACTGCACAACTCTCTCTATAAATTGACATGGAGAGAGATCTTCAATACTTCGGAGTGAAAAGTTATAAAATGCCATGTTTGTGTAATCTCATGCATTTAAACTTGCAACTATCTTGGTATCCAATATTAGACGGAGGAATGTTCACCAGGTGTTTCTTAACTGGTCCACCAGGTGGACTGTCTGTGGGATCGAGGGATTATGGGTGATTTTCATTTTCTCTCGGGTACTCTTCTATATTATTTGAATTGTAAATGTGAGTTTATCATCTTACCTAATTTATAAAGGCATTTTTTTAGTGCCTTCCTGGCCTCAGGCTTTGGGAAGGGGCAATCCCCACTGGAATGGACAAGCACGGATGGCAGAAGAGAAAAGATGGGGATGGGGTTGGGGGACACCTAAGAGTCTTCCAGAAAGATTGTCAGGACCAATAAACCACAGTTGAAAACAAGAGAACACAAGATATTTTGACAAGGACAATTTTTGAAGTAGGGATCAGGGAGAGGATGAGGAAGAAAATGAAACAGAGAGATAGGATGGAATGGGACAGGATGAGTTCCACAGGTAGATTTATGCCAGACATAAATTGAGGCTGTCCCTGGCACACTGTACTCCGTTCCTTTTCTGGAAGAATGAAAATATAATGGATTGGTCTTACGTCAAAACGTCTTGTTCCTAGTCAAAGAGACCCAGGCCATGCCCTAAGAAAATCACATCTTGTGGATACCTTCTGTTAATTCTCCCGACATATTTTCAGAAAGTCACCAGATTGAATCCCAACTGCACATCTCAAAACTTCATTGATGCCAGACACACTGGCTGTACGATCCCTGCTGTGGGCAACTCTCCCCACGTAGCAGTCATTTCTCAGGATTCTGGTATAAAATGGTCACTACGTCAAGAAAATGGATTCGCGGGCGCCTGGGTGGCTCAGTTGGTTAAGCGACTGCCTTCGGCTCAGGTCATGATCCTGGAGTCCCGGGATCGAGTTCCGCATCGGGCTCCCTGCTCGGCAGGGGGTCTGCTTCTCCCTCTGACCCTCCCCCCTCTCATGTGCTCTCTCTCTCTCATTCTCTCTGTCTCAAATAAATAAATAAAATCTTTAAAAAAAAAAAAAAAAAGAAAAGAAAATGGATTCGCAGGGCGCCTGGGTGGCTCAGTCTTTAAGCATCTGCCTTCAGCTCACGTCATGGTCTCGGGGTCCTGGGATTGAGCCCCACATCGGGCTCCCTGCTCGGCGGGAAGCCTGCTTCTCCCTCTCCCCACTCCCCCTGGTTGTGTTCCCTCTCTCACTGTGTCTCTCTCTCTGTCAAATAAATAAAAAATCTTTGGAAAAAAGAAAACGGATTTGCCAGTTCTAGGAGAAGCTCTTTGCAGGTGTGGAATGCTGCCAAGAAAAGGGATCCTCTGGACTGAGGCAAAAGCAAAGTCACCTTAGTCAGCGGCTCCAACCGCCCGTATTCAAGTAAGTCCTATAAACGGCCTTGCTTCCTTCCCCCACGTTTCCTATATAACTTGTTGAAAAGTATCAAAGGATCTTGGCAGACGCTTCCGGCCACGACTGAAAAAGGGACGCATGATGAAACCAGTCACTTGATAATTTGGGGCAGACACTGGAGGTGAAAAAGATTACTCCGTTCCATTAAAAGTTCCACTTCAAGATACAGATTTTCCTAAAATGCTTTCACAAAGCATCCTTTTTAACCTGTTTTTCATCAATATTCAAAATCTAACAGTCCCGGGGACAGAATCTCTGCCGGCACTCCTCACCCGATGCCTACAGTAGATTTGTGGGTATGTCAAAAACTGTTAATCATGGGGGCCTTTGATTAATCTACTTTAATTATCTCCATGGTCTACATGGCAAACCCAAGTGGATTTTCATTACGAAGGAAGAATCATTCTATAGTTGCCAGTGATGCAAAATTTATGAGGCTAACTCAAGTCTTCTTTATGGTGCACTAGCATGGAAAGCAAAAGCTGTAACAGGTGCTGAGTCCAAGTGATTTCCAAACTTCACCACTGATCTTCCTTTTGCTTTTGATAAAGCAGAACCACAGCCATGCACACGCAAAGAAAAATATCACCCAGTAAAATGTGTTCTGATCACATAATTGCCCCAGAAGTATATGCCTCTGTACTGAAAGGATGGAAACACCTCCTGGCAAAGTGATGACTTTGAGTTTTTAAGTGCTTGCCTTGGAAATGATTACTTATTCAACCAAAGGGTTGGGCAAACAACTAATGAGCAATTGAGAATCCTTCTTGGGCCTAATTAATGCTGCAAAACAGCACAAGTGGCCACACATTTCAATCACATACGCACACGTTGGAGCTCCTCTCTCTTCTGCGCCCCATCTTCCACTCAGCTTCCTTGGTGCCATGGCATAAAGGAAACTGCAGCTAAATGCATATGCTTTTCATGCAAGCAGTGATCGCTGAGCACGGTTATCCCTATCATTGCAGAGGTCAGAAATTTACGAGTAATCCTTGGTATTTCCTGCTCCCTTCTTCCAAAGCTTTAATCCAGGTATTCGTTCTGTTGGTTTTGCATTCTAAGTGTCTTCTGAATTAATGTCCTTTGCTCCAGGGCCACTAGCAACATCCTAGTCAAAGCTGTTGTTTTTTTTTTTCAGGCAAACCTGCATAAACAACAGTCTGCGTGGTATCTCACTCAGGTCTTTGGAAATCAACATCCCTAAAACGAATGGATGACGACAGCCCCTAACCCGAACCGTACCCGGTCCACTTCAAGAAATTCCTCTCTGAGCAAATGGAACCACTAACCAGCCGGTTCTGTGAGACAGAAAACTAGGTGCCATCCTTGAATCTCCCCTCTCCTCCCATATACAACTTAAAACACATTTACCTCCTAAACACACTTAAATCCTTCTACTATTCTCTGTTCTACCAGCATCATCAATATACCACTTTAATATGGATGTCTGAAACATTCTACAAGGCTCTAACTTGTCTACCCATATGCACGACCCAACCCCCCAATTCTTTTGATATGCTGCACAGAAATTGGTTTAATCATGCCCCCCCCCCCCACTTCTTGCTCAAGTCTTCATTGGCTTCCCATGGCTCTTAGGACAAAAATAAATTTCTCCACAAAAATCTGTAAGGCCGCGAGTGTTCTGGCTCCTACCTGCCCGGTGCTTTAACTTGCACTCTCCTTCTTCATACTCTGGCCTCGCTAACCTTTTTATAAGGCATCCAACTTTCCATGCTTGTTCCCTTCTGCAACAGGAACTTAGGACGTGTTATTATTCCTAGAAAGAAGCCCTCGTGATATTAACTTACGTCACTCCAACTCGTCTTTCTGATCCCAATTAAATCATCAATTTCTCCAGGACCATCACATCGCACAACTCCTGGGTATGCTAGTCATGTTGTACTCTCTGAGGATAATTACCTCCTGCAGCCATAAAGTACACAGCCCGGGAGAAGTCCCGATTTCTTCTCCTCTCTCCAGGGAGTGCTTCTTTGTCCTCCATAACAAAGTTTTAGAACTATGTAGTTTTCCTAGTTACCACGTACGACAGTTCTATTTTTGACATGTGGTTATTGCTTGTTTAGGTTATCTCTTCCTCTCTAGACTGGAGGACCCATAAAGAGTGACGGCCTTATTGGTCTTATTCATCGTCATCTATCCTGTATCTCACACAATGCTTGGTATACAGAAAGGTCCTCAAAATATTTGTGTTGATTCGAGATAGGAATCAAGTTTTTGGAGAAGAAAAGAGTTGCCCTTCTTTTTCTTTTTCATATCTTGTTGATTTTATTTTAATTGTCACCATCTGTGGACCCTGTTGGTCTAACATCTGGTCTCTATGTGGCTGGCCATTTCTCGACAGGCTCCTCTGGAGAGGCAACAGATAATTTGTAGGTCTCCAGGCCTCTCTACAGTGCATTACTTTGATCGGTGGAGATCTACCCAGTCTCTCGGTTCTGCTCTGATTCTGACTCCTATTTTGATTCACTCTCTTCCTCAGCTGGTGGTAACTAATGGTGTTCATCTCGTCTGTCTCTCTCTGTGCTTTCTTGAACGGGTAATAGACATTTCAGAAGATCTTTTCACCGCACAAGGCTTTGTGGGCATTTCCATCCCTGTGGCTGCCATCCACACCTTAGTTCTGTCTCTGGATTTCCATTAATAGGGGGTCATCCTCTCCATTCCTTCTTTAGCACATGTGTATGGTTGTCCTGTAATTGGGGTCAGCTGTTCTGCACATTCGGTTAGTTGCTGCCTGCTCATGGTTCGTGGCTCTGCACTCGTGGTCAGCTGTTACCTGCTGAGGGCTGACTGTTCTCCACCTATGGTTGGTTGGTTCTGTGTTTGTGGTTGGTTGGTCCAAATCCATGCTAAAATCCTGAGATTTACTAGTAATCTCAGCCATGTTGAAGCATGTGGTCTATCCGAGCGATTCTGATCTCTGTATACATGCCTTCCTGAGGGCAATGAGGAGCCCCACCCATACATTTTCTTTGGTCATCAGTGCACTGCTCCAGCCAATGGCAGTCCTCAGATGGCTTAGCTTTCACAAAGCACCAATCCTAACACCCTTGACTTCTACTTTGGAATTCAACATAGGTATTATCGTCACTACCATCATTTCTTTCTTCTTGGACTCTCTTATGGAACTAGATAATTGGTTTACTATAGAAGTTCTTAATTTCAAGAACAGGAGAAGGGAAAGAGGCATGGGTCTAGTTATGTGGGTACAAGTGCTAAGCTTCCCTACCTTCTCTGACCATGCTATTCTGCCCAAATCTCAACTTGTTCATCACTCAAAAGTTCCACTCTTCCTCCTTACTTAAAAATAGACTATTGCTCTACCTACCTCTACTCTCTGGATTCTAATAGATTTATATATTTTACCATGGCATGTTCCATTTAATACATTTATGGTGATTCCTTACCCCCTTCCCAAATGCTTTCCTTCAAATAATATCCTTAAAGCTTAGGAAGCTCGCTTTCATTGGAAGCAGAAGTGAGTCAGCCTAAAGAATCAACATTTCCCAACCAGGAAGTACTGAGCATGTTGTAAGCACACAATAAAGTAATTACAGTTTGCATTATCATTCATTCTTATATATTTTCATTATGCAAGTCAAGAGGATTTAAAAATCAATGTAATTCACCATATCAACAGATGTAAGAATTATTGTCAAAATTCAATAATCACTCATAAAATTTCTTGCCAAGTGACAAATAAAAGGGAATTTCCTACATCTGATAAACAGCGTATGCCAAAAGAAATAATAATCCTACAGGTAAGCTTATGCATAATGATGAAAGACTGAAACTTCTCCTCCTACAGATCCTCCCAAGGATGTCTGCGCTCACCAGTCCTATTCCACATCATGCTGGAGAACTTGATGGGTGCACAAAGTCAATAAGAAGAAATAAAATACATACGGATCTAAAGGGAAGAAATAAAACTGTCCCTATTCACCAATGTCATGATTTTTTGCTTAGAAAATCCTTAGGAATCCACAAAAATAGCTCCTAGAACTAATGAGTTTAGCAAGGTCACAAGATACAGTGTCAACATAAAAAAATCAATTCTATTTCTTTCTACAAGAAAGGAATGATTCGGGCACCTGGGTGGCTAAGTTGGTTAACCATCTGACTTCTTGATTTCAGCTCAGGTCATGATCTCAGGGTCATGGGATGGAGCCCTGCATCTGGCTCTACGCTCAGCAGGGAGTCTGCTTGAGATTCTCTCTCTCTCTCTCTCTGCCCCACCCCGTTCATGGTTCATGCGCATGCACGCTCTCTAAAATAAATAAAATCTGTAAAAAAAAAAATTAAAAAAAGGAATGATTAGAAAATTCAATTTTTAAAGTACCATTTACAAAAACACCAGAGGGGCGCCTGGGTGGCTCAGTTGGTTAAGCGACTGCCTTCAGCTCAGGTCATGATCCTGGAGTTCCAAGATCAAGTCCCGCATCGGGCTTCCTGCTCAGCGGGGAGTTTGCTTCTCCCCTTCCCTCTCCCTCTGCTGCTCCCCCTTCTTGTACTCTCTCACTCTCTCTCTCCTGTCAAATAAATAAAATCTTTTTAAAAAAAAAAAACAGAAAAACATGAAATACTTAGATATAAAGACAACAAAATATGTGCAATATGTATATATTATGTATGTATATGCAATATATGTATAGCCTGAGAACTAGATAACATTGATGAGATAAACCAAAAACAACCTAAATAAAGGGAGATATGAAATGAGTTTAAAGACCAATTATTGTTAAGATGTCAATTCTCCCCAAATCAATCTATAATTCCAATATAATCCCAATCAAAATGCCAGCAGGATTTTGAAAAATTGAAATCCACAAGCTGATTCTAAAATTTATATGGAAAAACACAGGCTTTCAAATAGCCAAAATAATTTTTGAAAATCAAAGTTGTTGAACCAATGCAATCGGATTTCATGCCTTATTATACGGCCATAGGAATTACCACAGTGTACTATGTTGGGGAAATAATAGGCATGAGGATGAATAAAACAGAGCAGCGTCCAGAAATAAACCCACACATAAAGGGTCGAATGTTTTTCTGCAAAGGTGAAAAAGCAATTAAATATAGGATAGTCTTTTCAATAAATATTGCTGGAACAACTGAACAGACATATACAAAGATAAAACTTTGATCTTTACCTCTGTACTTCATTTCATATACAAAATTTACAGGAGGGGTGTCTGGGTGGCTCACGTGGTTGGGCATCCAACTCTTGATCTCAGCTCAGTTCTTGATTTCAGGGTCGTGGGATCGGGCCCCTTGTTGGGCTCCAAGCTGGGTATGGAGCTTTCTTAAAAAAATTTTTTTTTACTTGAAATGGATCATAGTCCGACATATAAAATTTAAACTGTAAAACTACTATGAGAAAATAAGGGAGAAACTCTTAGCAACTTCAAAGATTTTTTAAATAGGATCCAAAAAACCACAAAAGAAAAATATTGAGAAATTACATTTCATCAAAATTTTAAAATTGATCTTAAAATGTACTCTTAAGGAAATGAAAAGGCAAGGTACAAACTGGAAGGAAGTATTTGCAAAACAGATATCTAATAATGTGCTAGTATGCCAAATATATAATGAATTAAAACCTCAAAAATAAAGGCATCAATCTTTTTTAAAGGACATAAGATTTGACGAAAATTGTATATAATGCAAAAGATGGCCAGTAAGTACATGAAAAGCAGCAGCTGTACTTCATCAGACATTAAGGAAATAAAAATTAAAATCATAATGACACACTACAGTACAACATGAGAATTAAACTTTTTATTTTCATTCCAGTATAGGTAACATACAGTGTTATATTAGGTTCAGGTGTACAACATAGTGATTCAACAATTCTGTACATGACTCAGGGCTCATCAAAATAAGTGTACTCTGAATCCCCTTCACCTATTTCCCCCATTCACCCCACACACCTTGCCCCTGGGTCACCATCAGTTTATTCCCTATTGTTAAGAGTCTGTTTTGTGGTTTGTCTCCTTTTTCTTTGTTTTGTTTCTTGAATCCCACATGATGGGGCACCTGGGTGGCTCAGACGGTTGAGCATCTGCCTTCGGCTCAGGTCATGATCTCCAGGTCCTGGGATCCAGCCACAAATCAGGCTCCTAGCTCAGCGGGGAGTCTGCTTCTCCCTCTCCCTCTGCCTCTCTCCCTTCTCATGCTCTGTCTCTCTCTCAAATGAATAAATTAAAAAATTATCTTTAAAAAAAAATCTCATATGAGTGAAATCATACAGTATTTGTCTATCTCTGACTCATTGCAGTTAGGCTTATATGCTCTAGATCCATCCATGTTATTGCGGATGGCAAGATTTCATTCTTTTTTATGCCTGAGCAATACAGAACTACCAAAATTTCAGAAGTTTGACAATATCAAGTGATGTTCAGGAAGCATAGCAACTGGGACACTCATATATTTGATGGGAATACAAAATGGTACAGCTACTTAGGAAAACAATTTGCATTAGCTTATCCACTTACGCAAGCATACACCTACAATATGACTCAACACTTCTACTCCTACGTATTTAGCTTGCAGAAATGAAAACTTACAGCCACAGAAAAAAATCTACATATAAATGTTGATAGCAGTTTTATTTATCAAAGCCTCAAACTGGACACAATCCCATAATCCAACACTTGTATAGATACACAACCTGCGTTACATCCGTACAGTGGGCTCCTACCCAGCAATGAGAATGAACAAATTACTAATATATGCAGAAACATGGGTGGATTTCAAATGCATTATGTGGAATAGAACAAGCTAAATTCAAAAACCAAACTGTATGATTCCATTTATAAGAAGTTGTGGAAAAAGCACAACTAGATGTAAAGAAAACAGATCAGTATTTCACAGAGGCTGGAGTTCACAAGGGATGGATTACAAAGATGTACACATGAGGGAAATTTGGGGAAGTAATGGTACTATTCTTTATCTTGGTTATGGTGGTTCACTGAATGCATTTTGATCAAAACTCATAGAACTGTACACTAACACAAGTAAACTTTTCTGTATATAAATTATACCTTAATAAATCTATTAACAAAAAGAGTACTGAAGTCATCCCGTTGATGTGGTCCTGTCACTCTTGAGGTCAGTGATGTTTATGACCTTTTTCTTTAATGAAAAAAGTGCTCTAATTTCTTCTTCTGGGGACCTATCAGAATTAGTTGATCACGTGAGACCCCTGGGTCTTTATGATTGTCTCTTCTCTTTTAGTCGTCTTAAGAATCAGCCCTAATGCCTCGGGACATCTGTTCAACGAGTGTAGTTGAAGGCTAATGCTAGTCATTGGTTTCAATCATTTTTTAATGAGGCAAGATACTTTGTGTGTTTCAATTCTCTTTCAACACACCAAAATCTTTTCTTTTTCCCCCTCTCCCAAAAGAAATTTCACGTAAAAACTTCACTATATGAGATGGGTAAATTGTATTTTGTTCCAGGTCATAGAGTAAGTGATTACAACTCTGAGAACACGTGGAACATCGCGTTTAAGAGAACAGACTTTGGAATCATACAGACCAATGTCACACTCCAGGTTCTGCTTATTTAGATAGTTGGCTTTGGATACATCATTTAATATTTTTTAGAGCCTCTAGTTTTTCTTCTGTAAGATGATCATAGCATCTTTCTTACAACAAGGTTATTGTGATATTAGAAGTGATGCATGGCTCAGCATTTTTAGTCCAGTTTTATTGAAATATAATTGGCATATAACATGGTATAAGGTTTACAATGTACTGAATTGATACACTTACATATTGCAAAATCATTAAAACCATCACCTCATAATTAACATACCATTTTTGTGGTAAGAACATTAAAGATCTACCCTCTTATCAACTTGGAACTATATATAATAAAGTATTATTAACTATAATCACCATGACGTACACTGGCTCCTCACAACTAACTCATGTGGTAACTAAAAGTTTATATCGTTTAACCAACATCTTCCCATTTCCCCAACCCTCAGCCCCTTGTAACCACCATCCTACACTCTTTCTAGGAGTTCAACTTTTCTAGATTCCATATTTAAGTGATATGGTCTAGTACTGATCTTTCTCTGACTTATTTCACTTAGTGTAATGCCCTAAAGTTCCATCCATGTTGCATCAAGTAGTAGGATTTCCTTTATCATAGCTGAATGCTATTCCATTGTATCGATGTAGGACATCTTCTTCATCCACTCATGGACACTTAGGTCATTTCCCTATCTTAGCTATTGTAAATAATATTGCAATAAACGTGGGGGTACAGGTATCTCTTCTAGGTTCTGATTTCATTTCCTTTGGATAGACACTCAGAAGAAGAATCGCGGCATCATTTGGTAGTTCCACTTTCCATTTTTTAAAGAACCTCCACACCATTTTTCCACAGTGGCTGCACTCATTTACATTCCCACCAACAGTGCACAGGATTCCTTTCTCCACGTACTTCCCTGAACTTGCCATTTCTTGCTTTTGATAATAGCCATTCTGACAGGTCTGAGGTGATATCTCATTGTGGTTTTGATTTGCATTTTCCTCATGATGAGTGCTGTTGGGCATCTTTTCTATACCTGTTGGCCATCTGTCGGTGACTTCTTTGGAAAAATGTTTATTCAGCTCCTCTGCCAAATTTGTAATCAGACTTTTTTAAAATATTGAGTTGTAGGACTTCTTTATATATTTTTGATATTAGCCCTTTATCAGACATATGGTTTTCAAATATTTTCTCCCACTGCATGGTTTCCTTTTACATTTTGTTAATTATTTCTTTTGCTGCCAGCACAATTTTAAAGACCCATAGGCTGCTCTTACTACCTCTACCATCCACCCTTTTCCATCTTTCCATCTTAGGCTTATCAGGATCAGTTAAAGCCTGGATTTCTTCTTCACCAACTTTAAACAATTTCCCATTTGAACAGTGGACTGCTCTGTTCAACAGAGGTTGTGCTCTGTCTGGTCTGTCCCCTTCAGAGGTAAGTCACTCCGACACTCAGTTGCAACCTAAAGAAGAACCACCAAACTACCATATGACCCATAGCTCTAGGAGACCATTAGGGCATCTAGTGATATCATAGTACCAACTTCTGAACCTTAAAACAAGCACAAACCTCATACACACAAAGATATCCTCACGCCAACAAAAAGCCTCTAGTTGAATATTCAAGAGTTAAAGGCATCTATTACAATCAAAGAAGAATCCCAACCTCGCAAAGAGAGGAAAGGTGTAGCAAGGGGACAAAGGAGATAATGAAGAAAGGAAGGGGGTTGGCTTGCCACTATTTCGTAGGTGCAAAAATTAGACAGAAAGACTCAGATCAGGTATGACAGTGTATTACAGCACAGCAAAGAACAGGAGCATCACCCAGGTAATTTTGCTTTCATTGGATGGGATCAGACAGATGAAATCTACACATGTAGATGTATTGTATCTGAGGAACCCAGAGCCAAGGGTTTGCATATTTTACAGCAAGCAGTAAACAAACTAGTCCCTCCCCAGCACCCTTTCCTCAGGTAGCTAACGTGATCATCTCCTGTGTGGTCTTCATCTACTTAATCCCCCTACGTGAATAACCACAGAAACTGTCCAGTATCAAAACAGTGAAGCTTTGAAGCTTGACACACTCAGCAGTCTCATTCAGGAACACATGGAACACATGGCATACCACCTCTCCTAACAATTACCACAACTTATAGTTCAGGTAATGGTCTCTTTCCATCATTTTTCCATAAGGAAAATTAACTTACCTAAAACCTGGTACATTTTTCTACCTTTAGGTTAAAATGTAGTCCAAATTTGCCATGGTCATACATGAACTTTTTGCCAGTTAGTCAGAGTTCGGACTCTGACTATTTATGGTCAGTAAGTCAGAACTGAAACTAGAAGAGTGACATCTGCATGATGAAAGACTAGTACCATCCAGGACCTCGCCCCCCCCTCAACACACAGCAACATTAAATACTACCTAGAGACTGAATAAAGTAACTTCACAGAAGCTCTGGAAATCAAACAAAAGATCTATAGCAACCAAAAAAAAAATGTCCAATTAAGAAAAAGCCACATTCAAAATGGTAGAAAGAAATTTCCTTAAAATTTTAGTCATCCGTGCTCCAACCCTTCTTGACCTGGAATACTGTGGTTTGAGATAAGTGATAGACCAGTCCCCACTTCCCTTTCTTGAACTAGAGAGAACATGGTGGATGTAATTTGGAACATTTTACCTGGTTTCAGGGACTGCCTGAGTGATTGATTTCTGTGTCCCATGATTCTCATATGAGACAATCAAAAGTGGCATAGCTTGGTAAAGACTAGGAAAATCGGCAGGAAACAATGTACTATAAACCACTAGTGATAGCTGTAGAGGTACTTGAGACCCACAGATGCCTAGGACAAGAGATTATGGGCAGAAGAATACATTAGAACAGCTAAGCCTGAGAAGCAGTAGAGTGAGTGAATAAGGGGAAAATTAAGACATTTGAAAGCAGTTGTTCTTTTGAGAGATTTAAACACACACATGCGCACGCCCAGAGAAACCATATAATCAGAAAATAATTAAGAACTGAACCCTTTATGAAATGCTGATCCCAAGTCTCAGAACATGCCCTGATAATTAGTGAAGGTTTTCCTCTGCACAGAGGCAATCTGCAAACACTAGAAGATGTGGCTGTGTTTTTGTTTTTGTTTTTTACAAACATGCCATCTTCATTTTTAAAGTTTATTTATTTATTTTTACTTATCTCTACACCCCACGTGGTACTCAAACTCATGGCCCCAAAATCAAGAGTCGTAGGATCTTCCAACTGAGACACCACGCACCCCTACACTCAATTTTCAATCAAAGTTCACAAGGTATACAAAGAAATTGGAGGTTGGGGAGGGATGGCCTCTTGAAAGGAACAAAATAAGTGTCCAGAAACCATCCCTAAAGAATGCAAGCACTGAACTTGCTAGACAAAGGCTTTGAAACAGCTCTGCAGTATGCTCAAAGAGCTAAAGGAAAACACAAAAATCTCAAAGAAATCAGGAATAGAAGATCTGAAAAGAAAATAAGAATATCATCACAGATAGAATTATTAAAAAATAACCAAGGAGAAATGATGCACTTAACAGACATACAGCTGCCTCAGTCAGTGGAGCAGGCAACTCTTGATCTCAGGGGTGTGAGTTTGAGCCCCACTTTTGGTGTGGAGATTACTTTAAAAAATAAAGAGGGGCACCTGGATGGCTCATTCGTTTAGCGTCTGCCTTCAGCTCAGGTCATGATCCCAGGGTCCTGGGATCGAGCCCCACATCGGGCTCCCCACTCTGTGGGAAGCCTGCTTCTCCCTCTCCCACGCCCCCTGCTTGTGTTCCCTCTCTCGCTGTGTCTCTCTCTGTCAAATAAATAAATAAAATCTTTAAAAAATAAAAAAATAAAAAAGAAATGATGCACCTAATATATATAAAAACCAAGTTGAAAGATTCACTAGAGGGGTTCAACAGCAGACTAAAATAAGCAGAAGAAAAAACTTGTGCCCTTGAAATCAAGTCATATAAATTACCAAGTCTGAGGAAAATAAAAAAAAAAGAATGAAATCAACAAAATCTAAGGGATTTATAAGATAACATCAAGCAGGCCAATATATACATTAATGGAGAACAGGAAGAAGAGAGAAACTGGTAGAGATTACTTAAAAAATTATGGCCAAAAACTGCCCAAATTTGAGAAAAAAAAAAGTTAGATATACAAATACAAGAAGCTTAGCAAACTCCAAGTAAGATAAATCCCCAAATCTCCAATAAGACATATTATAATCAAACTGTCAAAAGCCAAAGACAAATTCTTGAAAGCAATAATAGAAAAGTGACTCATCACATACAAAGGATCACAAAAAGTTTATAAGCAATGTCTCAACAAAATTCTTGGAGACCAGGAGTAGACATTTATTTCATATTATTAATATTGATATTATATTATAGTCTATATTATGTGTATACATATATGTGTATATGTGTGTGTCCACACACACACACACATATGAGCAGTGGCAGAGAAAATATGTCAACTGAGAATTCTATATCTGACAAAACTATCCTTTGAAATGAAGGGAGAGGGGCGCCGGGGTAGCTCAGTCAGTTCAGCATCTGATTCTTGATTTTGGCTCAGATCATGACTTGAGGGTTGTGAGATGGAGCCCCAAGTCAGGCTCCGTGCTGGGTGTGGACCCTGCTTAAAATCCCCCCCCCAATCTCCCTTTCCCTCTCTAAAAAAATAAAAATAATAAAATAATAAAACCAAGGGAGAAAGATATACCAATATATAACAAAGCAAAAGTTCATTACCTCTAGACGTGCCCTATGAGGAATGCCAAAGAGACTGCTTCAAACTGAAATGAAAGAACTCTAAACAGTAACCTGAAGCCATATAAATATATAAATTTTTCCAATACAGGTAAACACAATTTTTTTAAATACAAGAAATAATTCCAAGAATATTAACACTGATCCTTCTCAAACTCCTCCAAACTCTGAATGATGAAACACATCCTATCTTATTCTATGAAAATAGCATTACTCTGATACCAACGCCAGACAAAGATACGACAAAAAAAGGATGACTGCAGACCAATATTCCTAATAAATATCAAGGCAAAATATCATCAGCAACATATCAGCAAATCAACTTTCGCAGCATATTTAAAGGATTATGTACCATGACCAATTTGGCTTTATCTCTGGAATTCAAGCATAGTTCAACCCACAAAAATCAATCACCGTAATACACCACACCAACAGAATGAAGGACAAACAACGCATGATTATCTCAATTGCTGCAGAAAAGATATGTGACAAAATCCCACATCTTTCATGACAAAAATACTCAACAAAAAAGGAATATCAGGAAAATACCTCAACATAATAAAGGCCTTATGTGAAAAACTCACACTACCATCATCCCCAGTGTTCAAAGAAAGTTATCCCTCTACCATCAGGAACAAGACAAGGGTACCTACTTTTACCACATCTAGTGGATGTAAGACTGGAAGTCCTTGACATAGCACTTAGGCAAAATAAAGAAACAAAGGAGATCCAAATTGGAAAGGAAGGAGTAAAATTATCTCCATTGACAGAAGATAATATATCACACGTAGAAACCCTAAAGATTCAATTAAAAAACAAAACAAAACAAAATCCTAGAAGATACACTTATGCTGAACATCACATAATGTATAGAGTTGTTGATTCACAATATTGTACACCTGACACTAAGGTAACAATGTGTGTCACCATGTACAATTGAAAACAATTTTTAATAAAGATATTTTTTTAAAACTCCAGAAAACAAAAAAAATTATGCTTCATCTGAAATTAGAAAATAAAAAAGGAGTGCTGTGAAAAAGAATTAAATTACTAAATACGTGACTCAAAAATTTAAAAAGGCCCTGAAAGAATGAACAAATTCAGCAAAATTGCAAGATACAAAATCCATACACAAAAATCATTTGCAAATCTATACACTAACAAAGAACCATAAAAAGGAAAGAAAACAGGGACACCTGGGTGGCTCAGTTGGCTAAGCATCTGCCTTCGGCTCAGGCCATGTCCTGGGATCATGTCTCACACATCAGGCTCTTTGCTCAGTGCAGAGCCTGCTTCTCCCTCTGCCCCTCCCCCTGCTCGTGCTCTTCTTCTCTCTGTCTCTAACAAATAAATAATAAAATCTTTAAAATAAAAAAAGGAAAGGAAACCATTCCATTTACAATATCAGAAAAAAACAAATTTAACCAAAGAATCAAAATACCAGTACACTTGAATACAAAATCTTGCCTAAAGAATTTTAAAAAGACACAAATAAATGAACTGTCATCCAGAGTTCATGGGTTGAAAGACAAAATAGTAAGGTATCAACACTCAAAAAAGTGATATGCAGATCCAGTGCAATCTCTATCACAATCCCAGGGACTTTTTTTTACAGTAATAGAAAAAGCCACCATAAAATTTTTATAGCGTTGCAAGGGGACCTCAATAACCACAATTATCTTACACTAGACAAACAAATTTGTAGGACTCATGGTAACTGATTTCAAAACATACTACAAAGCTACAGTTATCATAGTAGAGTGGGACTGACATAAAGACAAACATATAGAACAATGGAATAGAAGAGAGAGTCCAGAAACAAACCCTCACAAGTATTGTCAAATGATTTTGAAGAAGGAGATGTACTGAGCAATAATGAAAGAAATTCTTTTTGGGTGCCTGGGTGGCTCAGTCGGTTAAGCATCTGCCTTTGGCTCAGGTCATGATCCCGGGTCCTGGGATCAAGTCCCGCCTTGGGCTCCCTGCTCAGTGAGGAGTCTGCTTCTTTCTCTCTCTCTGCCCCTCCCCCTGCTTGTGCTCTCTCTAACGCTCTCTCTCAAATAAATAAATAAAATCTTTAAAAAAAAATAAGAAAGAACATTCTTTTCAAGAAATGGTGCTAGGAAAACTGTATATTCACATGCAGAAGAATGAACGTGGGCCCTTACTTATACCTTATACAAAAATTAACTCAAAATGGATCAAAGATGTAAATGTAAGATGTGAAGCTATGAAAGTATTAAAAGAAAATGTAGGGCAAAGGCTTCACAACACTGGATTTAGCAAGGATTTCTTAGCTTTGACACCAAAGACATATTCCATAGTCACAACACACAAAATACACTTTATAAAATTAAAAACTTTTGTGCAAAGCACACTATGAACAGGTGAAAAGAAGAAAACATTTGCAAATCATATTATCGGATAAAGGATTAATACCTACTTTATATGGCAAAGTCCTAAAACCCATCAACAACAAAAAATTTGATTCAAAAATAAGCAAATGACTTGAATAGACATTTCTCCAAAGAAGATATACTATAGCACATGAAAAGATGCTCTAGATCACTTGTGAATAGGGAAGTGGGGTGCCTGGGTGGCTCAGTCAGTTAAGTATCCCACTCTTAATCTCAGCTCAGGTCGTGATCTCAGGATCCTGAGAGAAAAAGAAAAAAACAAACAAACAACCTACACAGTGACATCAAGTCATACCCATTAAGATGGTTTCTACCAAAAAAAGAGAAACTACAAAGTGGTGAGGATGTAGAGAAATTGGACCCCTTGTGCACTGTTGGTGGGACTATAAAATACCATGGAAAACAGCATGGTAGTTCCACAAAAAAATTAAAAATGGAATTACCATAGGATCCAGCCATTCCATTTCTGGGTGTAAAGCCAAATCAATTGAAAGCACAAACTTCAAGAGATATTTGAAAACCCATGTCCATGGTAGCATTATTCACAAAAACTAAAATGTGGAAGGAGTTTAAGTATCTATCAACAGATGAATGGATAAAGAAAATGTGCTATAGTCATACAATGAAATATTACTCAGCGCTAAAAAGGAAAGAAATTCTGACACATGCTACATAAATAAGCCTCAAGGACATTATGCTAAATGAAATGAGTTGGTCAGAAAAACACAGATACTGTAACAATCAAACATATATGAGGTACATAGAGTAGTGAAATTCATCAAGACAGAAAAGAGAATGGTGGTTGACAAAGTTGGGGTTCAGGAGAAGTGGAGAGTTAATGTTAAATGGGTATAAAGTTTCAGTCTGGAAGGATAAAAAATGTTCTGGAAGAGGGTGGTGGTGATGATTGTACAACAGCGCAAATGTATTTAAAGCCAAAGTATGCACTTAAAAATGGTTAAAATGTGTATGTTCTTACTACAAAAGAAGAAAGAAGGAAGGAGGAAGAAGAAAGAAAGAAAGAAAGAAAGAAAGAAAGAAAGAAAGAAAGAAAGAAAGAAAGAAAGAAAGAAAGAAAGAAAAAGAAAGAAAGAAAGAAAGAAAGAAAGAAAGAAAGAAAGAAAGAAAGAAAGAAAGAAAGAAAGGAAGGAAGGAAGAAAGAAGGAAGAAAGAAAGAAGAGAGAGAAAGGAAGGAAGGAAGGAAGGAAGGAAGAAACAAAACTGAGACTGGAAAAACATAGATGCAAAGAGCCAGTATGCCAAAAATTTTCTTAGAAAGAAAAACAGGAGGGTAGAAAATATACATTTTTAAACACCTAAAGTGTTCAATTTCTACAGGGCTTTATTTAATCCATGAGTTTACTACTTATTATCTTCCAATTCAAATGAAAAAAACGATTTCATCTATAAATGTAGTTTACCTCTTACATTACTATTAACAAACTATCCACTATACTCTTGGATCACCTCTTCCTCGGGAGAACAACAATTGAAAACAACCAAGATTTCAAGAGTGATGCCTACCATTTACCGACGTCTCTGTCCACATTCCCCCTCTTTATCTCAACTGAGTCAACTAAAGAAAAACTTATTGAGGGCCTGTTGTGTGTGGTCACTGTGGACATAAAAAGGAATATGATATGGCTTCTGATCTCAGGATGCTCAAAATTTAGGGGAGTGCAAAGAACATGTAACAGCTAATTCTGATACAGGGCCCTAATTAACTAGGTCCTCTCATCTGTGCACATAACACAAAGGGAACAGGAGGAGGGCACAGGACTTGAAGAGTTGAGATGAAAAATGCCTATCAGAAAAAATGGACAGGGAGCCCTAAGTTTACTTAAAAATGAATAAAATTGGGATACCTGGGTGGCTCAGTCGGTTGAGCATCTGCCTTCGGCTCAGGTCATAATCCCAGGGTCCTGGGATCGAGCCCCGCATCGGGCTCCCTGCTCAGTGGGGAGCCTGCTTCTCCCTCTCCCTCTGCTGCTCCCCCTGCTTGTGCTCGATCTCGCTGATAAATAAATAAAATCTTTAAAAAAAAATGAATAAAATTATGGGAGATGAACAATGAACAGGGTATCACATATGGCCAACCCAGACAGTATGAATACTTCTAAAATGTTGTGAGAATCCCAAAAATGGGAACAGATAAAGTCTAAGAGCTGGTCACAAATGACAGCCCCAATTTTGTGTCAGTGACTTGGTGAGGACACTTAATTCTAAAGGAGGATACAGATAGGAGAAGGTCTAAGAGGACCCAAAGCTTTTGATGGGTAGAAATGCCATATGCATACAAAATCAGCATATGCTTTATGAAACGTTGATCTTTTAACATTATGTAAGCTGGAAGAAAGGGAAAATTAAGAAATAGTAAGTTAGAAAAAAATTGCTAGAAAACCCTTGGTGGGAGGCCCTCTTTTAGTATTTTAAATAAAGTTTCAGTTTAAATAAATGTAGCAGCATATGCAAAGGTGCTAGTTGGCAGTCCTATGAGGGTGTTATCAACATGTTAGCTTTTGGTATCCACATTTCCCCAGCTTCAGTTTTGACCTAATTATGAGACTGGTGGGGAATAACTATTTGGAACTTATTGGCCATTAAATAACCATTAAATGGATTTTAAGGGTCTTTTAAAGTGTGGAGGTATTTTAATTATTCAAACAAGAGAGCAGAAAAGCTTTATCAGAATGAGAATCAGAGAGGCTTTTTTAATAGGACAAAAGCCTATTTCTACATTATGAAGCACTAAAAATAGTAAGAAAGAAAAATATAAGCTATATTGAAATTGGTTTTAAACACATTGGTGACTATGAATGGGTACCTATGTAATACTGATCACAAGGAATTGGATTTGACGTTCTGGAAGGAGATAGGAAACCTATGAAATCAATCAATCACACAGATAATCTAGAAGAGGGAGTTAAGTCAAAATATAGACATTAGAGGGGAAAGGTAATAACCAAGGAACATGGAGACTTTAAACATAGCAAACTGAAAATCTAGGACAGGGGCGCCTGGGTGGCACATTCGGATAAGCGTCTGACTCGTGATTTCAGCTCAGGTCATGATCACAAGGGTCCTTCGAGCCAGCCCTGGGTCAGGCTCCATGCTCAGTGGGGAGTCTGTTTGAGTTTCTCTCCCTCCACTACTTCCCCGACTCATTGCATTCTCTCTCTCTCTAATGCTCTCTCTCTCTCAAATAAATAAATAAATCTTAAGAAAAGAAAATCTAAGGCAAAACTTTTGAGTGCCAAGGATGCAAAATATTAATAATCCTCCCCATCTCCCACCAAAAACATCCAAAGACTGTCTGACCCTATTTTCCACACCCCTCTAATATTCCAAACATAATTCCCTAGTTTGTACCAACAAACTCACTTAGCTCCGAGAATTCGTACACTGTCTTTTTCTAATCAAGGGAAATTGAAGGACTTCTACATAATTACTTTGGCAGCTTCACACTGAATAAGACTAGCAGAGGGCCCAACTAAGACCCCACACCCGAGTCCTAGTGACCATTCCCTTCCTATTTTGTTTCTGATCCAAGTCTAGAACCTAGAATCCTGATCTAATTTTTCTGGTCCTGGAGCCTGCCTCGCTTTTTACTAATAGTCCTATGACTAAGCTTCCAAAAGTTAGTATCAGACTTGTTCGTACACTAAGTCATCGCCAATTGCTTGCTTGAAACCCTGGCCATGGCTAGCTGCCACACTTTTCTGATTCTAACCCCAAACTGTCTGTCTTGTCATGACCTTCTAGATTGGCCTGCCATGCCTTGACAATAGTGTCTCGCCTCTCAGCCTTGACGCTTAAGTCTGACTCCCTAGAGTCTGGCTGGTCTTAGTACTAGCCACACCTTGGGTACTCACAATAACTGGAATAATCCAAATGATTTTGGAAGAAAAGACAGGCTTGTCTAACAGATCGTGTCCTGGAGAGGGGCATCAGCAAGATGGTGGAATAGGAGGCCCTGGCTCAAATCATCCCTAAGTCACAATAATTTCACAGCTATCCATGGAGAAAAGGCCCTTTGTGGGACTATTGGGCACCAAGTAGGAGACTGTCAGTCCAGATGGAGTATGGGGTTGAGGAGAGCCATTTTAAAGAGGCAAGTTCACATCCAGGTGGCAGTCTCGCTGACCATAGTCCCAGCTACAGATCCAGAAATAGTTCTGTACCCCTGAGGACCGCGTTATTGCTCCGTTTGGCCTTGGTCCTGTCACCAGCACCATATGGCAAGGGACCCAAGAGGACTCACACCTGCCCATGATTTCAGTAATAAGCAAACAGAGCTAGTCCCAGCTGTGGGGCCCATGACCTGGCTCGAGGCCCTCTCAGCCAAAGTTTGGATACACATAAAGGTAAGCCAACAAATTCAGTCCAACAGTAGGTTCTGAAATGGTCCTTTTTCTGTAACTCAGTCCCTCCAAGCCTCAGTCCACAAGTAGTCTTGTCAGCACAGGGATGAAATAGCAGACACTCCCATCTGGCCTCCACAGATCCTGAAATGACCTTGTACTCCACTCCAGGCCATCCTACCCATGGTCAGTTAGCAGTGCTACACACCCAGGGACCGGGAAGGAAACACACCCATCCACGCCACCAGAGCCAAGTTGGCAGATCTCAGTCTTGGTTGTGGACTCTGAAGCAGCCTTGGGATTCAGTTCTAAGCCCTCTCAGCCATGGTCAGGGGACATTCCTGCCTGCCGAAAAGACACCCGGTGACCCAGGAGAAGCCCTCTCAGGGACCTGGTAGGAGCAAATCTGTCCATGCATCTGGTAACAGAACCTCTCTGCATACCCAAGTGTGGACCCTACAGCACACACTTGCACCAGTGCCACTCTACTAAACAAAGTCCTGAACGCATCTGATTGGCCCAGAGATCAGATAGGATCTACACCCTTACAAACCAACAGTAACAAGCCCATGAACCACGGACCCAACTATAGACCAGCAACAGATTCATAACCCAGCTTCAACTCAGCATAACTGTGATTCAGGAGGTAACCCATCAACCCGGAAAACCAACAAGAGATGATATTTACCTGCTGAAACCAGTCTGTAATGACTGGAAGAGGCGTACGGTACTTCAAAGGTAGACACCAAAGCAAAGCTAAAAAGATCATAAAGAACCAGGCAAATATGGCACCACCAAATGAAACTAATAAAGCTCCAGTAACCAACCCCAATGGAATGGATTTTACAAATTGCCTGACAAAGAATTCAAAAGAATCAGCTTAAAGAACCTCAAAAAAACCACAACACAACACAGATAAACAACTAAATAAAATAGGAAAACAATGCAAGAATAAAATGAGAAGCTCAATAAGGAAATAGAAATCATAAAGAACCAAACACAAATGCTCAGGCTGAATACAATGACAGAACTGGAAAATTCAATAGAGAGCTTCAACATCAGACTTGATCATATAGAATCATCATATAGAATCAGCAAACTTGAAGACAAGTCATTGGACATTAGCCAGTTAGAGTAACACAAAGAAAAAAGAGTTTAAAAGGTAAAGAAAGCCAGCATGAATAATGAGACATCATCCAGTGAATGAATAGTCACGTGATAAAAGTCCCAAAAGGAGAAGAGATAGGAAAAGATAATTTGTTTAAGCACAGAATTAGCTCAACAAACACACACAAAACAAAAAACAGGCAGTGCTTTAAAAAAATTAAAATAACAAAAGAATAAAAGAAAACTTCCCAAATTTTGAAGGAGGGGCATCCAAGGGGCGCCTGGATGGCACAGTGAGTTAAGCGTCCAACTCTTGGTTCCGGCTCAGGTCATAACCTCAGGGTCCTGAGATCCAGACCCAGGTTAGGCTCTGCCCTCAGCATGGAGTCTGCCCGGGATTCTCTCTCCCTCTCCCTCTCCCAATCATGTTCTCTCTAAAATAAATAAATAAATCTTTAAAAAAAAAAAAAAAAAGGAAGGGATCACACACGACGATCAAGTGGGATTTATACCTGGGGTTCAAAGATGACTCACCATACACAAAATCAGTAAATGTGATACCCATTAATAAAATGAAACATCAAAATCTTACAATTGTCGCAATAGATGAAATTAAAGCATCAGAGAGAACTCAACATCTTTTCAAAACGTAAACTCTCAATATTTTGGTATAGAATGAACATACCTCAACATAATAAAGACCATATGTGACAAACTCAAAGCTATGATCATACTGAATGGTGAAAGGCTGAAAACTTTTCCTCCAAGATCAGAACAAGGATGCCCACTCTCACCACTTTTATCCAACATAGTGCTGGATATTGTAGCTGGTCACTCTCACTACTCCTACTGAACACAGTACAAGAAAATAATAGCTGGAGCACTGAGACAACTAAAAGGAATACAAGCCATCCAAACGGAAAAGGAAAAAGTAAAATTGTGTGTTTGCCGATGACATGATCTTATACACAGAAAACCCTAAACAGTCCCCTAAAAATTGTTATGATGCAAGCGAATTCAGTGAAGTTGCAGGATACAAAAATCAACATACAAAAATCAGTTGTATTCCTATCCACTAACAGCAAACTAACCAAAAGAAATAAACAATCCCATTGCCAATGGTATCAAAAACAGTAAAATTACTAGGAATAAATTTAAACAAGGAGGTGAATGATCTCTACATGGAAAAATATAAGGCTTTAATGAAAGACATTGAAGAAGACACAAATAAACGTAAAGCTATGTCTTGTTCACGGATTAGAAGAGCTAATACAGCTGAAATGCCATCTACAGATTCAATGCAATCCCTAGCAAAATGCCAATGGCATTTTCACAGAAATAGATAAAACAATCCTAAAACTCAAAAGGAATCAGAACCTCGAATAGCCAAAGCAAACCTGAGAAAGAAAAAAGCTGAAGACATCACACCTCCTGCTTACGAACTATATTACAAAGCTATAGTAATCGAAACAGTATGGTACTAGAGTAAAAACAGACACACAGACCAATGGAGCAGAATAAAGAGGCCAGAAATAAACACACACATATATGGTTTCTGTTATTTCGTTAATATGGTCACTATACTCAGGGACTGGTAGACAGCAAATGTGACTTCTGTTTGTAAGGACTCATAGGGGACTTGTAGAATTTCAGAGACTGGTGATTCTCCTCCATTTCAAAATGGCTAACACATAGACTAGAGAGAGAGCCTAGGCTATGTAATATGGAAACATTCTTGTCTATTTTTAGTGTAAACACCTGATCATAAGAAAGCCTAAGACATCATTATGAAGGAGACATTGTAAACCCTGCGGGTCATAAAGATGACTGGCTAGCAAATGGGAAACGGTGTTCAGAGGTTTCTTAGATTGTGACACAAGCAAGGCAGGACTCAAAGCAAGTTCTCAGCAGATCTAATTTGCAATCCCAGGAGCTGGCCACCAATCCTCAGGCACTGTTTCCTTCTTCTAAGAAGGTCATTGGGTCACCTCAGCCCCACGTAAACCCAAGGCCCAAGGCCAATTCCTTGGCGGTGATTTACTCACAACTCCCTGTCATTGTTTTTGGCTTCCAGGGCTCCCATCGCCCTTAGTGACCTATCTGAACAGGAGGGCACACATTTGCCCTTAATACACATTGTGGCATAGCCTTCTCCACAACACCCCCACAGATCCCACCAACCAAACACCACCTCAGCTTGGCCCAGGTATCACGATGTGTGCCCTAAACCATGGCTTCCTGATCCATATAAACTTGGAAGCCCACAGAAAACCACCACCAGTGTAGACAGTTAAGATCTGAATAAATGAATGTACTCAGATGACTTTGATGAAGCTCTTTATTTAGGAAGGGCATAAGAGTCCACGGGAAAGCCTTGTAATAAACAGAACTCATGCTGAGAAAGCTCTCAACAGCTTTTTAAACCTCCCACTCTCGCTTTTACTCCCCCCACCCCCACCACCTTCCACCACATAATGATGTACTCCTTTTCTCAATAATATTTTAGCTGACAGATGAGGTCATTTCCAGAGAAGCAGTGACATTTGAACAGAGGGGGGTTTTATTTATTTAATTTAAAAAGATTATTTAAGGTTTTCCAATGCTCTTGGCCCCCTAGCAGCAAAAGAAACAGAAGGCTAATGTCAAATGCTTATACCAAGAGGTTTACTAATGAATTGATGCAATTTCTACCAACCCCTCAGCTTTTATTTCTTGGCACAACATCTGAAAAAGACCAAAAGGTTACGGCCTCCAAAAGGAAATGATACAGCTTTACTTTTTTAAAGTGAGTTATATATGGGGTTCTCTCCATGCCCTTTAGATTCTCCTCCAAGATAAAGGGTCTCATTATTTAGAGCCATATGTTTAGTGAGTCATGTCAATGATATCAACTCCTGTTTCTTTCATCTCTTCCTATATCCCACAAGAAACACTGAAAACCAAATGGTTCCCGTGAAGGGCTATGCCCAGACAAAACTGTGACGTGGGGCAGGTTTGTCTTTTTTTTTTTTTCCCCACTCCCTTTATTTAAGGTCTATTATATTTCCTCATACCATCTTCAAACCACAAAAGAAGGACCTGCTGTTCATCGGATTTCAGTTCCCTGGGCACGTTAGAGAAAAAAGCTCCAATCATAGCATATTCCTCTACTCAGCCTCCTCCTAAGAAAGTCCTGGTCCCATGTGCATCTTCTGAAAACCATCCTAAAGACAAAATAGACAGACTGAGGATTTAAGAGACCTGCAACGTTGTAGGGAAGGCAATGTTGGAATACCTGTCTCCCCACTGGGAGACCAGGAGGGTCGAACAGTATCTGTGAGTTGATACCACTAGCCGTGAGCTCCTACTCAAGTTAAAGGGGTTTACGACGCTAGAAAAAAATGTTTTCAAGTTTTATTTTTTTTATTGGTAATCTCTACACCCAATGTGGGGCTCAAACTCACAAGGCTTAGATCAAGAGTCACACGCTCTTCTGAGCCAGCCAGGCCCCAACAATGCTAGAAATTTTCATGAAGTGAAATACAAAATCATCTTGGAAGCAGGGTGTTCATGGGAAAATGGTAGTAAACAGGAAGTAACAGCCTAGAAGTTAAGAGCACCAGCTCTAGAGACGGACGGACTCGGTTCAACCGACGACTCTGCCATTTACCAGGTAATCTTGGATAAGTTATACCCACTCCCCATACTCCTACTTCCTCACCTAGTAAGACAAAGGTAATACCTACCTACTTCATAAGACTATAATGAGAATTGAGAAATCAGATGGATACCAAGGACCTAACACTCGATAAATGGAAGATATACCCCTTCCTAGAGGTATTCTCTAGGTCATCTCACCTGTGTCCATTTCTTCATCTATAAATTGGAATAAAATAAGTTACTCTGCATATCATATGATTATCATAAAGCACAAATGAGGAAATCAATGTGAAAAGCCTTTGGACAGTCAATGCAATAGACAAACCAAAGGACCTTATCAGCAATGGAAATCTATAATCCAAAAATACCACCTATGTTGGGGCGCCTGGGTGGCTCAGTTGGTTAAGCGGTTGCCTTCGGCTCAGTTTGTGATCCTGGAGTCCTGGGATGGAGCCCCACGTCGGGCTCCCTGCCGAGTGGGGAGTCTGCTTCTCCCTCTCCTCTCCCTCTGCCCACCCCACTTCTCATGCTGTCTCTCTCAAATAAATAAATATTTAAAAAAAAATTTTTTAAATAAAAATAAAACTACCAACTATGTAAATAAAGGTCAGGGTCTGATGGGTTTCATGCCCTTTTTCCTGGCTCCCTAGTTTAGGTGTAACCTGTTGCCAAATCCAGTCACAAAATCCATACTAACCAAGTCTCTTGCTAGTAAACTTGGTTTCCTCCTGTCAGTCCAGCATTCGCACTATGCTTTACACTAGCTGGTTTTGGCTTCTGCGCAATCTCCTTATGAATTTAAGTACCTATACTTCCTGATTCCGGCATCTGGATCTTTCACAATACCCACCTAATTTAAGTTGACAAAATTTATGACCTCTAATACTGTTTCTACCTATGTTTCCAGACTTTTTCTATCTTCTTACCATCCCTCCTGGTTCTTGTCTTCCTAAAATGCTATCCATTGGTCTCTTGGAAGGCAGTTGGGCTGCCCACTTGAATCCAATGTATGAACATTACAATGGCATCTGGCAATCTTTTAGCATAAAGCTGCATTCACTAACAGTTATGAAACCTTCTCGGGTGCTGTGCATTCTTATGGAAAGGAAGTGTGGCACAAATCCCATTACCCCACATGGGTAATAAGATTTCAGGTTCACTCAGTACTGATGAAGAAAGAAACGGCTAGGGTCAAAGGATGAAGATACACCCTAAGGATCTCTCCATGAGCAATGTACTTCTTTGGCCTATGGCCAGGGCTGGGAGTAGATGGAGAAGTCCCCATTGTGTATCGGAGTGAAATGGAAAATTAAAACTATTTTGAGAAGACTAAAAAATGAACGCATTTAGTGCTCGCTTCGGCAGCACATATACTAAAAAATGAACGCATTTAGGCCTTAAATGTATTTGTCCATTTCGAGCAGTAAAAGTTTGAGGTGGATGCAATTAACATAGTTCCTGGCACAAAATGGATAGTCAATTACATGATTGATAAAGAAATTAATTACCTACTGAGTTTTTAAGGTCATATCTAAATAAGAATTTCAAAAGGTCAGTTTTTTACTATGTGTTATAAATCACATTATTCTTCTAAACCATTTCAATAACAAACACCTTGGAAAATTATTGGCGTAATACAAGAGATATTGGGATGCTCTGGCAGTCTTGAGCTTTATTAATAAATCAAAACTGGATTAAAGATTTAGAAAGAACACCGATGGTGACTGAAGGACTGATGGATGACTTCTTAGCCAGAAAATACAACCCTATTTTCCTAATAGGAACTAAAAGTCATGAGAAGCCCCAATTTCACCTCAGTTAACTATGATATTATTTACTAAACTATATGTGATAGTGTCTATGTGTGAACAATTTTGAGAGTTCTGAAAAGTTGTCATATGAAGTGTCAAGTTTCTGGGGGCCTGGCTGGCCCATTCGGGGGAGCATGTGACTCTTAATCTCGAGGTTGGGAGTCCAAGCCCCACATTGGCTGTAGAAACTACTTTAATAAAATACAGTCTTTAGGGGCTCCTGGGTGGCTCAGTTGGTTAAGTGGCTGCCTTCAGCTCAGATCATGATCTCAAAGTCCTGGGATCGAGCCCCACATCAAACAGCTCCCAGCTCAGCTTCTCCCTCTCCCCACTCGTGCTCTCTAATAAATAAAATCTTCAAGAACTCTTTTAAAAAATTAAAATTAAAAAATAATGTGGGAAGTTTTTATTATTTTTTAAAGTCTATTAAAAAAGAAGACAGGGCGCCTGGGTGGCTCAGTTGGTTAAGCGACTGCCTTCGGCTCAGGTCGTGATCCTGGAGTCCCGGGATCAAGTCCCGCATCGGGCTCCCTGCTCAGCAGGGAGTCTGCTTCTCCCTCTGACCCTCCTCCCTCTCATGCTCTCTGTCTCTCATTCTCTCAGATGAATAAATAAAATCTTTAAAAAAAAAATTAAAAAAAATTAAAAAGAAGACAGACGCAACTCATTTGAGTTGTTCCCTGTCAGATTAAAACTCAAGACTCCTTAGGGAGAGTGACAATGTAATGCTATTGTTTAGCATAACTCCTATGCAGTGGCTGAAGAGATGAGCAAGGGTAGGCTTCCCACCAGAGGCCAGAAATACCTTCCAACTCCTTTTGTTTGTTTCCAAATCCTACCTGTTATTTTTACACATATCCCCACACTTCATTCACCTTTTCCTTTCTTTTTGTTCTACTTCTTGCATTGAACACTGTGAGGGTGTAGGTTAACAGAAATACTGAGCTAGGAAATTCACCTACAGCAGACCCAATGGGAAATCAAAACTATTAATAGTGCCTATTTCAGCCATGGTTATATTCAACTTTTCCTTCCTTTCCTGTTTTCTTCCTTTATAAAAAATCTGTGCATTTCCTGCCGTAAGTCTGGGCTTTATAATGACATCATTGGTTAGATGATTTTAAGATAAAGAAAAGTTGTCTCTGGGAAAGCTTTAACAAAGACAAGGACAACACATACAAAAGAATTTGAAAAACAGAAGAGTGAATTTAAAAAACAATTATTAACCAGTTTCCAGTTAACAAATTTAGTATAAAAACTGATTATAACAAATCATCCCATCTGTGTACACAGTTAAAGTATAATGCATGATTATCTACTAGTATTTCTGAGAGTCACAGCATTTCAGAGCTAGGAGTGTTCCTAGAGATCATCTCCTCCAACCCCCTTGTGTTTCAAAAATGAGACAGAGAAAGACTTTCCCAAGTCATTCAGCTGGTTAGTGACTGAGCAAGATTTAAAAAGAGTTCCAATACTGATTCAAGTGTTCATTGATTTGATCATCTAACTTGATTTTGACTAAAACTTGTAGGTTCATAAACATACCCTCACAAAAAGAAACAAGTTTTAAATCTGTATTTGAACTTACTCTTTCGTCATGCCTTAAAGGAGTCAGAAATGGTATAAAAGAATCCTTGCTATGAGAAAGCAAACTAATCATGCAGATAACGCAGCAAGGAGATGAGAGACGCAAAATACAAAAGCTTTATATTCTTTTACTGGGTTGGTAGCTGGGCCTTGAGAAAATGCCTTTCGGTTGGATTTTTATGGTGATCTGAATTATCATGGGGATCTCCAATAGGAGATGGTGACCTACAAAAAAGGTACAGGGGAAAAGAGAGACTATCCAAAAATCTTTCTGTCTTGGAAAGCAAAATGACAGCTCTGTTTCCATAATCAAATAAGATTGCCATCTTTAAAACAGCCATCACCTTTCTACTCCCAGAACAGCACAGGAGATACTACAAGCCTAAACCATTATTACTAAATTCAAAAATTTCATTAAATTGAATATTCTTCACGGGGAACAAAAAAAAAACTGGGTCTTGTATTTTACTACTATCCCCAAACAGGGCAATTTATGACACTTCAACTGGCTGGCCAGCAAATTATCAATTCACCAGTGAAGACTAAAACAAGATTGTTCTGTCAATGCAACTCTGTAAACTTCCATTTTGGATGATACTGTTTTAATGGTCAGTATAACTGAATTTCCTCCGAATAAAATTGAGCTATACATCATAAAGACAGCTCTCAAATACTTTCTAAAAATAGCCGAACAATTCTGTGATTAAACCAACATGTAATTGAATGAATAACACAGAGCTGGAAATTATGCAAATGCACATCTTAGTTTCACTTGGCGTAATTCTTTCTCCTAATGAGCTAGTATTAGAAGTTAGGAACAATCAACAGAGCTAGGACAATGCACAGACACAGCGTAGAAATGTACCAAGATGCCTTCTTACTACCATACCTAATTCTTCCTTGTTGAGGAGCAATACCCACTCCAATAATTAATTAATACATTAACTCAGACCCTGTGGGAAGAAAAATGGCAAAATGCGTAAGTAGGGGGTTCCAAAAGCTGTTAAGGGTGATCTTTCCCACAATGCAGCAAATGTTGAAAATTATATAAAAATGTAAAGGAGTCCAAATGTATTTGCAATATAAAAGCCAAGTACCTGTGACTAGAAAATATAATTTTTAACCTAAAATGTGAAAATATGCTGACAGGTCATCAGATCCTTTCTCCTATAATAATGGGGAAGAGATGAATAATGAAATGGAAACTCTCCAGCCTTAGTAGTTTAGATCAGCCGTTCCTCCTTAGGTGGGGATAAATTTGCCATAGTTCTTATCTCACAGGAGCCCTTCTAAGAAAGCTGTCAGACTTGCTTAGATGAGCATGGAGGCTTAGAGTATATTCTGAAATTGCAAAAAAGTACAGATTCTGGAGGCAACCAGCTCTGGATTCAAATCTTAGATCTGTCACTGTTTTAGGCAAGGTAGCATGGTAACAAAGTAACCCCCAAACCTTAATGGTTTAACACAAAATATGCTTATTTCTCACTGAAGCTATAAATCCAACACAGATCACTGCAGGCCGGGGGAGAGAGTTCTACTCCACATGGTCACTCAGAGATCCAGGCTAAGGGAGGCTCTACCGTTTTGTAGCTACATCCTTCCAGGTCAACAAGTAAAGAGTAAAGAGAGCTGGAGAGTTGCACACTAGCTCTTAATGGCTTCCATATGGAAATGATAGGCATCACTTCTGTTCATAACCCATAGACCACAATTGAGGCACGGTCCTGCCTAACTGCAAAAGTCCTAGACAATGAAGGGAAGCATATGAATCTGATGAGCAGTTCATTCCTTTTTCCTTGGCCAAGTCATTTGACCTCTGGATACTTTCATTTCCCTATACATAAAATGACATACATAATAGTAACTACCTCAGAGAACTGACGTTAGGGTTTAAATGAGTTAATACATAAAAAGCATTCAGTACAGAGCCCAGCACATACCAACCATTGCCCTACTCTCGAGCATGGTGAACTAGTGATGGTGCCACATGTAAGAGACTCTGAAAACAGAATTTTAAGTGGCAAGAGGATGTTCTGCTTACTCTCAAGAACTAGCCAAATCTTCCATGTCTTGGAGTCCGTAAGACCGTGTTCATGGGATCTAGGAGACTATATGAACAGACAAATAGGCAAGCCACAGCAAGATGGGCAATTGGGTTTTTCTGGTATTGCTGATTTGTTAGAGAGTATGATGATTGAATAAAGAAAAACAACAGTTTGAGTCACATAAATGTGGATTTGATGCCTGGCTCTATCGTCTATAGTTGTAAGATCGTGGACAAGTCCACAAGAGGGTGTCTATGAGAACCTTGCTTGCATTTCAGCGTGGACAGGAGGTAATGGCTTCTCATGGAGAGATCAGGACACGACAGCACCTCAGTAGTGTTTTAGCCGAACACAAGCTTGTATATATTTGAGAAAATTTTGCACAATTGCTGAACATCACTCTCACCTATAACCTAGGGAAATTAGTAACTACCTAGCAGGGGGGCCAGAAAGATTCAATGGGAAAATACTAACTGTAAAATATATAGAGAATTGCCAGCTGATAACAAAAAAATAAATGGTCATTCCCTTGTCCTCACAAGTAGTTCAAGCCCGTTTCTAGAAACACAATTCTATAAATAGCCATTAAGTGTTCCCACTGACTGCTGCGAAATGTTGGGAGCCTATGTAGTGGCACAGCCTTCCAGTATTCACAGCAGTTAGGACCAGGAGCAGAAAATACCACCTTTAGGCTAACATCATCAAGGTTTTTCCCTTCTTCCCTAACCCTGGGGAAAACATACACAACACTCCCTGTACCTTTCTCTCTTCTTGGATGTCATCTGCCTCTCTCGTTTATACCCACCTCCTTTAGTGAAGCAATGTTTGTGAATAAGACTAATGAGAAACTGCTCTCTGAAACAGCCAAGTATGGTCTCCAAAATTCACAGAGGGGGTTCTTTCGGAAGTTAAAAAAAAAAAAAGTGGGGTGGCTGGGTGGCTCAGTCGGTTGAGTGTCTGACTCTTGATTTTGACTTAGGTCATGATCTCAGGGTCGTGGGATTGGGCCCCTCATCGGACTCCAAGCTCATCATGGAGTCTGCTTGTCCCTCTCTCTATACTCCTCCCCCTGCTCTCTCAAATAAAATGAACGAATGAATGAAAGAGAGAGAGAGAGAGAAAGAAAGAAAGTCTCTCTTTAAAAAGGAAAGAAATACTGATTTCCAAACAATGTTACTCTTCTCCTAAAGTATTGTCAGTGTGGGGTGGTATTCTCAGGTATGCATAAAGAGAATAACAGGATGCCATTTGAATGAGTAGACTCATACATCAGCCTCACCTTCAATTGGGACCTTCCATGTTCATATACTTGAGAGACCTTCCATTTCATATACAACTTAGAAGTTCAGAGTTCTAAGTACCCACAGAGATCTGCTAACCCAATACTCTATTTTAAAGATAATGTAACCAAAACAAAGACACTTAGGAAAAATGCTTGTAGAGGCCTATCTACCTCTACGCTCCAAGGATGATGCCCTTTCCACCATACCACACTGCCTCTCTCCTCCACACTTCTCTCTGAACTAGAATAGATGACTGTCAGGGTTGTAGTAGCTTTGTGAGTATTCTTCTCAAGCTGGGTAAGAAAGCCTTACTACAACGTTGGTAATTTATTTAATTTCACAATACTTAAAGGTGAAATTCGTTACAGGCTGGCTACAGCAGCCAGTAGGAACAATCATTAATTCTTCTCAAGATTTCATTGAACTTCTATGGCTCTTGTTGGAAATATGCTTAAATATTCAATGGAGAAAAAGCACATGATACATCTCCAATTAATAACAAACTGGACTCATACCAACAATGGTCTTTTAAAAAAAATAACCTTTCCTTGTGAGTTAATTTTTTTTCTGCAGTCAATAAATACTAGTTTGAATACTACAGTAGAATGAATACTGTAGCTGAATACAGCAGTTCAAAAAATACATCTATGGAGATGGACAAGCCTATAAGGAGCAAAGTGTTTGTGTGTGTATGTGTGATTATGTGATCTTAATGACTGATTCGAAAGAAAAGGCATATGGTGCTTTTCCAATTATGTGAGGACATGATCACTTTCACATTACCATAGAGATTCTAAATGCTTAAGTGAATCACCTTCTTCAAGTCCATTCCAGGTGTAGAGGAATAGAGGAATCAAAGGCCCAAATACCACCCAAGGTTGCCGTGCTTCTACACTGAAATGTATCCCTCTTTAAAGCAGTGAATACCAGGAAAAACTTCCAAAGCAATTTCCATTTATGTTACATAGTGTCAACTATATTTACATGACATCATTTACATAAATAATTCTGTACACAAAACACAAACGGCAAGTTAGACTTTTTCAAATTCACAAGTTTGCAGCTAAACTGATCGAAGACATGAGTACCGCATTTTACATGCATACACTAAGGAAAATAATTATCCACCAGGATGTCATGAAAATTCAGTTGACAATAAGAAACGTAGAGCACACAGTGGGATCGTCAGAGGATAACAGGAAATAAATGGTCTTTTGCTTGTTTTCAAAGGTTGTTCAAACCGGTCACTAAATCTTTGACGTTGTAAAAAAACATGAGTTTCCAAACAGTAGCTCAATAATTTGGCAAATGGATTCAGCACAAGGGAGACTTGTGCTCTCTCTGATTTCAACCAGCAACACAGGAATTCACTTCCATTCCTAATCCCATGCTTTCCAACAAGGTAGATGGAAACAAAGCTCTCTCCTCCCCTCTGCCCATCAGGGCTCCACATTTCCACCCCGCTACCAATTCTGTTTCAAATTTTCACTGGCCAGAACTTTCAGCCAACTATCCTTATTTCCTTGACATATCAATGGGCAATGAATTCTGCTAGTTCTCTCCCGGAGGCATCTGCATTTCCTAGAAGACTCTGGATGACAGAAAAGCCATTTGAGAGCCAATACATCTGTTCAAACAAGTGGAAACATTATTAATTGGTGGGAATGTTTTCATAAATTTTCTTGTGTTCATCCCAATACCAGGACTGGGAGTCAAATCCTGGGTGGGATAGGAAAATGAAGGGACAATACGGTCTACTCTCAAATGCCTTGTATGAGTTGCCCCCCACCCTTTGCCCCAAAAAAGGCCAGCGTGGCCTCTGTGTTTGAGTGTTCTGATGTCAGGATAAGTTGCATTTTAAGCTCATTTACCATCCACCTCTTTAAACCAAGCCAGGAAAACTGAATTGGCCAGAAAATTAATATAATTGGATAGGAATAAATCCAATCATAGCCCTTTCAAATAGGACTAAATGCGGATTCGATGAGGCATGGAGAAAGACTCCTAGTTCCTGCTTAAAATGTAGGGAGAAGGAAGTAGAGAACACTACATAGCTCACAACCATGAGCACTCATGTCTTAAGACCTTAAACATCATGCATACAAAGGCTTGTAGCTGGCCTATTCCACTGAGAGTGTCGGTCATCTCTCAAGTTCTACCTACCTGCTTCCCAGGTGAGGCTACATCTAAAACCCAAAATGTTTGATATTGTTCCCTTATCAGGGTTTTGGTTGGAAGGGGCCAAAAATTCTACCTCAAACTGGGATGATGGGAAAACGACGTTGTTGAAGAAAGCGATGCTCTTTACTGCTTATTCCTTGAAATATGATGTGATGTGGGTAAATCTGCAAGTCTTCTATTCCAAGTATCTTTAGCATCTGTCCCTTTTGCTGGATACAACTTGTCTGCTTTTTAAACAATATTGTAGATCTCTTAGCAATGCCCTGGCAACAATTTAGTATCCTTTCTATCATGCTCAGTCTAAGAATCCTCTAACGCTTGCCCAAAGAGTCAGAATTCATAAAGAGCCACATACCTTAAGTAAGCGGTTGTCAAAGACCCAGAGTGATCTACAGGGAGTCCATTCACTGTTGCTCAGGTAACCCACCTATACCTTAATTAAACCTGCCTCATTTATACCTGTTTAATAAATTGAGGTTTTGAGTTGCTCTCGAAAGCTTTCACAGCCGAGGGGCTCCTGGGTGGCTCAGTTGGTTGAGCGACTGCCTTCGGCTCAGATCATGATCCCGGAGTCCTGGGATCGAGTCCCGCATCAGGTTCCCAGCTCAGCAGGGAGCCTACTTCTCCCTCTGACCCTCTCCCCTCTCATGTTGTTTCTCATTCTTCTCTCTCTCTCAAATAAATAAATAAATAAAATCTTTAAAAGAAAAAAAAAGCTTTCACAGCCGAAAACAATTTCTTAAAAAAACCTAATTATATATATGTGTGTGTGTGTGTGTGTGTGCGTGTGTGTGTGTGTGTATGTTTTCCCACGCATATTAAGGTTATCAACATATGTATCAACATATATATTTAAAGTGGGGTCCACGTGGGGCTTGAACTCATAACCCTGAGATCAAGACCTGAGCTGAGATCAAGTCAACTCCTTAACTGACTGAGCCACCCAGGCATCCCCAACATAAATTTTTTAATGGAATTTTCTATTTGGATTGTTGTTTTACCATATACAGATAAAGCAGGACATGACACTCAAGTAAGGACCTCTTCTCCCCCAAATCAAGCTGACTCTCCAAGGCCACTGTTAGTTACCTTGAATACGGCCCATCAACCACCTAGGGAAATTGTATGCACTTTAAAAAGAATCCCTATGACCACCTGGCTGGCTCAGTCAGTGGAGCATGCGACTCTCCATCTTGGGGTTGTGAGTTTGAGCCCGACAGGTACAGAGATTAAAAATAAAATCTTTAAAAATAAATAAATAAATAAATAAAATAAAAAGAATCTCGGGATGCCTGGATGATTCACTCGGTTAAGCATCTGCCTTTGGCTCAGATCATGAACGCAGGGTCCTGGGATCAAGTCCTGCCATCTGGAGCCTGCTTCTCCCTCTCACTCTGCCTGCCACTCCCCCCGCTTGTGCTCTCTTCTCTGATAAATTATAAAACCTTTAAAAAAATAAAAATAAAAAACAAAAAGAATCTCTAGGTCCTAAAATGAATTCCTTGTACCCAGATCATTATTGGCATCAGAACTATGAGGAAAATCACGGGTCAGTAACTATTTTTGCCACATTGAATCCCATGTCAGTGTACCCACCTCGCCAGTGCATGGCCTTAGGTTAGTTGGCCGGGATCAACCAGAGCTGTGCAGGATGTGGAGGTCCGATAGATCCAAAAGAAATAGTTTTATGAACTCCAGACAGTGACCAATGCCTCATACCTTGGGGTACGATAAACACTTGAAGTGAAGGGTATACCAAAGACATTGCCTTAAGCAGGTGAGTACTGTAGAAATGTTTCAGGGTGTGAAGTGTGAGGTGGAGAGTGTATTAGTTTGGTCTGCTAGGGCTGCCATGACAAAATAACACAGCTTGGTGTCTTCAACAACTTTAATTTCATTTCTCCCAGCTCTGGAGACCAGGAGCCAATGATCAAGGTACCACCCGAGTCAATCTGTGGTTAGGTCTCTCTTCCCTGGCTGACAGCTACCTTTCTCCCTGTGTCCTCGCCTTTCATCTGTGCAGAGCGAGAGAGAGAGAGAGAAAACTCTCATGTCTCTTCCTCCTTTCATACATTTATTTATTTTTGGTGGTCCAATAATGCTTTATTGAAATCGTTTCCTTTGCAGTTCTTAACTACCCGGGCATTCTGCTACACCACTGTGGGTGTCATCTATGACGTCATGAGGGTGGCGGCCCAGCAACATTGCAGCCCACACTGGGACTATTAAAGAGATACTGGGGACTGCCCAACGTTCTCTGGTTAAAGAGCGGTGCCACGTCTGTTGGACAATGTCGACAGTCTCATCGAAAGTGCTATTTCCACTGTACTTAATGTTTCTCTGCCTCTTTCGGGCTCTTGGTGCTTCCTTGAGGGCTTTGATAATCAGGGCAGAGGCAGAAGGTAGCACTTCAACGTGGATCAGTCTGTTCTGAATGGTCAGTTTCACTGTAATCTCGAGGCTTCCAATCACCGGTTGCCTTAGCGATGGTGCCACCAACCATTTTTAGAGACAGATCCAGGGGGCCAACCTTTGGGGCTAGGGCAGACAGGGCACCGACTTCCCCACATGTGCACCTCAGGTATGCCACTTTGATCTCCTTGGGGTCCAACTTAGGTGGCATGGTGGAGGCGGCTGGTGTCGGATGAACCTGGAATCAGGACGCCATGTTCAATCCCACACGAAACATCACTCTTCACTAAACTTGTCCATGGACGTGAGACTGGACACAAGACTCAAAACGTAAGTAGAATTTTGAGAGGAGACAAGGAAATCCCTGTTCCAAACCTCTCCTTCTCAAGACTATCATGATGCTGGCCATTTTCCCCTCCTACCTATCCTAAATCCCCAACATCAGAGTTAGCCCTGTGATTCACAAAGGGAAGGAATGAAATAAACAAAAAACAAAAAACAAAAAAACCATTCTCTAGGAAATTCTTGGTTAAGTGAGTAGTGAATACCTACTGCCAGGGAAGAGAAAGGTCACTCCCCACTCTTTCTCCTCAGGATTCCTCTATTAAAAGATTACCACATCTTAGTTCCTCAAATTAGCTAGTTGTCGTTTTAGGAAAGTACAGAGTCTGGTCTTGAGAATTTAAGAAACAAGCTGGCATGTTTCAAGGAGGGTTAGGAAGCATGAGAGTGTAACAAATACTTAACGTGAGTGAGATGGAAGATCCCACGCCCAAACCCCAGGACACTGAACCTGGGAGCACCAAAGGAAGAAGGGCCTAGTTATCAAGTAAAATGGGGGCAGCAGCAAGGTGGTATGGGAACCCAGTGGGAGGAGAGGCACAAAAACAAACCACCTATATTACCATCTGGACCAAGGAACATTCTAGAAGTTTAACAAGAGAGTGAGTTAGAGCAAGTCAGAACTGCAAACCAAAATGACCACTGGAACCAGGTCAGATAGCAAAAGTCAGCATCTCCAAAAGTGAATACCTAATAGGTACTCAATGCATGTTTGCTAAATAAATTGAACAGAAATCTTGGGCTCACCTTCCATATATCCTTGATTTAGATACTTCGTGGCATTCACCCTTAATTCTTTTTGGTTGGTTATCTGTTACAATCTAGCAGTGCATCTGTTAATTACCATCCACACACCTAGGTAGATCTCAAAAGTGAAGACAAATACAGATAAAACACACATCAAAAATCAGAAGAAAAAAATTTTTAATAGAAGCATACATTTGTCCTCGGCACTGCTGGCTTCATTTTGCCTCTGAGATGTGACAAAGAAAAACAATAAAACTTGAGGCATCTGGGTGGCTCAGTCATTAAGCGACTGCCTTCGGCTCAGGTCACAGTCCCAGGGTCCTGGGATCGAGCCCAACATTGGGCTCCCTGCTCGGCAGGAAGCCTGCTTCTCCCTCTCCCACTCCCCCTGCTTGTGTTCCCTCTCTCGCTGTGTCTCTCTCTGTCAAATAAACAAATAAAATCTTAAAAAAAAAAACAACAATAAAACTTGTCTTTCTCTAACACCTTTACGTTAGTGAGGGTTTTTCGTTACTTCTCCTAGACTGTTTGCTATGAACACAATTCCAAAACACAGAGGGGTACCAAATCAGAGAACCCTTATTTCATCACCCCCTGCCCGAGAGAGGCAGGAGTGTGGAAAATAGAAAGAACCTGTCATTCACAGCTTTAAGCAGCTGGAATACCTTTGGGACTGGAGGTGACCCAGAATGAAACTAACCCACCAAAGCCTTTCTTGATGATCCCTCTTGTTCCTCTATTTAAGCCAACAGACAAAGCCCTGCATACCAATTCCCCAGCTTCTCACCGTGCCAAAGTAATTTCAACACCGAAACCCACTCAGCCCTAGAGAGTAAGAAACAGCACATGCACGTGTAGCTGTTTGATTACAGCTCAAGTGCTGCAACTTACAAAGCCTCTACTCTCTAGAAAGCTCAGAGTCCCGGAGGCTGCCTACGTGTGCCTTTGATTACCCACCCTCCTAAAAGCCCAAGATTGCCTCTTTTGCTTCATCAACAGCGAGAGAAAAAGGGTGAGGAATTTCGACCCTGTGGTAGTAGCACCCCACCTCCAACAGTCCCGGAGAACTTGACAAGTGACCTCTGCATACCCGGAATATTTTAGTAAAACGCGTGTGCAGCTTGGTTGTGGAGATATTTATAAACAGTAAAATATATAAGGCTACTCCTTGTATAAGTGGTGCGCCATTGGCAGGATGAATAACAAAGGCAGAACTTCAAAATGACAGGGCTGTCTGATATTTCAGCAACAATTTTTCGGAAGTCTTTTTATTTTAGAGCAGTTTTACGTTCACATAAAAATTGTGGGAAAGGTAGATCTACGTTTCCCTATAACCTCTCAGCCCCTCCCCTCATCCCACCCACGGTTTCCCTGTTATTAACATCTTGTATTAGTTTGGTACATTTGCTACAATTCATGGGCCAATACTGATACACCATTAACTAGAGCCCGTAATTTAAATTAGGGTTCACTATATTCTATGGGTTCTGGCAAATGTAGAAGGACATGTATCTACCATTATAGTATCATACAAAAATTTGCACAGCTCTAAACATGTCCTATGCTCAACAAATTAATCCCTCCCACTCCTTCAACTCCTGGCAACTACTCATCTTTTAATGTCTCCATAACTTTGCCTTTTCCAGAATGCTTTGCACTTGGAATAATACAGTATGGAGCCCTCTCAAACTGGCTTCTTCCACTTACCATATGCATTTAAGGTTGCTGCGCATCAGTTCATGGAATAAAAGTTCACTTCTTTTATCACTAAATAATATGCCATTTAATGGATGTACCACAGTTGAACCGTTCACCTACTGCAGCCTATCTTGGTTGTTTCCAAGTTTTGCCAGTTATGAATAAAGCTGCTATAAACATCCATGGGGAGGTTATCATGTACATGTAAGTTTTCAGCTCCTTTGGGTAAATAACAAGGAGTCCAATTACCAAATCTTACTTTAAGAGTATGTTTCATTTTGTAACAAACTGCCAAACTGGAACTAAAGTGGCTGTACCATTTCGCATTTCCTCCAGCACTGAAGGAGAGTTCACTTTCTCCACATTCTGACCAGCATACAGTGTGGTCAGCGATTCAAATTTCAGCCATTCTAGCAGGAGTGTGCTAGTATCTTGTTGTTTTAATTTACAACTCCCTGATGTCATAGGAAGTTGGGCATCTTTTCATTTGCTTCTTTGTCTTGTGCACACCTTCTTTGGTGAGGTGTCTGTGCAGATCTTTTCCCCATTTTTTAATTGGGTTGTTTTCTTATTGTTGGGTTTTAAGAGACTTGGGGATATTTTAGATGCCGATCCTTTATCAGATATGGGTTTAGAAAAGATTTTCTCTTAATCTGTGCCATTTTTTTCATTCTCCTAATAGTATCTTTAGCAGAGCAAAAGTTTTTAATTTTAATAAAGTCCAACATTTCAATTATTTCTTCCATGAACCATGCTTTTGCTATTTTATCTAGAACATCATCATAAACCCAAAGGTCATCTAGATGTGCCGCTATTATCTTTTGGGGGTTTTCTACTTTTGCATTTTTCAGTGAAATCTATGATTCGTTTTGAGGGGATTTTGGTGAAAGATGTAGAGTCTGTGACTATATTTGTTTTTATTTTTTATATGTAAATATCCAGTTGTTCAAGCACCATTTGTTGAAAAGACTATTCTCCACTGAATCGCCTTTGCTCCTTTCTCAAAGACCAGTGGACTCTATTTGTGTGGGTCTGTTCCTGGGCTCTCTATTCTGTCCCATTGATCTATTTGTCTATTCTGTGATTAATACCACAAGCAGCTTTACAGTAAGTCTTGAAATGGAGTAGTGTCAGTTCTCCAACTTGGTTCTTTTCCATATTGTGTTGGCTATTCTGGGTCTTTTGCCTTTCCATATAAACTTTAGAATTCCTTTATCTGTATCCACAAAGTAACGTGCTGGAATTTTGGTAGGACTGTCTTGAATCTATAGGTCAGTTAGAAAGAACTGACCTCTTGAAAAGATTGAGTCTACCTATCTATATATGTGCATGAAATGGCTCCCCATTTATTTAAATCTTTGATTTTTGTTCATCAGAATTTTATGGGTTTTCCACAACTAGATCTTCTCTATAATTTGTTCCATTTATAACTAATGATTTCACTTTTGGTGCAGATATAAAAGGTATCCTGTTTTAATTTTAAATTCCAATTGTTCATTGCCGGTATATAGGAAAGCAACTGATTTTGTATTAACCTTACATCCAGCAACCATGCTATAATCGTTTATTACTTCCGGGAGTATTTTAGAATTTTTACAAAGACAACCATGTCATCTGCAAATAAAGACATGTTTCTTTCTTGCTTTTCAATATGTATACCTTTTATTTCTTTTCCTTTTTTCTTCTTTTTTTTTTTTTTAACACTTACTTAAGTAGCTAGGCCTTCCAGTACAATGTTGAAATGGAGTGGTAAGCAGGGACATCCTTGTGATTCCTAATTATAGAAAGGAAACATCTAGTTTCTCACCATTAAGTATGATGTTAGCTGTAGACTTTGTAGATGATCTTTATCACATTACAGATGTTCTCCTCGTTTCCTACAGTTTGCTGAGAATTTTTATCATAAATGGGTGTTGGTTTCGGCAACGGTTTTTTTTTCTACATTTACTGATATGACAACATGATTTTTCTCCCTTAGCCTACTGATATTATGGATTACATTAATTGTCAGCAACAATTTTGAAACCTAATGTTTCAAGTATCAAAACCTATTACTGCAATATCAATAAAAACATAGTATATCGTTAGGATGGAATATTAGGCAGGTATTAATCAGGTTTTCAAAAATATTTAATAATCTGAGAAAATGCTAATAAAAATGGAAAGAGCAGGCAGATGCCCAGAAAACCCTAAATCACAAATAAGATGGCAAAGAGACAAAAGCAGCAGATCCACTAGCTCAGAATTTGTCTGTTCCCAAAGCTGAGCAGAGCACGGCTGAGTAAAAGCTGCATACCATCTTGACCATCATCTGGTTTAATCAGCCAACAAGAAAAAATGAATATAAAATTCCAGCAATAAGACATAAACAAAAGACTGGAGCTAAAGACCTTTCAGCAACTTGGCTTTTGCTCACTGACCAGATAACGAGAACTATCTGCGTTATCGATGTAGCATAAGCATGAGGATTTTATCACTTGTACTTAAAGACATCTCTTTTTGGTAATGACCAACATGTTTTTTTTTTTAAAGCCTGTTTTTTCTCAATACATTTTTAAAGATTTTAAAATTGTTTCCTATCTGCTCAAGTTGAGATGTTTAAGAACCTCATTTTTAATTTGTAATAAAAGCTTACAATTTGATTTTTTTTCAAAAAGGTCAACAAATACTAAGCATGTGTTAATAAAGGTCTTAAATAATTTTTAAAAACTGAAAGAGTGTGATACAATACCCTGGGTGTGTACACGAAACACACATACAATGCTCTATATATCGTATATATACACACATTTACATCAACAACAACAAAAAAAACCCACAAAATTTTTAAAACATGGCACTTAGACTGCAAAAAGGATCATTGTTGGGGTGCCTGGGTGGCTCAGTCATTAAGCATCTGCCTTCGGCTCAGGTCATGATCCCAGGGTCCTGGGATCGAGCCCCACATCAGGCTCCCTGCTCCACGGGAAGCCTGCTTCTCCCTCTCCCACTCCCCCTGCTTGTGTTCCCTCTCTCGCTGTGTCTCTCTCTGTCAAATAAATAAATAAATAAATAAATAAATAAATAAATAAATAAATAAAATCTTTTTTAAAAAAGGATATAGCTGGATCAACAACAACAACAACAACAAAAAGGATCATTTTTCACAGTATAAGAGCTAAAACAAGAAGGAAGAACATCACTTTGCTCAAGCTCAGCTGGGGATATATAGGTGTATTAGGGAACTCAAATATTCAGCTGCTCGGTGAATGTCCGTGAATGACCATGAAAGCAATGGGAGTATTGATTTCAGAGTTACAGTAAGTTTTCACAAGCAGGGAAATTTGCAAATATGATATCCATGAATAATAATAAACTTTACATATATGTGTGTATGCATATATATAATGATGGTTACACATCGTATAATACTAAAAAGAAATAGATTAAATTGATAATAATGTTTATTGCAGGTGATTTTAATTTGTATTTCTTGTACTTTTCTCTCTTTTTCAGTTTTTATGTGAAAAGGGGTTCATTGCAAAATTAACTACAATGGTGATAAATTTTCAAACCCTAAATGTTATTGAAGAATGGTTTATTATAAGACTTCTATAACATTAAAACTATGCATTTTTAATGATTATATTTAAGAAGAATTTTTTATAATATAGAAAATGCTTATGATATAGTGTTAAATGAAAAAATATAATCTCCGGGGCACCTGGCTGGCTCAGGCTGTGGAGCATGTGATCCTTGATCTCGGGGTTGTGAGTTTGAACTCCACGCTGGGTAGAGACTACTTAGAAATAAAATCTTTAAAAAGTACAATCTCAAACTATATATACAAAAGGATCTCAGCTCTGTGGAGAAACGGCTATCTGGACATAGGTCAAAATGTTAGCAATATTTCTCTCTGGTGGGTTGGAAATATGAACAACTGTTACCCTTTCCCTTAAACATTTCTGCATTTTCTAAACCCTTCAAATGAGTACCATATACTCCTCTCACAAATAGAAAAAAAAAACTGTTTAGTGTGTCCAGTAACTAACTAAAATCCCAGAGATTTAACTCATTTTTCTGGAGTATAAGATGACCTCATAAATCCCAAATCCCTTCCCAGGGAAGATATCCAGATGTGGGGATATTTTAGATTTCATTTTCTCTGTGTTTCTGGTATTTCTATAATGAACAGGAAGTGCTTCCATGATAAACCAAAAACAATAAAAAAAAAAAAAAACTGTACTGGGGAGTGTTACTTAAGATGTTAACATTGGGGGCACCTGGGTGGCTCAGTCGGTTAATTAAGCGTCTGCCTTCGGCTCAGGTCATGATCCCAGGGTCCTGGGATGGAGCCCCGCATTGGGTTCCCTACTCAGCAGGGGGCCTGCTTCTCCCTCTCCTTCTGCCCCTCCCCACTGCTTGTGCGCTCTCAAATAAATAAAATCTTTTAAAAAAAATGTTAACATTATGCAGACGTGCATTTCATGTGAACCAATACATATAGCCATTTCAAAGTAACATAAATTGGAGGACAAAATGATCCCGATCTGTATGTCTATGGAAGACAGCAGGGCAAAGGAGAGTAAAACATAGGTGAGTACAAGTCACACTCAAAGAGTAGTAGAAGCTGATGGTGAACATTTGCTTCCTTACGCTACCACGCTGCAGCGTGTTAACAGCCTAAGACTCCTTACAAATACATGCTGGCTTGGAAAGTGTGGATACATTTTCTGGAAGCCCACTGTATATTTGGGAACACTGCAAAGCTCGTCTGTAAGGCTATTAAGTTACAAAACACATCAAAGTAACCACTGCTTCCAAAACAGATGTACCCACTTTTGTTAAGGCAAAACTCTTCTTTAACCCTGGGGGCGCACCATCTTTAAGTCTGCGTTTTGTCCAACAGGATCATTTCCTCATTAAGCCTCCTCTGCTCATGCCGTAGAGCCTTCTTCCCAAGTCCCCACATAAGACTCAAACAGAGAATAAAGACTAGGGGTTGCCTCAGAACCTCCCGGGTTTCTAAAACCTGACAGCAAGAAGCAAATAACATGATCGATGCAGCCTACCTTCTGCCGTTCGGAGAGCATATGCCATAAAAACATTTCAAAACAATTTTTAAGGTGTAAAAAAGACTGAAAAACCAAATTATTAAGTGAAATAACATCAACATGTTACTGGGGCTTGTACTGTTGGCAGCTGTCGCATTTTCTGACAATATATCTTCACAGGAGCTGTCAAACGTGCTCTTCCTGTCTGTGTCATCTCTTGTTTAGAAAGAAGTGTGATTAGAAAGTAATAGGACTATTTAAATCTAATATACCATACACCCTTTGCCACATAATGAGCGCCTTTCTCTTCAAAGGAGTCACTTGAAGGTGCTACATTATTTCATTGCTCAAAACCTGCTTGAAACGCCGTTTAGTAAATACTTTCTGACACAGGAGAAAGGCCCTCTCAACATTTTACGGTCCCTCTCTCTTTTCTGACCGCAGTTTGATGGCAAGACACTGCCTTGAAACCCTTCTGTACGTCTCCGCCACATTGTCTGTCCCCTCAGAAGATAATGCTGGACCCTTATTAGGACTATTTTTAAACCGCAAACATAAAATTGATAAGGCATATCAGTATTTTCAGATTCAGAAGGGTCTCAATGTACAGTTAAATGTTAAAACTGACTTCTGAAACGGCATGTGTGAGATTTATATTTTTTTCACACATTTTAAGCAACAGACGTGTCTTGAGCACCTACCATGTGCAATGCCCACAAGAAACAAAATCTCTGTCATTACGAAGCTTATGGTCTATTGGAGGAGCCAGACAACAAGCAAATACAAAACACGTATATGGAATGATGTCAGGTAAGGATACAGGCCATAAAGAAAAATCGAGGAATGGAAAAGACAGTATCAAGAGAGGGTGCTCTCTGAGATACAAGAGTGGCTGACACGCAGATACCGCAATGAGGGGAAAGCACAAATCAAGTGAATATCTAAGTGTAGAATATTCCGAAGAGAGGAAACAACAAGCCCAAGTTCCGAGGCAGAACCATGCCTGTGTTGTTTGAGGAACAGCAAAGGAGTCAGGGGCTAAAATGGAGTAAGCGAAAGGAAGAGTGACAACAGACGTGACAACAGAGGGACGCGGCACCCAAGAAGGGACTGTAGGCCATGTAAAGGATGGTGGACTCAAAGTGTGATGGGAAGCCACTGGACACTTTTGAGTAACAGAATGACATGATCTGATGAATGTTTAAAAGAGGATCACTCTGGATGTTGGGTGAGGAATAGACCGTACACCATCTATGAGGTTATTGATATTCTCCAGGCAAGAGATGACGATGATTTGAACAAGGGTATCAATGTTGAAGACAGGTGAGGACTAATCAGATGGAATGCGTGTTTTGAAGATACCACTCATAGAATTGTGTGCGCATCACAATACGCGTCGATACATACTAACAGAAAATGTGAACAGTAGGTACCTATAAATTTGAGTTCTAAGTGATCTTCAGTTTTTTATTTGTGCATTTCTAGACTAGTTGAAGACTTTTTTCCACTAGTACTAAAAAAAAAAAAACCATTCTTTCATTTGGGGATGAGGAGGGGTCCACAATCCAAAACACAGACACCGAAGGCAATTAACAAAAATACACGACTAAATATATGCAGCCATTTGGTGGCTGAGGTAGCTGTTGCCAGAGTCACAGATCGGGGGGCGGGGGGGCGGGGGGGTGCGGGGAATACTCTGCAGGGGTAACCACTGGGCAGTCAGACCGATCGGTCCAAGGAAAGTCCAGACTCCAAAATCATGCATACTTCCTGGCTAGGGCAGACCGCTGGGGAAGAACGTGACAGTAATCCAAGAAAGGAATCCTAATAAATGGAGGAAACATTCTGGGAACCAGGCAACAAACCGCAGGCAGAGGTTAGGACCTACAGTATGGAGAATATCCAATAGTAGGTGAGATTTCCTAACAAAAGAGTAGTCCAGCTTCAAATGAACACAGCAGGAGGCAGAGGCCCAAAGAAGCAGGTAGGTGGCGAAACACAATATGGCAGAAACATGGAAGTCCATCCTCAGTAAACTCCTGGAAAGCTTAGTAACCCTCTGTGTTCTTGGCCAAGTCAAAAATTCCTTGGATGAGCAATGGTTCCAGCATAGGAGAAAATATAATTTTCTTAACCTACCCTAATGGTTCCATGAGCCTTTCAAGGATCCTTTGATCCTTAAGGGCACAAAGAGGCCTGCCTCATTTGCAAGGCTAGCTGGAGTCAATCAAAGTTTTCAAGAGAGATAAAGAATGGCAAGAATTTCAGGTCTTCACGCCCACAGCGTACTTACCAGAAATATTTCCTCAGAATGTCATAAAACACCAACCCCAGCCTCCATCATCTCTTCGCTCCTACCCTGAAATCTTGATTCTAAGTTCCTTGGTAACAAGGGCCTAACCAACTGAGCCACCCAGGCGCCTCCTTATCTTACGCATCTTTAGATCCACAGTTTGTCCAAAGTCATGTTCATGGTAGTTGTTCCATAAGTATATATGGAAAGGAAGGATAAATGAATGAACCTAATATCAGAAGACATTCTGCCTGGTGACATTATGAAGACACTGTACTTAATTACACTCTCGTGTCCTTGTACATACACTGAACGTGCAACAACCTATCATCAGCCTAAACTTCTTGCTTCAATTTTGACTTGGCAAATAACCTGTAGAAATGCCAACTAAACCAACCAAATGCTTTTTCAGTTTTTCCTACAATTTTAAACACATTCCTACTCATCATCTTGAGCCAACCCTCTGCCTAGCAGTCTCTCAGGGCTGACCTGAGGCATCGGTGTCCTTCCAGAAATATAGGCCTGGTTTTTCCTTCCATCTGCATGGTGTAGCATTCCCTACCTCAAACAAGTCACTGGAAACCAAGGCAGTGTAATGGGAACAAGTGGGCCATTTCTCAAATTCTAGCATTATCCAAAGGTGCACTGACAGGACATCAGAGACCTAGGTCCTAGCACCAGCTCTATCACTAAATAGCCCTCTGACCTCAGATTAGTCACCCCCCCACCCCCCGCTGCCGTGCTATCATTTCCCAACCTATAAGATGTGTAGATAGAGTCAGGGCTCCCCTGAAGTCCCTTTAGGCTTTATGATTGTGTGAGGTCCATGAGGACAGGGACCCAGAGCCCAGCAAGTCATGGATACTCCAAAACACTTTTTGAAGCAAAGAACAAAGGAGCTCTAAATACAATCAAAACTACAGGGGTGGGGCGCCTGGGTGGCTCAGTCGTTAAGCGTCCGCCTTCGGCTCAGGTCATGATCTCAGGGTCCTGGGATCGGGCCCCTCATCGGGCTTCTCGCTCCACGGGAGGCCTGCTTCTCCCTCTCCCACTCCCCCTGCTTGTGTTCCCTCTCTTGCTGTGTCTCTCTCTGTCAAATAAATAAAATCTTTTAAAAAAAAAACTATAGAGGTGCCTGGGTGGCTCATTCGGTTGAGCATCTGCTTTTGGCTCAGGTCATGATCCCAGGGTCCTGGGATGGAGCCCTGCATTGGGTTCCCTGCTCAGCGGGGAGTCTGCTTCTCCCTCTCCCTCTGCCTGCCACTCCCCTTGCTTGTGCTCTCTCTGTCAAATAAATAAATAAAATCTTAAAAAAAAAAAAAAAACAACTATAGACAATTTGTCTCCCAACAAAGTAGAAAGGGCCTTAGTGAGTGAAACAGGAGAAAGAGTCTGAACATGCTGAAAACTGAAACATAAACCCTTGTAGTTGAAAAGGAATTTCTATGGGAACTCAAGGGCTGTCTATCACAATTCAGCGACACGTTTGCAACACATGACAGCTAGCTCCCTGACCAAAATGCGTAATGAATTAAGGAGAGAAGTCTTCCCTAAAGCATATAGGACAAACTTCAGCCACATGATCAGGATGAATGTATCCTGGGTAAAGTCAGGCACTTTCTTGGTCATATTTAGTTAACATTTTCAGACCTGTGGGCACCATAGTTTATAAGAGTAATATTTTATTTAATCCAGTTAAATGTCCTTTCAGATGCCTCTATTCCTATGGAATATTTTGTTAAAGATTTATTTATTTGAGAAAGAGCACGAGTGGAGGTGTGGGGAGGAGGAGCAGAGGAAGAAGGAGAAGTAGACTCCCTGCCAAATGGGGAGCCCAATACGGGGCTCAATCCTAGGACTCTGAAATCATGTCCTGAGCCGAAGGCAGACACTCAACTGACTGAGCCACGCAGGTGCCACATCCTGTGGAATAGTTCAACCCAATCTTCAATCTTTTCAGACTTTTGTATAGTCTTTCCAGTTTTCTACAAGCAAACCATTTATTCAAACTTTCCTTTCCCCCTGCCAATTCAGTCAACAAAAAAAAGCATTTCGGTTAATAGTAAGGATAAAAAAATCAAAACTTATGATAACTACAATTACCAGAGTATTTACCATGTGCAACTATGAGCATGTGAAATACATTATCTTATTTAACATTCAAGATAACCATATCACCATTCTACAGCAGAGCAAGCTCAAGCAGGTGAAACAACTTGTCCGAGGTAGTCATAACTCACAAGCTATGGATCTGGGACATAAATCTCGGCCTCACTGCAAAGTCCAAGCTCTTAACCCTTACATTATGCTATTTTGTAATGCACTCGTATTGGGCTATTTTTCTTTTATTAAGTATTCATCGAATACTAAGTGCTGGGCACCGTGCTACATGGGGGAATAAAATGGCGACCAAGAGAGAGCCAGTTGCTCCCATGTGGTGCTTACACACTAGCAGAGAAGACAATGAAACAGGCAGTCAGAAGGTGGTGATTTGTGATGGTGAACAGGTTGCAGGCAATCACAGAGAAAACATCTCTGACATGGAAACTCAACACCACACCTCAACCATTGGTGGAATAAACCAACCTCCATTTTGTACATGCATCAGTTTCTGTAGGGACTAAGTCAATGAATTAAACGGGTCACACACACACAAATGGATCTTCCTAAGCTCTAATTTTCATTGGATAATAAATATTTGCCTGCCCCTCCAGATGACACCGAACCCTGGTCCTCTTACTAGACAGTTCGTGCAACATACAATTAATGAAATAGAGGCTTTGGTTACGCTTTCCTCTCATTGAAAACCCCGATAACTTAATCTACATAACGCTCATGAAATATGCATGTAAACCTGAACACATTTATTCTCCAAATTATCAAACCAAATTTCAGAAACATTTAGCAAAAACATGGGCAACTTCAAAAAGACAAGGGCAACATAGAGAGATGGTGGTCTTTGGGAATAATCTACTTTTATGAAAAAAAAATCCCTCTCCAGTTTCACATAGATTCCTCAAATGCCGGTTTTCGTTCACATATATGCAGTTACCTGGCTCCCTTGCCCATGGATCTGAAGAGGCAGAATCTGTATTGGAAGTGTTGCAATTACAATCGTTACAGAATTACAGTAATGCCTACAGTTCTTGAACATGCAATGTGTGTCAGGCATTATACAATGTGCTTCCTAAGCACGATCTTATCAAATTCTCACACTGAAGAATGAACTTTGCCATTTTGCAGATGAGAATGCTGCAGCCTGGAAACGAGAGCCCTACCCAGGAATCTAGACCTGAGCCCAAAACACTGGAATATGAACCCAAAGTCTTAACCACTCAAGACACTGGCAAGTACTTAGCGGGAGGCTTGCACTTAGTAACTTGCCGAGGATCATAAACATCCTAACAGTTCCATTTTGTACACAAAGACCACTAGACACATAATTAATAACCAGCTTTAAGACTCAGGAAAAGGCAAATGTCAATTTGTCTTGCCTTTTGGTTTTGCCCCCTCCCTCTGTAATCCTCATCACACGCTTCCCGGACCTGGCTCTGGGATCCATGCTCTTTTTTTCCCAAGACACTCTTCCTCTAGGATTTTCCACTTTCCAGGGCGATCGCTGTGATCCAACCCCACCACCATTTATTTAAGTAAGGCTACAGATCCCTCATAAAACACAAAACTGCTCTCTAGAAGAAAATTTTAAAAATCACAGGGAAAAGTGTCACGAAATACTGGCACAAACATTTCCCTCCCACTAGGTCTTCCTTACAGAATAAGGTTCTTCACCCTGACATTGCCGTGGACGGCATATGAGGAATCAAATACAACTGTTGGCATTTATGAGAGCCTACATCTGAGGGGAGGGAAGAGTAAAGGACATAGCTTTTATCAGATGCAAAAAGGAGTCCCTGACAAAGACGAAAGGATCTTTTCAAATGAATGAATCTTTTCTAGAAATCTAAAGAATTCCTGTCATGTATATAGCATCCCCCTACTATCTTCTCCTCTTCCATCTCAACCACCATTCGGGTCCAACTCCAAAGGCGCTCTCTCGCACCCACAGCCTTCGGGAAGCCCTCTCTGCTGACCCTTACCCTGTCTACGTCCCTGAATTTGCTGGTAATTCCCAGGGACAAGCTCTGTCTGTGGTAATCAAAGGAACGAAGGAAAGTGACTGAATTCACAATTCTCCAGCCCCACGTGGCATGCCAGCTGCAGTCTGGGCAGACCGATGACACCACAAGCTGTGTTATCTGGCACTACCCCAGCAGGAAAGAAGGGGAAAGCACCGATTCCAAAATACAAATCTCCGATCCAATAATTGAAATTGATGCCATTGAAATGCAACTGCATTGACACAACACTTTGAAAGAGACCTGATCAAAATGCAAAGCTAAAAGTTGTCTCTGATGACTTGCACTGAGCGGCATAAACCCAGGGTGGGGGTGCGGGGGCGGGGAGGCAGGGCGCGGCAGAATAAAATCTAACCCACAAACTGTATGCAGACTGAAACAAAACAAAAAAGATGGAGCACGTAGAAATGAGAGTTAGTTTCAAAACCTTGAAAAGTACTTCTTTACAGTGATTAAGAGGACTACACAATACTGTAGAAATGTGTAACACAATGTTAAGGGACAAAATAGGACATACAATCATTAGGATCACACCTGTAAAACTCTGTAGGTTATCTGCAAAACAAAAGGGTGGAAGAGTGATTTTGTTCTTAATTTTAAGCTGTTGGGACTCCATGATTTTTTTTTCCCTTTTTCGAATGTATGTAGCATTAGTGTCGTGTGTTTATTATTGAAAGGAGGAAAGAGAGCACACTCCCCAACTAAAAAAGAAGTACTGAAGGAGCTTGGTAATGTCATCAAGCTCAGAGAAACAGATTCTAGAAAAGCTGAAGTTGCTTCTAAATTAATGTATCAAGAGACTAAATCTATTTTCTTCCTACCAAAACTGCTGCCCTTAAAATATTGAAAGGACAGAAGGAAAAAGGAAAAAAACAAAAAACGGTTGCAAAGTCCTTGGGATGTTTAACTCAATTAACAAAGTTTATGGGACTGGAAGTGCACGCTGAGCTAGGTGAAATGACAAGAGAAGTAGATTTACTTATTTGTCAGCTCACCCCTGCCCCGCCCCAGAACCCAGGCTGGGGTGTCTCCTGCCCCCCAGGTGCCCTTCCTGGGCATGTTGCTTTTGCCTTTCGATCCCTGCCTCTTGAAACTTGCTTAGGCTCCAGCGTGAACTTAACTCTTGCTAGGGGCAATCCTTTTATAAATTCCAGAAGCAATGAATGGGATTTTTTTTTTTTTTTTTAATGTAGTGACAACCGCATCCCCACCGTCCTTCTCCGAATTCATTAAGCTTCCAGCTCAGGGCTGGGCACAGTGGAAATAGTGCGTGATGGCAGCTCAGTACCCACTTCCTCTTTATTTCCCACTACGTACATAATTCAGGTCCGGGACCAGGAGGTTAATGGTTGCCTGGACTTGTCAAGGCTCCTCATAGGAATGAGAAAGGCACCCAAGACTGCAATCTCCTTACGGTTTTTCACACAGGAAAGATCACAAGGTAACAATTGCACTTCACTATTGTAACAGAACTCCAGTGAGTGTATTGAGTCATAAACTCAGAGCAACAGTTCTAGAAACATGTGATCAAGACCTTGATGGATACCACTCTGACATTAGTATAACAATCAATCAGTCCTAAATCTGAAGCATTTGAAATTCATTTGATATCTGTGAGCCTCAGCGACCTCACCTGTAAAAACGGAATGTTCTTACCTGCCCCGCAAGAAGGACGTGGAACCAGATTATCTGAGGCCCCTTACTAGCCTTGAAGCATAAGACGCAGTGTGACTAGGTTGGAAAATAGTTCTTGCTCACCTGAATGCCTGGGGTATTCCCCTATTATTCTCCTGCCATCTACCCCCTTCAGGTCTTCTTCCAGACTGCTCTGAAGTTGTTTTGCAAAAGCAGACCTGATTCTGTCTCTACCCCCATCTAAAAGTCCTGATGGCTAGCGACACCCAGCTACATTTGGATAGAATAAAATCCAACCCCCGCAGCTGGGCAACCACAGGTTCCAGGTATGAATATTAATGGTCTTCATTCTCGGGTCTGAAAAATGCAGGATTGTAGTTTCAGAACACAGCCGAATCACTATTTTGAGAGCACGTTCCACCAGAAACCAAAAAAACTCAATTTAGCCCATTTCACGAAAGTTCAATTCTTTATGGATTTTCTCAGGCATTTTAGGTTGAAACACAATTCAAGATTTTCCACATCTCTCTGTTCCTCCACTTTGTTCTAGCATTGATCTCATTTCAAGGAGCTTACTTATCCACAAGGGTCTCGAGGTACCGGGTCCATAGCCATCCTCTACCAAACACTGGGGAGATCATCCTAATCGAGTTCTCGAATGTCATCTCCCTTCTATGCTAACTTAGACATCCTCCCTTCTGGCCTCAGGGCTTGTACCTCAGGCTTCTTTCCACCCTGGTTGTCCCCTCACAATGATTAACAGGCCCCTCCAGGTCTGTGGGCTCTCAGTGACTCCCAGGAAATCTTCTGGCTTTTTCCCACCCCAGGTCTTATTTTAAAAAACATTTGCTATGCATTTTAAACCACTTCTTTGGTGTCTGTCTCCCCAGCAGGAGAATAGGGATAAGGGGAGAGACCATGCCTTTCGCATTCACTGACACATTCTTTTGGGGGCACCTGGGTGGCTCAGTCAGTAGAGTGTGCAGTCGGTTAAGCATCTGCCTTCGGCTCAGGTCATGATCCCAGAGTCCTGGGATCAAGTCCCGCATCGGGCTCCCTGCTCAGCGGGGAGTCTGCTTCTCCTTCTCCCCACCTGCTACTGCTCTGCTCTCTCTTCTCGCTATCTCTCTCTCTTAAATAAATAAAATCTTGGAAAAAAAATAAAAAATAAATACAGTTGCTGAATGAATAGAAGTTGCTTCACAACCTGGTTTACTCTGATCCTTCTGGCTTCCACACACCTATTCACACACAAACACAGAACAAACACAGAGTGCTATGGAATCATGTACTAGGGAACACTAGCTTAATACGAGTTTATCAGGACAGATCTCTAAGCGGAAATAATGTTTAAGTCCTGGGACTAGGACATAAGGTGCTAACCCCCATCTCCCTTCCAAACAAACACACACGAAGGTTAATTCGTAAGTAATCACAATCACTTCACAGAAGTGTTTTTAAAATGCCTTTAAAATCAGGGCGCCTGGCTGGCTCAGTCAGTAGAGCGTGCGACTCTTGACCTTGGGGTTGCAAGTTCGAGCCCCACGTTGGGTGTTGACATCACTTAAAAATAAAATTTAAAAAAATAAATAAATAAATAAATAAAAATAAAATCTGTACAAAAAACTGTCTTTGAAGTCCTAGGAGACTTCAGAAGTGTCTCAGGGGACGGTATGAGAAATGAAGCAGCAGAGTCTAGGGTCCTGGTAGGCAGAATATTGGCCCCCCCAAGGTGTCTGCGTCTAAATTCTCAGAACCTGTAAATATGTTTCCTTATGTGGCAAAAAGGACTTGGCAGCTTCCCAGGAGAGCCCAAGTGGACCACATGAGTCCTTGAACAGGTAGAACCTTTGCCAGCTGTGACCAGAGAGAGACAAGAAGGGGCCACATCACAGGAGAGATGGGATGTTGCTGGCTTTGGAGCTCACCCAAGGGGCCATGAACCAAGAAGGTGGGCAGTCTCTGGAATCTGGAAAAGACCAGGAGAGAGATTCTCCCTTAGGACATCCAGAAAGGAACACATCCCTGATAACACCTTGATTTTGGTTCATTGCCTTCCAGAGCTGTAAGATGACAAATCTGTGTTGTTTTAAGCCACAAAGTGTGTGAATGTTTGCTATGGCAGACATAGAAAACTACTACATTTCCTCCATTATCTTCTCTGGTGCTTCAAACAAAACAGCTCTGCACTGACCCATCATCCCTACTGGGGCTTTGCAGGAAAGTTCATCTGGGGTCAGGGTTCCAAGAGGATGAACCTCATTCCCTCAAACGTCTCGGTAACTTTCCTATTGTTGTTACCTCTATCCCAGACTCCCTTTCCCCCAGACCCTTCATCTTCACCCAGCACTATTTTAGTGACCCTCCAAAGATGCCACCCAGTTCTGGGTCTCTGATGTCCCATCCCTAACCTACTCCTGGCAAAATCAATTGCTTCTTCTTCTCAGTTTCTATTATGTTCCATACATGCTTTGCTTATTGAAATTACAAACTGACAAATCCTCATGGACAAGGACAATCTCATACCTAAGGCTTTTTTAACTAAGCATCCACTGGAGTGTTGGGCACATAGTAGACAGTCTTCTCCGACCACCTTGTCTAAGCAAGCCTCAGCTTACTATATTTTCTTTTTTTTTTTTAAGATTTTATTTATTTATTTGACAGAGAGCACAAGCAGGGGGAGTGGCAGGCAGAGGGAGAGGGAGAAGCAGACTCCCCAGTGAGCAGGGAGCCCGATGCGGGACTCGATCCCAGGACCCCGGGATTATGACCTGAGCCGAAGGCAGACGCTTAACCAACTGAGACAGCCAGGCGCCCCAGCTTCCTGTATTTTCAATCACGGTCCCAGTGTCTTTCTTTCACAACACCTACAACTGATCATTCTCTATATGTACTGTCTATCTTCCCCACTAAACTGAGTTTGATGAAAATATGTCAGCTCTGTCTACCATGGTATCTGTGACATCTGCCCTGTTGTGCACTCTCAGTAAGTATGCAGGGAACAAATTCACTGTTGAATGTGTGTTTAACGTAGTTCGCATCTGAGAGAAAGGGACCCACTGGCAAGATTAACGCAATGCATAGCTGATGGGAACTACGGAACGAAGCCTGCAGTAAAGGAACCCAAAGACTATGTCTGGCCACCCTCTCTCTGACTCACAGGACCCAACCTTAGTGCCGCTAACAGGAAGAGCAAGGCCTTCTCTCCCCAAAGCAGCTCCTCACTCCCAAGAGAGCGAATAGAGTCCTGGCACGTAGCTCTGAAAGGTGGCCAACTTCCAATACAACTTGCCACTGTGTATTGCAGACATTTACTGGCAAATACTTAGTAGCCCTTCTGTGCATCAAAAGTGACCAAATTTATAGCATCTCTATTGAGATCGATGACCTTGTTTTCCCAAACTCATCAGGGAAGACGTTTTTATCCATTTGGGTGCTAAAATCAATATGCTGAGCACAAGTACCTGGATCGCATGTTGAGTGCCTTTCGGTGAGTACGTTGGTCTGGTAACTAATGGGTTGTTACAGATGAAGTGTTCATGCCTACCAATGAGGAAATCCTAGCAGAGATGTGCTCCCTTTGAAGCTGCTTCATAATGCAAACACACCTAAGGCGACAAAGTGTTTTAGGCAGCTAACTAGTCTGAGTTTGTTTTTCCTCCACCAAGGCCAGTCTTACTGGCAAGATAAATAGCAAGGAATATAGTGAGATTTAAGGGACATCATGAAGGTGGGACCTCAAAAATCTTCCCCCCGCTCTTGGTCCCACCTGCAAGTCCCCCATTTAGCAATCCTTGCCCCTAAGGGCCAGCCATGCATCCCCCTTTCTAATCAAAATTCAAAAATGTAGAAAGGGAGGCTCTAATCCCTAACTAACCATGAATAAGGTGGAAAGAGTCTTGATTTGGCTTTGACAGGCTTTATATGGAAGAAGGAAAAGGAAATCTAAGAGTCCGAAATGTGGGAGTGCTTTTGCAGGCTGTGGGGGTGGGGAACCAAGAGTTCAAGCACGCGCGCAACATCAAAGGAAGAGAAGCAAGTGCGCAAGCCCCGGAGGGAGGGCACCTGCACTGCGCAGTCTCAAGCCCACCCTGGAAGCCACCAGGCTTGCGCATTTCCGGTCACGCACAGGCGTGCCGCACAGTCAAGGTCGTCTCCGGGAAAAGGCAAAGCTCTTCCTGAAATGAGTGCGTCGTGCTCCACAATGCCTAGGCCAAGGCCATCACTCAGACAGACTGTAAAGCTGATCATATTTCTCTAGGCTCTCCATTCTAAGCAGTGCTATTTTTTTTCCCTCCTAACTTGAACTCTTAAAGGATTTAAAAGTTCTAAAATCAGGGCACCTGGGTGGCCCAGTTGGTTAAATGTCAGTGTTTGGCTCGGGTCATGATCTCAGGGTCCTGAGATTGAGCCCCACATCGGGCTCCCTCTCCCTCTGCTCCTCCCTTCTGCTCTTGCTCTCTGTCAAATAAATAAATAAAATCTTCAAAAAAAAATTAAGGTTCTAAAATCAGTCGTTTACTTGGCTATCTGATTGTGGAATTAAGTAACTTGATGCATATTAAAAAGATGGGAGGCGTTGAGGAAGAGTTAGGAGAGGAATTTAGGATCACAAAAAGGATTTAGATAAATGGAAAGCTTGCCCCAAATTTCTGAAATGAGGCTGCCATGACCTTAATCTTACGCCCCAGCACCACTAATGGTGGGACAATTTTCTAATGTGATCCAACAATGCCTAAGGTATAATCTTGTCACAATGTCTGACTTGAATCTAAGCTAGCCTTCCCAATCAATTCTCAGTTTACAAGAAATAAATGGTATAGAGAAACGAGCGAATCGGCACCTCAAAGGAGCCTACAAAACTATGGACCCAGCTTCTGCAGCAAGTTCTTCTGATGGAACACAGGAACTATTCTAAGAGAAAAGACACTTATTATGACAATCAGATGCACAATATGGTTCTGTACTGAATCCCGGTTTGGATAAAGAGGCAGGAAAACACATTTGGGGAACCACTGAAGAAATTTGCATATGCATTCGGGTATTAAGTAACATTAAACAATTTTTCTAGGTGTGCTGTTAATTTGCTTCTGAAGGAAAAGCATTCTTATTTTTTAGAGATGCCTACCAGAATATTTATGGTTAGAATGTCACTGTATCTGCAATGTACTTCATCATTTAACAAAATTCTAAAATTATGCCATACCAGTTATTGGTTATTCTGTCTGTGCTTAAGGACAATGAAACTGTTTTAAAAAAAAAAAAAAACTGACCAGATATTTCTACCATACTTAAGGAATAATGACTTGAGCTTTGCTATGCAAACAGCCCTTGACATACTCCTAAAATACACGGAATGAAGTAAGGGTAGGATAACGGTTTCCAGTTCTTTTGCAAGAAACGCTCTACCATTTGTATTTCACTGCAGAAATTTCTACCCTAATGAAAAATAGGACATTCTATTGATCTAATAGCAACGTAACTAGACCAGTGGTGTGTTGAGCAATACTGACAATCAATAGAATTGAAAGGGCAGAATATTAAAACTCAAAGTCCATCAACAACTATTTAAAGGAGGATTCCCCTGAAACAAAAAGGAAAGAGAAGACTGATGGTCAACACTACTGACGTACAAAGGTTCAATCAGAAATTAAGTTTATAAGACTCACAAGAGGCTGAATGGCATCACCATTAAGGTCACAAGCTCTGGAACCAGCCCATGGTTGAATCCCAGTTCTACCACCCATCAGCTGAAAAATAGTAAGCGTACTGGCCCCTTGTTTCCTTGTGTGGGTCCTTGTTTGGCTTAAATGAGATGACAATTATCAAGGGTTCAATACAGTATGTGGTACACAGTCAGCGCTCAATAAAAGAAGCCTTTTTCTCTTTACAGCAATGGCTTTTAATCCCTGGTTCATTGAAGGGCTTTGGGGCATCCACGTCCCCACAGAATTGAGGGCTAAATTTTGTAAACTGTCATTTTCTCGAAAGAAAGTCCTTGCTTTTAGCAGATTCTAAGAGGTCCACAACCACCTTCGAAGTTTAAGACTCACTGCATGAGAGGCATTTTCTTTTTTTTTTTTCTTTTTTTAATATTTTATTTATTTATTTGACAGAGAGAGACAGCGAGAGAGGGAACACAAGCAGGGGGAGTGGGAGAGGGAGAAGCAGGCTTCCCCGCGGTGCAGGGAGCCCGATGCGGGGCTCGATCCCAGAACCCTGGGATCACGACCTGAGCCGAAGGCAGACGCTTAATGACTGAGCCACCCAGGCGCCCCGAGAGGCATTTTCTTAATTCCAGATATGTGGCGCGACTGAACTGGCTGTGGCAACTGCCACAAATTGTGTGTGTCCTGTCCAAGTGTTCTACTCACTTCTTCTAACAACACTTGGTTTTGCTGAGCATCTATACCCAAGAGAAAACAAAGAGATTGTACACAAAGGGCAGCGACATCTTTTTTCCTGTCTAATCCTCGTTGGCTCCGGAGAGGGTGGCCCTGATTTATGCCCTGTTCTAACATTTGTAAAGGTCAGCTTATCTAATAGAGGTACCGTGGCCTCGCTACCTCCTTAGAGAGCCCACCTTCAGCCAGGAAGATGGCATACTACTTCGATGGAATGGACACATTAGCCAGAAGGCATTGACTTGTTGGAAATCTGATGAAAATTTTACAGTCCCTTGGCAGTAATTTTCAAGCACCACAATTTTAATCTGGCCATGCTTCTGCAGCAGTGCGGCTAAAATCTGCCACAGGCAAATCCCTGCAGAGTCTGCAAATTTGTCAGAAGGAAGACATATCTATAATCAACGATTAATCCTATTGACCATGATTAACACTTCCGTACTCCGGCCTATCAGCTCCAAATGCTATGTCATGATTCCACTTGTCACCACACATCCCTCACAGGATTAGTCTCTTTCAAATCTCCTTTCGGAGGAGCTGGAAGATTCTGACACATAGGTCATATCCATTTTAGAGATGTTACATTTCTCACTTCAGCTAGAGCCTCTTTATCTCTAATGTGATTCTACTTTATATTTGCAATGGCCTGGTTTCAATACAATTCCCATGTGGGCGCAAGCATAGGAACTTGGTGGTCAGATGGTTTGTCCTTATAGGAAATGAACAAAACATCAAAAACAGCCCATCTCTGGGCATGCTCAGGGTATGACCTTGGACAAGTCACCTGTACATTTGACAAGAAATTATTGTGTACCTACCAAGTTCCAATCACTGTGCTAAGCTCAGGGAATGCTTACTAAAGATACTCTTCCTGCCCCCAAAGAGCTTACAGTGTAGAGAGGAGACAGACAAGTAAACAGGGAATTTCAGTACAGTATAATAGAGGATAATTATGATGGAAATAATTATAGAATACTGTGGAAACAGTCAGGGAAGCCATCTTAAAAGAGCAGGCATCTGGGGCACCTGGGTGGCTCAGTCGGTTAAGCGTCCAACTCTCGATTTTGGCTCAGGTCACAATCTCAGGGTCCTAAGATTGAGCCCCACATCAGGTACGTCATGCTCCACTGAGCACGGAGACTGCTTGAGATCCTCTCCCTCTGCCTCTTCCCCCGCCCCCAGTTCACACTCACTCCCGCTCGGTTTTTTTTTTAAAAGAGCAGGCATCTAAACTAGAAGTTACCTAGGCATATGTGTGTATGCTGGAGTGTTCCAAAGGGAACAGCACGTACAAAGGCTCAGAAGTAAGAGAGAGCATGATAACGTTCATGGAACAGCAGGAGACCCATGGATGGTCTGTGGAGATCGAGAGAAATTGCAAGAGCTGGGGCTAAAAATAAAAATCCGATCATGGAGGGCCTGGGGAAGCCACATTAAGATGCTTAAACCAACCAGAAGACACAAAGAGACATCAAAGAGTTGCGAGCCATCGCAATATGATAGGAATTGCATTTTAGGAAGATAACATCAGGTACAGTGTAGAATATAGATTGAATGAAGGCAAAACTGAAGGTAGGAGGCCAGTTTGAAGGCGATTGCATTTATCTAGGTTAAAGATGACGGCGGTCAAACTAGACTCTCTGAAATGATAGTGGAGGCTCTGGTGCACCACCCCAGTCCAGCTTCAGGACCAAGGCACTCACTCCCCTAGTTGCCAGCAATATTAGCTGCTGACGGCTCACAACTGAATCCCTCTCCAGAAATTGCCCTCAGTCACGGGGAGCCTACCTGTCCGATGTTATGGCTTCTTCCGATGGGCAGCCCACATGCACCAACGGTATGACAGCTCTGAAGGAACACCTCAGCGTGTGAGATCCCTGCAGAATAGGTGAAGGCTTTTCTTTCGACGGCATCGTGGTTCAGTTGCTCCATCTCCCTGATCCTGCATCACTAATGTCCTTATGCCTCTGTTCCTGACGGTGCTCTCCAGTATATTTCCTGTCTGTTTCCAAAGGACCAGATCTAAGGCAGAACCCCAGTAGTTCTCACCTGTAAAAGGAGAGGGTGAATTAGTTCCTTACTAAACACACTTCCTGTCCATTCTACCATTTCATAGTCTTTGGAATTTTTTGAAAGTTCTTGCAGATGTTTCAAAACACCAAAAAATGGATACAACAGACGCTTAATTTTTACAACTGCAGCAGGACTCACCACGATAATTAGAAATGTTTCACAAACAGACCACCCACAAATCTTGCACCCAGTCGGGGTTTCTACTGTCTACTTTTATAAATATAAAATTCTTTATGGTTTCCATGCCAAAGCTTGCTTCTTATAAAAAATACTGCTGCTCCCCGTAGACCGGCATGCAACGGCGCTGTTATCTTTTGCTGATTGCAGAACTAAAAGCAGTAAGTCTAGCACTTTTCTAAATGCACAGCAAAGCTGAATGTATGATTAATATATCGAGTTGGATATTGCTGCAATGACTCTCTCCTCCCTCTTCAAAAAAAGTTCCTCAGCAAAATAGAATTCTTTTGTGAACTATTATAGCTATACCTCACTGCTAACAATGGTGAGCCATTCATAAACTCTGTATCATGTGATTCTGACCATCTTGGCATCGTGGCTTCATACAGACTTTCCATGATATATGAAGGCCATATTCCTGTGAAGAACTTTTTAAGATTTTATTTATTTTTATTTATTTGTCAGAGAGAGAACACAAGCAGGGGGAGCAGCAAGCAGAGGGAGAAGCAGGCGCCCTGCTGAGCAGGGAGCCCGATGTGGGGCTCGATCCCAGGACCCTGGGATCATGACCTGAGCCAAAGGCAGACACTTCACCGACTGAGCCACCCAGGTGTCCCCCTGTGAAGAACTTTTTTAAAATCATGAATTTACAAAGTGTGATTCCAATCTTGGAATCTGAGAGCTGCAAGAAATTCCTAACAACGAGACCAGGAGTTTTTAACCTAGGGTCTCTGGAACCATGGATGGGCTTCCAGGGGTCTGTGGAACTCTAAAGTTGTGTACCGAATTTGTGGAGTGGTGCCAGAGTTGTTATTAGAGTATATAAGCTGATACACAGGAGGATCGCAGGTCCTGCAAAATTAAGACCCATTGTCAATACCAATGGTCTTGCTTCATGTTTAATGAAACTTAAGGTTTAGAGCAATTACATGACTTAGCCAGTGTCAACTAGCTTATTAGAGCCCAGGGTTGCTTCTTTTCAGTCCAGTGAGCTTTCTGCTACACTGGGCCGGGAGGGCGTTTCAAACCAAGGTATCATTCCGAGGACATTATAACTTCTTCCCTATCACACCAAAACATTCCTCCTGCCAAAAGAACCCTTCCTCAAAGGAAACCAAAGCCTTCTGTTAGGCTCAGTAACTTTTATAATACCTTCTATTTATCTAGCATTGTATGGTTTTCAAAGCACTTTCCTACCTCTGATTACATTGGAGGTGAGCCTCCAACCCTTTCCAGATAGGAAACAAGGAGTTAAAAAGCTCTGGAATAAGGCTGCCTGGGTTGCATCCCCTCTTCCTAGCCGGGTCACCCTGAGCAAGCCACCTACCGCTTTGTGCCCGGGGCACCTCATTTGTGAAATGAAAACACTTAATAAATATTAGCTAGGACCATTATCCCTATTTTAGAATTACTAATGAGGGGTTTGAGAAGAAGCTCGTGTAACTTTCTTAAAAGTGCCCTATAATTAGTGGATCTAGGACTCAAAAACAAGGTGCATTAACTCCAAGTCAAAAAACATTACAACGTACAACATACAGAACTCTGAATATAAATATAACAACCAGCAGGCAATCGACCTCCCAATGACTGAAACAGCTATTCATTTATATCCAGTGATCATCTAGATGCCATCACTGGGTACCCAACTATGAAATTCCAAATCTGTTCTGAGAATCGCCTCTTATTTCCTGTTTTTAAATGCATAGAAAATCAAATCAAATAATTGAATATGTTACATCTAAGCTGTTTTTTAAGCCACATGAGACATGTCCCTTGAGAATGTTTAATTCAGAAGACATGTTGCACATGGTCAATTCTTATGGGAATTTTTCTTAAATGAAATGCAATGCCGTATTAAATACCCCAGTAAATACAAAGGAATAGGACATTAGAAATGCTTTTCATAAGCTCAGAATGGTCCAGGTTATATCCCACAATGGTCATTAAGGCCTGTGCTCGTGGTGTGTTTAAATGAGCAAGGCCCCAGACAACAGCCAGCCAAGAGCCAGAGTGCTTTCCTCCTGGCTTAAAAACACAAGAAGACCTCACTCACCGCTCACCAAATTGTGCAGTGACCACTTCGGCTGCACTAACGAGGAGCTCCCCAAAGCACTTGGGGTGAAGAAGCCTTTAAATGGGTTTTTCAATTACCATAAAACACATTATAGGGGCACCTGGGTGGCTCGGTCAATTAAGTGTCCCACTCTTGATTTCAACTCAGGTCATGATCTCAGGGTCCTGGGATCAAGCCCTATGTCAGGCTCCACACTCAGAAGGGAGCCTGCTTGAGATTCTCTTTCCCTCTCCCTCTGCTCCTTCCCCTGCTTGCTTGTTCTCTCTCAAATAAATAAATCTTTAAAACACACACGTACAGGGACACCTGGGTGGCTCAGTCGCTAAGCGTCTGCCTTCGGCTCAGGTCATGATCTCAGTGTCCTGGGATCAAGCCCCGCATCAGGCTCCAGGCCCACATCGGGCTCCCTGCTCTGCAGGAAGCCTGCTTCTCCCTCTCCCTCTGCCCCTGCTTGTGTTCCCTCTCTCGCTGTGTTTCTCTGTCAGATAAATAAATAAAATCTTTTATAAATAAATAAATAAATAAATAAATAAATAAATAAATAAAACACACGTACACACACACGCACGCACATTGTAATCTTCTTTACCCAAGTACCTTTATATGTTGCTAACTGGACTGGATTGTGTGAAAAGCATCCCCTTTTAACAAGCACGTCCCTGGGGCCAATGGGCACAGTCTTTGGTGACAGATTGGCAGGCAAATTAGAACACACAAAACTAGGAGAAGCCCTGCAACCCTTTTCTTTAAACAAACTCACCCATTCTCTTGCCTTGCAACTATCCATTTGTAATTTGTTTTTACAGGCCACCTACTCTTGGTTTCAGTCAGCTGAGGCCCCATATAAAGTGACAAGAAGGGTAGCATTATGAATGGGAGAAGACTTATTTAAAACAAAAACAAAAAACCTTGATCTCCAACCCCCACGCATAAAACCATCATTTTCTCCAGTGTCATGGAAACGTGTGCTATCTATGAATTGCTTTCACTAGTGGCTTTGCGCTTTCCTATAACAGAGCACTCCAAGTGATGTTATTTAAGCAGACAAGAGTCTGGTCCTGACTCTCCTTCGATTTACGCTCAAATTAACCTAACCCAATGTGTTTATCATAAAGCTGATATAGAGGCTATGCTTGTAGTCTGGATACGCAGGACAGCAGGACGCTGAGGGTGGGGCTAGAACCCGGACATAACCATGAGCTAGGTTTACGTGACCTCCTATCTGCAGAGTCAGCTGCACCCCACAGTCCAAGACCAGCCCTATGTCAAGGACACAGGGCACTGTAGTGGGACGGAAAGAACACCGAGTAGCGTTGAATGGGGACAGATGGGAGCTTCGCTTGTGGTGAGCACAGTATAAGGTATCAGCTGGTCAGTCACTATGTTGTGTGCCTGAAACTCATGTAACACTGTGCGTCAAGTCTACACAAAAATAATTTAAAAAAGAAAGAACACCAAGTAGATGGGGCACCCAAAGACCTGAGTCCTAGTGCCGGTTCTATTGCAATTTAGCTAGGACCTTCGACAAATTACTTCTCCCTGGGCCTCTTTTCTCTTCTAGAACATGAGAGGGATTAGAGAAACGATCATTTTTGCTACTTATCACATGCTAAGATACAGAGCCCCAAACCAGTAACTTAGCATCTAATTTGTTGTATTCCTGATTCCATGATCAACCTTGACCGCAACATCCCAGTAACCAACCAAATCTGTATCTTGTTCCTGTACATGACAGTCCTCGCCTGGAACTCCAGTTCTCTGATATGCTAACTACCTCAACTGCCCTCCCTCAAACGTTCTCCCATCAGGCACTAGCCACCCTCACCTCCCCGGACCACGTGGCACACACCAGTCTGGGTACACAGTATGTTTGTTGGTTGCTCTTTGGCTGGCTTTGGCTCACAATTCTTGTGAATCTACCCACCTGCCCCCCTATAGTGAGGCCATTCAGCATTCAGACCTCTCTCAGATGCAGGTTCTCGTGTCATTCCCATTTCATCAGAAAGTTAATTTGCAGAACATCTACTGTTGCTTTTTTGCGGGGGAGGGGGCCTCCTTTGAGAGACCGTTGGGAGGAAATTAAAGCAAGAAATCTAGGGGCTACCTATTTGCATGTATTGTCACAATTTGGTTCAGTTTCCACCTCACTTGGGTTCTTATTTTCTTAGCATACAGTCTAATTCCATCCAATATGCAAACCTGCCGAGGGAGGGATTAGATTGGTAGGAACTGTAGGTTGACTGGACACATGCCACTCAATTAGCATTTCAAACAGGTATCAAAGACGCTGAGGAAGATGTATTTTCTTTTACATTTACTAGTATTAACCGAAATGCTTCAGAGACTATAGGAAGCTAATTTCTCCTGCAAAGTTAGAAACAAAGGATGAGAATGAACTTAATTGGAGTTTGGGGGTATGATTTTGGTTGGTGTTTTGTTTTTTTGGGGGTTTTTTGTCGTTGTTGTTTTTTGGTAAATGGCAACTTTTCCAGTGCAGGAGCTGTAAATTTCTACAACAAAACAATATTGGAGATTTCTAAAATGCTTTCTTTTTCTGTTTCGGCCATACATCCTTGCCTTCTAAACATAAAAGATCTTTAGAAACTTGCACGCAGACACAAATGGCCACTTCAGTGATCTTAGACAAGAGCCTACTGGGAATGCCAACCTTTTCATTATGTTGGAGATAGAGTTAAGGAGAAGAAACATGTAGCAAGTATGGAGGACTTGCAGACCACCTCCCCGCTACCCCAAGACTTTGTGTCGGCTCAAAGGCCCCTACAGATAGCCTTGGAAACAGCCTAAGCCTCTCTCGGGTACTTAACATACTTCGTTGTAAACGCCACATTAAAAAAATAACCTTGATCTTGCTGAGAATTCTCAGACATTTTAGTGTCCTAGACCTCCAGACACCTCTCAGCCTCCCTAATCCTGATTTGTTCTGGCATCCGTAAGCCCTAGGGGACACCAGGCGCTCTGCACTCCTCGACCTCCCAAATCCAGGGGTGTACCTCTGGCGCCTTCATCTTAGGCAACAGAGAAGACTGTGCGGGAGTTGCTCAAGGCCATCTGACCACTTGTATATCGTTTTATTCATCAAGTAAGAGTTAGAAATCAAAATGAGTGATTTGGGGACACCTGGGTGGCTCCGTCGGTTAAGCGTCTGTGTGCCTTTGGCTCAGGTCATGATCCGAAGATTCCAGGATCAAGTCCCAGGGATCAAGTCCCACATCAGGCTCCTTGCTCAGCAGGGAGTCTGCTTCTCCCTTTGCCTGCCGCTCCCCCTGTTTGTGCTCTCTCTCTCTGACAAATAAATAAAAATCTTTTTTAAAAAATGAGTGATTTAGGTAAGTAATAAACAGAATGTGTGTCCTATACTTAAACCCCTCCGTCACAGATCTGCGGGCGGCCAAACTGCAGATACGCCCTCAAGGAGACCCTTCCCCCCACTCCCCAACCCCCCCGGCACCTGGTAGCAGGCAGCTCCCTGAAATTCAATCCTAGCACCTGTTAGCAATGGAGTCAATCCTAAGTGTTTAAACTTGCCACTCCCTACTCTTTCAAGTGACCCTGAAAAGTCACAGGTGTCCTCACTGGAAGGTTCTGGGCCAGACTTTTCCGACGCGTCTCAAATGGCCAAGAAGATAGAGAAGAGAAGGACAAAGGGCTAGGAAGAGGGGCCCCTGTAGCTTTCCATCCTGGAAGGCAGCTTGACAAAAACAGGTCCAATGTCTTCGCACAAAGGAGCCCCTTTCTGGCCTTCGATAACTAGAAGACGCTGCTACTGCGACTGGCTGCAAATTCAGACAAACGGATGTGAAGGGGAAAGGGGGCAGAGACAGACCTCTAAAGTACGGAAGTCTAAGGATCAGATCCTTCCCAAGGATAGATTAAAAACGGGGGACATCAATAGCCCCAAGGCTACCGCACCAGGATTGGAAATAAGAAAACTTTAATATAAGGACGAGACACGCCACCAACGTGTAATGTGGCCTCTGGCTTGTCAGTCATATTCTTGCTGTGCGCAGACTTCCTGAGCTCCCATCGGCCACGGACACTGCGTGCACGCTTACTTGCAGCAGCAGCGCATTCAGGATGTCTTATCTGAGAATCTTTCGCCTTGGTGGCTGGAAATAATAGCACCCCAGAAGAGCTGCAGACCGAGATGGACCACTGACTACACCCACCGCTTGGCCTCACGCAGCCCCGTGGTGCGGTGGATGGATATTAAAGAAACGACAGTCTCTCTGGCAGCCCTGCTTAATAGACTATCCCCTCCCATCTCTGTCTTACTGGTCCAGGAAAATAAGGTTTTGCAAGGTTTCACAGAATCTCCGATGAAGAAAAGGCTGGCGTTTAAAAGCTCGCAGAGAAGACAAAAGTAAGGAAAACCAAAGTTAAAAGTAATACCCAATGATGTGTCTATTAACGTGGCTGTTTGCAAGACATAAAACAGACTCAAGGAGCAAAACAAAAGCCCAGGAAACCAAGTAATAGTCTGTGCTAGTAAAAAGTGATACCAATGGGGCGTCTGGGTGGCTCAGTCGGTTAAGCGTCCGACTCTTGGTTTCGGCTCAGGTCATGATCTCAGGATGGTGGGATCGAGCCCCTCAGTGGGCTCCCCACTCAGTGGGAAGTCTGCTTGAGATTCTCTCCCTCTCCCACTGCCCCTCGCCCCTCCACATTCTCTTGCTCTCTCTCAAATAAATAAAATCTTAAAAAAAAAAAAGTGATACCAATGCTACCTATCCGGGGGGAAGGGGGGAAGAATCAAATAGTTTCTCATTTTCCCTCTACCCTCTAACTCTGGGCCATGTATAGGAATGGCTCTAAAGCAAATTAAACTATGTTTTCTAATCTGCCCTCATGCCCTCTCTAAATCTCTCCTGTACTCCCAAGAGACCCATGGACGACCACAATGCCTATACCCCATTCTTCCTAACAGGATTTTTCCAATCATGCAAATCACCCGAAGGACCTGTTTGAAATATAGTTCCCAAATCTATGCCCTAGAGATTCTGTTTTCCAATGTTTAATAAATACCCCAAGAGATTCTTTGACCAGGCAAGCTGGGAAACTCTACCCCAAGTAACGTCTTCTAAATCCTTACTAGTCAAAAATCGTGATGCAGCAAGGGCATCACCTAAGAACTTACTAGAAATGCAGATTCTCAGGTCTTGTCCAGCCCTAGAATGTGTCTTTTTCTTTTTTATTAAAGATTTTATTTTTAAGTAATCTCTACACCCAACGTGGGGCTCAAACTTATAACCTGGGATCAAGAGTTTCATGTTCTACCGACTGAGCCAGCCTGGCACACCCCCATCTTTAAACAAAATCCCTAGGTGATCGTTATATACAATCAAGTTTGAGAAGCACGGTTTTAAATGGGTGAGTCATCTGGGAACCTACTACCCTCTAATCATATTTCTTCATGAATTAGTTTAAGAGACAATTCTGCCAATTCACTTAGTCATTCAACTAATATCTGGGGATCTACTAAGCGTCTCAGCACTGTGCTGTGCACCAACATTTATATTTTGTAGAGAAGGCCTTAAACTACAGGAATCCATCTGCAATAGTAGAAAACCAGGCACTAGGACAGTCTCATGAGGAGGATATTTTAAGGGTAAGGTAGAGCAAGGCCATGTCCCAGTCATTCCATTTAATTGACCACCTACTCTATCTGTGCATAACAAGGGTTTGGACTTCTCCCCCTACAATCCCAACTCTCTCACTGCTCCACTTAGCCAAGACATCAGAGGAGGCTGGTTCTGAGCACAGGTGTGTATACAGCATCGATGAGAGGCCTCGCACTTGTCCAAGCAAGCGCCCTTGGAGAAAAGACCAGCCCTGGGAAAATGACCGTCACCGGAGCATTGGCAGAAACCAATGAAGTGAGATAAAGCAGGGGACCACTCCAGACAAGGTCCAGGGCTGTTTGCCCCACAGAACAGAGCCAAGTTTGAAGCTAGGCAGCAATGGTATCATGGCTTTGCTCCAACTGGCTTCTATAAAAAACTCTGGCCTTGGCCACTGGCTATTTTGAGACCAGTGCAACCCACAGTTACAGAGGTATTTCATTCCTTTCTTATGTTACAGCAGAGCAGACTCTCCCAAAATTCCAATCCACTGACGTTTCAGAAGGATGGTGGGAGAGTATGAGGACCAATATGCACAGGTCCTTCTGATGAAATATTTCCCATATATAGAGAACAGATAACAAAGATTTTAATCTAAACCCGCTGCTGGATGATCATAGTCCTATACTGGACTTTTGCTTTGTGATTTCAAGTAACTTCAAGTAACGTAACAGGAAAAACAAAGACTTGATTTACCAGGGATTTAAATATTTGTAGCCATACTGATATCTTATAGCTGAGAAAACCAAGCAATCCTTTGAGGTTCCATGAATAAGTTATAAGAAGTCGTGGGGGGGGAGGGGTCATCAAATTTATACCAAGATATCCAAAAACATGAAAAATTTCCAGCAAAAGAAGAAAAAGCCTCCAACTTAGGTTAAAGCTTTTAGAAGCAACTATAAAAAAAAATCACCCATTTCATTCCTTTTTACATAAAAACAGAATTTCAGACAGTGGTTTTATTCCATAGATTTGCTTTATCGTAGACAAAATCAATTGTCTGAACAGAGAAAGATATATTTTTTTCGATCTCATTTTGCAGTCTTGTCAATCCATATGGCCAAGGAAAATAAAAACCAAATGGCTGCCAAACTGGTTCACGTGTTTTACCTTTCACTGTCATTACATCCCTTGTTGCGGGAATTTCCATCTTAAATACAATGTTTAAGAAACAAACAGTGTTAATTAAAATAAATAATTTTAAACGAAGAAATAAATACTGTGTTTCTGTGATGTTTGCCATCATATTGTAGGTTTGGGTTTGCAGTGTTAACGATCTGGAGGCTTCTTCCCGCAATTCCCCCTCCCCAACCTTTTTTTTAAAGTAATGTCTACACCCAACAACAGGCTGGAACTCATGACCCCGAGATCAAGAGTTGCATGCTCTACCAACTGAGCCAGCCAAGCACCCCCGCCTTTCTTTCAGGATATGAGGGCTATAAATCAGGTGTGCTGCCATCAGTTGGACGGGCTGGCTAAGTTATGGCCTCGTGATCCAAGCACAAAGAATTCTGTTAGGATCTGCTCCAGCTTAAAGAATGGCCAAGGCAGGAGAAATGGGACCCTGAGGCAGCGTGTGGCTGCTCCTTGGGAAGCCAGTTGTTCTGTGCTAGCCTGAGAAGTATCTGCTCTGTATCTCAAACACTTCTTATCTCTGTTGCAATGTCTGCTTCTGCTATCCCTACCATTCCATGGACATTGACTTCGGTATTCTGAATCTTCCCTCATTCAAGACCACGAATTCAGATTAATCCTGTGCTTCACTTACAACCACATCTTTTGCTTCCCGAATCTTAATATTGAGCCCTACAGTGTTGATTAACCACTCCCCACAATTTAGAGGGACAGTTCCCATCATAGATAACTTAGAGGAATCTCAGGGTACGTGTGCGTAGGTTAACCCACACAGACATTTGAACTTCTTCACAAATCTAAATCTACAAATAAAACTGTGAAAAACAATAATTTCTCGTTTCAACCGAAGAAAATGGGATATATAATCCACACGAAGACTTTAACACTCCCTAAAATGAGGCGACCCTGGTGAAGAACACGCCATTGTGGCTAGAGTTCAACTTCAGTTGTTCATTTCACTCCTAAGTAAACAATGACTCAAGCTCGCCCTGAATACATTTTTTTTTTTTAGAGTCACAAATTTATAGGAATATATATATAGCTCCTGTATATGATTCTAGCACTTTAAAGCTTTGGAGCAGCTTATCATAAAAAGCTCTTTCAAACAGCTTTCATTCAATCGTTGATATCCCCACTGGCAGGTCAGACCTGTAATTGTAAGTTTACAACCCTTCTAAAAAAGTCCTATTTTCCTTTCCAAGTTTCTAGCCTCTAAATTCTCCTTCCGTGTTAGCAGGAAGAAAAGGGGGGACACAGGGAGAAGATTACTGTCATACCCTGCGCATGTTCACAGCATGCTTCCAGTGACTTCTAGTTGGCATTAACACATGGTTGATTTCCTTAGAAACTTATGTAACAGACTTAATGCTTCGTCCAAATCCATTTAATGTTTTTTTAAGGGGACAAGTCCTTTTTCTCTGAACAATTTAAAAAAATATTTAAGCAGTATACTGTGGCTTTTCAACAGCAGGGAAGCTGTAAGTGGCTTTTCTACAGCCACATTTAGAGATGTTTATAATAAGCTGTACTTTCAAAGATATGTTTATGTGTATTATATGTAGGCATAAACAAAAACATACACATGTGGACCAGAAACCATATTTGAACCATTCTTTGATTCTTTGATTAGACGCACGCTGAAAATTATATCACAGATAGAGAATTATTGAACATACTTATTCCCCTGGGGTTATAAATACTGGTGGGATAGAGCTATTCTTAGGAGGTAAATCCAGGCGTCTCGAGTTCTACATGGTATCTGAATCTATGGACCGACTTCTTAAAGCTTCCCTCCTTAAAATCTTTCTCCTTCCACGTTGTTGATGATACTACAACTGTCTTCATTATTCTATTTCTTCGACCACAGCTTTTATATATACCTTCATAGGTGGTGCTTTTTCTTTCTGCCGGAATCAAGGATAAATCTTAAACTCCCTCTACTTACTTTATACTCTCTACCTCAGTGACAGCAGCTAAGGTCATAATTTCAACGATCACCTTATTGCAAATAATTCCCTGATTTATACATCTAGACCTGACCTTTCTCCAGAGCTTTATTCCCACATACCCAGCCACAAATCTCAACTGGCAAGTTCTTCTACCATCTCAATACACACACACACACACACACACACACACACACACACGCACCCCAGCTTAATGTAACTGAAGTCAAACTCCTCTTCCCATAAATTAGCACCCTTTCTGGCCTTATCCTTTGTCGTTCGGTGCCATCATCACCCTCCTGGACTCAAAATCTCGGTACGCATGTTTATTCCATTCTGTTCCTCCCCCCATGAGCTGTGAATCATAAAGTGCTCAGAAAACATTGATTTCTTCAACAAATATCTATTGAGTACCAAACATTTGCAAGCCATTGGTTAATGCATTAGAAGAATAGTGGGGCTGTTTCCATTTTTTTTCCCCATTTACAAACAATGTAAAAATCTACAGATTTCAATAATGTAGTAGGACTAGGAACCCCCAAAACCTTCTTGTTGTATCATATCTAGAAATGAGAAATGAGAACCTCTCATGAAGGTAAGAAAAAAAAAAATCACCAAAGACCAAACATAAAGAGGAAACTGAAAAACCAGGGCAGGGAGCATATGACCTGATGATAGCAGAGCCATAAACGTATCTGTTGGTATCCTTTAGCTAGAATCTTGAATTTTAATGGTCACATTTATACAGAAGACAAGGTCATGGCTCATACAAGGAAAGGAGTTGAAAATGAGACCTCAGGATAAACCTGGCACCCTTAAAAGACTACCCTTTCATCAAAAGGGTAGACAAGATAAAAATCTGCATACAGTCACAGAAAAGCCAAAAGTATCATTTTGTGGGGGGAAAAAAAGTCACAATTTGTATTAAACTAGAAAGAGAAGGGAACTTCCTTAGCCTGATAAAAGATGTCTACCAAACGCCACATTTAATATTAGGATAACATTAGAAGCATGCATTTCAAATTTAGAAACAAGACATAGACGAACTCTATTTATACTTCTGCTTAGTATTTTGCTGGAGGATCCTACGGGTGCAATAAGAAAATAAAAATGCTTACAAGTTGGAAAAGAAGCAAAACGATTTACCTTTGCATATGATACTGATGAGGGTTAGAAGCAGAAAAATGTTTCTCTTTAGCCCAGAAGGCTGACCTATAGCCTGGATAGTTCCAATTGAGGATCAAATATGTACTGTTTGCTGCATTCTTAAAGGGTCTCATGACTGCCTGTACATCTCATCGATAGTTAGTATTGAGCTGAATAAGCACCAGAGAAATCTTGCAAAAGTAGTTCTACAAGTAGAAATTCGAAGCAGAAATTTATGATCTAATTCTCCCTGCCCATCCCCCACCCCCTTGAGCACTAAGCATACAGCTGCCAGCTTCATGCAGCAAGAGTGCAGCTATTTCTGCCCAGGGGTCCTGTCTCCATGCTCCTGGAACAAGCTAAGTTGCACCGTAAAATATCTCAAGAATTCTTTCTTGACCATCGTGCTCAATGATCCCGCAACAATAGGACGATATACGACAATTATACAAGAGAAACCACAGACAAACTAATATAAGCATTCATGACAAGATCATTGTAAAATTTGGATGGGAAGGCAAAGCAATAGAATAGTAAAACCAATTATTCAAAGGAAGAATAATGGTGGAGGCCTCATAGAGAAGACTTACGATAAATCTATAGTAATCAAGACAGCATGGTATTGCAGAAAGCCACAGAGATTAATGGAAAAGAATGGACAGTCAAAACAGAGTCCTGTGCAGGGGCGCCTAGCTGGCTCAGTCGATTAAACATCAGACTCTTGATTTCGGCTCAGGTCATGATCTCAGGGTTGTGAGATCCAGCCCTGTGTCAGGCTCCTCGCTGAACATGGAACCTGCTTAAGAGTCTCTCTCTCCTTCTCCCTCTGCCCCTCTCCTCCTCTCTAAAAAAATAAATAAATAAAGCGGCGTTCTTATACATTTGCAAACAGAAATTAGAAAGCAAATTTTTAAGGGCACCTGGCTGGCTGTCAGTGGAACATGTGACTCTTGATCTTGGGGTTATGCATTTGAGCCTCACATTTGGGGTAGAGATTACTTAAAAATAAAATAAAATTTTTGAAATTGTTTAAATATACTATTTGTGAAAGTAATGACAAAGCCTAAGATACTTATAAATAACATACTATTCTGGAAGAAATTATAAAACTTCATTGACAGTACAAAAGACTTTCCTAAGTGAATAAATAAAACGTGACCATGGATGGCAAAGCTCACTATCATAAAGATCTTAATTTCCCCCTAAAGAGCATATAAATTTGATACAATTCCCATCAAAATCCCCAAAGTGAGTTTTCAAGGAACTTAATAGCCGATCCTAAAATTCACATGAAAGGACAGAGAGCCAAGAAAATTTTAAAGGTAAACAAAGTGGAGAGAGTCCCTCTAACAAATACCAAACTTTTTTTTTTTAATCTTCAGTAATTAAAACACTGAGATATTGTCACAGGGGTGGACCAATGGACCAATGTAACACAACATGGAGCACAGAAACAAACCCACACTCTGTGGAAACTTGATGTATAAAAAAGGTACCATTACAAATAATGGAATATAGGGGACTGTTCAATAAATGGTTCTGAGACTATTGGTTCACTCTATGGAGAACATTTTTTAATTAGATCCCCACTTGACAACATTCAAAAAAGTAGATTGCCATTGGATTAAAATCTTCATTGTTAAAAGAAACTAAACACTTAGCAAGGAAAATTTTGCAGAATCTTTTTAGGATTGGGAGATATGAAAGCAGATCCGAATGCAGGGCTCGATCTCATGACCCTGAGATCATGACCTGAGCTGAAACCAAGAGTCGGACGCTCAACCCACTGAGCCACCCAGGCGCCCCAGGGTATGAAAACTTTCTTAGACAAGACACAGAAAAGCACAAATAATAAAAGAGCCAATTATGAATATAACTAATTAAAAGTAAAAAGCTTTATACAATATAAATCAACATGTACAGAGTAAAAAGACAAGTTATAGAGTGAGTGAAACTATCCTAAAAGGCATCAGACATTAAGACTGCACTATCCAATCTGGTGGCCACTTAGCCCCATGTGTCTGTTGAGCAGTTGAAATGTAGCTGCTCCCAGTTAAGGTGTGCTATTAGTGTGAAATGCTAAGTTCTTTTTTTTTTTTTTTTAAGATTTTATTTATTTATTTGACAGAGAGACAGCGAGAGAGGGAACACAAGCAGGGGGAGTGGGAGAGGGAGAAGCAGGCTTCCCGCTGAGCAGGGAGCCCGATGTGGGGCTCGATCCCAGGACCCCGGGATCATGACCCGAGTCGAAGGCAGACACTTAACAACTGAGCCACCCAGGCACCCCATGAAATGCTAAGTTCTTAAGAGGTAGTATAAAAAATACTGTAAGCTCTCTTATTTGCAATTTTCATGGTGACTAAATGTTGAAATATTCTGGATATACTAGGTTAAATATATTAAAATCAACTCACCTGTTTCTTTCTAATCCGACAGCACTGATCTAAAACAAAGCAATATGTATATAAACCCAAAAGGCCAATAATATATATAAAAAGGTACTCAACATCCCAATGAACAGGAAAATGTAAATTAAAACAACAATAGAAGATGCATCAGACTAGCAAAATTTTTAAATTTGACCTTAGCAAATAATTGTGAAGATGTAGAAAAACTGGAAATTGGACACACGGATAGAAAGGGAGGAAAGGGGCAGGCAGGGGAGGAAGATCAATTGGTATAAGCACTTAGAAGAATAATTTGGTGAAATCTCATAAAGTTGAGGATAGAGCTGCATTCCCTCCTATACACACTATAGAAACTCACAAAGGGCACAAGAAGGCACGTACGACAAATGTTTACTATGACACTGTTTATAATCATGAAAAATTGAAAACAAATGTCCATCAACACAAGCATAGATAAATATATAGTGCAACATTCAGACAGTGTACTACTATTCTTTAGCTAAATTGAAGGAACTAGAGCAATGGTTCTCAAAATGTGGTCCCAGAAATTTGTCAGCGATGTAAATTCCCAGAACCTAACCCAGAGGGAGTGAATCAGAAACCCCCGCTGGTGCAAGGCAGCAAGCCCTCCAGGGGATTCAGATACGTGCTTAAGTTTGAGAACTACTCAGCTAAAGCTCTATGTATTGACTGAGGAAATTTCAAAAGTGAGGATGTTACAGAAGGTTATGTACAGGATACCATTCAGATCAAGTTTAACCCTTGTACATAGCCCTTCATATTGTTTGTGGATGCATTCATGGGATTACCACCCAATTCATGATAGCACTTACGGAGTAGGCAAGTCAAACGGGGTATGGGACAGGAGAGATCAAAACAGATTTGAACCACATTTCTGATGTTTTATGTTTGTCTCTTTGTTTAAAGAGGGAGAGGGCAGGGGCAGAGAGACAGAGAGAACCCCAAGCAGGCTCCTTGCCCAGCGTGGAGCCGGACATGGGGCTCAAACTCACACCCCTGAGATCAGAACCTGAGCCGAAATCAAGAGTCGGACACTTAACCGACTGAACCACCCAGGCGCCTCCACATTTGTGACGTTTGGTTTAAAGAATGTTAAAGATGCTGGGAGAAACATCTCTGGACATACATCTTGACACCACTGTCCAATTAATTCCTTAGACTAAGGTTGGGGAGGTGGTGTTGCTGAAACACTTCTTGCCTTACAACCTTACGACCCGAGTCGTTCTTCTCTTGGGTATGGGTAGTGTTGCAACCGTTACTGATAAATTGACTCGAATATAGACCCACTAACTCAGTATGCACAGTGCCGTCTCCAGCTTCCAAAAACATCACTTTGTACGCATCATCTTCCAGTTTAGACAGCTTCCAGAGTAGTCAAAATTGCTCACCTGATAGTCAAGTCCCTCCAAAATATGCTTCCTACCTGCTTCGAATAAATGACACCAACTACATGTAACAATGTACATAAAGATTCTGCTTTAGTAAAGGAGTCTCTGCTCCCTAAACTCATCACACATATCTCTGCCTCCTTGCCCTTCCTCATTATTTACAATCCCTTTGGTTCCCAGACATCTGAGTCTGGCTTGCACTATAAAATCCGGCCCATGTTCCATGCACCAGCCCCGCCCCCCTCATCATCCTGGAACCTCTTAGATCATCAATCGCCCTCAATGATCATTTCTTCCGCTGAACTCCTCTAGCATAATCTGTGTCACTCCCATGGGGCTCGACCACACCATACTTTTTTTTTATTTTTATGTACCTATGCCTGATCAACCCAGCTAGACTGAATTATTATTCCAGTTAAGTTCTCACTCCAAAAAGGACTGAAGGTGGTGCGACTGAATTGTAAACCTGTCAAGGTCATAGTTCAAGTTTCCTGAGCACCAAGGGTAGCACTCTACAAAGGACCGAAACTACCAGCTCCATGAGAGGGAGAACCATGACCATTTTGTTCATAGCTGTCTATCTAGTATCAGCAAACTTTGTAGTACTCACTGCACACCCAATGACCATTTGTTGTTTAGTGCATGAATAAATGAATGGGCCTTACAATTTTGTTATCATGATACATGCTTCCAGGTACCAAATGCTACTTGAGAAGTGGAGAATGAATATGGCGGACAAACATATCAGAAGCTCCATGGCCCATACCATTAGCTCCCCCAAAACCATCAGTCCAATTGTATACGATCTGCATAAACTTGCTGTGTGCCTCTTACTTCAAAGCAAGATCTAGAGCTAATGTGAATTGGGTGTTTGATTTGGACAGGTGCTGTGCAAAGCATGTTGCATGTAGGATAGGATCTTTAAGACAGTCTTGTGGGGCGGGAACTAGGATTATTGCAGATTACAGAAAAGGAAACTGAGGCACAGAAAATATATAAACTGACCTGCATGCCGCACAATGGGCCAGACATGACATGGAAGCAGGACATCCAGGTTTACACTCTTAATGACACTGGGACCATATGGAAAAGATAATCATGGATTCCAACAGGTAAATTTGAATAAGGTTAGTATCTGGTTCTAAACCATTCAAGTCAATGAATTCAATCACTTGCTTGCAAACAGGTTTGTATTTGCAAAAGGAAAGGCAACACTGGGGCTCCTGGGTGGTTCAGTAGGTTAAGCATCTGCCTTCCACTCAGGTCATGATCTAGCCCTCAAAGCGTCTAGCTCCCTGCTCAGCGGGGAGTCTGCTTCTCCCTCTGCCTCTCCCCACCCCCTCCTTGTGCTATCTTTCTTGCTCACTCTCTCTCTCAAATAAATAAAATTTAAAAAAAAAAAAAGGAAAGGAAACACTGATGGGGCTTCTGTTGGACTCAGGTGCACTCATGTCTCCTTATTTGATTTGTTCCCTCCCCAACACCGGCTCTGAGAAGTAGGTGTCACTGTTATCCTCATTTTGCAGGTGAGACCAATGAGAAACAGAGAGGCAAAGTACCTCGTTCAAGGTCACAAAGGTAGCAACAGGCAGAGCTTGGTTTTGACTCCAAGTCTGGATGTTTCACCATATACCACAGATGCTCAGGTCAGACACATTTGGGGGTTATAAAGTCTTCTGTGTACTATACAAAAGTCTCCTAACAGTTATTACTGCGGTATGTTATCTAATATCCTAGCAACCAACACAAGGTGAAGGAAGTTCTAGACTATTTAATAGCCATAGACCTTAAGTTCCATGTTGAGGGCATCTAGTCAGTGTTTACTCTAACTCCATTAACCTTCAGTACCATAAAATATCAATTTTCCATAGATCCTAGTACAGGCCAACACATAAATCAATGTCCAGAACATGCTGTTAGCTGACAGACCTCGTTAGACCAATTGAGAAAAAGCTGGCACTATCAAGACCATAATTCTATTTACTATATACATCCCAGAGACAATCAAAGTGATAGTTATTAGCAGTCTGGGACATCTTATAGATTTCGGGAAATACGACCTTTGGTGAAGTACTCTGTGGCTCACTGACTTCTCTTAATCTATCTATTAAGGTATTTGTAGAACTCTAATTATAGCCACTATATCTTGTTTATGCAATATTCAATTACTAACATGGCATGCCATTTATCTCAATAATTATCTCAATAATTATTCTATTAAATCTAAACGAGCGTTCTTAACTCAATCTATATGCTGCAAGTTTTCTCCCCCATGCTGGTGTCCATCATCTGTTTCAGGAAGTAGCTCCCTTGGAGGTTGTAACAAGTCAGCATGCAGGGAACTTAAGAGAACCAAGTCTTTGTGGATCTTAGACATTGTTTATGCAAAAGAATTAGCAAGGCGCTTCGCATACCAAAAATCACTAAATCTACTCGCCTGTTCACTCATTCCCCCCAACCCCAAACTCTGAAGAGATCCTTAAGCATAACACACAGGACAGGAAAGAATTCAATTAAGAGAGCTGGTACTCCTGACCACTCACTAAGATAGAGGGAAGAAAATGGTCAGCACCCACCCTCTCCCTCCTGATCTGCTGAGTTGCTTCATCCCGCTGATTCCAGTTTCTGTCTCTTTCTTAACTCTCCCACTCCCTGCCCAACGCCACCCAGACTTGTGGGAAGAAAAAGTCAAAGATATTGTCGCTGCCTTAACGTTCTTAATCTGGACTAATGGGGAAAGGCAATCGTAAATGGAAACCATTTTCTGTGGTATATCTACTTCAAGCATTCTGAACTCAAAAGAATCAGCAGACAACGCCATGGTATGAAGCTAAACCGTAATGCATTTTTCCTTGATTGCCATGCCATGATCCTTCATGAAATGTAGGGATAATGTGCAGGAACTAAGGTGGTTATTAACCAATGGTGGGGAAGCAGCACCATCTTCCCCGTTACCGCCACCTCCCACACACTTCCCCTAGGAAGAGAGGGATGGACAGAGAAGTTCCTAGTAGTATTTGCATCCATTATTTTCCCTGTTTCCCTCTAAAATACTCTCTAGAGTCCTAACTGGTGTGCTCTTCCTCCTACCCATCTTCCAAGAAGGAGCGGACTTGAATGGTAGAGCTTGAGGGCATCTGGAGAGAGCCACGGGGGGCTGAGGAACAGAGGGAGATACTTGTGATAAAGGGAATGCCCCCTTTTTCATATGGTCAAAACAGATGGGGCAAGAGGAGGGAGGGAAGCTAGGATGCCTGAAGGAAGAGGCAAACCACTGTCCATGGAACCCACCCCAGGAGAACAGGTGTTCGCCCTCCGCATCCGCGCTCTCTATGCAAACAGCGGAGCGCTGTGGCACTATGTGCTTCACAAAAGTCATTAAGAAACTGGGGAAGATATATTAAGTACCAGTAACAGTCATTTCTTGAATGCCAGCAGTCATGGCCAGACCATGAAATTACACAGCTCTTTCAAGTATCATAAAAAGGGTATTAAATTTATAGTCAAGTACAAATTAGGAGAGACGTTAAGGAGCATGGCTCAGAGCCCACCTGAAATGAAAGAACCTTCTACAGCACCCCCGGAAACAGATCCTGTTCACCAACAGGTCACTCTCCTCTTAGAGGCTCAGTTTTTCTGTCTTTACAAAGCCATTGCTGGACCAGGCCAACGTTTCTCAAAGCGTGCTGCATGAATCACCTGGATCAAAATCACTTGGGCAGGAAGGGTGGGGGCTGTTAACATTAAGGTTCTTCAGGGGCGCCTGGGGGGCTCAGTTGGGTAAGCATCTGCCTTCGGCTCAGGTCATGATCCCAGGGTCCTTGGATCAAGTCCCATATCGGGTCCCTGCTCAGCGGGGAGTCTGCTTCTCCCTCTCCCACTCCCCCTGCTGTGTTCCCTCTCTCGCTGTGTCTCTGTCAAATAAATAAAATCTTAAAAAAAAAAAAAATTAAGCCTCTTCAGTGCTATGGAATTGAAAACTCTGAGGCTGGGGCCCAGGAATCTGTATTTTTAACACATCTGTTGCCCCTCACCCCAAATGGTCCTGATCTATATTTAACAAGCTAGAAAATGCTCCAAGACCCGTGCAATTATGTCTATATTGTCACCTTTTTCTAGACTGTGCTTTCCCCTCATACATTCTCTGCAGCGGTCCTTCCTGTGTTTCTAGACTCAGCTCAAATTCCATCTCCTCTGTGAAACCCTCTGTTATTCGGTTCAACAGATGCCGGCTCCCTATTGCCGTGGGGTGGGATTTGGGCAAGCACGGATACTGAGAGCAGAGTGTCATGCGCAACAGGCAGGGGCTTGAGGAAGGGCTCGGAAATTTGCACTGATATTCTGTGCCTGAGTTTTCAGCTGCCAGGAGAGATTTAAACCGTGTAAGCCCATAACTAGGACGCCTATGGTCTCAGCCTGTTTGGGCTGTTGTAGCAAAACACCGCGGACTCGGTGACTTATAAACAACAGAAAGGTATTGCTCACAGTTCTAGGGGCTGAAGGCCAAGGTCAGGGTGCCAGCAAGGTCAGATGAGGGCCCTCTTCCAGAACACAGACTTCCCACTGCACCCTCACACGGTGGAAGGGGCTAAGGGGCTCTGTGGGATCTCTTTGGGAAGAGCACTCATTTCAGTCCTGAGGGCTAGGACCTCATGGACCTAATCACCTCCCACAGGCCCCACCTTCTAATATCACCACCTCGGGGGATTCGCATTTCAATACCAGACTCTTGAGGAGATGCCAATATTCAGACCATAGCACCTACACGCAGCCTCTGATTGGTGAGAACAGTCCATTGCGAAGAGTCGAGAAGGCATTTTAGTGTTCATTTAGGGATGGAAGAAGAGGAATCAAAAGGAGACAAGAGAATGCCAAATGGACAATTGCACCTGGGTAGTAAGGGAGGGAAGTAATGTCCAATATGGGGCCTTCTCTTGCCCAAATACCAGGCAACTACCTAATGGATCCTGTGCAGGTCGGAAGACAGAAGGGGGCGGGGGGTGGCGCTGATGACAGGTGTAAGGTTTAGGCTAGGCTAAAATGCCAAAACTTTGTGAGGTGAAAACACTAAATCAGTGTTTCTCACTGCATCAGAAACACCCGGGAAGCTCGCAAAAATGCACATCTCTGTACGTCACACTCTCTAGTGCCCAATACCCAGCATTTGGGAGCACCAGATGGGCTCCCCCATCTAGCTTCAACTCCTCACTCTTCCAACTTGTCATCATACTGATTCTGGGGGCTTTGAGAGATGAGCAAGCAGCACAAGCCCTGAGAATTTGTGACCAGGAGATGAGGGAGACTCAGGGGAGAATTTCAATCTCTCCACTCGGTGAGAGAGATTCAGGGAAACCCAATCAACAGAGATCACCACATCTGGGTTTATTTTCAGATCCCTTCCTGCTTCATAGTTCCAAACCCCTCCCCCCACCCACGCCCAAAAAAACCAGAAAACTAAATAAACCAATCAAGTGTCTCAGTCAAGGACACGCTGCCTTTGTTTATTCTGCAAGAACAGCAGAGTGCCATTGCTTATTTTTCCAGAGACCTTCAATTATTTTCTTAATAACCTTCCATAGACAATAAAATTGTCAAGCCCAGGCTCCTCTATGGACTTTGCTAATTTATGCCAGCAGACTCACCACCTGCACCCAGAGGGTTACATGCCAACTCTCTCCCCAACTCTGGCTATGAGTACTTCTCAAGCCAGGTGTCTAATATTCCTAATGCCTCCTAGAGCCTGCTCAACTGAACTGAGAACTCCAAAGCTCTATCTACATTCAAGGTGAGGCATAGGAAATTAGCCGGGGAATTCAATATAAAAAAAATTACCGTACATGTTGTTGCCTAAACACAAAGCATAATTTTAAGTATCTGATGCACTTCTAAAGAGAAATGCTATGTAGAGGATAGTGCATTAGGATTCCTTTCCAGTTAGAGATGTAATCTGTTTCTAATAAGCAACTGCCACATAATTTGCAGACAGTTCCATACCATGGTGGGATACCACGCTCAGCCATAATGACAATCCCAAAAGCCAGAGTGAAGATCTTTGCCATATCTATCCATCCATCCATCCATCCAGTGAATATTTCTTCTACTATTCCCCAAAAGACTTGTTCTAGCTGCCGTGATAGAGCAATGAGCCAAACACAGAGAGTGGCTGCCCTCATGGGGCTTAGCTTCTCGGGGGGAAATTGACAATGAAAGCAAAATCAAAGAAAGTAATTTCAGATAGCAATAAATATACAAAGAAAATAAAATAAATATACTAGAGCAGAGTGTCTCAGGAAGGGGGAAACTCTGCAGGGTGGTTGAGAAAAGCCTCTCTGAGCAGGTAACACTACAACTGAAACCTGAAGGAGAAGAGGGAGCCACCAACTGGAAGGTCCAGAGACAAAAGGAGAGGGAACATAGCAAATGTAAAGACCCCGAGGCCAAAAAGAGCTTGATCTGGCTGAGGAATAAAAAGAAAGCCAATATGGCAGAGTGGTTGGAGGGGTCCTCAGTTAAGTAGGCAGAGCCAGATTGTGCAGGAGTCTCTAGGCGATGGAGAGAAGGAAGGGCTTTATTCTGTGCACAATGAGAAGACAAGGAGCTCGTGTGGACTGCTGTAAACATGTAAGTGAGGACATATTTGTCTTTCTATCGATAGCACTCCCATGGGCTGAGATGTTTTTTTTTTTTTTAAAAGATTTTATTTATTGGGATGCCTGGGTGGCTCAGTCGGTTAAGCACCTGCCTTCGGCTCAGGTCATGATCCCAGGGTCCTGGGATCGAGTCCCGCATCAGGCTCCCTGCTCAGCAGGGAGTCTGCTTCTCCCTCTGCCTGCCACACCCCTACTTGTGCGCTCGCTCAGTCTCTATCTCTGACAAATAAATAAAATCTAAAAAAAAAAGAAAAGATTCTTATTTATTTATTTATTTGAGAGAGAGAGAGCAAGAGAGAGAACACAAGCAGAGGGAGAGACAGAGGGAGAGGGAGAAGCAGACTCCCCCGCTGATCAGGGAGCCCGATGCAGGGCTCGATCCCAGGACTCCAGGATCATGACCTGCACCCAAGGTAGACGCTTAACTGACTGAGCCACCCAGGTGCCCCGGGCCAAGATGCTTTAGAAAATATCTGGTTTAAACCTCTCAAAAGCCCTATAAAGTGTAACTGTTCCTAGACAAGGCCGGAAACAAAGAGTTCACCCAAGGTCACAGCTAATAAGTGGTGAAGCCAAGATTCAAACCTGTGTCTGTCTGAGTCCAAAGTCAAAGACAATTAATGGCTACACAACGTAAGATGATGTTCTGTTCAAGCATACCCAAGTATGAGTAACCATGGAAGCTGCCATTCAGGAAGAGTTTACTATATGCCAGGAACTGGACTAGACACTCCTCATCCTCAGCCTTACCCTTTCAGATAGGTACTATGATAGCATTTTGCAGGAGTAAATTGAGGAAAAGAGGGGCTAAGGCCTCATGCAGAGCACATACCAGTATTATTTCCCTACAATGCCAAATGTCACCTTTTTAGAATTACCTTAACCCAAATGTCAACCTGGTTTAGACACTTGTCACTAGGCTGCTCCTTTATGCCCAGTCAGTGAGCGCTCCGGAGGGGCGGCAAATGTCCCCATCAGAACAGAAATGGTGTAGAAGGCAAGGCAACATTTGTAAGCTAGCCCCCATCGCGGGGCTCTTTGCAGGCCGAGGACACTGCCCATCTGTGTGCGAACAGGAAGCTGTAAGATTCTTTTGCATGTCTGTGCATAAGGGACAATGACTCTTCTATCTGAGCTGTGAATGAGAAAGAAGCGACTGGGCAGGCCTGTAAGGTCTGTGACCGCACGCAGATGCTAAGATCCAAGCAGCCGATAAGGTAACGCACCCTGAACAACCTCTGGTAGCCGCTCCTCCCCCATGCCGCACCCTGCCTGGCAGGGACAGGGAATGAAACTCTACGCCAGTATCAGGCTTGTATGAGCCCTTGTATGTCATATGATTCCTAGTATTTTTTCCCCAGCAGCCCTCCTAGAATTCAGACTATAGAGCCCTACCTGTTCCCTCCGCTTTGACCTTCTAGATATCTGCACCTCAATTTACTTTTGTTGATTTTGGCAGCCACAGGGGATTTCTCTCTCAGCCTGCTCTTCCCCGCCTCAAACCACCGTCTGGCCCTTTCATTGTCCTTAGAATCCTGACTTTGGCACTGCCCATATCCGAACGTGAGCACGTATTTTAGATTTACTGGGAGGACAGGGAACCAGTGGGAGGTTTCACGCGGTTTATCACATAAACACGGGAAAGCACCAGACGATGGAACTATCAGTCGGCCACAAAAAGGAATAAAGTTCTAATACATGCTGCAGCACGAATGAGCCTTGGAAACGTGACGCTAAGATCCTGTCCTGGATGACAGGAGTCCATCTAAATGAAAGGTCCAGATGGGGCGCCTGGCTGGCTCAGTCAGTAGAGTGGGCAACTCTCGATCTCCAGGTTGTGAGTTCGAGCCCCACGTTGGGTGGAGAGATTAAACTATTTTTAGAAATAATAAGTGAATGAATGAATGAATGAATGAATGACATATCCAGAATAGGCAAGTCCATAGAGACAGAAAGTAGATTAGCGGTTGCCTAGGTCTGGGGGGGTGTAGGGGAACGAGGAGTGATCGCTGAGGAGTTTGTGTGTCTTGGAGGTGGGGGTGGGGGAGTAATAAAAAAAAAAAATTTCTCAAATGAGTGATCCTGGTCGATCAACAGTGTGGATATATTAAAAACCACTGGATTTTATACTTTCAATAAAATGAATTTCATAGTATGTGAATTATAGCTCCATAGGGCTCTCATAAAAATTATGAGATAGATAATATTAGCTATATATTATTTATTACATATTACACATCTCATATATATATATAAATTCAACATCCATACAAGTCTCAGAAGCTATCTAGACAAAAGCAATTCTGCCTAATAGAACCCAGGCTGCATAATACCTTACTCCTCATGAGATTTTCCTTCTTTGTGCTTCTCTTTTCACTTAGCGTCCTAACAAAAATCCTCCTAAAACAACCCCAAGCAAGCAAGCAATGGAGTGGTTTGAGACTCAGACAGGAACCCCTGGGAACCCCTAACTTGTTACACTGGAAATAACATCACAAGGCACCCCTCATCATTAATTATCCTGATGGTTCCATCAGGGATATTTAAAATGACACCTGATATTTGAGTGCTCTCTACATGCCAGGCACAACACTTCAGCTGCTTTCTGTACATTATCTCATTTACTCCTCCCAAATATCCTGTGAGACAGGTACTACTGTTCACCCCACTTGACAGATGAGAAAAATGAGACCCTCAAAGTTAAGCAACTGGTCCCATGTCAAATCACTGGTGTGTGCTGGGACCAGAAGAGAAGCCCAGTGATTCTGATACCTGCGTCACGTTTTAGCCCCTACACGACACTCCACTTCCCATAGCAGTGGTAAATAATCATCGGAGTCCTATTAGCTAAAATGCATTGCACACCTGCTTTATACCAGGTATTCTACCTGAGGTAGATGATGCTATCGATCTATCATTTTATAGGTGACGAAACAGAAGCACAGCGAGGCTTGGTAACCTCCCCAGGGTGGAAGGTGACCAACCAGCCCAGGAAAGGCACAGAGGATGGAATGAAATGTAGGCGGTCACTAAGCTCTGCCCCTCCCTTCCTGACAGGTCGGTCCTAACCTTGAGCATGGGGAGATTCAGCACCTGCGTGACCCACGAGAGCCAACCCATTCACAACCCAGCTGACTGTACCCAGTAAAAACCAGCCAGCGCGGAGGCCTGGCAGGTGTCTCTCCTGTCTCTGCGTGCCCGCGGCTGTTCTCTGTATCCCCCCAGTCCTCTGGCCTGTCTGCCGAAGAGACGGATTTCTCTCCCCGACATAAATCACGCAGCAGTAAGGACCCTGACCAGATCTGAAGCGTACAAAGGCGGCTCTGGCTTTTCCCTTTTCATGCATTTTGCACAACAGCCAGCCACCGGGGCAGGCCAATCCCCACTGCCTCGAAGCTCCGGCAGGAGTTTTATAGGGCTCCTCATCTAATTAAGAAAAGGGTCAATTTTTTTCAGGGTCTGAAAAATCCTTTTGGTCTGAAATCTATCCATTATATTAGCTGAAAAAAAAAAAAAAGGTCTTCCTAGAATGAGGAATTAAATAAAAGCCCTGATTGAATTTTATCACCCTATGTAATTAGAAAATAAAAGTGAATCTGATAATAGATTTTTAAATGATACTACCCTTCACACACAATAAATTTCTTTGATTTTTATCCCTCACATATACATTCGTGTCTGTATAAGCTACTTTAAAGCAAATACGACTTTAATGTGAATGTCACAATATCGCCCGTCAGATGTAAATCTAAAATACGCGCTCACGTTCGGATACGGGCAGTGCCAAAGTCGGGATTCTAAGGACAATGAAAGGGCCAGACGGTGGTTTGAGGCGGGGAAGAGCAGGCTGAGAGAGAAATCCCCTGTGGCTGCCAAAATCAACAAAAGTAAATTGAGGTGCAGATATCTAGAAGGTCAAAGCGGAGGGAACAGGTAGGGCTCTATAGTCTGAATTCTAGGAGGGCTGCTGGGGAAAAAATACTAGGAATCATATTACACTACAAGGACTCATACAAGCCTGATACTGGCATAGAGTTTCATTGCCAGAGGTCTTTTACACACACACACACACACACACACACACCCGGACTAGGGAGGAAATGGTCTCAATGTATGAGTGGAATTGGATTTGAAAGGGTCAGAAAAGTGGCGGCAGCTGGTAATGCAAAGAAGGAGAAATCAATAGCTATGGCCGGGTCCTGATAAATGTCAAAAAGTCCTCTATTAAGGCAGGGTTGTTCTCAACTATGAATATGCATGGACTGAGCTGGTGGGCAGCAGATCGTGTGAATGGCTCTTTCAACAGGGACCCAGTGTCACTCTGGAGTCACTGAGCCAGGGACAGCACACAAAAACACTGCTGTCAACAGCACCTGCTCTAGACTCTTCTCTCTTGTCAGTACATACTTCAGATGGTGGCCTTCAAAAGGCCAGACTGCATTAAGCACGTCTTATACAATGTGGAAGGCGTTCTTTCTAAAGTCCCCGATTGGAGGAAAATGGTTACTTTTGTGCCCCTCCAAAGAAATCTTGTATTATTTAAAGGGAAGGACAGCAGAACACTTGGCGCCCACGCTGGTGGCCTGAGAAAATCCTTTCATGAGACCTGACCAGCCCAGAGGGGAGGAGCTAAAACCCCGATGGTTCATCTGTTATGAAGCCCAACTCCCATTTGTATTACGCTCTTCCTACATCACCTTTTTGTGGTATCCTCTGTAGGACGTGCGGCGGCAAGTTTCCTTACGTGACAGCCGGAGGGAGAGGGGATGAGGAGTGACTGCTTTGTGGGTATGCGGTTGTGAGATTTCCCTTTGGGGTGAGGAAAAAGGTTTTGGAACTGGACAGAGGTAATGGGTTTTCATCACTGTGAACGTACTAAATACCACTGAACTGGACACCTTCAAAAGGTTAATTTCATGTTATGTGAATTTCAATTTAAAAAAAGACACCGCCTCGCATCAAAGGAGCCCGTACTCCATCTGTTGTTTGGGATAGGGATTGTGCTAGGTTCTGGGTGGACAAATAATCATCACAATTAAATGTTTGTTAAGTCCTTACAAGATGCCAGAAAGCATTCTAAACACTGCCTAGTATTAACTAATTTTGCCATTAGAGCAATTCCCCTGAGGAAGGCACTATTGTTCCCATTTTACAGAGGAGGAAACTGAGGAACAGGGAGATTGAGTGACTGGCTCAAGATATATAACTTGTAAGCGGTGGAGCCAGGATTTAGACCAGCCGGTTTAAGAACTGTGCTACACTGGGGGGGGGGGGGGCCTGGGTGGCTCAGTCGATTAAGCATCTCCCTCAGGCTCAGGTCATGACCTCAGGGTCCTGGGATCGAGCCCCACATCAGGCTCCCTGCTCTGCAGGAAGTCTGCTTCTCCCTCTCTCTCTGGTCCTCTCCCCCCCGCCCCGCCCCGCTCCTGCTCTCTCTCTCTCAAATAAATAAACAAAACCTTAAAAAAAAAATGTGCTACATTGCCTCACAGACACAGACACTAGCCTCAAGAGGCGCACAGTCAATTGAGGGTGAGTGTAGAGGCACCTAAAGGTGGGTGGAGACCAGCCAAGTAGCCAAGGAGAGAGGGCATGTGAGATGAATCACAAATGATGAATCTGAATTAAAAACACACAGAGGAAGAAGGAGTGCTTCAGATCAAAGGAAAGATCCTAAATGGCACAAACAGTAGGACTCTGTTACAAGCACCCAGAGTCACTAGAGTAGCAAGAGTTGACAAGTGCCAGGTTGCAAAGCTGGACAGCAAAACAGGACAGACCACAGAGGCTTTCTATTTACCTGGTAGGCAGAGAAGAGCTATTGACGGCTTTGAAGCGGGGGTGACCCAGAGATGTTTTGGGAATACCAGACCCGTAGCTCCCTGGTAGTTACAATTGAGAGGGACAAGACAGCAGGGAGGAAGGGAGACAATGATGAGCTAACCTAGACAAATGGTAATTGGCATCGAGAGAAATGGATGGAGTGAATATTTAGTAATTCAAAGCAGCCAGACTCATCAGCTCAGAGTCTCAGAAACTGCCAGCAAGATCAAAAGCAAACCATTTCCCTTGATAAGCGTCACCTTTCTATTGTTCTTTAAGAAGTGTTAAACATCATCATTTCTAAACAGTTCAGGAACAGCTAGTCTGTTCTTCATTTTCAGAAGCCATCCCATTGAAATTCTAAATGCAAACCAAACTTTATAAAGCAGCATTCAAGAATATCAAGTTTCCTTAGGGAAGAAACATCCAGAATCGGCGCATAAATAGAACTCGTGCATTCCCGGACACTTGAAAAGAGAATGGTTTGAAATGAATATGAGAAATTAATGATGCAGCATGAGGTTGTCTGGATGGCTTTGTCGTTTGAACTGCATGTGGTTTCAAGATAGCAGGAATTAAAACACCATGCCAGGAGAGTGAAGACTTCACTGGGAAATGATCCTGGCATTAGAAAGAAGATATTGAAAAGAGGGGGGGGGATAAGATTGTTTAAAATTAGATTACCATGTGATGAACTGTTAATCTGTTTTGTTAATCCGAGGACCATTTGGTCCTCACAAGGTGCTGGGCTATTTGGAGGCCACAAAAAAAAAAAAAAAAAAAAAAAAGAAGGAAAGAAAAAAAAAAGGGTTAGAGGCACCTGGGTAGCTAAGGGTCTGCTTTTGGCTCAGATCATGATCCCAGGGTCCAGGGGACCGAACCCAGCATCGGGCTCCCTGCTGAGGGAGGGAGCGGCTGAGCAGGGAGCCCACTTCTCCCTCTCCCTCTGCTGCTCCCCCTGCTTGTACTCGCTCTCAAATAAATAATAAAATCTTTAAAAAAAAAAAAAAAAGGGTTATATTCTCCCATCCTCAAAGGATCTACAATGTCACCAAGGACTTAAGATGTACTCAAATGAAGCAATTAGAGGGGCGCCTGGGTGACTCAGTCAGTTAGGCGTCCGACTCTTGATTCCGGCTCAGGTCGTGATCTCATGGTCAGGAGATGGAACCCCGCGTCAGGCTCCAGGCTCAGCGCAGAGTCTGCTGAAGATTCTCTATCCCCCTCCCTCTGCCCCTCCTGCTCAAGCTCTCTCTCTCAAATAAATAAATAAATCTTTAAAAAAGAAATGAAGCAACTAGAAAGAGCCAGGAGATTCAATGTGGCGCAGGGTCACCACGAGCGTTCCTGAAGACGTCCGCATTGGGAAGTCAACGAGAGGGTGCTTACGGGAGCTGCAGGGTTCACTCCAAGTTCACAGACCCCACACAGCGAGCAAGTACAATGGGCCAGCGAGAGAAGAGGGAACGAAGGCGAGGCACGAGGCAGCAAGAAAACACCAGAGGCTGAAGGCCGGAAGAGGCCTCAGAGAGGTAGGGACAAGAGGCCAGGGTACCATTCGATGAGGAAGGTGGGGCCGGATGGCTCGGAACACTAGACACACACGGTGCCTCTAGGTTTTCTTCCTGGCACAGGGCCGTGTCCCTCACCCCTTTTTTACCTCTACGAAATACTTAAAAACTTTCCTGAAAGGAGAATTACTCATAGGGAGGGGCAACCAAAACCAGAGAGGTTGCCAAAGGATTCTCTCAAGTTTCCTCCACCCACCTCACCCCCACCAAATGGACTTGGGCCGCTCCCAGGGCTTAATTTTTTATTCATCAGGGACTGGTGATCTAAGCGTGCCATAGTTCTATGTGAAACTTAAAATGCCACCTCTCTTTTGACCAACGTCCCATCAGCCTAATGGTTTCCCTGGGCAGGGACGAGGTCAGCAGATTTTCTTTAGTCTAAGGCAGGCCAGACTTCCTAGTGAAAAGGAGAGAGGAGGGGATGGGGGACAGTCGGGTCTACACTGAGGTGCATCGTTTGTATGGCGGGATACGCAGGATACGATGCCCAGAGAACATTCTCGAATTTGTCATCTGTCAGTGCTTTGTCATTCCGGAAGAGAACTGGTGATCTCAGTCTCTGACCTCATTCAGGCTACAGGGTAGGCTGCATCTGACAGGGATGGCTGAGGGCACAGCAGAGAACAGACAACCTCTGGTCTCTTTGAGGTGCTCACTGGCCCTGCTCCCCAGCACCGCTCTGAAGCACCCTAACCCTCCCTGAGCTTCACAGCACGGCCGCCTACCTAAATCTCAGTACCTTCCATAAGTGACTTTCTACTCTCCACCCCTCAACCATCTACGCTTGTGATACAGGTCACACTCCACCTACTGGATGGGTTCCAGAGCTGGTCCAGCCGTAGCCTTAGGACCAACCGTCTCCCTGAAATCCAAGGTTAGGTGTCCAAGGGAACAGAGAGACCCTCTGCTACCACCCCTTCCCTTCTTAGCCTAGATAAATCCTGTCCAGGAGGAAGATCCTATGAGAAGAGAGCCCAAACAAGTTTTTCCTCTGCTACACCAGAGTAGGTTCTTTTTTTTCCCAGCCCAAATGTAAAGGGGGAACCTGAGGAGGTGAATCCTGCATTTAGATAATTATCCAAAGATAATCCTACATAATCACACTGCCTACTTGTTGTCTACCAAATCAAACCCTCCTTGCTAAAACAACTCCATTCAGGAAGAGCTTAATGTTAGCATGTGTGATAATCCATAATCCCCCCCAAGTGGCCAGCCCCAAATTGAGATCAACAGGATAAAAAAAAAATATGTAAAAAATGTGAAGGCTTTGGTGTTTCGATACAAAAAGGCAGAGCCTGCTGAGGCTTCTCGGGGCAAGATGGGTTATTTACTGTGCAGAACAGTCGCGTTCGGTGAGAAGGGCTGTGATCAGCACAGCTGAAATGGAACACATCTAAAGCTGGGCCTGGGAAACTGATGACCCAGGGGATGCCCTAGAGAAGGCTGGGAGAACTCCAAGAAAAACAGGGTTTAAGAAAAAGAGATGATAGGGGCACCTGGGTGGCTCAGTGGGTTAAACGTCTGCCTTTGGCTCAGGTCATGATCCCAGGGTCCTGGGATCGAGCCCCGCATCGGGCTCCCTGCTCAGCAGGGAGTCTGCTTCTCCCTCTGATCCTCCCCCTCACATGCTGTCTTAAATAAATAGATTAAAAATATAAAAAAAAACATTTTTAAAAAAGAAAGAAAAGAGATGATAGTGGGGTGTCTGGCTGGCTCCGTCAGTAGAGCGTGCGACTCTTGATGTCAGGGTTGTGAGTTCAAGCCCCACGTTGGGTATAGAGATTACCTAAACAAATAAAATATTTTACTTTTTTTTAAAGATTTTATTTATTTATTTGACAGAGAGAGACACAGCGAGAGAAGGAACACAGCAGGGGGAGTGGGAGAGGGAGAAGCAGGCCTCCTGCTGAGCAGGGAGCCAGATGCGGGGCTCGATCCCAGGACCCCGGGATCATGACCCGAGCCAAAGGCAGCCGCTTAACCAACTGAGCCACCCAGGCACCCAAAAATAAAATATTTTAAAGATTTATTTATTTATTTGAGAGAGAGCAAGAGCAGGGAATTGGCAGAGGGAAAAAAATCCCAAGCAGGCTCCCAACTGAGGGTGGAGCAGGACGCGAGGCTCAATCTCACCACCCATGAGATCATGACCTGAGCCAAGACCAAGAGTCAGACACTTAGCCGACTGAGCCACCCAAGGCGGCCCAAAAAACAAAATCTTTAAAAACAAAAGAAAAAGAATAGCATCCCTGGAAGAGAAGCCTACTCACACACCTCCCAACTCGTGGCTTCCCGTTTTAAAGCTAACATAGCAGTGAAAACTCATTTGGGGAAGTATTGTGTTTATGGGACTTCTAAGGAGTTGGAGCTGCCGTGGAGCTCCATTTCATTACAGATTATAACAGCAATATTTTTTTTAAAACTTCCACTCTATTTACTCACCTTTAAAACGCCCGGGGTCTTCCTTTCCCCCCCTCTCCCAAGTGATTTGGTAATAGTTGTTTACGATCCAAAAGATGCCGCTATAATCAGTGAAATTGCTGGAACTCTCTGCTTTGCTGATTCAGCAGATGTGCTTAAGATCTATAAAAATATAATGATCTTCTATAAATAGTCAGGGCTGGCAGTTCCAAAAGAAATAAAAATAAAGGTATAATCATCAATCATTTTCATATGCATTACTTGGAGGGGGTTGGAAATGAACGGATAAATTACCACAGGAAAATGCTATGCTGAGAAACTAAATACCTGTTATAGTTGAAGGAAATGTTTGGACTACCAGTGTCCTGGGCATCCTCCCTAATAAAAACAGAATACCAAATGAGGTAGCCCCCAACTGATTCACTGCTGCGACAATGAACAATTCATTATATTTATGAAAAAAAAAAATAAGGATACATTTGCTAAGGATACTAATTTCCTTGGCGTCCACAACTATCCACCAAGTCAAGAGTTCGTCTTCTTTAGCAGCTTTAGCTAGCTCTAATAAAAATCCTATCAAAATCTTGGATCTTTTTAAATTTCTTTTTCTTTTTTTTTTTTTTTAAACAAAATGTTGGTAACTCTTGAATGGAAGTTTTTTTTCTCTCCATGGAATACGTGGCCCCAAAAGTTAAGACCAATTTAAATCTGTGAGCCCCCCCCCCACGTCACCAAATGCTACTGAGGAGATCTTCTGCATTTCCTCATGGTGAAAGGTACTTTTACTCATTTTTAAAGACATATGAATGGAGAAAAATTAAATTGCCAGCCCTGATGAATGTGACTGCCTGAGCAGAGGACTCAGTTCTGCTTTTACAATAAGTAGAGAAATCGCCTCTTGTGCAGCTTCTTCACGAGAAAGAGACTGATTTTGTTTTCTATCCCCACCCAAGCCACACAGGCAGAGACCCATGAGACCATCCCTCAGTCACCAGTAACCGTGATTTTAAAAGCACAGCTAATTGCACTTAGAGGGGTATAGCACTGAGGCGGGGCCAGCTGCAGGATCAGAGCTGTCTGTGCCGACAAATATCATACTGCTCGATGGCCTTCATTTTTTGGTTCTAAATTAGAGGAGGAGAGTATTTTATTTATTTATTTTTTTTAAAGATTTCATTTATTTGACAGAGAGAGAGATAGCGAGAGCAGGAACACAAGCAGCGGGAGTGGGAGAGGGAGAAGCAGGCTTCCCGCCGAGCAGGGAGCCCGATGTGGGACTTGATCCCAGGACTCCGGGATCATGACCTGAGCCGAAGGCAGACGCTTAACGACTGAGCCACCCAGGCGCCCTAGAGGAGGAGAGTATTTTAGTGTGTACATGAATTACTCACCAAATTAAAAACAAAAACAAAAACCAGCACTGGAGAGTTTTTGGCAACAGCATGGAGAAAACACCACCTAGCCAAACATCAGACTAAGCTGTAGAAAACAATGTTAATTTGGACCCTAATGTGCTATATTAATTATGCACGGAGAATGTAAACAAGCACAATAAGGAATAACATCAGATTTGAGGCTTTTGCACAACTCAAATTAGCTGCATCTCTGTTTTTCTCAGGTAAACAATACTAAAACCCTGAAAAGGAAATTTTTCAATAGGAGAATGGAGGATTATTCCAGCTTCAAGGGAAGTTACACAAACACTGATGACCCTATGAGCCTCTGAGCCTGTAAGGTATCTAGTGGACATGATTTTTATCCAAAGCCAGCAGCTGCGGACGCCTTGTCTCTCCCTTGAGGAAATAGGGCACTGGAGCGGCAAAATGGCGGAGCAGGGCCCAGAGTGGGCTTTGGGGATGATGTCACACCCTTGAGGAAAATGGTTTTCTTCACTTCATCTGTCATGGAGGGGCACCTGGGTGGCTCAGTCGGTTAAGCATCTGCCTTTGGCTCAGGTCATGATCTCGGGGTCCTGGGATGGAGCCCCGTGTTAGGCTGGGAGCCTGCTTCTCCCTCTTCCTCTACCCCTCCCCCCTGCTCGCTCTCTCAAATAAATAAATAAAATCTTGAAGAAAAAAAAAAAAGGAAAAGTCTTCAAGGAATGAAGGGAATAAAATTAGGAGAATTCTTGGGGGAAAAATTAATGTAAACATTGTAGGTATTTTTAGTCATCATTCTCAATATCTTTTCATTGTCATATATATTCATTGTCTTTGGATGATGAAAAAAAGATGGATGCTTCTTTTTTAGCAGTGCCGCATATAATTTTTCAAGCCTATAACCCAACTAGCAAGGTCTTGAGTCCCGTTCACATAAACAAATCAAGAATCCTTTTGTTACTTCACTGTCTCTTCCCCATAACAACAGTTCTATTCTAACAAGAGTTAGACTTTTCCATTTAAATACAGGGATTTATAGATCTTGCCCCAAACCAAACCTCATTGTATTTTAAGTTATTTATTTAAGTAATCTCTACATCCAACGTGGGGCTTAAAATCATGACCCCTGAGGATCAAGAGTCACACACTCTCCGACTGAGCCAGCCAGGCACCCCATCATTGTGTTTTTTGTTGTTTTGGTTTTTCAGACCTCTCCAAACCATCTGCATCTGGTTGCATCACAGGTAAACTTCTACAAGTCAGGGTATTTGTGACTGAATAACTATTATCTGGGTACAAGTATATTCCAGGTAACATTAACTCTTTCATACCATTAAATTCATCCTCATCCTGATTGCTTTATCTTCCAAGAGGCATAACGTGGACACGAAACGGAACCATCTACTGCCATGTAGTCAGAGTACTGCATATCATCCCTCCTAAAATGAGTTCTTTTGGGGGCACCTGGGTGGCTCAGTCGTTAAGTGTCTGCCTTCAGCTCAGGTCATGATCCCAGGGCCCTGGGATCGAGGCCCGCATCGGGCTCCCTGCTCAGCGGGAAGCCTGCTTCTCCCTCTCCCACTCCCCCTGCTTGTCTGTCTCTCACTATCAATCTCTCTGTCAAATAAATAAATAAAATCTTTAAAAAAATAAAATAAAATGAGTTCTTTTGTGAGAAACAGCTCTCTCCCCAACTCCCTGTATATTCTACACAGACTTTTTTTTTTTTTAAGATTTTATTTATTTATTTGAGAGAGAGAGAGCACAAGCAACGGGAGGAGCAGAGGGAGAGGGAGAAGAAGACTCCCCACTGAGCGCAGAACCCCATGCGGTCCTGGATCCCATGACCCCGAGATCATGACCTGAGCTGAAACCAAGAGTCGGTTGCTCAACTGACTGAGCCACCCAGGTGCCCCAATACTGACATTTTTAATGAAGTCTACAAAACCAGATATATCTGTTTGCTGGTACAAATGGATATCCACACACACAAAAACAGTTAGACCCAAGTCCCTTCATACCACATACAAAACTTCACCCAAAATGAATCAACAATCATATATATGAGAACCAAAACTACAAAATTCTCAGAAGAAAACAGGAATACTCAGGACCGTGAATTTGGCAGGATTTCCTTAGATATGACACCAATAGCACAAGCCATGAGAGGGAAAAAAAAATCAACAAATCTGATTTCTTCTAAATTAAACGGTTTTTCCATCATACAACGCCATTAAGGAAGTGAAACTATGACTAGGAGAACGGAACATATTTGCAAATCCTATGGTTGGCGAAGGACTTGCATTAGAATAAACATCTATTACAATTCAATCACAAAAAACTAAATACCACGATTTAAAAAATGGATGGACTATCTGAGACATTTTTCCCCAGAAGATCTAGAAACAGCCAATAAGCACATAAAAAGACGTTCCTCATCATTAGCTGTCAGGGAAATGTAAATCAAAACCATAATGCGATACCACTTCGCACCCCCCAGAATAACTACCATCTGAAAGACAGACGACAGTAAGTGTTAGTGAGGATATGGAGAAACTGGTACCCTCACACACTGCTGATGCAAATATGAAATGGTACAGCATCTGTAGAAAACAGCTGGGCAGTCTCTCCAAAGGTTCAACCTACAGTTACCATATGATCCAGTAATCTCACTACTAGGTACATACCCAAATGTCCATTCAGTGATGAACGGTTAAACAAAGTATACACTGGAATATTGATGAATGTTCTGGAATTAGATCATCATGGTGGTTGCCTAACTATGTGAATATACCAAAAGCCATTTAATCGTACACTTTATTTTTATTTTTTTTTAAGGTTTTATTTTTAAGTACTCTCTATGCCCAATGTGGGGCTCGAACTCACAACCCGGAGATCAGGCATCGCACGCTCCCCTGCCTGAGCCAGCTGGGCACCCCTTCGGTGTATACTTCAAATCGATGAATTGTAGAGTATGTGAATTATAGATCAGTAAAGCTTATATTACACACACATTTTTTTTCCCCAAGCCAGAAACATTTGGCTCAATAGAACTCGAGTTTCTCACATAGAAAGGCTTCATAATAGGACAATATACTGTTTGTTTGGGCCTAATGCCATTATTGAATAGCTATCGTCAAGGAGAGTAGAGAAGGATAGTTAGTTAAGAGAAAGGTGTGAGGGACAAGAAAGGAAGGGAGAATTAAAGTCATTGTCTACCCTCCTACTTTTTAACTATCTTCCAAAGGGAGTTCTTTCTTCATGATAGATATGCCTTGATTCAACTGTATGGGAAATATTCTTTTTTTTCCCCTGTAGACCGTGATCTCTTAATGTCCTACACATAATGGAATACAAGGTGGGATAATAAAAACAGTGGCTTATAAGCCACTGCTGCTGATCGGCGTGCTGTCCCGGTCACCCATGAGAAACCAGGACCTCCAGGTCTCCACCTCTCCATAAGCTCTAGGACCTTCTCAACTGAGCGCTTCAAGACAGAGGGACGTTATTTACTCACGGTGCTCTCCTGGGGGCCCACACGGGCATCCACTGCTGGAAATGAAGTTACCTATCTCCCAAGTAGAGGTGGGCAGAAGAAAGGATGCCCTCCCCGCTCTATCCAACTGTTAAGGAAACACATTATTTGGTTTGGCCATCCAGAGAGTTGCCTTCACTGCCCCTCTCTCCCTTCATCTTTATCATCAGGCTGACCTTGATGGATTGCATCAAAAGAGCTCTCCTGCCCTCTGGCTTCCCAATGGGAGGGCCCCCCAGGAGACCTGGCTATCTTCCTGCCAGGCAGTGGGACGGCAGTGCCTGTGGTCCCCCGTCATAGGCCACGGTCCCTGTTGGGTGGCCCTCTCCTGCAATTACGTCTCTTGCTGAGTTTCAGCAATGACTCCCCGCTCCCAAAGCCCTTCAGAACTAGAAAGTGGCAGCAGCTCCTTGGGGGTGCTTCACCAACCATTATTTGTTCCCATTAACCCTGCCAACAGTCTTAATGAGGCCCTTGACTGAATTCCCTTCAATCACTCCTTTTGCATGTACCTGCTTCCTGCTGGGACACCGAAGGATACTGGAGTTTTCCTTCTGTGGGGCTAGAACAGTCAGGTCATAGTGATCTCTCCATTACAGGGACGTGGAAGAGCTCTGTACATTTCTCCCGATTTTCTTTTCCTTCCAGCAATTCCATAATACATAAATGTCTCTGTCGCTTAGAGGAGGAACGCAGCCCAGGTCACTTAGGCCCATTTAAGTGGTAGGTTCCTTGACATTTTAAAGAAAGACCAAATGATGCCCTTTTCAAAGGCTCTGGCTAAATGCTCCTGCAGAATGAAAGCCCACCTCAATCTGAAAATGACTGTTCATAAAGCCAAATGCCCACTTCAGTTGTAGCTAATCACTGCTATTAGGGAATTATTTCACAATTGCTAAGGCAGGGACTATTCAGCAGTCCCGGCCTAAATGTATGAATTTGGCATGCGCTCTCTTAACACACAAAATATAGCCTGTTGTGCCACCCATCCCTAAACTCCGGTCTTGCAAGGCCACAGTTCATTCCAGTATCTATTCCGATCTCATATTTGCAACTTGGATTTTAAAGATCTGTTTACTGCAGGATCTCCTGAGTGGACCCTAGCAACACTATACTGCAGGCACGATAATGTTCTATTAGATTTCCACCTGCTTCGTGCTTGTTTATAAAAACCTTCCACGGAAGTTAAAGGAACCGTTATTCTTAACAGAACCCAAACCAAGACACGGCATGATTCACCATCACATGTTAGAACCTGTCCTCAGCTCTAAAAACAACATAGTCGGGGCTTCATTTTGTCAATTAATTGTCCCTGCACTTATTGCTATAAAAAGAGCAGGAACGTGCAGTTGGCATTTAGGCATTTCCTACAATACTACAGAAGTTGTACAAGCCCATCTGACACTTCCAATCATCTGGTTTCCTAGTAAGCCCTAAACTTGCACCATCCCTTTTACACCCCCTACTTCTCCTCCTCCCCCATCCTCCTCCTTGCCCATTCCCCTTACGATATAAGAATGTGACCAATGTCACCAGGCTCCCACTGAATTTGAAGGACAATATTAGTGCGCAGGCCCTTCTTGTCCTCCACAAACGTGGTGTGGTACACGGAGCTGGTCTTCAGTGTCCTCAAACTTGTCATCTTTTACCCTTCCTCCATCAGTCCCTCACATACCCCAAGTGTCTGCATACTTAGGTATCATCTATTGCTCACGCAGGAAAGAGATCCAGTAGGGACGCCTGGGTGGCTCAGTCGGTTAAGTGTCTGCCTTTGGCTCACATCATGATCTTGGGGTCCTGGGATCGAGCCCCGCATCAGGCTCCCTGCTCAGTGGGGAGCCTGCTTCTTCTTCCCCCCTGCTCTTGTGTTCTCACTTGCTCTCTCTCTTCCTCTCAAATAAATAAATTAAAATCTTAAAAAAGAAAAATAAAAGAATTTTTTTAAAGATTTATTTAAATAATCTCTACACCCAACATGGAGCTCAAACTCAAGACCCCAAGATCAAGAGTCACACAGCCAGCCAGGTGCCCCGTAAACTAAAAAGAATTCTTAATGGTTGAATTTCAAACATCTCCAAGAGATTTATGCAGGAAGGACCTTCGGTGTTTGTTTTTGTTAGCAGTCTTTGAAACCTCTTTATTACAAGTGTTCTTAAATACTTCTGTACAGACTTCACAGAATGGGTATAACTTCTATTCACTGGTATAACACTGCTTTCAACGCTGGATGCTGTAGGGTTCTCAGAAACATATTACAAGTAGTTTTTAATTGAAATACATTTAACATAACATCGTGAAAGTTTAAGCTGTACAACATGTTGATTTGATACACATTTATTGTAAACATAAGTGCCAATGTAGCAATAATTCACACTTCTGTCATGTCACATGATTATCGTTCCTTTTTAGTGGCTGGAATAATTAAGATCTGCTCTCTTAAGTTTGAGGATTATAATAGAACACTGTTGTCTATATTCACTATACTGTGCATTAGATCCAACATTTTTGGAATTCCATAGCATGCAGGTGGGTACGCACTTGACTTACCGATTAGCTGGCCGTATTCAAGGTAGAAAAGAGGCATGAAGGAATGATTCGCCTAATTATGTCTAAACACTCTTTAAATTCAATTAATTCAAAAGAAAGAGAAAAAACTTTTTTCCATTAGAAAGATTTAAATGATCACCTCATCATTTATGGAAGCCATTGCCTCAAAGTTATAATAATTCTGTGTTCACGAATATAAAAGAGTAGAAATACTATATTCAAAAAAATACATGAAATATTAATCCAAACCAGGAAAAAAAAAATCCTTACTACTGTCTTCCTTGACAAAAACCACTGGCTTTGATAACAACATAGGTGCCTTTACTATCAACGATTATTCATGCTCAGACACAAAATAATAGAGGGACACAAGGCACGACAGGCCACTTCAATAAAAAGCAATGGCGCACAGCACATTCTGCTATGAACCACAGCTGGTGCAAAAATTTCCTTCGAAGAAGGTTCCTCTAGCCAGGAGCCTGGACTTCGGCCTCGGCATTTGTTTTCCCTACTCCAGTGGCTGGAGTCTAGGCTCAACAGGTTTTATTTGTACTCAAAAATTCTTTATCATCCTTCTTTGGACAATCGTGGCTAAACAAGGAGTTATCATCAAATGAGCTCTTTGTTGGCTCAAGAACCAACCAAGTTTTGGTAAGATACCTATTTTTATTTTGACTCCCATAGTCAAAGTTCCAAGCCGGCTGTGAGAGCACAAAATCAAAGGATAGATGTAAATTCAACTGCACCAGTCATCATAATGAAGGTCAATGATCTCAGTGTTCCAGTTAAGAGGCCAACATGGGCAGAGTGGGAAAATAAGAAATTTCAATTCTATGTTGCTCACAAGAAACATGGGTGAACCCCATGAATCTAGAAAGGGTGACGATAAAAAAAATGGAAAAAAACATACCAGATGAATTCTACCCAAGATTAAGAGGTTGTAGTTATATTCATATCCAGCAAAACAAACTACAAGTCAGAAAGCATTCCTAGAGATAGAGACCCATCCTCCAGTTTCCTTTGTTCGAGAACAGCTGCTCTCAGGGTGAATGCTACTTGCAGCTTGCCTTACCATTCCAGGGTCTGACTCCTAACTTACCATTTTGGCCTAAAAAACACTCTTCTTTTGCTAGCCATTGATGAATTTAAGGGGACTTTTACGAGATAATTTTGTACAGGATTTACTTGTTTTCGAAAGGAAAGTTGACCTAGTGGCCTAACCTCACCTAATATTCAAATCAATATATTGGGTTTCTCCTCTAGTTAAATTTATCTGAAGGTCTAGGTTTAGTCTGAAATCATGTCTTTATTTTTTTTTTTTTTAAGATTTTTTTATTTATTTGCGAGAGAGACAATGAGAGACAGAGAGCATGAGAGGGAGGAGGGTCAGAGGGAGAAGCAGACTCCCCGCTGAGCAGGGAGCCCGATGTGGGACTCGATCCCGGGACTCCAGGATCATGACCTGAGCCGAAGGCAGTCGCTTAACCAACTGAGCCAGCCAGGCGCCCTGAAATCATGTCTTTAATACTTTAAGTTCATGTTATAACATCATTTATATATATTAAAAAAAATGAGGGCAATTAGTAATAGTCCCTAGAAACTGGCAATCCACGTTAGTTTCCCTCCATCTTCATTTTGATATACAAGGTCACAGATTTCATCAATCCAAAGGTCTGCAAACCACTTCCTTAAAGGATAACCAGTTCAGGAGGACTGGGCTTGAGAGACAGGATGCTTTTTGGGGTAGGCGTGGAAAGTAGAAAAGTGAGGTTGTTACAGAGAGCCCATTCCCCAATAGCATTTAAGAACGTTTTCTTGTCTTCCAAGCTTGAAGCCAACATAGGATAAATACATACGTTTCTGATATGTTAACTCAACGGCTCAGCAAACTGGTTCTGCCAAAAGGTGGGGCAGCCAAGCAAATCCTAGCTTTTGTTTATTTGCAAATGAAAGAGTACTTTCCTGAACCGAGAACTCAGGTTTTATAAATATTAAGTGAGAGACAAACCTCAACTTTTCTAATTTGAAGACAAGTATATTAGATTTTATTTATTGATGTTCTCCTTAGGCTGTGTTATTCTTTATTAATGAAATGGAGCAGACAAACAATGAGATGACCCAAGATGGGCTTTTCCCCTTTATGGGAAATGTATTTCAGATGCCGAGTGATGTATACCAGAAACCTTTCTGTTGATGAATACTTCAGCTCAATCAAAAAACAGAACATAATAGAGGATTATGGATGAATTTGAAATAATGTCAAGTATGATGGGATTTTCCTCAGTAAACAAACTAATGAAAACTTGATTGGTTTGAGTCTAGAATCTGATGAAACAAAATAACTTTTATGGTATCACAGTTAAGAGCAAGCCATTTACTGAGGATCAGCTATGGATGAGTTCCAGGAAGAAATCTTTCAATCAAGCTTCAAAATAAGAAGCTATTCATTTGGGGCACACTTACAATAATTAGTTCAGATGGTATAGTCTGGCTCGTAACCTGCATACATTTCTTTTTCACGGTGTTTCCATGTTTTTTGAGGTAGAAGTAGTAACTGGACTCTCTCTGTTTCTTGTCTTTATGGTGGTGGTTTTTTTTTTTCCTTCCACTGGTACTATTGCCATGGTGATAAAAACAGGTACTTTTTTTCTTCAACTTTTACAGATTCTTGAGTGAGCAAGTAGCCCATTTGATGACCATCGCATAGGGCTCAAATATTATCATTCAAAAAGAATGATAAAAGCCTTTTTACATTTAAAAAAATAAAAAAGTTGGGCTCAACTCTAGACTCTAGCCACCCTGCTAAGAAAAACAAACACCCTGTGGTGAGCAGAGCAAAGCAGAGCAGAGTGGGGAGAGTTGAATCGCTCACCATGCGGTACCCCTGAAACCAATGTAACAACTCGGTTGTCAATTTTACCCACCCATGCCCAGAAAACTTCTCAATTAAAAAAAAAAAAAACACTAAGGGGAAGTCAAGCAGGGATGAGCTTTTTTTTTTTTTTTTTTTTTTTTAAGAAGGAAACTTTTGCACCAGCCAGGACTCATAGCAGAATATACTATACATTATTGCTTTCTTTCTCAACCCCCCCCCTTTTTTTAGCTTAATTTTTTTTTCAAACTATTAAGGGCTTTAGTAACATCTAAATCAAAATCCCAACATTGCTCTTTTGCAAAACTCAGCAAGCTAATTCTAAAATCAATAAGGAAGTACAAAAGACCAAAAATAGCCAAGACACACATGACGAGAAAGAACAAGCTGAGGAAATTTCCCTACCAGAAATCAAGAGTTAATCATAGAGCTAGAGTCATTAAGATCTTGGTAAATAGGGCAAAGGGACAGGCCAAGAGATCAGTGGAACACAACAAAAAGCCCAGAAACAGAACTGTGCATACATGGGCAGATGACCTAGAACTGTGGTGTTAATGCAGATCAGTAAGGGAATGGATGGACTTTTTTTTTTTTTTTTAAGTCAGCTAGTGCCCAACATGGGGCTTGAACTCATGACCCCAAGATCAAGAATCACAAGCTCTACCAAATGAGCCAGCCAGGCACCCCCAGAAGTAGATAGACTTTTGAAAAACTGGTGTTGGAACAAAGCGTTCTGCATTTGGAAAAAAAAATAATCACCTGAATCTTACTCAAACCATACACAAAAACAAGTTCCCAGTGGATTAAACATTTAAAAGCAAAAGATATATATAAAAAAAAAAAGAGCAAAAGATAAAAATCAGAGCAATTATTACACAAAAAAAAAGGATGCTATTTTTAGGACATCTAGGTAAGGAAAGGCTTCTTAAAACACAAAGTACAAGTCACACAGGAAAAGACTGATAAATTTGCCTACACTTAAGAACTTCCATTCATTGAAATACTAAAGCAAATAAAAAAAACCACAATGTGAAAGATATCTACAACATATAACACTGCATGTATGTGTATATTTGCACGTTTATACATATTCCTAAAAATGAGTATGAAACAAACCACCTACCACACAGAAAAAAAATGGGCAAAAGGATGTAACAGACTTTTAGGAAGAAGGAAAACACAATGAAAACCTCAATAGTAAATCAGCATCACACAAAATTAAAATCCTAATCATATGCCCACAAATATTCACCAATTTGGCAAAAAAAAATAAAGTCCAACAGAATACCAGTACTGAATATATGATGCTTTGGTATTTCTTAGATACCTTAGAAAATTCTAGAATCTTTAGAAAACAGATTGGCATTACTCTGTGAAGTTGAATGTCTACATATTCTTTAACCCAGCAATACTACCCTTAGGTAAATACCCAAGAGAAACCCTCACACGTATGTAGTAAGAGACAAGAAAAATAATGTTTATAATGGCATTTGCTTGTAATATAAAAGCAGCTGGAAAAAAATCAAATATCTATAGACTGGCTAAAAGAATTGTTGTATTCCTACACAGAAATAAACTACAGCAATGCACATTAACATGGATAAAACTCACCAACATAATGTTGAGTCAAAGAAGCAAGTCAAAGAAGAATGTATGGAATAGGATTCCATTCACACAAAGCTTTAAAAAACAGCCAAACAGGGCGCCTGGGTGGCTCAGTCATTCAGCGTCCGCCTTCAGCTCAGGTCATGATCCCAGGGTCCTGGGATCGAGTCCCACATCAGGCTCCCCGCTGGGCGGGAAGTCTGCTTCTCCTTCTCCCACTCCCCCTGCTTGTGTTCCCTCTCTATGTCTCTGTCAAATAAATAAATAAAATCTTTAAAAAAAAAAAAAAGCCAAACAATATACATATGCAGGAATACATACCCAATTGCTATAATAATAAAGAAAAACAAAGAATGATTATCGCAAGTCGAGAGTGTTTTCCCCTGGGACAGGAGGAAGCAGTGAAGGGGCTATTGAGGAGGGACCCATCAGTGGAGTTTTAAGGTAGTGGAAATATTCTATTTGTTTATCTAAGGTAATTTTTTTTCCTTTATACTTATATGTTTTAGGATATACACATACAATTATTTCAAAGTGAAGACATAAGATACTTGAACTACATTGTATCAATATGGATAAATCTCACCCTGCTCCCCCCCCAAAAAAAGCCTCACTGCGTATTGTTCTCATTTTTCACATTTTATGAAGACCCGTGAAGGCTTAATCATGGAGAGCATCAATCCACCTTTCAGGAATTATGGAATCCGGACTTCCTGTCCTTAGAAATCTTAATGTCAAGCTTCGCACATGAAAAGGATTAAGGCTGAATGTTTCACAAAAGGACTCTTTCAGGGAGGCACTCAGACAAGGTCCTTATGATCAAAACCACCTTCCTTTGGAAGCAGAACTTCAGGCCGGGCAAAAAGAAGGGTCAAGTAAATCCGGGACAAGGGCACTATCTCCTCCCAAGACCCTAACTTGATGGAAGAAACCCTGAGTTATCTCTGTAAAAAAAGAAACACAACAAAACAGTGCCAATACAACTCCCTGGCTGAACCCCTAGTGTTGCATCCAAACACCTCACCTCTTTGTACTTCTTCTGTTTCCCTAGGAACAACCAAACTTGGCTTCCCAGACTACTTGGCTGCTGGTTCATCATCTGTCTGTTCCAGTTTATAATTCAAAACATTTCATGTTGAGTTGATGGCTCCCGGAAAGAATTTGGACTTGATTACTGCTCATGATCCTGCTTTGGCCGCTAGTCCCACTCCTTCCTTTCTCCTTCTTGGCCATTTTGATCCACACCTGCTAGCATCAGCTGGCCTTTGCCTTGCTTCTTGCCAGCATCCTGCCATCCCAATTCCCAGGCCTAAGCCCATGACCTTCTGCCATTACCTCCTCCTCAAATCCACCTTAAGTATCCCTTTCGGCCGGGCTCCGGTGCATGCAGCAACTACACTAACTCCCTACACCACCACCAGTTTGATGTGTCTGAAGATGGCCTCCTTGGGGCGCCTGGGTGGCTCAGTCTGTTAAGCACCTGCTCACGGCTCAGGTCATGATCCTGGAGTCCTGGGATCCAGTTCCATGTTGGGCTTCCTGCTCAGTGGGGAGTCTGCCTCTCCCTCTACTCCTCCCCCTGCTCTCTCTCGCTCTCTCACTCTCTAATAAATAATCTTAAAAAAAAAAAAAAAAGATTGTCTCCTTGCCACACCCTAAATGATAAATGACACTTATGAGTGCGATTTCTGAGCAGTTCCAAATGCCCCTTTGTCCAGGAGCACAAAATGTATCTATGATCTGCTATCCTAATCAGTGCCGGAGAGACAAAGTGGGGTTGGCTAAGGCCGAAAGACCAGAGAGACCCACAGGGCACATATTTGGAAAAAGTCCACCTGTGTGGACCTCATCATGAAGGTATTAATCTATGGGCCAAATGGATGCTCTGGAAGGAAAACAACAGAATACGATGGCAGGCACCAAGATTCAACAGAGACAGCAGAACCCTAAGAAGTACAAGAAATCTCTCCCAGTCTCTTCCAACTTGTTCTGCCTAGTTAATCTGTATACTCATCTTTCAAACCTCAGATTAACCATCACCTCCTCTCTAAAGTCCCAGCCCCACTAAATTAGCATACCCTACCATGTGCTCCAATACAGAACATCCTCCACTCCCTCCTATAAGATATGATTATAATAGATCACCTGAATTACAATGACCTGTTCACTTATTCTGTTTCCCTTGTTAGAAAGCTAAGCTCCATCAGGACTGGGCAACATTTAGCACAGTGTCTAAGCCATGGGACATATAAGTAATTATCAAAACAGTAAAGCTTTTTGAAGGAATGAATGACTCTTTTAAAAGATGGGAATGGGATGTTGGTCAGGGAGGCAAAGCATCTTAATTCTAGGGCAAGCGAGGAAACAGAACACAACCCCAAACACAAATCAAGGAGGGTGTGGTCATGCGCCCCAAGTCAGATGAGGGTTAGCAACCGGGTTGATGATGTGGAGTCTCTAAAAGCTACTCCTCTAACTTCGCTCCAAAGCATTAAAAAAAAAAAAAAAAAAAATGGTGATCCCAAGTCCCAGGGTAGGGCTGAGTCTAAAGGAGGCCGTATCCCTCAGCCACAGGAGCAGGGGACCAAGGTGGCCAGTAGATCTTTGCAGCTATTAATGCTCTTCAAGGGTTACTGATACAAACCCAAGATCCCAGGGCTGCTCGGGAGAACAAGCTCATTCCGCACTATGGAGAATTACAAATACTTTAAATCCTTCTGAAAAGCAAGCACAGCGTAATTTATGAAGTCCTTAACTGACTACATCCTCACTCTACTTCTGGCTTTCTCAGGACTCCCAGGGAAACAGCATGGACACCAATATTTCTTCTCCTCAAAGTAAGGCAGCTTCACCCCTCCTCACTGCGCACCCTCCCAAGGCAGTTTAGAGAGAGCCCTGGTGCTCTCCTTACAGTGCCCGGCCCAGCCTCAGAAATTACGTGTACCTAGAAATATTTACAATGTGTCTTTAAATGTTCCCCCCAGGGAACTAGGTTAAGAATCACTTTGGTTTATCCTTCCTGTATATTAGGAATCCACCATCTCTTCCTGCGAAGAAACTACTTTTGATTGATCTTTGGTCTTAGGGAAGAGAGGTCTTCCCAGTAGGAATCCAGGAAATGTGCATAATGGAGAACAACCCGGGATATGCGTACAACCAGGAGAGCAGACAAGGCTCCAAGGTCAACTGGAAAGAGCATTTACCAGACTTCAGCCTAAATTAGTGAAAACAGCGGAGTTATTTGGAAAGCTTACTGAAGAGGAGAGTACAAATGCCGCAATAATAAACTACAAGGCTGGAAGATTCCGGAGGACAGGGCCCATGGCGGTCTTACCACATCCCCAGGGTCTGGAAAAGTACCTGGAAGCAGGCGTTCAATGAATTACTGTTAAAAGAACAGATGTAGGAGAGGTAGACAAGTATGCCCCCCATTTGTCAGAGAAGTTAATTGACTTGTCTGAAGTCATGTAGCTTAATATCAGCAGATCTCAGACTAGAACAAGGTCTGATTCCTCATCCACTGATCATGTCATTATACAAAGCTATGGACAGACCAGCAGCAAGAGAGTAAGGGCTTCAAAAATTAAACAAACAATTGATCAGCAATTTTATACAATGTAACCAAAAAAAAAAAATGGATTTCGAGATAACTGAGAACAAAGAGGATCCAAACATATAATTTCCTTTAAATCTGTGTATAAACATTGGACAAAATTACTATGAAGGTCTTTTCTAAATATACTATAAGTACTTTCAGCTAATAGCCTTCCTTCCAGATGTAAGGGATATCTCATTGTGGTTTTGATTCGCATTTTCCTGACGACTAGCCTTGTTGAGCCCATTTTCATATACATAGTGACCATTTGGAGGTCTTTTTTGGCAAAAAAAAAATCTTTAAGTCCTTTGCCCTTGTTTCTAATCAAGTTATTTGGGTTTTGGGGTGCCTGGCTGGCTCAGTTGGTAAAGCATGCAACTCTTGATCTCGGGGTCATGAGTTCAAGTGCCATATTGGACAAAGAGTCTACTTAAATGAAAAAGAAGGAAAAAAAAAAAAAAGAACTCCCAAGGGCAAATACCCCACTGCCTTAAAAACAAAAAGTTATTTGGGTTTTTTTGGCTCTTCAGATGTAGGAAGGAATTCTTCATATATTTTGGACATTAACCCTTCATCTGATGTATTGTTTACAAATATCTTCTCCCATTTCATTTTATCGTTTTTTTGCTGTGCCGACGTTTTTTAGTGTGATGAATTCCCACTTATTTTTGCTTTTGTTACCCGAGCTTTTGGTGCCATATCCCAAAAATCTTTGCCAAAGCCAATGTCAACGAGTTTTTCCAACATTTTCCTCTAGGATTTTTTTGTGGTTTCAGATCTAACGTTTCCGTCTTTAATCCACTCTGAGTTGATTCTTGTGTATGGTGTAATGTAAGGGTCCAACTTCATTCATTTGCATGGATATCCAGTTTTCCCAAGATCATTAACTGAAGGGACCATTCTTTTCCCATTGTATATCCTTGGTGCCCTCATCAAAAATTAGTTCATCATATATGCTTGGGCTTCTTTCTCGGTAGTCTGTATTTCTGCTTTTATGCCAGTACCACTCTGTTTTGATTACTATAGCTTGGTAATATAGTTTGAAATCAGGATGTGTGAGGCCTCCAGCTTTGTTCCTCTTTCTTAAGATTGCTTTGGTTATTCAGGATCTTTTTTGGTTTCATAAAAATTTTAGAGTTGTTTTTCCTAGTTCTGTGAAAGAGGTCATGGTTGTAGAGAAAAGGGAACCCTTGTACACTGTTGGTAGGAATGTAAATTGGTACAGCCATTATGGAAGATGGTATGGAGATTTCTCAAAAATTTAAAATTAGAATTACTATCTGATCCAACAATTCTTCTTCTGGGTGCATACCCAAAGGAAAGGAAATCAGCACCTTGGGAAGAGAGCTATTCCCCCATGTTCATTATAGCACTATTTACAATCGCCAAGACGTGGAAACAACCCAAGTGTCTATTAATGGATGAATGGATAAAAAAAAAAAAAATTGTACTCTGTGTAATAAAATGGAATGTTACTCAGCCTTAAAAATGGAGATCCTGTCTTTGGACATTATGCTAAGTGAAATGAACCAGACACAGCAGAGACCTAACTGCATGATCTCACTTATACGTGGTATCTAAGAGTCAGACACATAGAAACAGAGAGTAGAAGAGCCGTTACTAGGGATGCGGAAGTGAAAAAATGGAGATCTTAATCAAAGGGTACAAATCACGTAGGATGAATAAATCTAGGGCTCTGAGGACTATAGCTAATATGACTATACTGAACACTAGAAATTTGTTCAGACTGCAGATTTTAGGTGCTCTTACCACAAAAAAAAAGTGTCAACTAGGTGAGGAGATACGTTAATTAGCTTGACTGAAGTAATCATTTCACCATGTACATGTATACCAAATCCTGTTGTATGCCTTTTAATATATACAATTTTTATTTAAAAGAGTAAAATAAATCTGTAGGAATAAATGTATGCCAATCCTAATTATTGTAATATAAAATTGTCTTACAGGTGCCTGGGTGGCTCAGTTGGTTGAGCGTCCAAATCTTGCTTTTGGCTCAGGTCATGATCTCATGGGTTATGAGGATGGAGCCTGAAGAGAGCTCCATGTTCAGTGGGGAGACTGCTCAAGGATTTTCTCTCTCCGCCCCTCCCCACCCTTGCTTGCTCTAAATCTTTTTTTAAAAAAATAAAATAAAATGTCTTAATAAAAATGTTTTGTTAGAAGGAGCACCTGGCTGATGCAGTCAGTAGAACACGTGACCCTTGGTCTCAGGGGTTGTGAGTTCTAGCCCTACTTTGGGTGTAGAGATTACTTAAAAATAAAATCTTGAAAAAGAAAATCTTTTGTTACAAAAAAGTTGCTTTCAGCTTAAAATTCAATTTATTGTGAACCAACACAGAATAGAAAATATGTTTGTAGCTTCCAATATAAAGCAGCATTCCTTAAAAGTAACAAAAAGAGAAGGCCAGTTCCTTGGACTTTCAAAATTAGTCCCCATAGACCAGGCCCTGGATCAAGGAAGAGCAATCCACAAAATTGTGCCGTCCTTGTAATAGCATCGCCCAGCCCCCGTTGTTCCCTCCCCCTCCCCCCACAGCCAGAAGCAAAACCTTCCTAGTACTGACTGCCCTTGTACTGGCTTCCCGAACCCTTTCCAAACTACAGCCTGTCATCAGCTGGCTGATAAAATTATCCATTCTTCCTCACGATAAAGTCATGCTCAAATTTAAAAAAATAACACACGATTAACTTGGTGGTAGGAATCCTGTCACAAGGTACACATATCAAATCACCACGTTCTACATTTTATATTAGAGTTGTATTTGTTGATTAGAACTCAAAGCAGAAAAAAACACAATTTTAAAATGAAATCAAGAAACACAAAAACAGCTAGGCTAGAATGTCAGCCTTTAGGTTAACTCACCAAAAAAAAAAAAACCAAATCACCCAAAGCCAATTCTCTGAAATTTATCTTACAACATCATCGATTTATCAAAGCCCGTTAGTTGCCATTGGGTTTCAGAGCAACCCCAGTCTTTCTGCCCTCCTGCCTGCCCCCACTGAGCATGTGTGATACATATGTATGTCTGAGGGGCGGGGTGGGGGGGACCAAGGTCACCAACAGTAAGTCTTGCCTGCTCCAGCTCCGAGGGCGGAAAAGGTCACCCAAGCCCCTGCCACAGGCTCCCCTGCCAACCCTCACTCATCACCCATTCCATGCAGGAAAACGACAGTTCCGAAACTCCGTAAACCTAAAATTTCAGAAAAACTGTCCAAAATGATTAAGTCCGTGTGTTGATATTCTTAGTGGTCACCAATTCCTGTTCTCCTTTCAGTAAAAGAGACCTAGCCTGTCTGTAGTTAGGTAGGAATATGTGACTAGCTCTGGCTAATCAAACACAGAATTACATGTATCGCTTCCTACCTGAAACAGTCAAAAGCCTTTAGTGACTCTCCAGTTTCTTCTCTTACGTTGGAACATGTTCCAAATAGAGACTCTACCATCATGTAGCTGCCCTACCCGCCTGGGTTCATCCTCCATCAGCTTGGGTCCCTGAGGGTCTGTGTTTTTTTGGAAACCACACAAGTTGCACCAGTATCCACCATATGTGAGAAATAGACCTTTCCTGTTTTAGGACACTGAGATTTTGAGGTTAGTTACTGGAGCATAGCATAGCCTTTTGGCTAATACAGATCCCATAGAGCACAAGTTTTTTTTTTTTTAATGTTAAGTCGTTAATTGAAACAAGTCTTTGCTGAATCAGTAATTAATTTCGGGACACCTGGCTGGCTCAGTCAGAGCATGCAACTCTTGATCTCAGGGTTGTGAATTTGAGCCCCATGTTGCATGTAGAGATCACTTAAAAAATAAAAAATGAGGGGCACTTGGATGGCTCAGTCAGTTAGGCGTCTGCCTTTGGCTTGGGTCATGATCTCAGGGTCCTGGGATCAAGCCCCACGTCGGGCTCCATGCTCAGTGCAGAGTTTGCTTAAGGATTCTCTTTCCCTCTTCCTCTGCCCCTCAACCCCACTCGCTTTCTCTCTCTAAAATAAGTAAAAATAAATAAAATTACATTAAAATTAAAAATGAGATTAAAAAAATTAAACAATTTCAGAGGAAGCAGAGGTATGATACTATCTTGAAGGGACAGGATCTCCCTATTGCTCCCACCTCACTTCTCTCCTTCACCCCATATTGGCTATAAGATGGCTCAGCCAAGGACAGCAAAACTTAAAAAAAATCATCAATTGATGACTTGGTCAATTAATCATTCAGCAAGATAGTTTTCAGTAAATAGACTCTGAGTGAATGGACTTTCAGTAATTTGGTTGGCTTCTGAAATAGCAGACTCCTGCTGCAGGCTGGTAAAAGATACTTTGTGCAAGGGGAAACCCTTGAAGCATGGCACAGAAGAAACCCTTTCTCCATCCACCCAAGGTCAACCCTGTCTCTTATCACTCCAAATTTCTTCTTTCCTGAACATAGCATCTTACCTTTGTTCAGTAAATCTGGTAACTTCAAGAGGTCCTAGAAATCGGTTGGTCAGTGAGCTGAAAGGGAGTCCAGAAGCTGAAGCTCTTGCTCCTCTATCCTTCCCAATCAAGTTTAGACTAATGACTCATCAGTCTCTTGACCAATACACGCCTACTGGGCTAGTGGGGCTCCAAGAGAAGGACTTGACTTTGCGGAGGATTAGCACATGGACCTAGTGATAAGTTGAATGAAAAGACTTTAAGGACACTTGAATGCCTGGTAGAAAGGCCATTATTTGGTCTTTTCCTTCTCTGGCCCCCTATTTTTCTTTTCTATCTTTAAAAATGAAAGTTCTTTGAATTATCCAGAGGCAAGACATGATGGCTCTAACAAAAAATAAATGTTTTCTTCTTAGCAGCACCTAAAGAAATTTTCCTTCACAAAAATGCGATAATGCTCCAGCCTCTAAGGTTACTTTCCATGAGACACCGAGCACTCTGGTTTGCCAGTCCTAAAAGAGCAAGATCTAAATGGTTCCCCCTTGATAAAGAGGACAGATCCTGTGCTCACCATCAGCACAGCCACCTTTGGTCCTGGGATACTGGTGGTCTCCTCTTGATTAAGGCTTGGGGACTAGGGAGATAATAGAAGGGCAGAAGAACCTCAGAGCCTGAGCAATAAGAGAAGTAAAACCTGAAGTTTGGTGAGTATTAGGTCCCTGTATCCTATATTCTCGCATTACTTTTTATTTCTTTGTAGCATCTAACACATCTTTATATCCTCTTTCAGTGCCAAATAAAGTGCCTGGCAAACTGTAAGCCCTCAAATATTTGTTGAATGAGTCAGTGGATGACTGGATGGATGGATGATCAGTTCTTGGCTCCAACTCCCCAGGATCACACCCAAACTAAGAGAAGCAGGTACAGGTGAAGAGAAACTTTCCAGTAGTAAATTCCAAGAGTGCTACATTGTGTGCGCATGCGTGTATGTACTGGGGCAGGAGAAAAAAGAGGACCATTGGCCTTTGGTTCAGAAAGTATTTGTAGTCCTAGTCTTCACACCTGAAATACAGGTCCCATAAAACCATTAAGAGAATGGAATCCAGAGAAAGCAGTAGGTCTAGTGATCTGTATGCCAGGGGCTAGGGAAAGGGGGTGATAGGGGATTACTATGGCTCAATGTGAGGGTGGCTCACTGGGAGTTTCTGTTCCTCAGGAGTTTCTGTCAAGGTCTGTTCAGGTTTCCCTAGCTACATGAGCAGCAATTCATAACACGGTTGTCCAGAACGGTTTTTGCCTCCGTGAGAGCCTGTCTTCTCTTTGTCCCATTCCTGTTCTCTGGAAGGACACAGAGTACAGTAGCTCACTTCCTTTTACAAATAAAAAGACTTGGTGAGCAGGCAGAAAGTACAGTAGTGGGAATGGAAATTGCTTACTCTTGGGAGTCTAATTGAATTTCAGAGAAATAATTTGCATAATGTAATAGATGGAAACAAGGAAGTTCCACGAGACCCTTCTTTAACTTCTACTCCTTCCTATCTCAACTCTCTTCCCGCCCAAGGTCACACAGCAGAGGCCGGACACAGAGTCCCTCCCAGTTAGCCCTCACCCCCAGCGGCCAGGAAGAAAAGATGCCAAGGCAACAGGTTTCACAACACCACTTTTTGCCATATTAATGATGTGTAATTTTAACTCAAAGATTTACCACTTCTAAGAGTCCGATTATAAAATATTGTCGGAGCCCGCTCAGCTGAAACAAGTGCTGTGAGTGGTATTTTTGATTGGGCTTCCACTGAGCAATAATGAAGTCATTTGTACACCTATTCTGAAAGATTCTACAAGCGATATGGTGGCAGCACTTCTCCCCGTCAGTCTTTCAGTTACAAGCCTTTGGTCGCTACAGTGAAACGTATGTTTTCTATTATAACCCTTCGCATGGTTCTGCTGTTGTCAGCCTGGCCCTGGGATGCCGTCAAGTTCCTCCGACAGTTTCTAGGAACTCTTATCAGGAGGATAACAGGATTAGCTACCTTATCATGACAGGAGGAAGTCCTAGAAATCACCTGTCATTGTCATTTCCCCATACTAGAAGTAGGAAGCCCAGGATGCAGATCCCAGGGCACAAGCTTAGGGTCAGTCAGGAACTGAGCAGAAGGAAAACCAGACAGATGGGAGAAAAGGCCCTTGAGGAGTTTCAATGTCCTACACCAAATGGGACCAACTGCAGGAACTTAAGGGCTAGGGGAAGTCTAAACTTTGTGGGCTGAAAGCTAGACCAAGAGGCAGAGCAGGAAGATGAAAATAGGGACTTAAATCTGCAGGACAGACAGCCAGAGTGGAATATAGAGGAAGGAATCCAGGCGACCAGCCAGCTATATTCAAAACCCTGCAGAATCAGTATTTATACATATAGATAGATAGATCAAGTTGATGGTGCCATTTGCCAGCCATAAAGATATCTGAATAACATTGTCTCAAATACTTTTCAGAGACCATCATGTCTCTACTCCATTATTATTCAAGAATTTGACATCTGAAAGGGCAAGAAAAATAAAAGGGTCACCTATTGGAATGGCCCACATCCCGGACACCGACAATAGTAAATGCTGACAAGGATGTAGAGCAATAGGAACTCCTCATATATTGCTGATAGGAATGCAAAATGTTACAGCCACTTTGGAAGACAGTTTGGTGGTTTCTTATAAAACTAAACATGCTCTTACAGCACCATCCAGCAACTGTGTTCCTTAGTATTGACCCAAAGGGGCTGAAAACTTATGTCCACACAAACACCTGTGGAATTTTATAGCAGCATTATTCAGAATTGTCGAAACTTGGAAGCAACAAAAACATCCTTTAGGAGATGAATGGATAAACCGTGGTACATCCAGACAACGGAATATTATTCAACGCTCAAAAAAAATGGCTATCAAGCCATGCAAAGATATGAAGGCAGCTTAAATGCATATTACTAAGCGAAAGAAGCCAATCTGAAAAGGCTGCCTACTGCATGATTGATTCCAACTATATGAAATTCTGGAAAAGGCAAAACTATGGAGATAATAAAAAAAGATCAGTGGTTGCCATGGGGAGAGATTAACAAGCAGAGAACAGAGGATTTTTAGGGCAGTGAATATACTTCGTAACATTATTAAGATGGATATATGTCATTATAGATTTGTCCAAACCTACAGAATGTACAACACCAATTTTTAAAAAGGGAATTATCATCTGGGGAATTATTGTGGGATAGAAAGTACTCTAAACTGAGGAGACCTTGGTTCTAATTAGGATTTGGCCACTTACCAGCTTACTGGGCAAGTCCCTCACCTCTGTATACCTCAATTTCCTTTACTATCAAATGAAGTAAATACTTGTAGACAGGAGACATCAAAGATATTTAGAATCAAAGAACTACAAATTATTCAACTTCAAATGGTGATTTTTGTCACTTCATAAAAATACTAATAGTTCTTTCTTTAAAAGGAGTCCAGGGGCACCTGGCTGGCTCAGTGGGTAGAGCAAATGACTCTTGATCTCAGGGTCATGAGTTTGAGCCCCATGTGGGGTGTAGAGATCACTTAAATAAATGAATAAATAAAAACTTAAAAATAAAATAAAAACAAAGCAAGTCCAATACCCACTCAGCACTTGTCATTCTCTTTCTAGAAGATGATTTCCAGGAGACTCCTGTTAGTCTCATAAGCTGGTCCTGCACCAACCTTTTTTAGAGCACTAAGAGGAAGGACAGGTAATCCGTGCATTCCAAATCCTAGACTGAAGATTTTAACTGTTACCTCAATTTGGCATTTTCTTATAAAGAGCCATCTACCACATGTGACAGTTGACAGAGCAGTGCACTATGCGTGTGTATAGGCCAAGGAGTCAGGGACCTGGGTTCTTGTCCCTGTTCCGAAATAAAATGCTCAATTACCTTGAGGAACTCCTTTAATCTCCACTTTCCAGTTTCCTCATCTGAAACCTAAGGAGGATAGTAATAATGGCAGCTATCATTTGCTGAACACCTACAATGGGCCAGGCATTATTCCCAGTACCGTAGATATGCATGATCTCCAAACCTCACAACAGCCCACATTAGAGAACATTAACATCCTCATTTTGCAGAAATGAAAACTAAAACCCACAAAGGTCTATTCTCCCCAAGGTCACCCACCAAAAGTGGGCTTCCAACCCAGACCCTTCTGACTCCAAAGCACAGGTTTCTTCCCCCATGTCCCCATTATTCTGCGCTGCCTCCCATTAGATGGATAAGCTAAAGAGTCTCGAGATCCCTTCCCAAACCTGACATTCCACTATTTTAGGACCCCAGCAGTGTTGTAGGTAGGCTTACCTAACACATCACTGATTTCACAGTCCTCACGAGCTGTCCCTTTATTTTACCATGACTTTTTTTAAAGATTTATTTATTTTAGAGAGAGCGTGGATGGCGGGGGGGGGGGGGCACTAAGGGGGGGGACACAGGGAGGAGGAAAGAGAAACCCAAGTAGACTCCATGCTGAGTGCAAGCCCGATTCGGAACTCGATCTCATGACCCTGAGAACACGACCCAAGTGGAAACCAAGAGTCAAATGCTTAACCGACTGCACCACCCAGGTGCCCTCTACCATGACATTCTTAAACTCACTTCCTAAAGGTTTGCTCACATCTTCATTGAAGACCTTGAACAGTTCGTTCTTAGCAAAATGAATTCAAATACTTTTGCAACTTTCAAAAACCTTAGCCCTTTCATTGAATCAGGAGATAGGTGAAACAGATTCCTGGCTTTAGAGAAAATGTTAAACCCCTGGGAACGGAGGCCACCATCATTACAAATGCCATTTATTTCCCCCATTGAAAACTGCTAGAGTATGGGACTGCCTCTGAATGGAGGGGCATGGAGAATGAAAGAAGCTCCCAACCGACATGCACACCCTTCTATGAAATTCCACCAATAGAGACACAGCCCCTTGGTCTTTGAAAGGTTTAAGTCTTTGAAGAGGTCCCTATTAAAATAGCAAAGACTATGAAAACATAATACCTTAAGCCTAGAAGTGAGTGGGAAGCAAAATTAGTTGCTTTCTAGGCAAGACTATAACCCCACACAGTGGGGTCACAGCTTCAATTCCCAATGACGATAAGGAAGAATTCTTCCAGGAGGGAGTGGAGTAGAGAGTGGGAAAGTGTCAAGATCAGCTTGGCTGACTTCCAGTTTTGCTGCAGATGAATCCTGCTCATGGAAAACTAAGAGAAGTCTGATAAATGAGAATGAGCATTAAAGCAGCCTTAAAATGGGAGAAACAATGGTCAGAAATTAGAGACTTGTTAACTTTCATACCTAGAAAAATCCCGGGACCAAAAAAGGAAAATAATCAAAGTTTTTGAGGTACACGGGGCACTCTATCAAGCGGACAATGAAGAATACGATGTCAGACAAACCTAATTTCCTTCTGTGACAGAGTGACAAGCCCAGCAGTTTGGAGAAAGTAACAAATGTAGTATACATTTGGTGGGCCTTTGTATTCTACCCCCATGATGAGTGAGGGAAAAGAGGTCCTGAAACAGCTTGCCAATAGTAGGACCCCAGAACTGAGCCTGAGCAAGACCCTAAGCAAAGGGGCTGCAATTGCAGGGTCACTTAAAGGCTACCACAAAGGGCATTTGTCATTCAACTTCTATTACTATTGTCCAGAATATATGATTTTTACATAGGCTCTAAAGGTCTTGCTTAGGGATTTTATCTCAGCCCCGAGCTTTCACTCCACATGCTGGAAAGATCCTAATATTTGCCCGCTGTACCTGAACTAACTGCCTATCAACCAAGGAATAAGTATGAAATTGAGATAGTTTAGGTCAGAAACTAAATAAAAATCTAAGCTACTTATTTATTTATAAGCCCAAACTACACTCTAATTAGTAAATGAAATTGGAGTTAAGAAATACCCATTAGAGCAAATCCAAAAACATAAAATCATTTCTCTTAATGATTTTTGCATTGACTTACACCCAACCACTCAAAGACCGATTTCTTTCCAAACCTTAGCCCTGCCAGGCACTGTCAGTCATTAATTGACCTGATGCTTCCCCCTCACCCTCCTGACAGATTTCTGGCAGGCTTTATAAAGTCAGTTAAGGACAAAGCTGCTTGGTTTTCTCGTCAACATAGTTAAGAATTCTTAACATGTCATCAGGGTAAAGAGCATCCTTTCAGTTACACTCAGCCATCTGACCATAGCGGGCCCCACATTATCTTGTTTTATTACAAGTCCCATCTCAGATCCCCCTGGGACTGCATCTAAGGGATAGTCCGGTAGGGTTATTATTATACGTGGAATTGTGTCTCCCCACCAAAATGCATATGCCGAAGCCCTAATGCTTAATGTGACTGTATTTGGAGACAGGGCCTTTAAAGAGGTAACTAAAATTAAAAGCCATAAGGGTGGAGTCCTAATTCAATCTGACTGGTGTCCTTATAAGAAGGGAAAGAGACACCAGGGATGTGTGTACCTAAGAAAGGGGTTACAGTGAGAAGGTGGCCATCTGCAGGCCAAGGACAAAGACCTCAGGAGAAAACAAACCTGCTAACACTTTGGTCTTGGACTTCTGGCCTTGAGAACTGTTAAGAAGAAGAATTTCTGTTGTTTAAGCCACCCGCTCTGTGGTATTATTAAGACAGCCCAAGCCAGCGAAGACATTTGGGAAGAGTACATGCTGAAGAGTTATGCCAAGCTGGATTCAAAGCCTGCCACTTATTATTTTTGCAGAGTGTTAGGCAAGTCACTGCACCTTCTAGAGCCTCAGTTTCCCCATTTCTAAAATGGGAATAAGAATATGCTCTGGTGGCGGTGAGATGAAAGTCAGCAAAAGGTATGTACTCGGGCAGTCACATAGGAGGCCCTCAATAACCGGGCTTTTTTTTTTTCCCCAATTCAAATGTTTGCATAGATTCGGATTTATTTTTATCCCAGCTAGGGTTTCACTGGCTTAACCAGACCAGAGAGGATTATTCTCAGTTAAAATTCAGGCTTCCAAGTTGAAGTCTTTTTGCTGTTTGAAGTTGCTGTATTTGCCTCCCAAGCTCATTTCAAACTGCTGCTCTAGGTCTCAGCAGCAGACAGAAAGCTCCCTAAAGTGTTAAATGCACTCACTTATATGAAGAAGGATTCCCCTCGGTTAATTCTTCATTTTAACTGACTCCTTTTCGAAGTTCATCTCTAGAAATTAAGATCTGCATATTCAGGTCAGAGTTCTGCTCACGCTGAATGCACAGGCAGATCTTTTCACAAAGCCTCATCAGAACTGCCATGGCTCCCCAAGCCTTTATCAGAGGCCCCCCTCCCCGGCACAGCCAGAACCCCACTGCACCCCCGACAAGGGCGATACATTCCAAACCAGCATATTGGCACAGGGCCCATTTGACTTCACATCCCAGACAGCATTCAGTGATAGAGAGATGTAATAAATGTAATTCAAACATTTACAGTAAAAAAAAAAAAAAAATCACAGGAGATTGATTTCCTGTTGTTCTCTTTAATCAGAGCTAAAAGCGTGCTTGTTTTAGAAATGGCAGAAAATATGCAAAAACAGAAGTATAAAAACACAGATCATCCCAATTAAAGACCAAACACAACTTACACCCATAATTAAGGACAGACATGTTCCTCAGATGAGGTTCCACATATACTCCTGTTGCCCTAAATGATTGTTATAAAGAGCTTTTTCCTTGGAGGCCATTTGCGGCCATGAGAGAATGAAAATATTGGTGTTTCCAAAATCTACCATAACATCGGATAGACCTCAGTTCAAATCCCATCTAGGCCTCTTGCAACCAAGGTTAAGTTGCAGACGATAGGTGCTCAATAAATATTCGCTTTATTCCCCTTCCTAATGGGGACTAAGGCAAAATTTTAGTGTTCTGACAGCAAAAATCCAGTCCTATCGTCTTACGTGTTATCTTAGGTCAAGTTATAGATGAAGGAAGCCTTCATTAAAAGACTTGCTGATTCTTTTTTTAATTTTATTTATGAGACAGAGAGAGAACATGAGCAGGGGGAGAGGCAGTGGGAGAGGGAGAAGCAGGTTTCCTGTTCAGAAGGGAGCCCCGACGATCATGACCAGAGCCGAAGACAGCCGCTTAACCAACTGAGCCACCCAGGCGCCCGATTTTCCTTCATGATACAGATATTAGCGTTTATTCTTCCACATGCTCTTCGAAGAGCTGCACTCTGTGGTCGAGCACATGGGTGACCGATGCTGGTAGTGCAAGAGCAAGTCCTCACACGGTGCCAGGCGGCGCAATGGGTATGCGTATTTATAGACCTAAGAGGCGTGCAGAGAGGACACTAGCACTTTCTTTACACAGTCCCTGAAGTCATTTATCCTTTGTGGATAAGCAGAGGTGGCAAGAAGGTGGCAGATGCAATAAAGGATTCTGGATGAGCATCGGTTAGGAGGGCAGGAGCAGAAACAGGAGTTAGCAGACTAAGATGCCAAGTGAAGGTCAAACACAGAGATCAGAGGCCTTTAGCCAGGTCACGTCAGAGACAGGCAGGGTGGGGAGCAGCGCTCGGCCCTGAGGAGTCGGCTAACAGTAAAGAGCTACATACAGACAATCGAAACTGCTTTGTCATTGCCATTCTTCCATTGATTGGGCACTGGTCCGGACTTATTTGAATTTTAACAATTTCGGTCTCTTCCCATGAATAAAGTATGCTGTGATGACTGGCTATGGACTTTGAAACAAAGAGATAATGGAGTGGAACAGGGTGATTTGTTGTAACCCTGGGAATAGACTCCAGGAGCACGTATTCAATTTTGCAAGAAGACACCGCAGTGGGGGCTCTTGACTGAGCCCGTTCACCACAGTGAGAGTGACCTGAAATCAGGAATCATATTGTTTTCCCATTTTCTATCATCCACTTAACTATAGTGATAATTATTTATCAACTATTGTTGAATTGCATTTCATTCCTAGCTGTTCTTGATTGTATCCAGGAGGAGTATCGGAATCAGGTAGGGTGCATAAGGCAGCTCCTAGTTGGAATGAGCTTTACAGAGCTACCAGGGATCCTGGAGTCAATATCATGAACTCCTCTAATGATTAATTACAATTGACATATAGAACAATCCTTGCCGTCCTATAGGAGGGACAGTCTTTTGTGGTGGTGTTTCTCAAGCTTGAATGTGCACCAGAATAGTGGGATGTTTTTCTGAACATGCAGATTTTCTAACCTCACTTCTAAGGGTTCTACTTCATTTAGGTCTAAGTCGGGGATCTCCTATTTTCACCAACCATGGCAGGTGGTTGCAAGAGGTCTATGGATTACACTTTGGAAAATGCCAAGCATGTGTATGCACAAAAAAAGAGGGGGCACCTAGGTGGCTCAGTCAGTTAAGCATCTGCCTTCGGTTCAGGTAATGGTCCCAGGGTCCTGGGATCGAGCCCCGCGTTGTCGGGCTCCTGCTCAGTGGGGAGCCTGCTTCTCCCTCTCCCTTTGCTGTTCCTCCTAGCTTGTACTCTCAAGTAAAAAAATAAAATCTTTAAAAAAAAAAAAAAAAGAAAAATTTCTCATTTCAAACAAGCCCAGTGAGCCTATTTGCTGAATGTGGATTTCAAACAGAACCACAGAAATATTCTAAAACAATGGATTTGACTTGCCCACTGGCCTGGGGACCACATGGAATGTTAAACTAAGAACATTTGACACTAGGTTTGCAGGTCTCATGCACAAACTGCAACATCCCCACCAACTCTTCGCCTTTGGTTCTCTTGCAGATTCTAATCCACTGAATACCTGTCAAGACCTATTTGGGGTCAGAAAAATACCAGCAAATGATTTGTGCTGTTCAAGCATCAACATTACACCTGCAGCAATACCCAGGCATCTGCCTCAACCCTAAGTTGAATATTCAAGGTCAAAGTTTTTTTGGGTTTTATTGTTTTGTTTTTTAGTAGGCTCCACGCCCAGCATGGAGCCCAACGTAGGGCTCGAACTCACGACCATGAGACCAAGACCTAAGCCAAGATCAAGAGTTGGACGCTCAACCAACTGAGCCACCCAGGTGCCCCAAAGGCCAAAGTGTTTCCATTTCTTTTAAACTCAATATTCTCTCACCTTTTCTAGGCCCCCAACTACCTACCACCTGCTTCATCATTCAAGCTTTTAACTGGGGGTCTATTTTGTATCAAGCTACTGAGATGCAAAGCAGTGATAATCCTACTTAACATTTACTCAACCTTCATTCAGTTCCAAGTGCTACGCTAAGTTCTCTATATGCATTATCTTGCCCGTACACCAATCCTAGGAAAGGGGTACTAATATTATTCCAATGTACAGATCAGAAAGGTGAAGAAACAGGTCCAGAGCCACACAGGAAGGGGTAGAACTGGAATTTAACTACTGGTTGGTTACACCAGCACGGTTCCCGGGCCAGCCGCGTTATTAGCATTACCTGGTAACTTCTCAGAAATTCCAATTCTTGCCTCCCCCCCCACCCCGCTCCAGATGTAATAAATCAAAACCAAGGTTAGGTCCAGTCTGTTTTAACAAGCCATCCAGGTGCTTCTCACGCACGGAGGAAACTGCACAGCATAGAGAACCGTGCTCTGAGATGCGGCGGAACGACAGACCACTTCAAAGGCTGGAGCGATCCAAGCAGAGCCTCTATCCGTTCAAACGACCCAGGTAATGGAACCCTCTGAGGAGCAGAGCCTGACAGCCAGAGTCCAAGGCTCTTTTTTTCCATTCTCAGGGCCCAACAAAGGTGTGCTTGGGGCAGGAGATAAAGTCACCCAAGGACTAAAATCCAATTCTCTATTCCCCAGCCAGGTGTCAAACCCCAGCCAACATCCAGATGGCTTTTCCAACATCTCTCAGGTGGCATCAGTAATACTGTAATAGCGGATTTTACTTCAAAGTGTAGGCCCTAAAATGCTGACACCTGCAAAGACCTTGCCTTTTAAAAACATCCCAGGGAAGGGCCTTTGAAAGTTTGAGGATATACAACCCTACTTCTAGAATGTAGCTCCACAAGGCCAGAGGTACTGGTTTTTATTTTGCACCCTGATAGATTTCAAAGACCGAGAAGAGCGCCTGGTACGTAACTGAGGCTCAGTAAGTATCTGTTGTGGATTCTTCTGGCCGGCTCCAATTTCAGATAATCCTTTAGGTTCTTTTCCATAAAGAGGATTCGTCAAATTTGCTGACTACGCGTTACTTCATTTTCATACCTTCGTAAGGCTTTTCACATATATAAATTCCTCTCCCCCAAAACCCGGGGTTAGACCATCTAACCAAACTGTGGTTCAGGAGATACGGTCATCCTATTTAAAACACACACCCACTGACTCTTGCGCAGCAAGCCATGAATTAGCTTTGGAAAAATAAGCCGCTTAAGTTAAGCACGCCAGCCAGATACAGTTTACAGTCTCTAGAAAGGCTTTCCAACTGGAGCGGCTCGGACTTTGTGGCTGCAAGCCAGGCAAACCGAGCACGCAGGGCTGGGCCTCCCTGGCCGGCCTCTGGAAAGCCCAGGCCTGAGGAAGGTCGTGGTGCTCGTCTCCTTTCTCGAAGGGGCTGGCATGCCTGCGTACTCACAGCTAGACCGCAGCGGGCAGAGCATCCGAAGCCTGGGGTCAGGACGCCACCTCAGGACAGGAGCTCGGGGACGCCAAGCAGGAGAGGAAGGCGGGAACAAGGCTTTGCCTTCACATGCTGGCCAGAGAAGAGTCCTTGACAGAACCGGGGGCCCTTGGGAAGGTCTTGCCAACACCTCACCGGAGCTCCGCTGAGTCGCTTTATCCAAAAGCACCTGACAGGGCCAGGCCCAAACACTGACAAACTGAATTCGTCTGGGGAGGCCTTTCTCACAGTGCCTCACTTGAGGCAGCAGGTGAGTTAAACTTCAGGCTTCATTCTGGAAGGCCAAGTAACTTCCCATCTATAGAACTACACAGAGCTACCATCAGTCCTCAGCCGCCTTAGTCACCACACACCTACACACGCACACACGGACGGACACACACACGGACACACACACACCCCTTGTGAGGAAGGGGAGAAGTGGGCACGTGTGACTTGACTCCACAAACGTGCAAAAGAACATAGATCCAGCTTCCTCGGTCCTTAATGGGGAGCTCCAAGCTCTCTGCTCACTGTCGCCACCTTCTCGGGCAGCCCGTGGATTGGGGGCTGGCTCTGGAGATACACAATTTCCATTCTCCAGTAACCTTCAGACTAGCGAGAGCCTTCCAAAACGTATAACGTGGTGTGAGTTCACAGTCCATGTGTTCCTCATTCTCCAGAATACAGGCTTAGCTGGAATTTGGCAGTGGATCAAGGGTTTTAGTTTGCTAGGGCCTCTGTGACCAAGTACCACAAACTGAGTGGCTAGCACAACAGAGACTTACGGTCTCGGTTCTGGAGGCTGGAAGTCTGAGATCAAGGGGTCAGCAGGATTGGTGCCTATTTTTTTTTTCCTTAAAGATTTTGTTTATTTATTTGAGAGAGCAAGCGAGCAAGCAGGAGCTGGGTGGGGGGGGGGGGGAGCGGCAGGCAGAGGGAGAAGCAGACTCCCCGCTGAGCAGCGAGCCCGATGCAGGACTCAGTCCCAGGACTCTGGGATCATGACCTGAGCCCAAGGCAGATGAGCCACCCAGGCGCCCCAGGATTGCTTCCTTCTCAGGGCTCTGAGAGAAAATCCGTCTCATGCCTCTCTTCTAGCTCCTGGTAGCTTTGGTGTTCTTTGGTTTGTAGAAACAGCACCCTGATTTCTGCCTTTCCCTTCACATGGTGCTCCTTCCCGTAAGTCTGTCTCCAAATCCTCACCACTTTTTTTTTTAAGATTTTATTTTTAGGTAATCTCTACACCCAACGTGGGGCTCAAACTCACAACCCCAAGGTCAAGAGCTGCACGTGGTACAGACTGAGCCAGCCAGGAGCCCCTCCAAATTCCCCCTTTTCATAAGGATACCACTCGTTGAATTGGGGCCGACCCTACTCCAATATGACCCTATTCACTAATTACATTTGCAGTGACCCTATTTCCGAATAAGGTCACATTCTGAGGTACTGAGAGTTAGGACTTGAACATAGGAATTTGGGGAGGATACAATTCAACACATAACGTCAAGTTTCTAAATAGAAAACTTTTGTTTCCCCACTGACTTTCACAAAAAATATTCTAAATGGGTCCATTCAGGTAAAATTGTCAACAGATAATATAAACCACATTAGATAATGCAGTACACATTTTTAAATGGCATAATTAAAAAAATCGTAGGGGGAGAAAAAGGCACAGAATGAGAATGCAAAGTAGTGTCTCTCTTATCCTAACAATAGATTAGAGGGATAAAAAGACAATGACAGTTTAGCAGAACAAAACACACTGGATTTAAGTGAATGGCTTTCTCCCAACCCTTGACCCTCCCTGACATAATTGCAAAGGGTTGGGGGGGGAACCCAAGTCTCTGGTTACCCAGACCCTGTTTCCTAGCACACTGTGGAAGCTGCTGGCTCGTCAAAATGAACAGATTGCTCTGAACTGAGGAAAGGGAAAGACACAAACACAGCTGAGGCATTTGCAAAATGCAAGAGGAAATGGGCAAACAAGATGAACACACCCAACAGCAACGGATGGGGGTGGAGAGCGTGGAGGAGGCACGTGCTGGAATCCGAAGCCTCTCCAGTCTGCCAGAAGATAGTGCGAAGAAGCTCATCAATTCCCTCACTGTAACTGGAGAAGGGTGGCCATGAGGTGGAGGAGTGTCCAAGGGGAGAGCTGACAAGCCAGCCAGCCAAAAGGCTTTTCAGGGAACCTCTGGCAAATGCACCATAGTTCAGAGCTTGTTCCTTGGGCTTCCATGTCTGGAAACTCAATCTCGTGTGTACTTCCAAGTGGGTCAGACCCAAGAACACGGACTCATACTACCAACGTCCCAAGAGATGGCTATGGTAACCAGAAGATGGTGTGTTCATTCATTTAGGGAGTATCCCTTAGAGAGACCAAAGGGGGGGAGGTATGTACTGTCCAAACCTCTTCTTGCTATTAAGGTACCACAGGCTCAAATTGTAGGATGTGCATGGACTTGGCGTTCAGAGTAGATGCTGTTCCTCAAGGATATTTTACCCAGGCCATAGTCAGGCCTACTACCTCCCAATTGAGGAAAAGGCCTTCCCAGTGCCTGGAATGGGCATACACCCCTAGGATCTGTCTGAGTCCCTCTGGCCCTGGCTAGTCTAGGCTTCCATGCTGGCTATTCTCTTCCCATTGGCCTATTCTTTCCTTTAATTCCTATCATCGATTATACTAAAACTACATCTTTTCTCCCTATGGCTAGTCTGACCCACAATATTTTGTCTCTACGTTGGTTGTATGAGTCAATATCTCTACAATCGCACGGTTCTTTACTACTACTACCTCCAAGGGTGGGCTTCAACCTCATTTAAAAATTCAGTATTTCGGGGGCACCTGGGTGGCTCAGTCAGTGAAGTATCTGCCTTTGGCTCAGGTCATGATCTCAGGGTCCTGGGATCGAGCCCCTCATCGGGCTCCCTACTCAGCGAGGAGTCTGCTTCTCCCTCTCCCTCTGCCCCTCACCCTGCTCATGCTCTCTCTCTCAAATAAAATCTTTTTAAAAATTTTAAAAAAATAAAAATAGGGGTGCCTGGGTGGCTCAGTCATTAAGCGTCTGCCTTCGGCTCAGGTCATGGTCCCAGGGTCCTGGGATCGAGCCCCACATCAGGCTCCCTGCTCAGCGGGGAGCCTGCTTCTCCTCTTCAGCTCCCCCTGCTTGTGTTCCCTCTCTGTGTCTCTCTGTCAAATAAATAAACTCTTTAAAAAATAAATAAAAAATAAAAATAAATAAAAATAAAAATTGAGTATTTCAAACTGGTGTTTGTTGAGCCTCTAAGCCTCATACAGATATATATGAGAGTTCATAGATCTGAAGGAAAAGTGTCCTTGCTCTCTTGAGCATATCCCTTACCCTCCAGAATCCAGAGAAAGAAAGGGGGATAAGCAAGGGAGAAGAAGACCTGGCCCCTGTGATCAGAGCTACAGGTAAAATAAAAACACCAATGCTACCTAATTTGGTAACACTGGCTTCCATGGCAAACTTGGCTTCCATGGCTCTCCATGCTTGGCCCAGCTACTCTTCCAGCTACCCCCCAACTGTCCTGCAAAATGCGTCTACGAAGGCAGACTCCACAAAGTCCTGTTTGCTCGTTCTGATACCCCCTCCCCGCCCCCAGCCTGTCAACGGTGACAGTTCTCTCAGATGTCTGGGCTTGCTGCTGGGGCTGTACCCCACCCATGCCCATGGGACTTTGTTAGAGTTGCATGTCACACGGCTATAGGATTCCTAGTGAAGGGTCATGGCTGCGTTATGCTTTACTGCTATTTGCTTTCCCTGCTTAGAATGGAAATCAAACAAATCATTCTTTCTGAAATTGCTCTCCCTCCTCGGAACTCCGTGAAATTGCCATACAAAGCCAAGAGCTGCTCTGCCAGAAATCAAAGTCTTTCCGTCACACTAGGAGACGGGTTACTGCCCAGCCACCAAAGGGAACGTCACAATGGCTGCAGGGACAGACGATGGGTAGGGATCATGCAAGCCTTTATTTTGTACCTTCTGCCTGATAATAGGGAAAAAAAAAACAAACCCTCAAGAGCTCCTTCTTTATCCACTGTCAATTCAAGTCACCAGACATTGAGCACCCATAAGCACTATGGGGAACAAAATGATAAATAAGAAAAGGTCTCGGGGCGCCTGGGTGGCTCAGTCGGTTAAGCGTCTGCCTTCGGCTCAGGTCATAATCCCAGGGTCCTGGGATCGAGCCCCGCATCAGGCTCCCTGCTCGGCGGGAAGCCACTTCTCCCTCTCCCACTCCCCCTTGCTTGTGTTCCCTCTCTCGCTGTGTCTCTCTCTGTCAAATAAATAAATAAAATCATTAAAAAAAAAAAAAAAAGAAAAGGTCTCTGCCTTCAAAAGGCTTTAAGTCTAGAGAGAAAGATGTGTCCATGAAGGAGGTAGGAGGGCAAAATGGTAGTTGAAGAATGGCACAAAATGCTTGAGGAATGTAGAGTAAAGAGCAATTAGTGATTAAAAATTGTTTTGTGATGGCGTGCCAGGCCAACAGACTGGCGCCATTTTTCTTCTCAGAGCAATGTTGAAATGCATCCTGTCTGCTCCAAAGTCCCCAGCTTGACTGCCTTTTTGGTGGAAACACTAAGGTTCTCTGCCAGTAGGAACAGAAAGCGTGGGAAGTCAAGTTGGGAGGAGAGAGGAGATGCCGGAAAGAACCCGAGGTGGAAGGCATTCTTTGTTTTATCAACATTAAGAGTCTTCACACTTCATATTTTATTCAAGAAGCACAGCTTAGAGGGGCGCCTGGGTGGCTCAGTCGGTAGGGCGGCTGCCTTCGGCTCAGGTCATGATCCCAGGGTCCTGGGATCGAGCCCAGAGTCGGGCTCCCTGCTCAGCGGGAAGCCTGCTTCTCCCTCTCCTCTGCTGCTCCCCCTGCTTGTGCTCTCTCTCTGGCTCTCTCTCAGATAAATAAATATCTTTTTTTTTAAAAAAAAGAAGCACAGCTTAGAAAAATGAATAGGATTAAAAAAGATCTGAGTAGTCAGCTCACTCAACCACCACGTAAGGCTTGAGTACCCTTCACCAGATCCTTGCCAAACAGATGCCCCCAAGGGAGAGATCAGAAAGCTTAATGGGGGAAAATGGCATTTAAATTGGGTCCTAAGGACACTGAATTTCGATGCTTGAAAACAAAAAAGCTGGGGAAATGACAAAATCCTAAAGGCTCTAAAAAACAATAAGACATTTGCAGAGGCGAAATGTTACAGGATGAATAGAATATTAAAGAATATTAGGAGAGGGGCGCCTGGCTGGCTCAGTCGGTGGAGCGTACAACTCTTGGATCTTGCGGTTTTGACTTTGAGCCCCATGTTGGGAGTGGAGATTACTTAAAAATAAAATCTAAAAAAAAAGAATATTAGGAGAAAGAGGATGAAAATCTTGAAAGGAAATCACAAAGACTTTTAGATACCAGGCCAAGGAGTTGGGACTCGATTCAATAGGTACCAGGGAGCTACTGAAGACTTCAGAGCGAGGGGGGAGCTATGATTAAACATGGATTTTGGAAGATGAATCCGGCAGTACAGTGGAGAATCTATTGTAAAAGGGAGACTGGAGGCAGAAAGAGAAACTAGGAGACACGTGCCCAGAAAAAGCGTATGAACTCTAGTCGTAGCAGAAAGGTGCAGATCGAAAAGGGACAGGGGAAAAAAAAAAAAATTCGAAAAGGGACAGGGGGCACCTGGGTGGCGCAGTTGGTTAAACATCTGACTCTTGATTTCAGCTCTGGGCATGATCTCAGGGTCATGGGATTGAGCCCCGCATCAGGATCTATTCTCATGGCCAGAGTTTGAATTGCTCATGACAGACTAACCAGCTTTCACGAGCTGGTCTCCGTATCTTAAAAGCATCTCCGGCTGGAGGTAATCCGTCCCTCACAGAACTGCAAACTCATCTGAGCCATGCTGATCTCTGGATGAACCACGCCACAGGAAAAGCATCGCTCACTCAGCCTTCCCGCAACACGAGTGGCCACTGGGACGATGGAGTAAGAGAAGCCCATACTAATAGAATAAACGTTACCTCTGTTTTCAACTATTGATTTTTGAGGGTTTCTGCTAGAAATAAAATGAAAAAAAAATATATATATATATATATATATCCACCTGGGGCTATTAAAATTACTTCCAAATGAAAAGCAATGTGATGACTCACCAGCAAATATGGCCTGGCCCTGAGAATAGACATAAATGGACATGAAGGGACCTTAGCAGACTAGCTCTAAGCAGAAGACAACAGACCCCAGACTAGGGGCAAAATGAAGGGCAGAAGAAAAGGCTCATAAAAGAATTCTTACAAATGTACCAAGAGACCTTCTAGGATGTTCCAAAGGCCACGATGCGGGAAGGGAACCGAGATTGGAAACCACATAAGATCAGTCAGGTATGAAGGCACCAGCGCTTGAGTTATGGATAAGGCCATTAACTCGGTACGTTTTTCTCCTATAAACCGTAAACTGCTTTTGACTTCCTGCTATCTTAAAGGAGCCACTCAGATATGTACCATTCATAGCTCTTCCCTTGTAACCAAAAACTGTTCTTGTCTCTGCCTTTAGGCCTTAGCAGTGTTTCAGGACATATATTTTGGGTGCTGGTCGAGACATATGGGAGTCAAGGCATCAACCATCTGGGGTACAACCATGAGGGGAGGGGCGCCTGGCTGGCTCCGAAGGTAGAGCATGTGACTCTTGTTCATGGGGTCGTGAGTTCGAGCCCCAAGTTGGGCTTAGAGCTTACTTAAAAAATAGTATACATGGGGCGCCTGGGTGGCTCAGTCATTGGGCATATGCCTTCGGCTAGGGTCATGATCCTGGGGTCCTGGGATCGAGCCCCACATCAGGCTCCCTGCTCCGAGAGGGGCCTGCTTCTCTCTCTCCCACTCCCCCTGCTTGTGTTCCCTCTCTTGCTGTGTCTCTCTCTGTCAAATAAATAAATAAAATCTTAAAAAGAATAGTATTTGTACTGAAGTGAGCACTAGCTAACTTAAAAAAATAAAAAATAGGGGCACCTGGGTGGCTCAGTCGGTTAAGCGTCTACCTTCAGCTCAGGTCATGATCTTGGGGTCCTGGGATCGAGCCCTGCATCAGGCTCCCTGCTCAGCTAGGGGTCTGCTTCTACCCCACCCACTCATGCTCTCTCTCACTCTCTCTCAAATAAATAATATCTTAAAAAAAAAAATAAAGTACAACCACGGGACACACTATCTGTTTCAATCTACCCAGGACATAAGTGGTCCAATGCCATGGAGTATGGGGAAGATCACCTCCCAGTCTAGGCTACCAATCCACAATGAGAACTTCCTGTTAACTTTTCCCTGGTAACTGAAACAGACACACACCAAAGCAAGTGTTCTCTGCTGGCCTCCCAGGCCCTGCCCACCTCCACACCAGGCTCATGAAGAAGTGGTCAATCTAGGCGATGTGGTAATAAGAAGACCATGCCTTTCAAAACTACCCTGGGGGCATCTGGGTGGCTCAGACGGTTAAGTGTCTGCCTTCCGCCAGGTCATGATCCCGGGGTCCTGGGATCGAGCCCCACATTGGGCTCCCTGCTGAGCAAAGAGCCTGCTTCTCCCTCTCCCTGCCGCTCCCCCTCCTTGTGCTCTCTCTGTCAAATAAAAAATTAAAAAATCTTAAAAAAAAAAAAAATCTACCCTGGATCTTTCAACGTTTCTTAATTCAGTTGTATTCCTGAGCTCACCAAAAAGAGCTCCTCTGAGCCACCAACGGGAGGCAATAGGATGTGATGGAAAGATCACCAAACTAAGGACTCTAAGTCATGCCTCTGTGATGGACCCCACGTCTATCCTGAAGCAACTTCACTCAACTCTTGGACCCTCGATGCCTCATCCACAAAAGGAGGGTATTTTCTTCTTCTACCTATTTTATACTTAACTGTGGTGTAGCGCCGTGGTTTATAACTTTCATTAATCAGCAGAATCTTTTTTCCCCCCAAATGAAATCCTAGTTGAAACCCTGGTACCAGAAGAGCAGGCAAAAGTAGGGAAGGGGTGCCTGGGTGGCTCAGCCAGTTAAGCGCCTGCCTTCAGCTCAGGTTATGATCCCAGGGTCCTGGGATGGAGACCTCCTCAGGCTCCCTGCTCATCGGGGAGTCTGCTTCTCCCTCTCCCTCTGCCCCTCCCCGCTGCTTGTGGGCACACCTGCTGACATCTGCTGGGCCTCCACTACTCCTCACAGACTTGGGGGTGGCTGGTGTGAAATCACTGGCCCCACAAGAACCCTTAAAGGAGGGCTCATGGAATCTCTAGTTTCACTTTACCAATAACTAGCTGGAATCCCATCATTAACATCCTATCTCATCAGGTTAAGGCTCTGATACCTGAAGAAATCCCACACCACACCCCCCGCCCCCCTCCCAAGGGCGATCGATATTCAGAACTCTTGTCAAGTCAACTTGCAGCTCAGTGTGACCAGAGGACATCGAAAAGGACTTTTGGTTTCCTTTTTAAGGAAAGATCTACTTACTATAGTAATGTAAGGCACATTTGTTATAAAAACAAAACAAGGAAAAATATAAAATAAAAAGGCAACTTTCCCTACAAACCCCACCTACACCTGCCACCAGATAAAGAATTGACGGCCTTTGCTAAACATCCCCTGGGCGTCTGTGAGTACATACACAAAGTGAGCATGTGTGTGTGTATATATATATTATTTTATTTATTTATTTGAGAGAGAGGATGAGGAGTGTGGGAGGGAGGGGCAGAGGGAGAGGGAGAAGCAGACTTCCTGCTGAGCAGGGAGACCGATGCAGGGCTCGATCCCAGGACCCCGAGATCATGACCTGAGCTGAAGTCAGACACTTAACCAACTGAGCCACCCAAGTGCCCCTACATATATATATATATATATATTTTTTTTTTTTTTTACAAATGTGTATTGTATTCTACAGTTTGCTCTCATTTAATGATGTACCTCAGAAGTCGCTGAACATATGCATAGATCTATCTTCTTTTGAAAGAGCTGCTTAGCTTCTGGTTGCAACCTAAGTAAATTATCTAATTCCTTACTGATGGATCTGTAGGTGTTTCTACATTTTGCGGGGGGGGGGTGGCTATTGCCCACAATGTGCAACACAGACCTTTTCAGTCTTCTCTCGATGAGGGTGGGAGTGGAGAACTTGGAGGCCCTGGTCCCTGGTGGTGAAGGTCACGATCAGCACCAAAGCCACAAAGGACAGGGAAGCTGGGGCACCACAATTCAGCTTGGCCTCCTTTGTTTGCTGGAGGCTCTAAATGATTCCTTTTATTGCTGCAAAAGCCTCAACCAGTTTTTATTAGCACGTGGCTTTGAAATCCAGCAATGATTTCCCAATTTCCTCAAAGGTTCCTATGGACTGTATGGAGCCCATTCCAGCCTTTCTGGATCACCAATGGAAACCAAATGACCCACTGAGAATAATTATTCTTCAAGCCTCAAGCCCATCTATCAACCCACCTATGACAGAACCAGACCCCTCAGTGACGTCAGCTCGCTGACCTGCTGGCCTCCCGCTCGTCAATAGGAAGTGGTGCATGACTGGTCTTGAAATTTCTTCAGGGTGAAAGAGCTAAACGGCCATAAACCTTACCTTAATTAGTCACTGAATACACTAACCATGCACATTCATTTTAGAGCTTCCCAGTTTATGGGTTTGCACTCCATTTACTTTTCAAAGCCCATCCTGTTGAATATGAAATTTAGCACAAGCCAAGACTTCTCAGCGACTGACATCAATACTGATTTGGAAGCAAAACTAAAGAATTACAGATCCCATGCCAGCATGGCGGATTGAGGGGAAAATCTACTTTCCGTCTTTCCCAGGAAATGATCTGGTTGGACACTTCTTGAATTCTTACCAAAACATGTTACTATGCATTTCTAAAACACATTTCTGGGGTGCCTGGGTGGCTCAGTCAGTTAAGCATCTGTCATTGGTTAAGCGTCTGCCTTCGGCTCAGGTCATGATCCTGGGGTCCTGGGATCGAGCCCCACATCGGGCTCCCTGCTCAGCAGGGAGTCTGCTTCTCCCTCTCCCTCTGCTGCTCCCCCTGCTTGTGCTATCACTCACTCTATCAAATAAATAAATAAAATATTTTTAAAAAATAAAGGAAATAAATAAAATGTATTTCTAGAAAGTACTTTTTCTGTTTTTTGTTTTTAGTGAACTTCTGTAGTTCAGCTTTATAGCAAGGACGATTTCATGGACTAGTCAAATGAGCCTCTAAGTTCCTACCTCACATGAGCAAGACAGCTGCAAGGAGGCTGCAAAGATGAGTAAGACAAGATCCCTGTCCTGAAGGACCTTGGACTTCAGTGAGCACCTCAGTAAGATTCACACACGCCATTACCACACAGCAGAGGAAGAAATACATTTCGTGCGCTTTAAGAGGAAAAAAAAAAGAGGAGTGAAGCAAGAAATTTCAGGTTACGTTCAGATCAAGGAAGATTTTCGTAGGAGAGAAGGAATTTGAGATGGCCCGTGAAAGATGAGCAGGACTTAAACGAGGTGGGGGGAGCTCTGCAGGAAGCCTGCTTCTCCCTCTCCCACTCCCACTGCTTGTGTTCCCTCTCTCACTGTCTCTCTCTGTTATATAAATAAATAAAGTCTTTTAAAAAACAAAAAGAAAACAGCAAGCGGTGGGATATCAGCTGAATGAATCCGAGCATGCCCCATTTAAAAGCAGGCAATAAACACTGTGCAAACTGAACAAACGTTCTGATGGGCAGACTTTGTCCTTCAAGAGATGCCAGTCTACAACAAGAGAAGCGAATGGGGGCATTTCAGGAAAGGGCAATGATGAAACCAATGGCAAAGAGGTTGGCAAGAGCAGATGATGCTTCAAGAAGAGTAACTAAACCAGTATGTCTAGAGCACCCCCAAAAAGGGGAAAGGGGGTGAGGGTGGGGAAAGGGAAGAAGGAAAACAAGCCGACGGGAAAAAGGAAGGCCTACACTGTCTCAGGTACACTCAGCAACTGCCTAAGGTAGGCATTATTATTCCTGGTGGGTTTTTTTTTTGTTGTTTTCTTTTAAAGATTTTATTTGAGAGAGAGAATGCATGGAGGGGATGGGGCAGAGGGATAGAGAGAAGCAGGCTCTGCACTGAGCAAGGAGCCCGATGCGGGGCTCGATCCCAGGACCCCGAGATCATGCCCTGAGCCGAAGGCAGACGCTCAACCAACTGAGCCACCCAGGCGCCCCTATTATTTCTGTTTTAAAGAAAAATAAAATTCAGATACAAAGAGGTAGGTAAGTCGCCCAAAGCCACATAGTGGAAGAGGCAGTGAACAAACCCAAACTTGCCTATTTCTAAAACTTCTTTTCAGGGCATCTGGGTGGCTCAGTTGGTTAAGTGTAGGACTCTTGATTTCGGCTCCAGTCACAAAACGGAGCCCCATGTCGGGCTCCGCACTCAGCTCCTGCTCGCTCTGTCTCTGTCTCAAATAAATAAATAAAATCATGATGTCATACTGGGTGGTATGAGTTAAGGTAGATATGAAAAGCAGAGGCCGATTGTGAGGGTCCTTGAATGGCAAACCAATTCAGTCCATAAAAAATGTATCTGTAGCAAATCAAATATTTCAAGTCTTCTGCTATACACAGGGTCCATTTGTTATGAATGGGGAACTTACACACATTTCATATGAAAGCCATGCTGCTCTTACAGTGACCGGCTCTCCTCCCTTCCTCCTCTTCCCTCTTCCCTGTCCCCAACTCTAAGCAAATCAAGCAGTGCTTGCCTTCAAACTGCTCGCCTTTGAATCCTGAGTCTGCCACCACAGAGGAAGTTATCTAGCCTCTCTGTGCCTCAATGTCCTCATCCTTAAAATGGGGATGATAACAGAGGCAACATCACGCATAATTGTGCAGTGCTCAACATAGATTAAGCACTCGATGTGAGATGTTCATTTCAATGGAACCAAAAATCCCACCTAGTTACAAATACTGAAAAGAAGGGGAGTCTTAGTGATAGTCCCAAAGTGAGAAAAGGGAAAGCCACAAATGTGGGTAAGAATTTGCACCAAGAAGTAGATTGGTGCTGTGGCAAACATGGCCAGGTGCTTCCCAATGACCATTCTCCCCTTCTTCTTCAGTAAAGAGAAACTCAGCGGTTAGCCGAGCAGCTTCAACACCGAATACTACATTGCCCAGGCTCCCTTGCAGCTAGGTGAAGTCAGGCACCTAAATTCGAGAGTAAGATGTAAGCAAACACATTACATGAAACTTTTAGGAAGTCTCCTGGAAAGACAGAGGACACCGCCATTCCCCTTTCTGTGTCCATTCTTCGGCCCGGAAAATGGAGGTGACAGCTGGAACTCCAGCAGCAGCCCTGGATTCCGGTGATGGGAATGACTCCAAGATGACTCCAGAGGGCAATAAAATTTAACAACGGATTTATAGCTAATGTGAACTTTGCTTTTTGTAGAAATGTAAATGTGTTAAGATTGTTCAATGGCGTAGTACAAATGATCTTGTAAAATTTTTTCCCAGGAAAATGTTATGACAAGGGGCTCAGTTGGTAGCGCATGTGACACTTGATCTCAGGGTCGTGAGTTCGAGCCCCACATTGGGTGTGGAGCCTACTTAAAAAAATAAATTAAAAATAAATGAAGTCAACTGAACAGAAAAAAAAATTTTTTTTTAAGTTTTATCACCTCACACCTGTCAGAATGGCTAAAATCAACAACACAAGAAACAACTGGTGTTGGCAAGGATGTGGAGAAAGGAGAGCCCTCCTACACTGTTGGTGGGAATGCAAACTGGGGCAACCACTCTGGAAAACAGTACGGAGCTTCCTCAAAATGTTAAACTAGAACCACCCTACAACCCAATAATTGCACTACTAGGTATTTACATAAAGGATACAAAAATACAGATTCAAAGGGATACATACACCCCAATGTTTATAGCAGCATTATCTACAATAGCCAAACCTTGGAAACAGCCCAAGTGTCCATCAACTTATGAATGGATAAAGAAGATGTGGCATATATATACAATGGAATATTACCATAAAAAATGAACAAAATCTTGCCATTTGCAATGACGTGGATGGAGCGAGAGAGTATTATGCTAAGCAAAACAAGTCAGTCAGAGAAAGACAAATACCATATGATTTCACTCATATGTGGAATTTAAGAAAGAAGACAAATGATCATAAGGGGAAAAAAAAAAGAGAGAGAGACAAACCAAGAAACAGACTCTTAACTACAGAGAACAAACTGATGGACACCAGAGGGGAAGGGGTGGGGGGATGGGGGAAATAGGTGAAGGAGATTAAGGAGTGTACTTGTCCTGATGAGCACTGGGTGTTGTATGGAATTGTTGAATCACTATATCATACACTTGAAACTAATATTACACTGTATGTTATCTAACTGGATAACTGGAATTTAAATAAAAACTTAAATAAACAAACTCAACTGAACAGAAAAAAATTTTTTTAAAGAAAATGTTATGACAAGATATAAACAGTATCAGGATACTGGATTCATCAACCTATTCCCTCCCTTTACTTACCATGATCTAGAAGTATCTATCTTCCCATTTTACAGATGCAGAAGCTAGGGCCCAGAGAGGCTTAGTGACCTACCTTCCATCAAACAGCAGTTTAAGTAGCAATGTCAGGATTTGAACCTGGGCAGTCAGATCGCCAAGTTCCTAACCAATACTCTATGTGGCTGCTTTGTGAAAATTAAGATCTTGCTTTGTTCACCACTGGTATTCTCAATGCCTAGCACAAGGCCTCAAAATAGTGAAAGCTCAATAAATACGTTTTAAATGAAGAAAAGGATGACTGAGCAAAAAAGAACAAAGGACGGGAAAATTAGAGGACACTGCATTTCACTTCAGGTACATCACAATCTGGGCTTCAAGCCACGTTCTTCTAGAGGTGATAGAGGATTTAGGGATCTCTAATAGTGTGGATCTAGATCCTACAAACAAGGCTCTGCAAGAACACCTTGTGGTGGAGCAAACAAGAGGAGGATTCCCTGCTACAAATGCCGAGTCACAAACTCGAGAGTGCTCAGAGATGTTACAGCGTTTGTCAATAGAATCATCTCACCTTTCTTTTGGGACAAGAGGAGACCCTTCTTGGTCCCAATGGACTAGCTTTTTTTCTTTCTTTTTATTTTTTTTTTAAGATTTTATTTATTTGAGAGAGTGAGAGAGAGAGCACAAGCAGGGGGAGCAGCAGGGGGAGAGGGAGAAGCAAGCTCCCTACCGAGCAGGGAGCCCCACATGGGGCTCGACCCCAGGACTCTGAGATCATGACCGGAGCCCAAGGCAGACGCTTAACAGACTGAGCCACCCAGGTGCCCCAGACTAGCTTTTTTCTAAGTAAACTCCATCCCCCAATGTGGGGCTCAAACTCACAACCCCAAGATCAGGAGTCACATGCTCTACCAGCTGAGCCAGCCAAGTGCCCCACCAATGGACTAACTTTAAGAGTTAAAGTTAAGAGTTTATAAGAGCTATTTCTATCTAGAACTCAGCAATGAAAGGGGAATGTGGGTGGCTCAGTGGGTTGAGTGTCAGACTCTTCATTTTGGCTCAGGTCATGATCTCGCGGTGGGAGGATCGAACCCTGCACTGGGCTCCACGCTCAGTGCGGAGTCTGCTTAAAGATTCTTTCCCCCTCCCTCTTCTCCTCTCCCAGCTCACACTCTCTCTCTAAAATAAATAAATAAATAAAATCTTAAAAAAAAAAGAACTCAGCAATGGAAGTTACCATCTCAACCTGATTCCTGAGGCAACTTTTAGGAGATGAGCATTGACTCTGGTTGATCAGGATCACCGGTTAAACCAGAAATGTAAAAACACTTCCACTCTTTCCCATCTCTTTTGCTTTGTTCAGGAAAACAGAAAATTTTCATCCAGAGTTAACACAGTGACAACTACAAACTCAGGGGAGTAATAGCACCTTCGGATCCCCACAGCTGAGGAAAGGGAGTAAATGGAGTCCCACTGTCATCTCAGCTGCCACCCTGACCTTCAAGGAGCCAGGGACCTTTGGTTCTTTGTTTCAAGAGAAAGAAACACTCTTAGGAGGGGAAAAGAGACTTCACTTTGTCAAGTAGGAAAAAGAAACTGTTTTACATTCAGGGTTCACACTATATTAAAATTTTCAAATACTCCTGTTTTCTAAGAACACCTTCACAACATTTATAGAAGGTCCAACTATGCATTTAATCCTCTTATGCAGGAATTTAAGAAAGAAAATAGACGAACATATCAGAAGGACGAAAAGAAAAAAAGGAGAGAGGGAAACAAACCATGAGAGACTTTTTTTTTTTTTAGAGAAGATGTCATTAGTAGTCAAGGACTTTTTTTTTTTTTCTGAGGTTGGGCAGGGGCAAAGGGAAAGGGAGAGTGAATCTTGGGCATGGAGCCTGCCGCAAAGCTCAATCTCACAACCCTGAGATCCTAACCTGAGCCAAAATCAAAAGTTGGACACTTAACAGACTAAGACACCCACGCGCCCCCTCTAGGAGACTCTTAACTATAGAGAACAAAGTGAGGGTTGATGGAGGGAGGTCAGTGGGGGGGTGGGCTAGATGGGTGAGGGGTAGCAAGGAGGGCACCCGTTATGACAAGCCCTGGGGGCTGTAAGTGATGAATCACCGAATTCTACTCCAGAAACCAATATTGCAGTGTATGTTAACAAACTAAAATTTAAATTAAAATAATAAATAAACAAACCTCTTACGCACTCAGGCTCTCCTAGTGGTCTGAGTGACCTTGGACCTGAGATGGAAAGAGCCTTTTCCATAATAATAATGGCTTCTCTCTAAGGAAGCATTTTCCCTGCCATTTGCATTTAAGAAAGCTCCTTCTTCACACCCTCCTGAATGTTGGCCACTTTATTCCCTATCAGTCCAGGAGTTTGTAAGACTCTTCGAAGGCACATGCCTCCCAAAATTTCACATATGAAATATGAGCACTAAGTAAAGATACTAATTACACAAGCCACATGTCAAGACCTTTACGGTTATATGAGCAGCAATTCAATATGGCGCCTTCCTTGCATTATCTTCACACAAACACACTACTCTCACAATGCACAGTTTCTGTGGCAAAGTGGCTACAGAACCGGAAACAATGAACAACCAGAACTCACCAGGACTTTATTGGGGTTAAAACTGGTCTCATCTGACCTGAAATCTCAGCAATGGAGAACAACAGAATCTCAAACGGAGCAAAAAAAGCTCAGGAGGTGATGCCTAGCATCCTCTGTCACAAATAGGAGTTTTAACAAACGTTTCCATATTGACAAAATTTGAACGTGCTTGTTTTTCGAAGAATGGTGTCTATACCACTGGACTTCAAATATTCCATCCCATTGTTTCCTTAAGCACACTGGAATTTGTCAGCCCATGTGTCCTGACTTGCAATTGGAAAATATGGTCACCACATTGATAGAGAGTTTGAACTATGCTTGGCAGCTGTTACATTAGCTCTAAAGAAAGATGAGAGCAGAATAAAAACATACCACAAATTTGCCACTGAGAAGCTGATAAAATGCAGAAAGGACTGGGGTTTTTCCCATGGCTACAAATATGCAAACCATGCTTGGCTCAGCGAAGACTTGAGATACAGCATCACTGTGTAAACCACCCCTCAGCAAAAAGAGGACATTCACCTTACTCAGAAGGCAAAGGAGTTTGTGAATTGGTCTACTTCGGGCGCCATGACCAGGACCATAGGTATTTCTCTCCTATCAAGGGTCTAATTCAGCTTCAGCATCGTTCTGGAACAAGGGCCATCAGGAAGGGGATACCTCAGTATTCAAAGGCAAAGACAAATCATTTGGAAATGCACCCTGTTGATAACAAAGCAAAGCTTAGCCACATCTTCGTATAAAACATCTGTATCACGACCAAGGTTGTTTTCATCCAGAGATGAAACACTATTTCATGTCAGTGAATTTTTTACAGACCTAAAGCCACTGGCAAAATGCGAGGTACATGGCAGGGCTGAGCGGATAAAGGGAAAAATACAATAGAAACAAAAAGTCAAGGAAAAAAATGAGAGGGGGCACCTGGGTGGCTCAGTCGGTTAAGTGTCTGCCTTCAGCCATGATCTCAGGGTCCTGGGATCGAGCCCTATGTCAGTCTCCTTGCTCAGTGGGGAGTCTGCCTCTTCCTCTCCCTCCGCCCATGTGTGCACAAGCACTCTCTCCTCTTTCTCAATTAAATAAATAAATAAAATTTGAAAATAAATAAAAAATGGGGGCACCTGGGTGGCTCAGCCGGTTAAGCATCTGCCTTGGGCTCAGGTCATGATCCCAGGGTCCTGGGATCGAGCCCCGCATCGGGCTCCCTGCTCGTCTGCTTCTCCCTCTCCCTCTGCCTGCCACTCTGCCTACTTGTGCTCTCTCTGTGAAATAAATTAATAAATAAAATCTTTAAAAATAAATAAACAGGGGCGCCTGGGTGGCTCAGTCGTTAAGCGTCTGCCTTCGGCTCAGTCATGATCCCGGGGTCCTGCTCATCTGCTTCTCCCTCTCCCACTCCCCCTGCTTGTGTTCCTGCTCTCGTTATCTCTCCCTATCAAATAAATAAAATATTTTTTAAAAATAATAAAATAAATAAAATCTTTAAAAATAAATAAAACAGGGCGCCTGGGTGGCTCAGTTGGTTAGGCGACTGCCTTCGGCTCAGGTCATGATCCTGGAGTCCCGGGATCGAGTCCCGCATCGGGCTCCCTGCTCAGCGGGGGGTCTGCTTCTCCCTCTGACCCTCTTCCCTCTTGTGCTGTCTCTCATTCTCTCTCTCAAATAAATAAATAAAATCTTTAAAAAAAAAATAAATAAATAAATAAATAAATAAATAAATAAATAAAACAAATGAACATAAATAAGTATAAAAATAAAATTTCAGGGGATTGCTAATCTATACTCAAGAACCCTATTCTACTCTGAGATCTAAGTAGAGAGAAACAGAAAAAAACAACCTCCAAAGGAGCTTTTTTTTTTTTTAAGATTTTATTTATTTATTTGACAGAGAGAGAGACACAGCGAGAGAGGGAACACAAGCAGGGGGAGTGGGAGAGGGAGAAGCAGGCTTCCCGCGGAGCAGGGAGCCCGATGCGGGGCTGGGATCAAGACCTGAGCCAAAGGCAGACACTTCATGACTGAGCCACCCAAGCGCCCCTCCAAAGGAGCTTTTAATAAAAGTAAACAATAATATCATTCGATGACTGGATATATACATATATATATCTCTGAAGAAAACAAAAACACTGAGTCAGAAAGATATCTGCACCACGTTCAGTGCAGTATTATTGACAGTAGCCAAGATATGGAAACAACCTAAGGGTCCATCAACAGATGAATGAATAAAGAAAATGTATATATACACACACATACGTACAATGAAATATTATTCAGCCTTAAATAAATGAAATCTTGCCATTTGCAACATGGATGGACCTTGAGGGCATTATGCTAAGGGAAATAAGTCCGACAGAGGAAAGACAAATACAGTATGATCTCACGTCTATGTGGAATCCACAAAAAGAAAAAAACAACCCAGCTCCTAGACAGAGAACAGACTGGTGGTTACCAGAGGCAGGAGGTGGGTGGAGTGTAAAATGTGTGAAGGTGGTCAAAGGTGCAAACGTCCGGGAATAAAATCAATGTCATGGGGATGTAATGTACATCATGGTGACTATAGCTAACAATGCTGTAATTACAAAATTGAAAGTTGCTAAGAGAGTGATCTTACAAGTTCCCACCGCAAGAAAAAAACATGCTGTAACTATGTGTGATGATGAGCATTAACTACGCCTATTGTGGTGATCATTTCACAATACATGTGAATATTGAATCATTGTTTTATACATCTAAAACCAATATAATATAGGGGCACTTGGGTGGCTCAGTCAGTTAAGCATCTGACTTTTTTTTTTTAAGATTTTATTTATTTATTTGACAGAGAGAGACACAGTGAGAGAGGGAACACAAGCAGGGGGAGTGGGAGAGGGAGAAGCAGGCTTCCTGCGGAGCAGAGAGCCCCATGCAGGGCTCCATCCCAGGACCCTGGGATCATGACCTGAGCCGAAGGCAGACGCTTAATGACTGAGCCACCCAGGCGCCCCAAGCATCTGACTTTTGATTTCAGCTCAGATCATGATCTCAGGGTCACAGGATCGAGCCCCACGATGGGCTCCACATTCAGCAAAGAGTCTGCTTCTCTCCTTCTCCCTTTCCCTCTGCCCCTACCCCTGCGTGCACTCTCACTCTCTATCAAATAAATGAATACATAAATCTTTAAATAAATAAAATCTTTAAAAAAATAAAATATGTTCTATGGCAATTATACCTCAATAAAAATATAAAACAATGGCTTTCATCAGCATGAAAGGAAAATCTTTTAACCCATCCATGATTCCTGGCCCACATTCCTATTCCTGCCAATGTGCCCCATAAGTGTAACCATGCTGTGTTCTCAAACGTGTGATATTCTACACATACCTTAAGTTTTTCTGGAAGGATCCGTGGGACAGCTTAAAGAGGTGTTATTAGCAACTCCCGTCATGCTTGAAACATCCTTTCTCCCTTCAGCTGAACTTACTAACTCTGAATAGTTAACCAGTCTCTGGATTCTGTAGGACTAATGAAATTACTCCCAGTGGTGACCTCTTTAAACCAATTACTGAAGTCCAAAGCAATCAAAATATCTTACATACACACCTCACACTTCAATTATATGTTCCCACCTGGTGATAGAAAGTTCAGGTCACTGGGACCTGAGGCTCTCCAAAGCCTTTGATTCCTGAGTCAGGAAGGACACTCATCCTCACAGGCCAAACAGGGATCTTAAGGTTCTAGAATCCTCCATCTGTGATATCATTAGAGCTATGATGTTTGTTAATCATCACCTCTAGGCTAAGTAGACATTCAAAGCTTGAACATCTTTAACATTTTATGGTCCAGGACACTAAGATGGGCCCATCACACAAACTATTTTCCACATTTACATAAACCAGTTAAAAATAATCACATATGGTGATGAATCCTAAATAGTGCTCCATAATGAATAAGGGCCATTTCAAGAACACAACAAAGTGAGGGAGCACTCTCAAGTCTTCTAAGTATTTCGTGACCCCCAGTATGCTGGACAGGCCTCACCAATCTGGTGCCGCAGAGCAATCATGTACTTAAAAGTCAGATGGGGGGGCGCCTGGGTGGCTCAGTCAGTTAAGCAGCTGCCTTCAGCTCAGGTCATGATCCCAGGGTCCTGGGATTGAGCCCCACGTCGGGCTCCTTGCTCAGCCAGGAGCCTGCTTCTCCCCTGCCTGCCATTCCCCCTGCTTGTGCTTGCTTTCTGTCTCTCTCTCTCTGTGTCAAATAAATAAATAAATAAATAAACCTTAAAAAAATAAAAAAAATAAAAGTCAGATGGGTCCAGGGGCACATGGCTGGTTCAGTCTAAAGAGCATGTGACTCTTGATCTTGGGGTTGTGAGTTCGAGCCCCATGTCAGGTGTAAAGGTCACTTAAATAAATAAAACTTAAATTAAAAAAGTCAGCTGGGTCCAGGTTCAAATCCCAGTTCTGTTACTTCTTCCCCATGTCATCTGGTCAAGTCACTCAACCTCTGAGATTCCATTTTTCTCATTCGTAAAAAGGAGATATTGAAAACAGTAATAGCCATATTAATGGGTTTTAGGAGTGACATGAATATAAAGTCTATAAAGCACAAGGCACTCCAGAAATTCTACAGACGAGACAATCAAGTGTGACATTGTGGTTCAAAGGGGCAGGTACTCAAGGGTAATAGGTTACATGCTGGTGTTGCATTGGTTAATTTCTATTTAGCGTAGCTGGCGTCAGCAAGGAGATTAAAGCTTCCCAATAACCTCGACACTGGCACTCACACAGACTCATAAATGAAGGTCTCTTCAATGCCCACACCATCGTAAAGGTCAGAGATTCAACATCTTCCAAGGCCAGGGTCCATTTAGGAGCTAATGCCAGCACAATCTTCTGTATTTTTTTTTAAAGATTCATTTATTTTAGAGCCAGAGAGTACAAGCGGGGGCGGGGAGGCAGCAGAAAGGGAAACAAGCAGACTCCGTGCTGAGCGGGGAGCCCGATGCAGGACTCAATCCCACAGCCCTGAGATCAAGACCTGAGCCGAAATCGAGTCGGATGCTCCACCGACTGAGCCACCCAGGCGCCCCCAGCACAATGTTCCTTAAGCCTGACAGTTCCACCTTCTCTGAAAACAAAATCCAGAAGGATTTTCTTACCTTTTTTATCTAGCTGGGACCAACCCGCCGAGGCACATTCAGGAATGAACCAATCTCGTTACAATAAAGTAACAGAGTAGAGGTTTCACAGTCCCATGTGCAATGTCCATGCTCAGGTCCGTAATCAATTCAAGCTCTTTTTCTTTTGCAAATGCTACGAGGAATTAGTAGTTCTCTTCGGGCCTCTGCATAAAACAAAGGGGAGCTAACTTGATCCAAACCCAAAATGCTTCAGAGCAAGTAACAAGTGCAAAAGCCTTGCAAAGCCACTGTTTCCCTTGGCCAGAATCTAGGAAGATGGATAAGAAGCCTCGGGCCACCATACCCGAGACTCAGTCTGGTGTCTCCACAATGTTTGTGTTTCCCTGGGTATGTACCAGCTGCCGGTACATGGGTGGCAATCCTTGGCATTCAGAGAATAATTCCATTCCACTTCAAAGTTCGATCCAAGCTCTGCTAATCCTGTATGTTGCCCTATTCAATGAACATTTGCTAAGCAGTATAATTTAATGAACATGGGGTTTGGAGTCCAATAAACCCAGCTTCCAGTCCTAACTGCCACACACCAGTTGTCACATAACCACTAGGGGAGAAAGGACAAACTGGGGCATTGAAACCAACTAAAGACCATAGGCACACATGGGCCTGATTTCTTCATCTAAATGGTGAGTAACAGCTTCAAAGAGTTGTCTTCATGTAGCACAGGGCCTGCTGTAGAAGCATTCAATAAATGGCAACAGGTAACATTTCAATTTAAAAAAGATAAAAGCAGGGCTGCCTGGGGGGCTCAGGTCAGGATCTCAGGGTCCTGGAATCGAGCCCCGTGTCGGACTCCCTGCTCAGCGCGGAGTCTGCTTCTCCCTCTGCCCTTCCCCCCACGTGTGCGCTCGCACTCTCTCTCTCTCAAATAGTAAAATTTTAAAAAATTTTTTAAAAATAAAAATAAAGATAAAAGTAGAAGTTAAATCTTTTAACCAAAAAGAGCAAATAGTATTTACCAAGTGTCCACTACATGCCAGGCACTATTCTAAGTGCTTTATAGGTAAAAAAGATATTTGAGATACAGAGAACAGAGGATTATGTAAACTCTATAACAAGAAAATAGTAATAAATACCGAGTGAGTGCTTAGTGTCCTGCACTATTATTTTTTTTTAAGGTTTTTAAGTAATCTCTACACCCAATGTGGGGCTCGAACTTACAACCCTGAGATTAAGAATCACATGCTCAGGGGGCACTGGCTCAGTCAGCAGAACCTGCGACTCTTACTCTCAGGATCGTGAATTCAAGCCCTATGTTGGGTATAGAGATTACTTAAAAATAAAATCTTAAAAAAAAAAAAAAAGTCAGATGCTCTACCTAATGAGCCAGCCAGGCGCCCCTGCCCTGTACTGTTCCAAAAACATATAAGGACTTTTTAAATCTTCAAACCACCCTACGAGGTGGGTACTGATATCCCCATTTTACAGATGAGTAAATTGAGGCTCAGAAAATTAAGTAAACTGGGGCGCCTGGGTGGCTCAGTCGTTAAGCGTCTGCCTTCAGCTCAGGTCATGATCCCAGGGTCCTGGGATCGAGCCCCGCATCGGGATCCCTGCTCAGCGGGAAGCCTGCTTCTCCCTCTCCCACTCCCCCTGCTTGTGTTCCCTCTCTCGCTGTGTCTCTCTCTGTCAAATAAATAAATTAAAAAAAAAATTAAGTAAACTGGCACAGGGTCATGTGGCTGAAAACTGGCATAGCTTCCCCTCAAAACCAGGTAGTCTGACTTCAGAACACACGAGACTTCTGAGCATGGGCTGTGTCCACCTCTTCTCCAACCCCATTCCTGTTTATTTAAAGCCGCTCCATTGTAGTTTGGGGTGGAGAAGAACCACAATGCAACTCAGATTGTCATAACAGATACCATTTCCTGAGCTCCTCTTGTGTGACGTATACTGTGCTCGGGTGTTTTATAGGTTATATTCAATTGTCACATCAATAATGTGAGCTGACTACTAATGTTCATAGATTCTAACAATGGGGCTGCCCCAAATCACACAGCTAGGTTTCCTGCTCTCCACAAACCTAAATTTATCTGGGGCGCCTGGGTGGCGCAGTCGGGTGAGCCTCCCAACTCTTGATTTTGACTCAGGCCTTGATCTCAGGGTCATGAGATCAAGCCCCAGGTTGTGATCCGGCCTCAGCAGGGAGTCTGCTTCTCTGTTCCTCCCTCTCCCTCTGCTCCTCCCTCCCGCCTGCGCGCGCGCGCGCGCGCGCGCGCACACACACACACACACACGGGCGGGCATACGAGCTCGCTTTCTCTCTCCCTCTCTCAAATAAATGAATAAATCTTTAAAAAAACAAAAACAAACATACATTTATCTGACTCCAAGCTACACATTCTTAGAATTCTCATGCTGATCCCTTAGTCACCCATCCCCACCCTCCACCCCCCAGAGCAAATGGTCATTAACTAGGACAGATAGGTATTTTTTGATTCCTGTCTTAATATACTTTCCGCTTTAAGAAATTTCTAGCCACTGGGCACCTGGGTGGCTCAGTCGTTAAGCGTCTGCCTTCGGCTCAGGTCATGATCTCAGGGTCCTGGGATCGAGCCCCACATCGGGCTCCCTGCTCCCTGCTCGGCGGGCAGCCTGCTTCTCCCTCTCCTGCTCCCCCTGCTTGTGTTCCCTCTCTCGCTGTCTCTCTCTCTGTCAAATAAATAAATAAAATCTAAAAAAAAAAAAAAAAAAGAAATTTCTAGCCACTGAACACAAAAATAGAGTAGTATCTTGTCTTCATCTGAAAAGCCCTTTTTTTCTTGCCTTTATTTTAAACAGGAGCGGCCCTCAGCCATCAGGGGACATTGAATGCTGCTCCCAAGAGATCTTGAAAGCTTCTGTACAGACCTGAGGCTGAAGGAATCAAGCTTCCTTCTTAGCCTCCATTTACGAAGTGCCACGTGTCCCTTGTAGCCTCATAAATTCTGACCTAATAAACCTGCCCCATGCTTACAGACAAAATTCACTCTCTTCCCAGGACAGACAGAGCAGGGGCCCCAAAACATGAGATGTGGGTACGGTGCGTGTGTATGGTGCGGGGCGGGGGATGTTTATGAACACCAGGAGTACTTGAAATATGGAAAGAACCTGGAAAAAATAGCTCTTTGGACAGTAATTCACCCAACTAAAATGGTTTAGAGTGGCTGAATAGCCTGGAAGGCAAGCCTTTAAATGCACTGGGTATTGGGTAGCATGGAAACCAAATAAAGTTTGGGTTTTGTTTTTTTTCGTTTTTTTTAAGTAGGGCCCAACACAGGGTTTGAACTTAAAACCATGAGATCAAGACCTGAGCTGAGATCAAGAGTCGGATGCTTAACTGACTGAGCCACCCAGGTGCCCCCAAAGAAAGTATTTTTCAACTCAACAGAGAAAGCAATTATCACTTTGTATCTTAACTAGTTCAGCTAATGGATTTCTTTTTTTAATCTCCAGGGTCTGGAAGCCCAGAACCCACAATCTTCAAATGAATCCTGTTATTTCCAGTTGTCATCTGTCTTAGTACTGAGGTGAGTACAAGATCAGACCTCAGGAATGCGGAGTTCTAATCAAAGCCTTGTTGCTGACTCATCAAATGGCCACAGGGAAGTAGCCTAAGGTCCTTGCTCCAGAGTGTTCAGTGTTAGCAACAGTCAGAACATAGGTGAGCTCAGCAGGTGAAACCTGCCTGTTGTCAGGCTAAGAAGAAGCAAAGAGGGGCGCCTGGCTGGCTCAGTAGGAAGAGCCGGCGGACTCTCGATCTTGGGGTTGCAGGGTCGAGCCCCATGTTGGATGTAAAGATGACTTAAAAATAAAAATCTTAAAAAAAAAAAAACAGAATAACTAGTAGAAATAAGCTACTGTGAAGTCCAAAGTGGGGCTCCCCTCCCTGTGTAGTTCAAAAGAATCCCCTTTTCCTTACTCCTACCAGCAGGAAAAGTGGGCTAGTTTAATCAAGAACATGGATCTTGGCAAGCACGTTAGAGAGAGAATGTATATTATTTTTCTTCTTTGGGGAGAGTAAGCTTACTAAAAAATAGAAGGCAGATGCCTCAGTGTCGTAGTTAATACTGAGGGCTATTCTAGAAGTATCTATTGATACCCAAAATAGACACCGAATAAAGGCTCTCAGCAGAGGCTGTGACCTCAGAGGGACCCTCCAATCCATGTCTTTAAATTCTCTGCTCTTCTACTCAAAACTGTTGAATGAACAAACAATAAGATTATCCCATTTACCCTACTTAGAAAAGGGACCTCATAGAGCAAAGAAGTGATTTACAGGTTTTTGGAAACACAAGTGCTCCTAAATTGGGGGTAACAAAATAGCTATAGATCAATAAGGTAGACACTGCTAGCAAATACTTGCATCAGAGATGTGGGTGGGATTCTTGGCTTTGCCAACTTACTTGGTAGTTGAGCAAGTCACAAGCCCTTGGAGGTGATCAGTTTCCTGCCATCTATTTCATATTACTGTTGAATCTATCATTTAACTAAAAATGTTTGAATGCTATATCCCAGATACTGCAGAAACCCTATCATGACATTGTATCTTCCTCAATGAAATAGCTCCCACTTATTGAGCACTATTTTGTTGCAGGTATTATGCTAGAAGCTCTTTAGAACATCCCTCAGAAATTGGCATTACCATATTCATTTGACATGGAAATAGGTTTCTGAGAGGCTGAATAGCTTGCCCAAGGTCACACACCTTGCAAGTGTCAGAGCTGGGATTTCAATCCAGAACAGTCTGACTTGTACTCTTTCCACCCCACCACACTGGCCATTTGTGACGTGGCTATTAGCCAGATGGCTTTTTTGTTTCCTATCAAGCATACAAGTGGCTAACAAGGTATTTTTTGCCCTAGCAGGCTTCTGAAAAAGACAACACATCTTCGTTAACTAAGCCCTGGCACAATGCAATCTGTCCGAGTTATCCCCTTTATGAAGGTTGAAAGCGAAGAGGACGAAAATAGTTCTAGGCAAAAAGGGCACATCAGCCCCATCACAGCCTGAGAAGATGACACATGCAGCATTTAGTACCAGTCGACAGAGACTTGGTGTGCACGGACTCTGGGACTCAGTGTCAGGCCAATTATGGATCGAAGGGACAAATGTGCTTCCATTTTTCCTTCAGGGATTATCACGAACACTTAGCATCACCGGTGACGGGGCAGTCCCGTCCTAATGTAGCATGAGCAGCAGTTTTCTGGATCACTTGTGTTGATGCAGGTCACTGGACAGAGAAACCTGAAAATTCTTTCTCGTGCACGTCACAGTCGCTACCCTGTGGTCCAGGTTTAAGCATTAACTCTTCATGGATTCATGTTCAGAACGCGGTAATATCTCCACTGCAGTAACTATGTAGTAAACAGAACCAAATACTGTATCAATGATTCAGAGACTGTGCCCATCAGCTCTTCATTAATTATAAAAGATCAGGGCTGAAGGGAAACTTGGAGCGCATCTGACCCAACTGTCACTTTACAGATGAGAAAACCAGAGCAGGGCACAGGCAAGTGACTTCCTCACAGTCAACAGGCATTGCTTACTACACACCGATAAATGAAAATCAGGAAAGGATGGGGACAGGGAGGAGACAAAGTTCCTCATCCTTCTTGATCGAATTTTTTTAAAAAACCCAGAGGAGGGGGGCGCCTGGGTGGCTCAGTTGAAGCGTCTGCCTTCGGTTCAGGTCATGATCCCAGGGTCCTGGGATCAAGCCCCGCATCAGGCTCCCTGCTCAGCGGGGAGCCTGCTTCTCCCTCTCCCTCTGCTGCTCCCCCTACTTGTGCTCTTTCTCTCTCTCACTCTAATGAACAAAATCTTTAAAAAATAATAAAAAATAAAAAACTCAGAGGTAAACACAAGTTATTTCATGATACAGCTGTAACCAACAAAAGAACTGAAAATAAAAGCACTCCTGATAGGGCCACAGACCAGCTATGTGACTTGCGTAAACTCCCTGGACCTCAGTTTTGTCATCTATAAAATGGGGATAACTGCTTTTGGCACAGCTCACTTCCTAAGGTCCTTATGGGGAACAAACAAGAGGAAATGTAGAAAATGGAAATAGTTCTCAGCCCCAAAGAGAGATGGTTTCTAGCAATTTCTCCAGCTCATTTATGTAATAGGGGTCCTGTTACAGCCCCCCAAAATCTACACTGGCTTCTGTCTCCTGACGGTCACCCAATACTGTGGTCTACTCTTTCTAGCCTCTGACTAGAAACACTTAAATCTTTGAGATAAAAATGCAATTAGAAATTTTCCAGCACCCAGAAGAATACCTCGCGTAGGCATGATTGCTCTGCAGCCCACTCAGTAACATGAGTAATGATCTTTAAGTTCTCTATCAGTCTCTCCCCTCTAATCAAGATCCTCTACCTGTTGAGGTTTCCTCTTTGGGGTTTGAGATTTCTTCTTCTAGAATGACTCACTGTGAAAGGAGAAAAAAAAAAAATCAACCCTGGTTTCCCTCTCTTTGTCAGAGGTGCTGAGTAGGGTATCAGTCAATGTAGGACAAATATCCTTCCCACTAAAGGGTTTTAATTCCAAGTTGGCAGAGCATCAGAAGCTGGTGGTGTGAAGAACAGTCGGTCATCTCAGGAATATGTTGTGTCCCTAACAAACAGTAGAAAAACATCATCTAGGCTTTCAAAGAAAAAAAAGAAAAAGATCATCTGTGCTCCTCTGTCCAGTATATATTATTCATGGGTCTGAAAGGAAACTGCCCATCTACCATCCCAGTGTCTGGAGATACGCATATATACCCACACACAGGCACACACAGACCATATGCACCAGGCATGCACCCTCCCCGGCTTGGTGAAAAAAAAACAAACAAACAACTTTCTGGCCCTCTGAAAGGATTTTGCATTAATGGATTGTGTAGTCCCACTAAGCAGAAAATCAGAGTGACATTTTTTAGAGAAATGCACACTTGTTCCAATTTTCTTGTCTAAATTACCCAAAGCCCCTACAGTCCTGATATGGTTCACTTAAAGATCATTACTCATGTTACTGAGTGGGCTGCAGAGCAATCGTGCCTACGCGAGGTATTCTTCTGGGTGCTGGAAAATGACAGGCGTTTGCTCTAGTACTGAATGTGATGAAATTAACTCAAGCTTGCAAAGTTCCATCAGCACCAAATAAGGGGAAGATATTTATCCTAACGCTGAAGTCGGGGAGGGGGAGAGGCAGAGGGTTGGGGACCTTAAGTGATTTGTAATTGAAAATGTTCCAGTCAGCAGCCAGGCTAAAGGTCCCATAAGATGTTGCTAACAATTAGCAACGTAGCCATGAGTAGCTGTGTTTAATAGAAACCACTATATGCAAATTAGAAGAGTTTACTAAATAAGGTCTGTCAATTTCTCCCAAATTATTTTATTTGACACAAAAGGCTATTTGTCATGTGTCACTGATAACAAAGATCAAATGCGCATCATTTTGAAAGAAACTGAAAGACTGCCTGAACACAGAGATGGAAAGGATTATTTTTAAAAAGTGAAGCAAAACCCAATTAAAAGCATCTTGTGCCTTATAATACTCCACAAAGAAGTGTCTAAGGTCTTAATCAGCTTTCCTCCTTATCTCTGGTAAAACAGGCTCGCAAAGTTTTCCGTGTCACTTCCACAAAGGCATTTGAAAAATATATGATCACCCACATGGAAGATGTGTAAGCTCATTTCCATCCTATTTGAGATGTATTGCCAGCAATGTGTGTTATGTTTGTATGTTTTGAGTAATAACTATGGAAAATTATGGAAGATGCTGTTAGGAAAATTGGTTCCATTAGATTAGGAAGGAATATTCTTCCAATATTTCTACAGGCAGAGGTCTAATATCCTAAGAAGCATGATTTACAAAATGAATTTTAAGTCATTTTAGTGGAAATTATTCTCTAAGCTGTGATGATATACTCTTTCATTTGGAATTCGATTCAGCTCCATTGTGTTCTTTTTTTAAGTTTATTTTTATTTAAGTGATCTCCACCCCCAAGGTGGGGCTTGAACTCAGGACCCTGAGACGGAGTCTCATGCTCCTCCATCAGAGCTAGCCAGGCGGCCCTGTACCCATCTCAAAACACAAGAAGTTAGGGGCGCCTGGGTGGCTCAGTCGTTAAGTGTCTGCCTTCAGCTCAGGTCATGATCCCAGGGTCCTGGGATCGAGCCCCGCATCAGGCTCCCCGCTCAGCGGGGAGCCTGCTTCTCCATCTCCCACTCCCCCTGCTTGTGTTCCCTCTCTCTCTGTCAAAAAATAAATAAAATCTTTAAAAAATAAATAAATAAAATAGTTGATGCCTAAAAAGGACCTTGTTTTTGAAGAATGCCCTAAATAAAGGTATCCACAGATATCCTGTGTTGCTTCTTACTCTTCATTCGCCAACTCCAGCTTTTTGATATTTTGGTAAATGCATTTTTTTTTTTTTTAAGGTTTTACTTATTATTTGAGAGAGAGAAAGAATGAGTGGGCAGAGGGAGAAGCAGACTCCTTGCTGAGCAGGGAGCCCGATGCGGGGCTGGATCCCAGGACTCCAGGATCATGACCTGAGGCAAAAGCAGACGCTTAACGACTGAACCACCCAGGCGCCCCATGGTGAATGCATTCTTCACCAACACAAATAAGTATTGAACTACTTCTACTAATAAGACTTTGTTGCTTGGGGCACCTGGCTAGCTCAGACAGAAGAGCATGTGACTCTCGATCTTGGGTCAAGAGCTCCAGCCCCATGTTCAGTGTAGAGATTATTTTTTTTAAAAAAACCTAAAAAATAAATAAACTTTGTTGCCGATGTTTCCACATTTAAGATTCTCACCTCCAGCTGAAATGCACATTTTGAAGTCTGAGTCATTGTATCGCTCTACCATGCTCCCCCCACACACACCCTTCCCCCGAGCTCAACTACCACAAGCTCCTCCAGCTCCCAAAGCAAAAAGGGTAGAGTATTTGTTTGGGTCCTGGATGGTCAAGTGGCCGCTTTTTATCATGCAAAAAAGTTTCTGTTTTCTTTGTGCTATTCCAAGAATACAAGACAAAGGAGACAACAGATTTGTCAGGCTCCCCCCTTCCGTTCTGTAGGACCTTAACCTGCTGGTGTGGCGCGTAACCCAGGAAGCGCTCTAGAAACTGGCTCCCCACAGAATTCAGAGTTTTCTAGAACAGAACTACTCAGCAGGCCTGCTCCAGGCATCTCTGCTCCGCACTGCAGTCAGTCTTCAACCATAGGCAATCTTCCCCCCACCACACACCCACACCCACACCTACACCCAGACAGTCCCATGGCTTCCCGCCGCGCCATTTGGGAATTCCTTATACACTCAGCCTGAAACGGCTGAACATCATGGAGCTGAAGAAAAATCAAAATGGCTGCACCAGGGCTTCAGAGAAGCTCGATTTTAAAGTAACCTTTCGGCGCTCTCCCTCAAACCTCCCCTCCTCCCTTCCTAGCCTTTTGTTTCAGGAACCCTAAAGGCCGAACAGAGGAGGCTGGCAGGTAGCACAGAACTCCTGTCAAAACCGGCTAGATCCTGTATTTCCCTAATAAACCACCCCCCCAACGGCCCCTTCCTCCGGGAAGGCCTCCTGGTTTTGAAGGCCACAGGGTGCTGCCGCCTCCTTTGCGCAATAAAGCTCTTGTTGCTCTTTATCCCAAACTCTGTCTTGGCATTCTATTTTGGCTCCAAAGCCCCGAGGTCGGTTTTCGACAACAAATTCAAAGTAGCCATTATTTTAAATACAGAGGGAAAAATCATTATTCAGCATAATAATATTACCATTATTTGCCATGACAGTAATGATAGAACGATAATAGCAGCTGTCACTTACCACGTGCTTCCGTGCTTTAGGCACCAGGGCTCTAGGGTTTATGGACCTTGTCTCATTTCATCCCTACAAAGTTCCTGTTGGGTCCAGGACCTTAATTTCACAAATGGGGAAACTGAGGCTCCGAACGATTAAGTTAGCCCAAACCATAGCAGCTAGCAAGTGAGAGACATGTGCTTTGAATCCTACTTTGTCTTCCCAAATTCCTACTCTTGCGTTCCAAGCCGGTGACTCTTAACCCAGATACAATTACATTTGTATCTCTACAAATAGGACCCAGGCATCAGTAGTTTTGTTTTTTTTTGAAGTTTATTTTATTTTGTTTTTTTGTAAGTGGGCTCTCTGCCCAGCGTGGAGCCCCACGCGGGGTGTGAACTCACGACCCTGAGATGAAGACCTGAGCTGAGATCAAGAGTCGGATGCTGAAACGACTGAGCCACCCAGGCGCCCCTCAATTTATTTACGTGATCTCTACACCCATCATGGGGCTCGAACTCACAACCCCGAGATCAAGAGTTGCATGTTCTACCGACTGAGCCAGCCAGGCGCCCCCACATCAGTAATTTTTAAAAAGACTCCCAGGTGTTTCCATATTGCCAAACAAATTTCTGAAGTTTTACTGAAACTTTTTTTCTCGAAAATATGTGTAGTACAGTTTACTTTTATAGGTTGCTGCATTAGAAGACCGCGTTTCCCACCTGGAAATCGTCTTTGCCAAACACTTCACTTCTGGTCCCCAAATGTGTGGAGGTTTTCCCCCCACACCAAGCAATTCTCTACGACACCAGCTGGGTGTCCTACAATTTAACTCAATGCTGACACTACCCAAAGATCGCTTCAGATCCCACAGGTTAAGGGTTCAGTCCTGTAAGACTGGAACTTCCTCCCTACCCCCCCACCACACACACACACTCCCATGGCCAGTTGCAAGGCCAGGTTTTTACCTGTGCTTCTGACCGACCGAGTGTAAATCAGAGGCTCCAACAACCCCCTCCTTCGGTTCGATTAATTTGCTAGAGTGGCTCACACAAACTCGGGAATATTTAACGTGTAGCAGTTCATTAAAGGATATAATAAAGATACAGATGAACAGCCAGATGGAAGAGATGCACAGGACAAGGCACAGGGAAGGGGCGCGGAGCTTCCATTCTCTCTGCAGGCACTCCATTCTCCCCAAATTTCCACGTGTTCCCCAACCCAGAAGCTCTCCAAACCCAGTCCTTTTGTGGACTTTGACAGAGGCTTCATTGACTCAATCACTGGCCATTGGTGATAGAGTCAAGCTCCAGCCCCTCCCCCCTCCCCTCTAATCAGGTGGTTCGCTCGACCGGCCACCAGCCCCCCATCCTTAGATGCATTCCCAAAGTGACTTCATTAACATAGCAAAAGATACCTTGATGGCTTTTATCACTTAGGAGATTACAAGCGTTTTAGGAATCGGTGAGCCAAGAATTGCCAAAGACCAAATACATATATGAAAAATATATTTTGGTTATCTGAGTGACAAAATATGTATTTCTTATAAATCACAGTATCACAGTCTACCCACAGATCACTTACAGCAAAAACCACCCTAGAAGTCAAAAGACACGGGCACATTACTAGAATCTCATTCGGTCATTTCTTAACCATCCAGCACATCACCATATCCTGTCCCCCAGGGCCTTACCACTCAGGTTTGCAGGGTTCCATTTGATCTTGTCGGGGGAGCGGCCATGTTTGATCTCAGGCAAGTTGCTTCCCCTGTCCAAGTTTCACTGCCCTTACGATGGCCATCCCACCCTCTGTTTCTGTTTTCCAGAAGCTGGCCGGAATTAGTGGCACTTGTCCACGTTCACACCTAACTCCTTACTCTTCAGTCTTTCTTCTTTCCTTTATTCAACAAATATTTACAGAGTAGATGCTATGGACCTGGCTCTGTTCGAGGAGCTGTGAATTTAACATTGAACAAACCAGACAAAAATCCTGCCCATATGGAGCTTATATTCTAGTGGAAGGAGCTAGACAAAAATGACTAAACAAAAATTTAGTCTCTCTGATGCGAACAAGTGCCAAGGAGGAAAAGGAGATAGAATATGGAGTCAGAACACTGGGGGTGCGTTTGTGGATACGGTGTTTAGGGTAGGCCCTTCTGAGGAGGGGATGGTTGAACAGAGGCTGAGTGAAGGGAAACAGGAAGGCCATTTGGTGCAAGAACATTCCAGGCTGCGGAACTGAACATTTTTCTGGAACCACACTGCACCACTTCAGAGGACACCTCATGGGTGAGCACTGGCCACGGCTGACGCTGCAGCTGCGCAGTTCGGAGAGAGGAGTGGCTCACCTTAGCCTAACCTTGCCTTTTTAGCTCCTACTTCCAAGCCCTTTGCTACCACGTACTCATGGAAATAACTTTTGCAAGGGCTTTGTTTAGCCGAAGAAGCAGGCTAACAAATATAGTTATAATTAAAGGCATACTGGTAAGAGAACAGAGCTTGTTTTGTTTTGTTTAAGTAATTGCCACACCCAACGTGGGGCTTGAACTCAAGACTCCAAGCTTAGGGGTCGCTACCAATTGAGCCAGCCAGGCACCCCTAAGAGAACGGAGCTAAGGTCAGACAAACAGGAGATCTGATCTCAGCCCTAGCCTTGTAAGAGGTGTTCAACGTTGACCAAGATATATCCCCTCTCTGTCCCTTAACTTCCTTGTCTGGGGAAAATGAGAGTAGTGAGCAAACAAGTAAAAGCTTTTACAAGATCTGGTATAAGACAGTTGTTCAATGAAATAATTATTACATTTCAAAACATGGGGGTGGAAGAACCGGTCCTGGGCACAGGAGGCCTAGGATAAGGTCCCAGCTCTACCACTCACTAGATGCGTGATCAGGAGTCAGTCACTAAACTTCTGAGTCCCACATTCCTTACCTCATCTATAGAAACAGGATAATAGGGGCGCCTGGGCGGCTCAGTCGTGAAGCGTCTGCCTTTGGCTCAGGTCATAATCCCAGGGTCCTGGGATCGAGCCCTGCATAGGGCTCCTTGCTCTGTGGGAAGCCTGCTTCTCCCTCTCCCACTCCCCCCTGCTTGTGTTCCCTCTCTTGCTTTGTTTCTCTCTGTCAAATAAATAAATAAAATCTTTAAAAAAAAAAAAAAAAGAAAATATAGAAACAGGATAACAATCCATGTCTGACCTCAAGGGTTGTTATATTTTAAAAAATTGAAAATTGGGGCACCTGGGTGGCTCAGTTGGTTAAGCATCTGCTTTTGGCTCAGGTCATGATCCCGAGGTCCTGGGATCGATCAGGCTCCCTGCTCAGTGGGGAGTCTGCTTCTCCCTCTGCCTCTGTGCCTCCCCCAACTCATGCTCTCTCTCTCACTCTCAATCTCAAATAAATAAAATTTTTTAAAAAATAAAATAAATAATTTTTAAAAAATTGAAAATTGTGAAATACTGTTTAAGCATGTGGGGTTTTCTTTTTTTCTTTTCAACTAGATGAAAAAATAAAGAGTAAAATGTGAACTGAGAACTACTGTTGGCTCAAGGTTCAGGATCCTGTATTTACTGACACTTGGCAACGCAAATAGCCATTCTAAGCTAATTTTTATAAAATCTCAAAAATAGGCAGTTCAGTTCCCCTTTAGCACTAATCCTTACCTTTTCTGGCCACCCAATTTTAACAAAATTGTTCTATTTTTTTTTCTCTATGAAATTACTGGAACACCGATGTTTGTAACTGGAAGGGATCATAGCGTTCATGTTATCCAATCCTGTCTTTGTACAGATGAGGAAATGAGGCCCAGAAAGGTAAAAATGCCTAACCCATGCCACTCGGTGAGTTAGTGAGCAAACCAGAAACAGAATCAGATTCCCTGGACTCCCTCCAGTACTCTTCAGTTTCTAGAAATCTCTCTTCCATCCGGTTTCCAAGCCTCAGTCCCACCTATCTCATTGCATTTTGAAAGGGGGTCTTCGCTTATAAAATGCACTCCCTAGCTACGTTTCTTAAAATTTCTGTGTTTCCTTATCTGATTGTAGCCACAGGCGCATTTGAAAGTGGCCTATCACAAATCTCTAGTAATAGTCCACATTGGTCATTGAAACGGTACCAACAGGGGGCGCCTGGGTGGCTCAGTCGTTAAGCGTCTGCCTTCAGCTCAGGTCATGATCCCAGGGTCCTGGGATCGAGCCCCGCATCGGGCTCCCTGCTCAGCGGGAAGCCTGCTTCTCCCTCTCCCACTCCCCCTGCTTGTGTTCCCTCTTTCACTGTGTCTCTCTCTGTCAAATAAATAAATAAAATATTTAAAAAAAAAATGAAACAGTACCAACAGTTGGACTGTGTTCAGTTATACATTCATTTCTCTGGGGCCATTCAAACAGATTACAATAAAATTCCTCTTACCCTTATAAAAACCATATTTGAAATAAAAGAAAAAAAAAAGAAAACAGGTGGCTTTATAAACCAGAGACCATGAAAACCCACAAATGGGCGAAATGGCCATAAAAATTCTAGCGTGGCCGGAAACAACAAAGCATGGTATCCGGCCACAGGCTGGCCAAACGTTAAGGATTCCTATGGAGAATAATAGGAAGCGCCATCTAGACAGACAAGACTTGTCATCCCACTTGACACTTTGTTCCCAAGCCCTGGAAGCACTTAAGTCACAGATATGGTTTTCCCTAATGACATCATGCTGTGGGAAAATAATGAACCGATGCTTCCTCGAATGGTCTCTTAGGAAACTTATAGCAAAACACACTCCATGGCCACTGTACTAGAAAGTTCCACCTCCGCTGAAGTTCCAGTGACATCATCTGAAAGGCTTGGTAAAAGCGAAGAGGTCAGTGGAGTGTGAGAATGTTCTATGGCAAGACACTAATAGAAACTCTCACAGAAACAATTTCTTTTCTTTCCTAGGGACTCAGGACCAGCTCAATTGTTCAAGAGACTGACACTCTCTGGCCACCTAACTAAATTAAATTTTAGAAATGTTTCCTGCTAAGTCAGCACCTCTCTTTATAGAGCCAAAGAGGAAAAAATGATCCTGGCTCACCCGGTCCTTCCCTCCTGCTCCACCTCACTGGTCCAGAGGTTGCGAGCGCCGCCCAAAGACAATGGTCTCCTCTCCTGAGGCAGAAAATACCCCATGTCATTTCAGATGCTGATGCTACATGTTAGAATAATGCTGGGCACGCTGATGACAGATCATCTTTCCTGAACACTCTGTGCAAAGTAACTCCCACCAGCTCATTTAATCCTCGTAGCATGCTGTGGGCTAGATGTAATAGCTTACTTTTACAGATAAGGAAACTGAGCCTCAGAGAGATGAAGCAACTTGCCTGAGTTGCAGGACAGGTGAGTGACGAGTAGGAATTAGGTCTGAACCAGCATGGCTGCAGAGCCTCCCTTCTCAACTATTCTTGCCAGTAGAGGTTAAACCCTACAGCAAAGGGATCACTCAAGCTCAAGAGGACATAAAACAATGATTGCTGGGGCGCCTGGGTGGCTCAGTCGGTTAAGCATCTGCCTTCGGCTCAGGTCATGATCTCAGGGTCCTGGGATCGAGTCCCACGTCGGGCTCCCTGCTCAGCGAGGAGTCTGCTTCTCCCTCTCCCTCTGCCTCTCCCCCTGCTCATGTGTTCTCTCTTTCTCTCTCAAATAAATAAATAAAATTTAAAAAATAAAAAACAAAAAACACAACAAAAAAAAAGAGATCGTTAAGATTCCACACTGTCTCCAGAAAACCTCCCCTTCTGATGATTCTTACAAATAATGCACCTCTCTTTTAACAGATTATTACACCCAAATATAGAGATATCCTATATCTCTCTATAATATTTATTTTTTTATTTTTAAAGACTTTTTTTATTTATTTATTCATGAGAGACAGAGAGAGAGGCAGAGGGAGAAGCAGGCTCCCCAAGGAGCAGGGAGCCCAATGTGGGGCTCGATCCCAGAACCCTGGGATCATGACCTGAGCCGAAGGCAGATAGATGCTTAACCATCTGAGCCCCCCAGGCACCCATCTCTCTCTAATATTTATATCTATCGAAACTAGAGAGAGAGGGAAAGAGTTGTACAACACTGTGAATGTGCTAAATGCCAATGAGTCATACACACTTTAAAATAGTCCGTCCATTTTATGTTATGTGGAATTCACCACAATAAAAACAGAACCTGTACCTGAGAGATTATTTTAGGATTTTTTTTCGGCTTTACAGAGGTATAAACGACAATCAAAAATTGCATCTATTTAAGGTGTACAGCCTGATGGCCCAATCTATGCATACACTGTGAAACAGTCACCACAGATCACCTCCAACAGTCACGGTTTTCCTCTTTTTTTTTCCCCCTTTTGTGGGGTGAGAACCGCTAAGATCTACCCTCTTAGTAAATTTCAAATACACAATACAACATTGTCAACTATGGTCACATTGCTGTACACTCGTTCTCAAAAACTTATTCTTCTCACACAACTGAAACTTTGTGCCTCTTGACCCACATCACCCATTTTCCCCTCCCCCGAGTCCCGGCTAACCACCATTCTGCTATTTCTAGGAGTTTGACTATTTTAAACTCCATGTGTAAGATCCTGCAGTATTTGTCTTTCTGCATCTAGTTATTTTGCTTAGCATAATGTCCTCCAGCTTTCTCCGTGTTTGCACAAACTGCACGATTTCCATTTTTTGGTATGGCTGTTTATATTGTTTAATTCCATTGTTTATATATACCACATATTCTTTATCCATTCTTCCATCAACAGACATGTAGCTTGTTTCCATATTTGGGCTCTTGTGAATAATGCTGCAATGAACATAGGAGTGCAGATACCTCTTTGAGATCCTGATTTTTATTTCCTTTGGATATATAGCCAGAAGTGGAATTGTTGGATCATATGGTAGCTCTACTTTTAGTTTTTTTGGGTTTTTTTTTTGAGGAACCTCCATACTGTTTTCCCAATTGGCTATACCAATTTACATTCTCACCAAGAGTATACAAGGGTTCCCTTTTCTAGACATCTTTGCCAACATGTATTATTTGTCTTTCTGATAACAGCTATTCTAAAATGTGTGAGGAGATAGCTCATTATGGTTTTGATTTGCATTTCCCTGATGATTAGTAATGCTGAACACATTTTCACATACCTTTTGGCCATTTGTAGGTCTTCTTTCAAGAAGTCTATTCAGGTCTTATGCTCACTTTTAATGGGGTTTTGCTACTAAGTTATAACAATTCCTTATGAATTTTGGATATTGACTCTTTATCAGATATATGGCTTGCAAATATTTCCTTCCATTACATAAGTTGCTATTTTACTCTGTTGACTATTTCCTTTGCTTTTCAGAAGATTTTTAGTTTTTTGGGGTTGTGTGCGGTTTTTTTTTTTTTTTTTTTTTTTTTTTTTTAAAGATTTTATTTATTTATTTGACAGAGAGAGACATAGTGAGAGAGAGAGCACAAGCAGGGGGAGTGGGAGAGGGAGAAGCAGGCTTCCCGCTGAGCAGGGAGCCCAATGCAGGGCTCGATCCCAGGACCCTGGGATCATGACCTGAGCCGAAGGCAGACGCTTAACGACTGAGCCACCCAGGCGCCCCCGGTTTTTTTTTTTAAAGATTTTATTTATTTAAGTAATCTTTGCACCCGATATGGGGCTCAAACTCACAACCCTGAGATCAAGAGTCACATGCTCCACTGACTAAGCCAGCCAGGCGCCCCAGAGGATTTTTAGTTTGATGCAATCCCACTTGTCAATTTTTATTTTATTTTTTATTTACTTTTTTATTTTTTTTGCTTTCATAGCCTATGCTTTTGATGTCATCAATGTCCAGACCAATGTCAAGAAGCTTTCTGTATTTTCTTCTAGGTAGTTTTACAGTTTCTGGTCTTACATTTAAGTCTTTAATCTATTTTGAGTTGATTTTTTTAATATGGTATGAGATAAGGGTTCATTTTCATTCTTCTGCATGTAGATAATCCAGTTTTCCCAAACACCATTTACTGAGGAGACTATCCTTTCCCCATTGAGTATTCTTGGTGCCCTTGTCAAAGATCAGTTGACTGTAGATGTTGGACCTATTTCTGGGTTCTCTATTCTGTTTTATTGGTTTATAGGTCTGTTTTTAGGCTAGTACCATACTATTTTGATTACAAGAGCCTTGTAATATATTTTGAAATCAAGAAATGTGATGCCTCCAGCTTTGCTCTTGCTCAAGATTGCTTTGGCTATTTGGGGTCTTTTGTGGTCCCATAGAAGTCTAAAGATTGTTTTTTCTATTTCTGTAAAGAAGGTCATGGGATAAATTCCTAAAACATACAAACTACCAAAAATGAATCAAGAAGAAATAAAAAGCCTAAACAGATCAATAGCAAATAAGGAGACTGAATCAATAATCAGTCTGAATCTGCATCTGGGTGGCACAGTCAGGTGAGTACCAGATTCTTCTTGGTTTTGGCCTAGGTCGTGATCTCAGGGCGGTGGAATCAAGCCCCGTGTTGGGCTTCATGATCAGGACAGAGTCTGCTTGAGACTCACTCCTTCTCCCTCTGCCCCTCCCTGACCTCTCTCAATTAACTAAATAAATCTTTGAAAAAAAAATCTCCCAAGAGAGAAAAGCCCAGTACCAAATGGCTTTATGCATGAATTCTAGCAAACATTCAAAGAAGTATTAATGCCAGTCCTTCTTTAAGTCTTCTAAAAAACTGCACAGGAAACACTTCCAAACTCATTCTAGGAGGCCAGCATCACCCTGATACCAAAACTAGACAAAAACACTGTAAGATAAGAAAACTACAAGCCAATATCCCTGATGAACCTAGATGCAAAAATTCTCAAGAAAATACTAATAAACTGAAATCGACAGCATTTTAATAGGATCATTCACCGCAACCAAGTGGGAGTTATCCCTGGGATGCAAAGATGGTTCAGTACATGCAAAGCAATCAATGAGATACAAATTAGAAGAAAAAACCCCACATGATCATCTCAATAGATGCAGAAAAAGCATTTGATAAAGCTCAACATCCATTCACCATTAAAATGCTCAACAAAATAGGGGCACCTGGCTGGCTCAGTCAGAAGAGCACACAACTCTTGATCTCAGGGTTGCAGGTTTGAGCCCCACGTTGGGTGTAGAGAGGACTAAAAAAAAATAAACTTTTTTTAAAAAGGCAAGAAATCACAAGTGTTGGCAAGGATGAGGAGAAAAAGGAACCTTCCTGCAATGTTGGTGGGAATGTAAAGTGGTGCAGCCTCTGTGGAAAACAGCATGGAGGTTTCTCAAAAAGTTAAAAATAGAACCACCTATGATCCAGTAATTCTCCTACTGGGTATTTACCCAAAGAAGACAAAAACACTAATTCAAAAAGATATATGCACCCTTATGCACTGCAATGTTTATTGCACCATTATTTACAGTAGCCAAGATATAGAAGCACCCCAAGTGTCCATCAACTGATGAATGGATAAGGAAGAAGTGGTATATATATACATGATGGAATACCACTCAGCTATCAAAAAGAATGAAATCTTGCCATTTGCAACATGGATGAACCCAGAGTGTATTACGCTAAGTAAAATGAGTCAAAGACAAATACCATATGATTGCACTCGTCTGTGAAATCTAAAAACAAAAACAAAAAAAATGAACGCATACAAAGAAGCAGAAACAGACCCATAAATACAGAGAACAAACTGGTGGTTGCCAGAGGGGAGGGGAAGGGGGGATGGGCAAAGTGGGTGAAAGGGAATGGGAGGTACAGGCTTCCAGTTACAGAATGAGTAAGTCACAAAGATGAAAGACACAGCATAGGGAATGTAGTCGAAGATATCATAATAGCGTTGTAGGGTGACAGATGGGAGCTACACTTGCGGTGAGCAGAGCATAATGTATAGACTTGTCAAATCGATACGTTGTACACCCGAAATCAACGTAACATTGTCCATCAACTATACTTCAATTAACAAAATTATAAAAATAAAACAGAATTTCAGTGACTCAGATGAAGTGGCCATATACCAAGTGCTCCTTAGACACATAGGGCTAGACTGACCAGTATAGCTGTATAACATTTTCCGTCAACTCAGAAGGTTTTATTCGACAGTACTGTTCTATAGTAAAACAGAATACTACTTCTCGCACATGAAAAGCCATCCAAATGTTTCCCTCGTGATTTCTCATCCAGAATAAATAGCCTTAGTTCCTTTCTACTTTGAGAAATGGTTGTATTCGTTTTCTATTATTGCATAACAATGAGCACAAATGAGGTGGCTGAAAACAACATTCATTTATCTCACGATTCTGGAGGTAGGAGGTCAGAAGTCGACAGGCTTGGGGCGCCTGGGTGGCTCAGTCGTTAAGCGTCTGCCTTCAGCTCGGGTCATGATCTCAGGGTCCTGGGATCGAGCCCCGCATTGGGCTCCCTGCTCCGTGGGGAGCGTGCTTCTCCCTCTCCCACTCCCCCTGCTTGTGTTCCCTCTCTCGCTGTGTCTCTCTCTGTCAAATAAATAAATCTTTAAAAAAAAAAAAAGTCGACAGGCTTACCTGGGTCCTGTGCTCTGGCCCTCACAAAGCTGAAACCACATTGTCCACCGCACTGGGCTCTTATCTGGAGGCTCTGGGGGAGAATCTGCTCTCAGGTTCACGCAGGTTGTTGGCAGAATCCCGTTCTGTGTGGTTCTAGGAAGGAGCTCCCTGTTTCCTTTCTGGTTGTCAGCCAGGGATACTTTCAGTTTCTAGAGGCTGCTCTTCACTCCTCGCACGTGGACCACCGCCCCCCCCCCCCCCCGCCATTTATCCCCTCCACTGCAATGTCAGCAACGGCGCCTCAAATCCCTCTGAACTCCCTATCATGCAACTAGGCAGAGAAAACCTCTCTGGGTTTTTGTTTTAAGATTTATCTATTTGGGGGGGGGCAGAGGGAGAGAGAAAAAGAGAGAGTCCCAAGCAGACTCCCCGCTGAGCGCGGAGCCCGAACGTGGGGCTCAAGTCCACGGCCCTGAGATCACGACCTGAGCCAAAACCAAGAGTCAGAAGCTCAACTGACTGCACCACCCAGGTGCCCAGAAAAACTCTCTGTTTTGAAAGGGCGCCTATGATTGGATTGGTCCCACCTGGAGAATTTACCCACCATAAGGTCAACTTACAAGTAACCTGCAAAATCCATTTGCAGATATGTCGTCATATTTGCAGTCTGAGGATGAGGATGGGCACCCTTGAAAGTCATCTTAGAATTCTGCCTACCAGAAAGGATTTCCTGTAACTCTCTAATTGTGGCTATGAGACTTCTGTTTTCTAAAGAGCTGTTAGCGTAGTGATTACAGTCAACAATACTGTATTATACACTTCAAAGTTGCTGGAAGACCGGGTCTTAATTGTTCTCACCACAAAACCACAACAACAACAAAATGATAATCCGCCATAGAGGTGTTCGCTAACACTGTGGTGGTAATCAAACTGCAATATACCAGTGTATCAGATCAACACACAGTGTTGTATGTCAATCCTATCTTAGTAAACATTTTTGGCCTTAACCAAGTTTTGGTTGGAATTCGAGTTTAGAAATGTTTCTTGCTGAGCTAGCACCTTTTTTTTGTAGATCGCAAAGGAAGAAATGACCTGATCAACCGCTCTTTATTTTTAAAAAATGTTTACAGGCCAAAAATCATCTCGAGATGAGCAATTCGCCACAGGAGCACAATCAAAACCCAGAAGTAAAATTGTGTTCTACCAATTCACCATTCAAAGGAACTAGTAGATCACAGTTATTCACTTAATGATGTACACATGTTCTGAATTAATATTCAATTGGAAAAGCTGATTTCGAGGCGAGTTCTATGGGATTAGCTCTGTGGGGCTAAGACATAAAGCTTATCGAAAGGCAATACAGCAGATTTTAAGAATTAAAAATTTAACACAGAAAATCACACAAAATTAGTAAAGGCAGTGGCCTCAGAAGAAGGTTAGCAAAATATTACATTTTTTTTTTAAAGATTTTTTTTTTTTTTTTTTTATTTGAGAGAGAATGAGAGAGAGCGAGCACATGAGAGGGGGGAGGGTCAGAGGGAGAAGCAGACTCCCCGCTGAGCAGGGAGCCCGATGCGGGACTCGATCCAGGGACTCCAGGATCATGACCTGAGCCGAAGGCAGTCGCTTAACCAACTGAGCCACCCAGGCGCCCAGCAAAATATTACATTTAATACTAGTGTACAATGATGATTTTTCCATCATTCTCACTTGATTACCCTTGCTAACTTTCAAAATGCCAAGTTTTTCAAAAATACTTCCCTCCATATGGCTTCATGAAAAAGATAGGTTATTAGTACTTGGGACACCCTACAAGCTGCAGAGTGATATTCTAAAAAGTCTGAATCCTGGGGTGCCTGCCTGGCTCAGTCAGTAGAGCGTGCGGCTCTTGATCCTGGGGTCATGAGTTCAAGCCCCATTGGGCATAGAGCTTACTTAAAAAAAAAAAAGTTTGAGTCCTACCAGGAAAAAAAAAATGTTCAAATGGTGAACCAATGACAACCTTCTCCCACCAGAAGTACCAGCTGGGGGAGATATTGAAAACATCCCTTACAGCCACTGAGCATCCTCCCTTGAAGAATTCAGCACCACCTGGGCTCAAAGGTCCACGTATGGTCTGTGGATCAGTGTTTTCAAGCATGTTTTCCTCCTTTACAAAATGCAGGGGTCATGGGGCACCTGGGTGGCTCAGTCAGTTAAGCGTCTGCCTTTGGCTCAAGTCATGATCCCAGGGTCCTGGGATCAAGCCCCCCTTCAGGATCTCTGCTCAGTTCCCGTATCATAATATTTGTTGTGTCTCTTTGCTCTCTTCCACTCTGTGGTAGTCCTTTAGTATTTGACTTTCATGATCTTGATGCTTTTTTTTTTTTTAAGATTTTGTTTATTTATTTGAGAGAGAGCGCGCGCACAATCGGGGCAGGGCAGGGCGCAGAGAGAGGAAGAAGCAGGCTCCCCGCTGAGCAGGGAGCCCAACACAGGGCCGATCCCAGGACCCTGAGATCATGACCTGAGCTGAAGTCAGACGCTTAACTGACTGAGCCACCCAGGCGCCCCAATCTTGACACTTTTGATGAGTACTAGCCAGTTATTTTGTGGGATAGCTCTCAATTGCCTCAGATCGTTTTAGAAATCCAAATCACATGGTTCAATAAAGTGGTGCCTTCATTTTGCATGTGGGTCGGGCTCATATGTTTTACCACTCACCCCTACTTAAGTAGTACCTGTTTTGTTTTGTTTTGTTTATTGACCATTCCCTAAATGATTGGAGTCAATTTTATCATCCCTCATTTGCCAGAATTAGGCTTACTCGTCTTCCAGTGTCTCTGGAGAATCAGCTTGTGATGCATTATGCGTGATGAGAGGCACTGTTGGGATGTATGATGTGAAACTGATTAATGTGTGAGTCGTGAGTCTGTGCTGTTATCCGGCCTGGGTTAGTTAGGACGGAGTACTGTGATGAAGCCGAACAACTGGACACGGTGGTACAGTCAAAAGCCATGAAAAGATGATGTGTTTGTTACATGAAAAGCTCTGGAAGCACAAACCATTGGAGGGCCAGGCAATGTTAACTCAAGCCAGTCATACCCCAAAGCACCAGAACCCTCAAGTTCTGGGGGATGTTGGGCATGATGGACATCAAAAAACACTCCAGCGGCGCCTGGGTGGCTCAGTTGGTTAGGCGTCTGCCTTCGGCTCAGGTCATGGCCCAGGGTCCTGGGATCGAGCCCCACATCGGGCTCCCTGCTCAGCAGGAAGTCTGCTTCTCCCTCTGACCCTCCCCCCTGGCTTGTGCTCTCTCTCTCTCTCACTCTCTTTCTCTCAAATAAATAAAATTTTTTAAAAAAATTTTAAAAAAATAGAAGCACTCGAAAACAATGGGTATGTCTTACATTCTCATTACATTATTTGAGATCTGGTATGTATCCTCTTGGAAGGGTGGTGCCACATGAAATCCACATTTCCATCTGTGGTGTCAAAATACCGAACAGATTTCCTGGCTTACGTCGTTGAGGAAGCGGAGAGGGCCAGTCAGAGCTCCTGATCCCAGCGGTGGCATAAAAGGAATCAGTGTAGAGAGCTGGTGCCTTGGTAAAAATACCATAGACTGGGTGGCTTATAAACAGCAGAAATTCATTTTTCACGGGTCTGGAGGCTGGGAAGTCAAAGATCAAGGCGCTGGCAGATTTGGTATCTAGTAAGAGCCTGCCCGGGTCACAGACAGCCATCTTTTTTCTTTGTCCTCACAGGGCCGAAAGGACAAGCTAGCTCTTTGGGGTCTCTTTTATAAAGGCACTGATCCCAATTACGAGGGCTCTGCCCTCAGCCCCTCATCACCTCCCAAAGGCCCAGCCTCCGAATTCCATCACCTTGGAGATGAGGATTTCAACATCAGAATTTCGGAGGGACACAAACATTCAGACCATAGCTGCTGGCGTGCAGGGAATCCAAGAGCCCACATGGTTCCTAGAGCCCCTCAGCTCAGAAGGAAAGTGTTGGGGTATACCTTCTACTTATTTAATGAGGTGGGAAAACCTGGAAGAATCTCGAAGGGCACAGGCATCCTGAGGCCTCGTCAGCCACACCAGACTTGACGGTTCCCCCTTCTTGGGCGCAGGCGTGTGCCTCCCAGGCCCCAGCCTCCCTGAGGTGTGTGCCTCAGGTCGAAGTGTAAGGCAGGAGGCCCGGCGGCTGTTCAGGGTGCACCGGACACGAATTCCTCTTGATCGTTACATGCTTTCTGCTTTCCAAAACTACTAGGACCAAGATCCTCTTCCCCACCTCCGGCCTTCCCCGCTCACTTTTGCTGAGAGTTACTAGCCTCCTGCGCACGAGACAGTCCCACCCCAGGCTGCCTAGCTCCCTCTTGGCCCATCTTTTACTTCATTTCTGCCATGGCCCGAACCCACTGCATCCTTGCCCTCTCTTAAACACTGAGGGTCAGAGGCGTTGACAGACCCCCTTGTTCTGTGTGGCCACCTTGGCGGGCTTCAGACAACTGCCTCGACTCCTTCTGTCTTTGATCAGAGACCACACACATTCTCCCTTGGACTCTCAGAAAGCAACAGCAGATAGAGATGGGATTTCACGGTTTTCTTGCCTCTCTGTGGGCTCCTGGGACCGCCTATAGGTTACCTCAGACAGGCCTGGAAACAGTAGTAAGAACACCCAATATTTCCCTGTCTCTTTGCGGCCCCTTTAAGGGTGGAGGGGACCCCAGGTTTCATTTAGTCACTATTCCCAACAGAGCCTCTATCTCTTGTGCTTTGCGAGTGGTTGGGAGGCCTTCCACCCAGGACTAGCAGCATCACTGCTGCTTTTCTTTTCCCTCCGGTGGCCAGCCTTTGATTATGTCCTTGTTACCGTGCTGGGTCCCTTGAAGGGACACAGAGCCCAACACAGGGATCTATCTCAGGACCCTGAGATCAGGACCTGAGTAGAAACCAAGAGTTGGACGCTTAACCGACTGCGCACCACCCCCAGGCGCCCCCCAACAGAATCATTTTCCAGAGACATTCAGGTGGTGGAATAGGCTCGTCGTTCTTACATCTGATTCTTAGTCCACCCCCACCCTCCAGCACCCCAGGCCACACAACTGTCCATTTCCTACGTCTATTTAGAGTCTGAGCAAACTGGGTGTGTGGCTCACTGGGCTCTTGGGTCTTTGTGAGCCTGTCTGCTTGCTATAGAGAGAAAAATAACAGATCGAAGGCTCCCTGCAGAATGAAAGAAATGCTCAGTGGGTAGCTTCGCTACAAGACACCTGTTGCTTCCTCCCTCATACTCTGCTGGGACATTTCAATTACCTATGGTGCTTTCTTGGATTTTTACCTATTGCAAGATAGCCCCTGGGGGTCCACGTCGTGGCAGGAGTGGTGTGGCCAGGATACCCCACATGCACGGGGGCCCCGATCTTATCAGGGCTGCCCTCACAGATATGCAAGAACACGAGTGGTGTGTGCAAGACTTGGCCTACGTCCTTAAGTATGCTGTCTGGGTCACTCAGTGAAAAGGAAGGCGGCAGATCTGGGGGTGCCCTGCCCAATGTGTTTATGAGGGACTTCTCCCTACTGCCTCACCACCTTCAGACTCCCCTGAGAGAGTTGGCTCCTCATAGCTCCCCCCTCTACAAAGGGATCGGTTCTCCCGTCCATTTACGTGCCCCGCCAGCTTGCTGAAAACTGTCTTCTTGACCTGTGAGCACACACACTTTTTCCCTTGGAAGCAAAATTGGTGGTACCTTCCTGATGGATGAGTGCATGCTCTTTCGCCTTCCAAAGTCTTCCACCCTTTCCGTGGATCCCCCCCACTCAGATCTCTGTCAGATGGAAGAGAACCAGATCTACTCAGTGACATGACGAGGTAAGAGACTGATGGGGGTTCAAATGGGAAATCTGACGGAAGAGAACAAAAAAGCAGCTGCCAGATATCACCAGTGTGCAGAGCCGTGTATTCCGGCCATGTCCCACGTGCCCGGGACACAACACTCCTTCCCCGCCCTCTCGGGATGGAGCTCCGCTCATGGAGATTTCTTGCTGGACGATAGTCATGGGCCTTCTTTGAAGCACGGGCCTCGCTGGCCCCAGAGTCTCCCTCAGGCTCCAGGCACCGCACTCAAACCCGTCTAGGTCAGAGGTTCAAGTCCTCTGAAGCTTCCCTACGTGACCGGACCAGGCCACCACGGCCGTGTCCTCCTCTTGACTTCTGCCCACTGCAGGGCAGTTTGTATAATTCTCTAGGCTTCCCGGGGCCCGGGAGGCTGGCCAGCATGCTGAGGACCGGCCCGGTGCGGCCTCCCTCACCACGGGAGCGTGCCTTCTCGGGTACTCCCAGCGACTGCCCCACAGACCCATCCGTCCGGTCGGTCAGGTTCTCCCCACCCTCTCTTCCTGACTGATCCTTCTAGAAGATTGTCCCAGCTTCTTAAGACACCCAGGCTTCTTATTTCAAAGAGGTGGTGCTCCTTGGGGCGCCTGCGTGGTTCAGTCAGTTGAGCATCTGCCTTCGGCTCAGGTCATGATCCCAGGGTCCTAGGATGGAGCCCCGCATAGGGCTCCCCGCTCAGCAGAAAGCCTGCTTCTCCCTCTCCCTCTGCTCCTCCCCGCCCCCACCCTGCTCCCTCTCTCTAACTACATAAATTAAAAAAATAAATAAAAGGAGGTGGAGCTCCTTGATCAATGCTTACAAAGTCCTCCCATTTCCAATGACATCCGTCCCTTCCACACACCACTTTCAGGCCAGTTTCAAGCTTCCACGAAGCAAGGCCGTGAGCTGTTCACTCAGTGAATATGACACTTGGGTGCCGCGGCTGCCTTACACCAGCTCCTGAGAAATTACCGTTCGCATCTTTCTCCAGCTCCGCTGTTAGACGTGTCACACGCGAGCTTCCAAGCAGCCACGGTGGGAGCACTTACAGCATCGAAATCAGCACGTGCTATAAACCGAGGTACAGGATAGGAAATATAGCCAATGGTGTTGGGATAGCGTTGTAGGGGGACCGATGGGAGCTACGCTCAGTGGTGAGCACGGCATAATGTATGAACTCGTCAAATTACTACATTGTACACCCAAAACTAACGTAACATTGTTTGTCAACTATACTTCAATTAATAAAAATACAATAAATAAAGAAATACGGGGAACCTCAGGAAGCAGGGGGGGGCACAAAGCAGTCACAAAGTATGATTATGTCATACAACCCCAAGAGTCTCATAGAAGTGATTCACCTGGCCCAGCTCTTGAACCTTTTCCTGTGTTCGCTTGGCCAGTCTTGGATACTGGGGGTTTCCTCTGCAATAGTGATCAAAAGCCTCCTGTCTGAGGGGCGCCTGGGTGGCTCAGTCGGGTGGGCGTCTGACTCTTGATCTCAGCTCAGGTCCTGATCTCAGGGTTGTGAGTTCAAGCCCCGCATTGGGCTCCATGCTGCACATGGAGCCTACTAAAATAAAAAAAATAAAATAAAATATAAATTAAAAAAAAAAAAGCCTTCTGTTTGAACCTCTGGTCCAGAGGGTTTAGGTCCTGCTCCAATGATTTGTAAAAAATTTCTACCAATCCTGCTGCACAGCTATGAGTTGGGAGTTCTCTCTCTTTTTTTTTAAGATTTTGTTTATTTGACAGAGAGACAGAGAGAGAGAGCACAAGCAGGGGGAGCGGCAGGCAGAGGGAGAGGGAGAAGCAGACTCCCTGCTGAGCAGGAAGCAAGACGCAGGACTCGATCCCAGGACCCTGGGATCATGACCTGAGCCAAAGGCAGACGCTTAACTGACTGAGCCACCCAGGCGCCCCTGGGAGTTCTTCTCTTACAAAAAAAAAGAAGCAAACCATGCCTTAGAGGCCATGACAGTTTCTCCCTGCATTTTGCTCTTGATTTTCCACTTGACCAAAGAAGTTCACGGTTCAAGCTGAATGGGCAGAGCCGACAGTTCCCTGCCGTTCTGGCCCTGTACTTCAAGAAATCACCCAAGATTGAGTAGTAGGAGTGCAGTTCATGAGAGTTTCATGCACCTGCTACCCTGATCTCGTGGTCTGAAGCCAGAGCAGATGGGGCTCCCTCACGGATACCTGCCAAGGAATCTATTCTTGTTCCCTCTCTGACTTCAAGATCTCATGCCCCACGAGACTTTTTGATTGACAGGCCCTATATGAGATTCTGCCAGTTCCTTGGAAACATGTTGCCTCTGAAATCAAAGAGGTGGGACTCTTTCACCGTGGCAGAATCTGCTAGTGCTTCACTGTCATTGTTCTTTTTTCCAAGTCCTACCTTAGATTCTATTTCTCAGCCTCCTTGAAAGTCGTGTGGGAAGGTGTGTGTACCACACCCAGATCCGGCCCCCAAATCCTCTCACTTGCTCCTTGGTTACTCGCTGCTCCCCTGTTCTTGCCCACTGGGTTGCTGATGATCATGGCTGTTTGGAAGCCATATTTGGAAGCCCCGGCTCCTGAGTGGCCCCGGATGGAGGAGAACTGCCCTCAGCCCCAGAGCACTGCGTTTGACCGTTCTGTGGGTGAGAAGTAAAACCTGTTTTGTTTGAGCTCTTACCACTATCATTACCCTAAGAAATATTTTTAAGAGCTCACTTTTGCTCAGTTTTGTACCCATAAATGTGTCAGCTTCTCAGGCTTCTGGCCCCGCTCTTGAGAGCTGTGGGGAAAAAAATGTCACCCTCCTGAATCCCTGGTGAAAAGTTCTGTTGTTGGAAAAATGTTCACTGACCAGGATTATTAGCCCGTTCGGGCTAGGGCAACCCCTCCTTCTGCCATAGGCCGGCATGCTCGGGCCCGGGGCTGGAACTTCATCCAGAGACGTCCTTTCCTTTCTCATTGTCTTACCGGCACATATTCTGAAGCTGTGATCGATCTCCGGCCACAAAGCCCTCTTCTATGCCGGTTTCAACAAAGGAGGAAGACATAGTTGAGAAACAACTGGGGACGTTGAACTATCTAGTGGGCATTTACATGGATACTGGGTAAGGTATTATACATTTTGGTAGGCAGGATAATGGTATTGGTACAAAGAAGAAAAATTCCCTTAGCTTTAAACATATGTTCTGAAGTATTTAGGGGAGAAACATCATAATATCCATATTTACTTTAAAATATTTTACCTTCAGGGGCGCCTGGGTGGCTCAGTCGTTAAGCGTCTGCCTTCAGCTCAGGTCATGATCCCAGGGTCCTGGGATCGAGCCCCACATCGGGCTCCATGCTCCACAGGAAGCCTGCTTCTCCCTCTCTCACTCCCACTGCTTGTGTTCCCTCTCTCACTGTGTCTGTCTCTGTCAAATAAATAAATAAAATCTTTAAAAAAAAAAAAAATATTTTACCTTCAGAAAAATCAGATGAAGCAAAAACGACAAATTATTTATAATTGTTACACATAAGCAATGGGTACGCAGGTGTTCATTATACTATTTTCTCTATATGCCAGTGTTTGAAAATGTTCCTATTGATAAGGAAATGTAGGGGCGCCTGGCTGGCTCAGTCAGTGGAGCGGGCAGCTCTTGATCTCAAGGTTGTGGGTTTGAGTCCCACGTTGGGTACAGTTTACTTAAAAAAATAAAATAAAATCTTTAAGAAAAAGTGAAATGGAAAATGGAAAGCCTTCATTTCTGCACTGCGGGCCAAGGCGGCAGTTCTCCGAGCTCCCACACGCCGGCGCTGCCATGCCCAGGACGCCGGTCTGCAGAGGGACGCGGTGAATCCCACCCTCAGGGCGAAGCCGCATGGCGGAGGGCTGCCGGCCTCGGAGTCTTTCTTTGGGTTCTCCCTGCGTCCCAGCTGCAGCTTCTGGTCTTGCTGTGCTTCTGTGACCTGCCCCACCACGGGTCTAGGAGTTTTCCCCTCTGAACCTCAGCTGGTCAGAGTTTGGTTTCTTTGGCTTGCATTCAGGCCTTTGTTCACATGTCTACCACGACTACTGTTCCTTTTGGGAAATGCCTTAATTAGGAGATTTGTAGAAGGAAACAAAAAGCCTGCTACCATGATTGTGTCACCGATGCGAGGCTTGGGGTATGAGTTCTCTTCTAGTCTGGCTGTTACACCAACTCCGACAGGGCTAGGAGGGACTTGAGAGGTGGTTGTGGCCGCCTGGCTTTAATTAGCGAGGGAACAGGTAGGTTTTCAGACAAGACATGAGAACGGAGAAATCAGACCTTAGGGGATCCATCTTTTGGAGCCTCACTCTTCGGTAGCAGGACTTCAAGTAATCCTCAGTGAGGGTGCTAAGAAGGCCTTTGTTACATGGAGCGTGGTCAGGGGCCAGTGAGCAGCACTTTCAGCCACTCTCGATCAGGTCCTACATTAATACATTTTATTTATATTGTAACGACATGCGTGCGCGCACATACACGCGTATTGTTTTGTGAATTTTATTAATTAAAATTAATCAAATCTTTTGATATTAATCAAAAGAAAAATTCACAAAACACTTGAAATAATATAGAGTACACTCTATTTTTATTGCATTTCTGTAAAAACTGCTAAAATTGATTTTATTTTATTTTATTTTTTTAAAGATTTTATTTTATTTGAGAGAGGGAACACAAGCAGGGGGAGCGGGAGAGGGAGAAGCAGGCTTCCCACCGAGCAGGGAGCCCGATGCGGGGCTTTTTTTTTTTTTTAAGACTTTATTTATTTGAGAGAGAAAGCGTGCACACGCACACAAAGGGGGAGGGGCAGAGGGAGAAGCGGACTCCCTGCTGATCAGGGAGCCTGATGCGGGGCTGGATCCCAGGACCTTGGGACCATGACCCAAGCTGAAGGCAGATGCTTAACCGACCGAGCCACCCAGGCGCCCCTGAAATTGATTTCAGAACTGATACAGCCGTTCTCAAACTCTTACATCTCAGCACTGTTCCTGTACACCGTTAAAATTTTTTGAGGACACCGAAGAGGCTTTGTTTATGTGGGTTATAGCTATTGATAGTTACTGTATTAGAAATGAAAAATGAGGTTTTTTAAACACAAGAATACACAAAGTCATACCCCACCACTTGACAGAGCAACGGCATCATCGTGCATCCTTGACCCTCTGGAAAACTCCAGTGTCCACTTGGGAGGGAACGAGAGTAAAACAGGGAAATGATGTCTTAGGATTCTGATGACAACAGTTTTGACCTTGTGAGCTCTCTGAAAGGGTCTCAGGGACACCAGGAGCCTAGACCACACCTTGAGAACTTCTGTGCTAATAGGGTGTGACCCAGACTTTGAAAAACACTCATTTAGAAAAAGGCAATTATGGACAAATTGAACCAAGTAAATCCAATTAGCTATATTTCATTCTCTGTGTTTCCTCTTGTTCTTCCAGAGTGAGGAAGGTATTATGGTTAATTCCCCAACAACAATTTCACATCAGATAATTAATCTAAACCAATCCATGCGTGGCATAGCAACTGGTCCAGGGGCAGTCATATGTCCTGAGTTGGCTCCCTCAGACCCAAGAGGAGGATTTAAATTCCAGAGTTGAAGGAGATTTCTTCTCTTCCTGGATGTGAACAGGAACACTACCGGCAAAACAGAGTGTTGGAAATGCTATTGCAAACAGAGTGGGGAGATAAAAACCAAAATAAACAAAAAACTCCAGGGATTTGAGGACAGAGCTAATTCTAGCCCACCTGGGGCCTCCTTTCCCTCTAGTGGGCTTTGCAGTTCTGTGAGTCCTTTAAGGGACAAGTTATGTGTGACTCTACCGGGCACAGCACTAGCCAGTTGTTGGTCGGGGTGATCAGTGAGAGCTCTGTAAGATCAAGCTGAATCTCAAGGGACAGGAGCTAGCATTTCAAGGATTGGCTGCTCCTTCCCTACGGGTACTCTTCTATTTACAGCTTTGTGGCCAGAAAAGTTATATTTTATTAACACACGCACTCTTTGCTTTGTAGCCTCCCACTTTATAAACATCTATGCTTATAAGCACAGTGTTACTGTGCTCAGATGTTGCTTCTTTACACACCCCCTCATGGCCACTAGAACGCTACATCTGCTCAGCTAGACTAAGCACCTTGAGGGCAGGGATTAATTTGCATTCATCTTTGTCGCCCTAGGACTCTTCATTGGCATTAATATGAAATAGGTTCACGATAAATGTTTGCTGAAAGAATAAATGAATGATAATGAAACATGCTCTTGTAACAGTAGGAGTCAGCAAACTATAGCCCATGGACCAAATCTGGTCTGTGGCCTGTTTCTCTTTCTTTTTCTTTCTTTAAGTTTATTTTTTTGCAATCTCTACATCCAACATGGGGCTCGAACTCACAACCTTGAGATCAGGAGTCACATGCTCTTTTAACGGAGGCAGCCAGGCGCCCCTGTGGCCTGTTTTTCTGTGGCCCTGGAGCTAAGAACAGTCTTCTCATTTTTATTTTTATTTTTCAAGATTTTATTTTTAAGTAACCTCTACACCCAACGTGGGGCTCGAACTCACAACCCTGAGACCAAGAGTCACATGTTCTACTGACTGAGCCAGCCAGGCGCCCCCACTCTTCACATTTTTAAATGGCTGAAAGAAGTCAAAAGAAGAGTGGTATGTTTTAATCCAGGAAAATTCTATGAACCTCAAATTTCAGCATCCATAACGTTTTAGCGGAACACATCCACACTCATTCATTTACGTACTGTCTACACTTTGGAACTACCATCAGCAGAGGTGAGTAGTTGCTACAAGACCATATGGCCTCCAAAGATTAAAATATTTACTGATTGTTTACAGAACAAGTCTGCCACCCTTGTTGTTTCCTGGGTTTCTTTTTTTGGGGGGGTAGGTTAATTGAGGTATGGCCTCTATAGTCATTTTTAAAAATTCAATCTCCATTTATCTTAGTCACTTGGCCAAAGAACACAGGCAAGGGAAAGAAGTGTTCAACGATTATATGGCAATACACGATTTGTGTATGCACTAGGGGACACTAAATTTAAATAGAGATTGAGGGGCACCTGGGTGGCTCAGTCAGTTGGGCATCTGTCTTCGGCTCGGGTTGTGATCCCGGGGTCCTGGGATCGAGCCCCACATCCGCACTGGGCTTCCCGCTGGGTTGGGAGCCTGCTTCGCCCTCTCCCTCTGCTGCTCCCCCTGCTTGTGCTCTCTCTCTCGTCAAATAAATGAATAAAATCTTTTAAAAAAATTTTTAAATAGAGATTGAAATACTCACTTTGAGATCTGAATTATACAAATTACTTAGACTCACTGATTAAATAAATACTTTCAGTGTTCAGGATCATTATTAATTCTGCAAACACCTGATTTGACATTAATGTTTCAATATTTCTAAACTGACAAAAGCCCAAAACATTGCCCGGTAGTTTCACCTCACTTAATAGCGGGATTTAGAAAATCTCATTCTACATACTGCATTGATGTATTTTGTATCAGAAATAAATGCATTGATATATCAGAACATATTTTGTATCAGAAAATGTGGATTAGCATACCAAAAAATCTATGATGCATACAGAATTTTTAAATAATTTAAATTATCTTGGGCTGAATTTTTTTTTAAGACTTTATTTTTTTAGGTCATCTCGATACCCCACGTGGGGCTGGAACTCACAGCCCCGAGATCAAGAGTCGCACGCTCTACAGACTGAGCCGGCCAGGTGCCCCTATTTATTCTGTCTTTAAACGGTAATGGTGTAAAAAAGAATATCCTCATATTTAGCAGTAGTTATCTCGACATGGGGGAGATAAATAACTATTTTTCTTCCTTCCTGTATTTTCCAATTTGTCTATATTTTGCATGTTGTAATTACCAAAGGAGTTTTTAAATAGGGCATTATTTGACCAATTTAAAATTCCCTTAATCCTCATGAAATTGCTTTGCATTTACTTTCCCCCTAGCCTAGCCAAAGAGCTATCTGATGTGGAAGGAAATAAACCTGAGGTTTGGCAGTCTGAAAATGAAAAACAAAAGCAAGACACAAGAGCCAAGAATAAAATTAGAGGCAGTGCCAACTTTCCACCCAAGAAAGTCTGCTCACTGTTCTTGGGGGAAAAAAACACAAAGGCCTTTGAAAAAGTGGGGGGGGTGGAGAAAAGGTCACATGGTCGAAGTAATTAAATAAAACACTACTTGATTGCCCTGTGGAGCACCGTCTCGGGGCTAAAGTGAGGGAATTATTTCAGCAACCTGCAAAGAAACATTACATACCTATATATTTGCCAAAGTCCCTATAGTAATATCAGACAGGAAATAGTTTCGGGTCATAATTTTACTTTTCAGAGCAAAACCTGATTATCGGATGCGTTTTTAAAAATTCTAGAAATAGGCAAAGTAGATTTTTTTATTCGTCTTTCCCACCCTACCAACGTTGACCAAGAAGGCAAATTATGAACCTTCTGAGATTTAATGTGTTCTAGAACTCCTTTTGCAAGGAGATCGAGAACCTAAGAAAGGCAAGTGTGAGAAATGTTTGCAAAGCCAACCGATGACTGGCAGATATTTTTCATGAAGACAAACAGTTAATTCATTGTGAAGGAAAATGTGTAATCACTTATCAGCTGTTGGAACTGTTTAATAATAGCACCGTGCGACATTAATTGCTATTCCAGATACCGTGTGGTGTGGATGCAGAAAAGGTCAGCCATCAAACAGAGCCCAGTGGCGACCTGCTAACAGGTCACCAACCCGATGCCCTTCTTTCCGGGCACGCAGCTCTCTGCTATTTCCTTGACCCCTTTGTGCTTATGCGTGACCACGGGACGGACTTCCGGCCAGGAGGATGTGCGTAGAAGAGATGTATGGCTCTTTCAGGCCTGACCCTTACAGGGCCTCCCGCCTGCCAGGCTCCATTTTTCTTCTGCTGACTGACTGGGGACTCCAAGGCCGAAGAGGCAGAAGAGGCGACAAGATGCAAAGAACTGTTGCTGTTCAGAGGAGAGCCACCTGACCAAGGACACCCACACTGGACTGTGACAGGACCAGGAGTCTGTCCCGTATATACCCCGTCTTGAGGCAGGTGTTCACTGTGTGTGAATGGCTAAATGCATTCTGCCTCTGAGCACAGGACTGAAATCACTCGACCAGTGACTCTGAGGGGAGGGTCACGTTTTTTTTCTTTTTTAAAGATTTTATTTATTTGGGAGAGAGAGAGGTAGTGAGAGAGAGAGAGAGAGCACAAGCAGGGGGGACAGGGAGAAGCAGGCTTCCCGCTGAGCAAGGAGCGCGACGTGGGGCTCGATCCCAGGACCCCGGGATCATGACCTGAGCCGAAGGCAGACGCTTCACCGACTGAGCCACCCAGGCGCCCCAGGAAGGGTAATGTTGACGAAGGGGGTCTTTCAAATTCATACCAGGCTTCTCCCAACATTCAAACGACCATTGATGGAAAAATTGTTTTCTTCCTTATGTTTCACTCAAGACAGAAGTAGTGACATCTGCATTGCTCATTCCTCACTGGGGAGGAAATCTGGTGACACTCTCGTTATTTGGGAATAGCTCAAAATTTTTAGTTCAGACTTAATCGGGTCATTTGCAGATAAAGTCAGAAAGATCATGCACATGGCCCTAATGGAATCCTCAAACGATCTTTTCCCAAAACATTATTCCTTTACAGTCCTAGGTCAAGAACAAATCTCTTAGGTCATTTCACGGAATGTCTTCTCATTAGGCAAGATGGATCTTCTTGAAGATCAGGGAAACTGACCTCAGAAATCTAACTCCTCTTAAGGTTTCCACATGTCTGGCAGTTCTTCTGTGGGGAAGGGTGGGGGGGACCGATTAGCATCTTCGATGAACTAATTCCACAGAGACAACCAGCACTGAGTTTGACCAATGAGGTTAGACCTGGTCAAATTATTTTTTTCCTTGAATAAAAGTCATTAATATTAATTAATCCAAACTGCTCAGTGCTCTCAGTTCCGATCACTTGAATCTTGCCCACCAAAAAAAAAAAAATTAATGAAAGTCCAACCAGACAATAATGGGATGCCTCAGACCAAAATGACATTAAATGTTTTTTTATTGAACAAAAAGAGATAAAACATGGAAGTTGAAATCACTGAGCAAAAGCAGCTTCCCACGTGAGGCTGCTGTACTTTGTGCTAAATAACCTTATGAATTGAGAATATACAGAACACATATAATATGCAAGTTACCTCAACAGCAAAGGAGAAGGTGTAGGTTACAGCTTCGGAAGGAAAAATTTGGTCAAGTGACAAATTTAGTTGCTCAAAATTTCTAGCCCTTATCCACCTAAATTCAGTAGGATTCTCCATGTGTGCATTCAGTATGTGCATACTGAATTCCCATTTTAACGGAAGCTGTTTTTGGTAGAAATTTAAAAAGATCTTTCATGTTTATTTGACGTGCCATTCAATTTTTAAAATTTTCTATTTGCTATATGTATGTGTGTGTGTGTGTGTATTTATACACACTTCAGAAACCCCAAACCCTTGTTTCTAAGTAGAGGGGTCATGCTGTTTCTTTTTTTTATTAATATTGATGAGTTTCAGTTATTATTTCTCCTGTGTGTCTAAGAAACTTCATATGTTTTCAATGCACCCACACAGACCGGTGGGTTGACAGATATGTCAAAAATACTTTATGAAAAGAGGGAGGTAGCTCATGCGAGTTGGCAACCTTTTGTCTATTGTGTCCTGTTGGAGCCAGCTGCCTCCCTTTGACATCTCACAGTCAAAGATGAAAGGAAAACTTTTGATTTTGAAGCCTAGTTAGCACAGTTGTACATTTACTATAATCCACCATCAAGTTGGTTTATTGGGCTTTCTAATGTAAGATGACAATACCTTACACCCAATACACAGCATCAAAAAAGTACTGAAGAAACATTTTATAGACAGTATCTTGGGTTTTTTTTGGTTTTTTTTTGTTTTTTTTTTTTGTTTTTTGTATGTTAAACATCAGCTTCAATGGGATACATTTCCAGAATGGTTTTGTTACCACTTTATAAACACTCTAAGCCAAACAAACAGCACAAATAACATCAATGTTGTCTTTTCCCAGTGTCTGTATCAATGACTGGAGGCTAATCCTAACATACGCTACTAAAGGGGGCGCAAAAGAAGAAAATTCTTGACACGTTGCAAAGATAGGACTACAGCATCTTAGTTGTAGGGGGATGATCCTAAGGTGCAGAAAGGGGGGACTCTCTAGAAGGTGATGGTGTGGTTTCTTCGGGCGGGAAAACCGTGAGTGTACAAGCTCGGATGCCACCGAGGGACTCTGGGAGATCAAACACCTTATGCCACTCATCTTTATCGGGGTCATATTTCTGCACTATCTCCACCATACAGCGATTATTCCAGGAATACCCACCGACCACGTAGATCTTATTTTCAAAGACCGCAACCCCAACATCACTCTGCCCCCTTAGCATGGCAGCAATTGGGGTCCACTGGTCAAGGATAGGGGAGTAGTATTCACAGCTTAGGACATCATCATAATCACTCGTGCCTCGGAAGTGGTTACCACCGATGACATAGAGCCTCTCGCCCACCGTACACATGCAGTGCAGACCTCTGACGGTGGTCATCGGCGCCTTCTGGATCCACTTGTCAGTGTCAGGGTCAAAGCACATGAGCTCCTTTTGGAAAGTGTCATGAGTGATTCCTCCTAAAGCATGAACATAGGCATGACAGTAAACAGATTATTACAAAGATGCAAAAGTAAATAAAAGGCTCGCTGTCCCTAGATCATCAACGTCTAGCCACCTATTATGCCATCTTATGGCTTTATCGCTGGTGTGCTTATAAATGTCTGCCACAATAGTACAAGAAGTACTTGCTCTGGGATTAAAAATCCAGAAAGTAACATTTTCAGCTCTTAGAGAACAAAAAAGTGTAGCTTATGTTATTGCAAGGACTTTCTGAAGCCGAGACCCGTGGAATTTAAGAGGCTTTGCTAAATGAAAATAGATTTGGGCCACTTTTAGAGTTGGGTCTGCTGTCAATCTCGTGTATGAAGCATCATGCACTTCTTTTTCTTTAAAAAAAAAAGGCATTTATTTATTTATTTATTTATTTATTTATTTATTTATTTATTTGTCAGAGAGAGAGAGAGAGAGAGCACAAGCAGGGGGAGTGGCAGGCAGAGGGAGAGGGAGAAGCAGGCTCCCATCGAGCAGGGAGCCCGACGTAGGACTCGATCCCAGGACCTTAGGATCATGACGTGAGCCGAAGGCAGATGTTCAACTGACTGAGCCACCCAGGCGCCCCAGCATCACTCACTCCTACTGCTTTGGGGCGAGCACGCCCTGGCAGCTGAGCGCTGGGCTTGGGCATTTTAATTCCAGTTGCCCATTTCTGCACTTAGCACATAAAAATCTCTACTCTCATTATCTCATCAGCATTGGGGCTATGAAGTCAAATCCATCAAAATGCTTTGAAAAGTTGACAGGATTATGCAAATGTCCAAGCCTATAAGACTACTCAACACTGTGTTTTTGTAGAGTTTCTGTTGGGTGGGTGCGGGAAGGTACTGTCTCGTGCTATCGGCACGGACACTTAAAGAAGCCGAATGCTGGGGTGCTTGGGTGGCTCAGTCGTTAGGCGTCTGTCTTTGGCTCAGGTCATGATCCCGGGGTCCTGGGATCGAGCCCCATGTCGGGCTCCCTGCTCGTTGGGAAGCCTGCTTCTCCCTCTCCCACTCCCCCTGCTTGTGTTCCCTCTCTCGCTGTCTCTCTCTGTGTCAAATAAATAAAATCTTCAAAAAAAAAAAAGCCGAAGGCTGAATACATATGGAACCTTGATGCACTGAGTCTGTATCATCTAGAGTGTATTCTGAGGTCACACAGAAATCAGTCTCTACAAGGAAAGTATCAGACTCTGTTCTGCAGATTAGCAAGAGAACTACACAAATTTTCAGCCGTATCAATCAAAGCGCTCCTATCTGGGGACCAGTTGGCAATCACTGTTTCCTCTCTGCTTTTTAGTTTAGTTTTTTTTTTTTTTTTTTTTTTTCTGTACTCTACAGAATTCTCAGGAAGCAAAACGGTGTTTTTTTTTTGTTTGAGATTCAGCTCTGGTCCTACCCTATTCTTGACCGGTGAGGTCATTTATAAAATACACGTTAGCTATGCCAAAGTGCCACGAGAACAATTTCATGTCATTTTTGTCCCCCCAGAGGATCTGGAGCTCTCATTATAATGGCATAGTATCTACACGCATAAAATAGGTAGAGGGTGTAAATCATTGATTAGTGGAGCATATGATTTCCTGGATGGCTCTTTCAGTATAAGACGTCCTGGAGTTGCTCATAAATTTAACACCCCAAACCTATCAATCACCCACTCCAGGCCTTTCGCTGATCCCTCTTGATTACAGATTTCACAAGGCAGCGGCGTTCAGAGACCCAGACCACCATCACCTTAATGCCTCTGTTCTCTAATAATGTAACTGCGGGCCTGGCACTGGCAGGCTCCCGGGAGGGGGAAGATGTGTCAAGAGAAAAATACACACGCATGTGGCCAACATATATATAGGTAATCAGCACAGAATTATTCAGGCAAGGACACCACAGTAGATCCCCTGATAATGCTGAGGAAAAAAGGAAACACCTATTATCAGTCGCACTAAATGACAGCGTGAACATTATTATGCATTACGTGTGAATCAGGAGCAAGCTTATGCACGGTAGAGTTTATATATTAAATAATGATAGATTTCCTCATAGAGCTGAGCTAAATGTAAGCTCAAAATGAATTAAGGGTCGCTACCGGGACTATGAATGGGGGTTGTTGGCCTACAGGGTTCATTAGAGTACAGAGTATGGGGACCAAAAGGCAAGCTGGAGAAGCTGAAGGCTTTCCAGTTTCTTCCAAGTTATGTATTCACAGCACGACTGGTTTGCTGCTAGTCTTATGAACTTCTAGAATACCAAAGGCATCTATACGCAAACATGCACGTACAATATATCTTCTAAAATCACCACAAATTATATTTTGATGATCCCTTTTTCTGGATTCTTTTTCTTTTTTCTTTCTGGATTATTTTTCTAATATTGTATGGAAAGATGGTGCCATAGTTAGAAGTGTACGTATTATATTAATTGCATCTGCATTATAATGGTTTACCTGAAATATACATGACTCCTCCATACACAGTCCCGGCATGGCCATAGTGGGGTTCACTCATTTTGGCAACGTAGGTCCACTCATTTGTTCTTGGATTGTAACACTCCACTGTGGCTGTTGTTTGACGAAAAGAAAAAAAAAAAAAAAGAACAGAAAAGAAAATAATTTATAATTTCAAATTTAGCAATGAGTTATTTTTCCCTTTAGGTAGAATAATAATATTTAAACAACGGAACCGTATCTATTACAGATATGAGATACTCTTTGGGGGTCTCTTTTTTTATTTACTGAGATTATACTACTAAGATGAACCATTAATACATTTTACATTAGACTAGAGACTTATGTAATAATCTAACACATTTCTGTCACTGCAGAAATTGCTAGGGTTTCTTTTCTTCTGGTATCGTGTTACATCTTTCTAATTTGACATTTCTCCCAATTCCTTGCTCTAAATATGTGGGAAGATGAGGGAGCCTGGGTGGCTCAGTCGGTTAAGCGTCTGCCTTCGGCTCAGGTCATGATCCCGGGGCCCTGAGATCGAGTCCCGCATCGGGCTCCCTGCTCAGTGGGGAGTCTGCTTCCCCTTCTGCCCTTCCCCCCGGCTCGTGCTCTCTCTCTCTCTCTCTCGCAAAAATAAACAAAATCTTTACAAAAGATAAATATGCGGGAAGATGAAAAAATCATAAGGAAGAAGAAAAGTCAGTTCTAGGCCCCCCGTGCTGATCCACCATCTAGGAAACAAAGGTTCATAGACAGGAAGCGAAGTCTGAGGCTGAGAATGAACGTATGTATGTATGCACACCGCCTGCCGTATGTGCTGGCTGCCTCTTGCTTTATTTCACATCCAGACTACACAATAGACATTGGTAATAATTTTTCCACATTTCCACATTAAAGTCAATAGTGTGTACCTATCCAATATCATTGTAGCCAGTCACACTCCTACTAGAAGGCGAGTGGCAGCACGACATGAAGGGAAGATTTTTATTGGGGCCACTTCCCTCCAGTAATAAATTTATCATCTTTAACATAAAGTATTTTGGAGAAGTGACCTCAACCTATTTAAATATCACTCTGTTATAACCTCAAGAATAGAACAATGACAGATAGAAAATGTAATCCCTTTTAAAAGGCAGAAAGAAATAGGGCTGTTCCCAGTAGTCTGGTCAAAAGCACAAAGTCTAAGGGCACCTGGCGGGCTCAGTCAGAAGAGCACGTGAGTCTTGATCTTGGGGTCGTGAGTTCGAGCCCTGTGTGGAGTGTAGAGATTACTTAAATCAATAAAACTTTAAAAAAGAAACAAACAAACAGAAACCCCACACAAAGTCTAGGTAGACTTGAAAAGTTTATACTATTTACCACAGATGCTGTCAGCTGGCAACCCGATTTCTTGTCTCCCCTCACCCTGCTTTTTTCTCAGGAACAGAACCACAGCACTGCACACAGGAGTGCTGTGCTAAACTCAACATTCAAATTAGCGGGTTCCCTTGAACCTGGAATTGACCATATGATTAATTCTAGGCAATGAAACGGAAGCAGAAATCTACTGAGTGGGGCCATTCGATCAAGCCACTGGAATACCTAACTGATAAATCATTCCTTGAACAAGATTTCCTATTTAAAAAAAATAATAATAATAACGTGAGAACAGGCAAAACCAGAGAGAAAAAATGAGAGATGCACTTTCTACTCTATTCAACAATTCCATTTCTTCATCAAACTGACTACGCGCAGTACTTATTTCTCACCTAACGACTCCTATATTACACCACTTCTCATCTCCCTTTACTGACTGCTTTTTGCACTGGCTTGAGCTTTACATTTTCAGGCTCATCTCAAAGGCTTTTCCTGTTCTCATTTTGATCTACTGTCTTGTTAGTTTTGTTCATTGCTTTAGGCCTGGACCCTCACCAACTCTATTTCTTCTTCTTCTTTTTTTTTCCTCCCAACTCTATTTCTTCTAAATCCTTCCATTAAGTAGCTGGATCCTGCAAAATCTTTCCCCCAAATAAGAAGAGCTATTGCCACAATTCATGACAAGCTAAAACTGATTACTCTGATACTGGTTTTGGCTCTTTGTAGTCACTGGACATCTTCTCCAATGTTTATTTCCATTTGCCTTTAGCATGACTTTGACTTCATTGACAAGCGCAATCCTACTGAACATACATTATTATCTCTCTCTCTTTCTCTCTCCACTTACAGAGGATCTAGTATATTGATTGGTACTTGGCATCAGCAAAGTAATTAATGGTAGGGTTTTAGCTGATAAAAAAAAAAAGGTAGTCTAATCACACACCCTATCAGTGAAAGGGTTTTTAAAGACTTTCAGAGATCACATTTCTGATGGCAAAGACAGGTTTTACTATAGTTCTATGCTTCCCTTAATGAAAAATTCTGCCTTGAACTTTGAAATTTCTAGAGTGTCACAGTCTGTCCTTATGTCTAATTCAATCTATTTTGATGGAGTTTCCATTAGTTTCCTCCTGTTCTTTTTGGAGTGGAATTAGCGCTTGAACAGCTATTCACTCTTTATGATTATTAAAATTTTCCCATGTAGAAAGATAATGCTGTTCTTCCGTCAGTGAATTAATTGCATTTTTTTCCCTAAGAGGGGTTATAAGAATCCATCTCTATTTTCTCATACAGGAGTAACCTAAGTGTAAGATGGCTATTAACCACCAATAATATAATAACTATGTAATAGTTCATCATCCCTCAACTTTTCTTCTTTGGGCAAAATAATCCATATCCTTTAGTTTTTCCTATCATTTAATATCTACTGTCAACCTCTAGACTGTCTCCATGAAGAATTGTTGTTCTTAGTAAAATCAAGAGTATTTAGTTTTAAAATAGAACACATCCGATTAAAAGTGTATACACACACATGTCCTTATTTTCCATATTCACAAGGCAGTGGGATATAGGCTCGTGCCAACAGCCTTGATAGGGGGAGGGGGCAAGGGATGATGCAAGGGACAAAACAGTGGTTCCATCATAGTCTATGAGAGGTAGGAATGGTAATGAACTAATTAGGAAAGTCTAGAATAGGGTCAGGCAAATTATAGCCTGTCAGCCAAATCCAGCATGCTGCCTGCCTTTTGTATGCCCCACAAGACAAAAATATGAATGGCTTTTACCTTTTTTAAAGAGTTGGGGGGGAAAAAAATCAAAGGAAAAATGTTTTGTGACATATGAAAATCATATGGAATTCAAATGCTGATGTTCCTATAGAAAGCTTCATTGGAACACAGCCTCACCCGTTCATTTATAAATTGTCTATGCTTGCTTTTGCAATACAACAGCAGAAGTGATAAGCTGTGACAAGATCCTATGGCCTACAAAGCTGAAAATACTGATTTTCTGGCCCTTTACAGAATTTCACTGACCCTTATTCTAGAGAATCATCTTCAGTAACCTGGTTGCCTGCAATTTAAATTAGAGACCCTCTCCAATTTAAGAATTACATGGAGGTTGCTTAGTTCACATAAATCATTAAAGATTACTATTTTCTCAGGTGATTCTACTGGAGCCCGGAATTGGTTCCAAGGGATAATGTGGAACTTGTTCTTTTTGAGAGTAGAAAGGGATGAACCCTGAATCACCACCGGAACAATGATGGTTCCCACAGAGGGGCTGTGATCTCTAGAATCTTAAGAGTGCCCGCTGGCGATGTGTTGCTTAATGAAGAAAACTGCAAATCCATGAAGGAATATGGAGGCATTTGATAAATTTCAGTAATTTTATTGCACATTTATTTGAAAAAAGTCTAACACCTTTTTCTATAAGTTATTTCATTACTTGAAAGCTTGACTTATTAATATTTAACAGAAATGAAATCTATCTGAGCTGTCATATTTCTCTTCAATATAGAAAACCTCAATGGAAGATCGATTTCTTAAATGACATAAGTTTGAAAGATGCCAGGAATAACTGACTTCTCTTTCACTTAAGTGACAGCTACTCTAAGCTTCACGTAGTTTCCAATTGTACCCAGTGTCAAAGGAAAGCAGCATTTCTAAGGAATTATATTTCAGCAATATACCAGGCTCACACACACATTAGTAGTATCTTTTTGATGTACTATGGGCTTAGGTCCATCCATACACACTCCATGAAGGGATTTTAAAAGGCCAAATGCATTAAAATGATCTAAAATGTCTTACAAATGCTGCCACTGTTTTCTTTTCATAATTACATCTAGGAAATGGTCATTGCGTATATGAAGAATAAATAATATACTGGTACTAATGAACCAAACTAAATTTTTTTTTTAAGAAAAGATTTTACTTTTAAGTGGTCTCTACACCCAACGTGGGGCTCAAACTTATAACCCTGAGATCAAGAGTCACATCCTCCACCGACTGAGCCAGCCAGGGGCCCCAAACCTATTAAATTGTTAAATGACCCTCCCATCGATCCCCTTTTGCCTGCCACCCACTGCTACCCCCTTCTCTATTTACACAGGCCTATTAATATGGCAATGTAATCAGTTAAGATGGCACTGTGAAGTTACTATAACAGATGTTCTTGTGTGTGTGTGTAGAGGGCATTCCCATAAAAAAAAAAAAAAAAGTTTACGGAGCAGGAGAAATGTTAAAAAAAACCCAGCCTCTGGCTGGAACATTCAGAAATATAAGCAAGGGTCTCTTTAGGACCTAAATCTGCTATTCTGCAAAAACCATGGGTCCAAGAAAACTGGAAAGGGCAAGTGACACATATACAAAGAGAAACATTATTAATAAAGAGAATTCAGAAGAAGTCAACAATACAGAATGTGACACGATTGTTTTAAAACAGTCTATTTCTTGCTCCCAAGTGGGTCTAAAATAGGAAAAACTCAAAGGAGTTGGGGTGGCCTGAAAGTTCTTGTGCAATTAAGATCCAAGATTTCAGTGCACTTAAGCCAATCAACTGATTTTCTAAAAAAAAAAAAACTTCCAATATATTTTAACTTAAAATATTTACTACAGCCAGGCTTTGCTGGGTATGCTGATTTTAAGGCAAACAGTCATTTTCTACAAAAGCGTACTTACTTACAGATTACAGGAGGTAATTTCAAAGGGAAAGAAATGTCATTGGCCTTTAAAGTGGAATTAGAGTTGTTTCTTGGTATTGAGGGTTTGTGTCTATATTACAACCATCTATGTATTTGTGAAACATGCAGTTTACAAATTTAGATAAAAATGGGCCTCTACCATCTAGAGGGGTAATCATTTTTTAGACTATATAAGTCATTATCCTTAGGTTTAAGCTCTGGGAGACTGATTTTAAAACCTAAATATAATCAAATAGTTACTATGAATTAGGAATAGCTCATGAAAAGCACGCTTCTCGTTTCTTTTTACTTTCAAACTGAAACACAGAAGGGGCGCCTGGGTGGCTCAGTCGTTAAGCGTCTGCCTTCGGCTCAGGTCATGATCCCAGGGTCCTGGGATCGAGCCCCGCATCGGGCACCCTGCTCAGCGGGAAGCCTGCTTCTCCCTCTCCCGCTCTCCCTGCTTGTGTTCCCCTCTCTCGCTGTGTCTCTCTGTCAAATAAATAAATAAAAATCTTTAAAAAAAAAACCTGAAACTCAGAAGACTATTTTTAATAAGAGATGGAGGGTGTGATTTCTGAAGGTCATGAGCAAGGAAGGCAGCCACTTGCCCAACGGCGTCGTCTACTTCTCGTTCCCAAATGAGTATAACATGGCAAGAGCTCAGCAAAAGAAAGCCTCTAGCTTCTTGGTTTTATGTAATGACTCTCCTTGGCCTGAAGATGATAAATTCTCAGAAGAATAAGGCCTCTAATTAATAGGAGGAATGATATATTGAAGACTGCATATTAACAGGGGTGATAACATCAATAAGCAAGCACTGACTAAGAAATTGGAGCTATTTCCCTTGAGGAAAGAAGGTCTGAAATGACCACACACTGCCAGGACTGATGACCTATAATTCGTAAACTTGGAAAGATTATCTTATACAAGCGGTTTTCCTAAGAAAGTGCCAAATCACTAGTTGCAGCTTCTGAATATTTCCAGACACCCTCCATTTAAAATAGTATCACAAGAAAATAACGTGTGTGGGCTGAGTGAGGAGACCTGAAATGACAATTCGACACGACGGGTACTGATCCCTCAAATGCATTTTAAAGCCTGATTATTAAAATATATTGGGCAATCTGTGTGGTTCATGATAAGGATCCCGAGTCCTGCCTTTTGGAGAGCCCGGTCTTAGAAAAAAATATCACTGCAACAACAAAGGAAAAAAAAACTGTAGGTAGGAAAGAGCAGTAACATTAAGACGTCACTAACGAGAAAGGGCTTGATCAGCTGGAGAGTATAAGAGCTGAGAGCAGTTCTTTTGGCCTCCAATGAATAACTTATTCTTAAATCCATTAAGCTACCAAGAAAAAGATGCTGATAGTCACTCTGAATTGATCCAGAGCCAAGGCCAATATTTTCCACGTTCCCAGCATTACAGAGCCTGGACTACTGGTCAACTACAAGGACTCCGGTCATTGCAGCATAAAAGAGGGGGTGAAAAAAAGAGGCCAAACGATGACGGTAATGACAGATATGGAAGGCATGACAGAAAATGGGGTCTTCCTGACTTCTTTTTGGACAGCTATCTTACTCCAATTTCACCTAAAATAACAAAATTAGTGTTCATTTATGGAGCCAAAGTACTGTTCTACGTTAACTGCACTTGTGACCAATCTTCAATTAGGGAGACAAAAAAAGTGGCCCCATCTAATGAAGCTTACCAGAGCAGTTTACAGTGAAGAAAACTGTTTGGTATTTCACTAAGAGAGAATGATTTTTTTTTTTAATGATTTTATTTATTTATTTGAGAGAGAGCAAGAACATGAGTGGGGAGGGGAGGGGGGAAGAACAGAGGGAGAGGGACAAGCAGACTCCCGTGCTGAGCATGGAGCCCGACGCAGGACTCGATCTCATGACCTGAGCTGAAATCAAGAGTCGGACGCTTAACTGACTGAGCCACCTGGGTGCCCCAAGAGAGAATGATTTTTAAAACTGATAGTCACAGATCACATTACTCAGAGTAAATACATTTTGGATAATACTGAACTTTGTACATTTAATTGACAAAGAAAATGATCTTACTATGGTGGTCAAGGGTAATAGATTACCTAATAGATACCCTAGGATAGGGTAAAAGATTATGTAAACGAAGAAACGATAACAGTCAGTCCTCTGTAAGGAAGGATTTTAACCTGTACAATAAAGTATTATGTGGGCTTTTAAAAATGGAAAATAAGGAAACATGCCAAACTTCTGTCCGAGATTCTATTAGTATTTAAATTAGCAGAATATACTTTGTAGTTACACTGTCAAGATGAAAACCATATATACTGCCAAATAAAATATTCTGCAACATACTGATATATTCCTAAGATATAATTTGTACCCTGGCCAACAACATAAATCCGGATTAGGCATATAGATTGTCTCAGATATTTCCTGAGCCAAACAGTTTAAATGAAACCCTAGCTACATTTTTCTCTTTAATTTTATAGAACTGCTTATTTTATGATTTAACGAGAATTTGGGGGTAAAGAAATCAGTCTCTATGTTTAACAGAAATGCACACACTTACGCAGTTCACCAGCTGCGTTTCGCCCACCGACAGCATACAGATATCCTTTGAGGGCACTTAGGTGGAAGAAGGTGCGCTTTTCATTTAAAGACGCAACCTGCATCCATTTATTGTAGCGAGGATCAAATCTGAAGACTGTATCGACCGCCGTTTTTCCTTTTGTGTCATAATTACTCTGTCCACCGACGACATAGAGGAAATTTCCAATGACAGCGATGCCATGCTGGTACCTTGGGGCATCCATGGGGGCTAACGATTTCCATTCATGGGCCTTTTCATCATACATGCGCAATTCCTTGCTGACAACCAGCTGCTGCCTCAGCACTCCTCCAAGCGTGACCAAATGAGTGGTGTCAGACCGAATGGCAGTCCTGTCTGACTGCATCACTGGCTGCATGTACGGCATCATTTGGTAATTGCTGGCTTCCAAAAGCAGATTCACACAGGTATTGTCAGTTCTCATGAAATCCACGGTTTGCACATAATTAATGAGCTCCTGCGGTGTCATCAGTGGAAATCGTATGTTCTTCATTAATTTTGCAGCAAAGTCCATCCGAGGCTCTTCTAGGCGTAGCCAGCGACAGGTAGCCTTAAAGAGCTCAAGTTCAGTGCAGTGCTTAAGGCTATTGCTGGAAAGCACAAAGGCGAGACGCTCGAAAGGGAGTTTCAAGAACTCCCCAGTGCTCAGCAATGCAGGAAAATTCTTCAGGACGAAACTGTTGACGTATTTATCCACTTCTGTCAGATTGTAGGTGTTGGCAATCCGACCAACTTCGACACAATTGTCTAAAGTGACCTATTAAACCAGTAAAAAAAAAAATTAAAATGCTACCAATTTCATGACACTCACATTCTGGATAACAGAAATACCTGTTCTAGAAGAAGAGTCAACTAAGCTTTTTACTGTCCATAGAGATGCAAATAAAAATTCTTACCTAAATACATTAATGATCTAAAGAGAATTCACAAACCACCTTTACCTAATCCGATAGAAAGGTAACTAAAAGAAAATTATCTACATCATATCAACAAGAGAAAGGATAAAAACCCTATGATTATTTCAATAGATGAAGAAAAAAAGCATCTGACAAAGTACAATGTCCATTCATAATAAAAACCCTCAACAAAGTACGTTTAGAGGGAAAATACCTCAAACATAATAAAGGCCATATATGAAAAACCCACAGCTGACATCACACTCAATGGGGAAAAACTGAAAGTTTCTCCCCTGAGATCAAGAACAGGACAAGGATGTCTCCTCTCACCACTTTTATTCAACACAGTACTGGAAGTCCTAGCCACAGCAATCAGACGAGAAAAAGAAATAAAAGGTATCCAAATTGGCAAGGAAGAAGTAAAACTGTCAATATTTGCAGATGACGTGATATTATATATAGAAAACCCTAAAGACTCCACCAAAAAACTACTAGAACTGATAAATGAATTCAGTAAGGTCACAGGATACAAAATCAATATACTGAAACCCACTGTATTTCTATATACTAACAATGAAGTAGCAAAATGAGAAATTAAGAAAACAATCCCATTTACAATTACACCAAAAATAACAAAATACCTAGAAATAAACTTAACTGAGGAGGTAAAAGACCTGTACTCTGAAAACTATAAAACATTCATGACAAAAAATTGAAGATGACACAAATGGAAAGATTATCCATGTTCATGGATTGCAAGAATAAATATTGTTAAACAGTCCATACCACCCAAAGCACCAAAGCAATCTACACATTTAATGCAATCCCTATCAAAATACCAACAGCATTTTTCACAGAACTAGAAAAAACAATCCTAAAATTTGTATGGAACCAAAAAAGACCCTGAATAGCCAAAGCAATCTTGAAAAAGAAAAACAAGGCTGGAGACATCACAATTCCAGACTTCAAGTTATATTACAAAGCTGTAGTCATCAACACAGTATGGTACTGGCACAAAAACAGACACATAGATCAATGGAACAGAATAGAAAACCCAGAAATAAACTCATGATTATATAGTCTATTAATCTTTGACAAAGGAGCAAGAACATGCAATGGGAAAATGACAGTCTCCTCAACAAATGGTGTTGGGAAAACTGGACAGCTACATGAAAAAGAATGAAACTGGACCACTTTCATACACAAAAGTAAACTCAAAACGGATTAAAGGCCTAAAAGTGAGACCTGAAACCATACAAATCCTAGAAGAGAGCACAGGCAGTAATTTCTTTGACATCAGCTGTAGCAACATTTTTCTAGATATATCTCCTGAGGCAAGGGAAAACACAAGCAAAAATAAACTATTGGGACTATGTCAAAATAAAAACTTCTGTACAGCAAAGGAAATAAATAGTCAACAAAACAAAAAGACAACCTACTGAATGGGAAGAGATATTTGCAAATAACATATCCAAAAAAGGGTTAGTATCCAAAATATATAAAGAATTTATACAACTCACACCAAGAAAACACGAATAGTCTGATTAAAATATGGGCAGAAGACAGGAACAGACATTTCTCCAAATAAGGCATTCAGATGGCCAACAGACACATGAAAAGATGCTCAACATCACTCATCATCAGGGAAATGCAAGTCAAAGCCACAATGAGATATCACCTCACACCTGTCAGAATGGCTAAAGTCAAAAGCACAAGAAACAACAAGTGTTGGTGAGGACATGGAGCAAAAGGAACACTCATGCACTGTTGGTGGAAATGCAAACTGGTGCAGCCAATATGGAGAACAGTATGGAGGTTCCTCAGAAAAGTAAAAATAGAACTATCATATGATTCAGTAATTGCACTACTGGGTACTGACCCAAGGAATATGAAAACACTAACTTGAAAGGATATGTGCACCCCTATGATTATTGCAGCATTATTCACAATAGCCAAATTATGGAAGCAGCCCAATGTCCATCCATAGATGAATGGATAAAGAAGATGTGGTGTACACACACACACACACACACACACAGGAATATTATTCAGCCATAAAAAAGAATGAAATCTGGCCATTTTGCAACAACATGGATGGATCTAAAGAGTATAATGGTAAGCAAAATAAGTCAGAGAAAGACAAATACCATATGATTTCACTCATATGTGGAATTTAAGAAACAGAACAAATGAATGAAGAAAAAAGAGACAAAACAAAAAACGGATTCTTAACTATACAGAACAAACAGATGGTTACCAGAGGGGAGGTGGTTGGGGGGGGGGGATGGGTGAAACAGGTGAGGGGGATTAAGAGTATACTTATCTTGATGAGCATTGAGTAATGTACAGAATTGCTGAATCAGTATATTGTACACCTGAAACTTATGTAACACTGTATGTCAACTATATTGGAATTAAAATTAAAAAAAGAAGTGGATAATAAATATTTATTGAATACTGAAAAATTTAAAAAGTATCAAAATCAGTACATTAGAAGTTACCCTAAGAAACAATGTTTTAAGTTGGTTATGGCCAAAATAATTCCCTTTCTCTTCTTGAAAATGTGTGTTCCCTCTCAAAAAAAAATACGAAATGAAATTCCGGCTAGATGGAAATTTTGGAAAAATAGAGGGTTATTCTATTTTGGTTCACCTTAATCCACTTCTTAGTCAGGATTCTTAAAAGTTACATTGCTAGCAGATCCACAAACAGAAAATCTCTAATACAGGATCTCTAGATTTCTCTTTCATGCAAACAGTCACGGTTCATTACTGTAATTCATTTTGATTCCTTCAAAAGTTATTGTTTCTAATGAAGGTAATTTAATAAGGCAATTATTCCTAGGGTGAAGTTATTTTCACATTATTTATGTGGAAATACAAGGAAAGGAATCACTTTGGTGAGGATTGGAACAGGTGTATCTCCATCAAATTTACTCATGACATAGTTAATTTCTGGTGTCTATGATGATGGCTTGCCACAGTTTCCCTTGGCAATTCTCTTACTCCCAGCATAATCTAGCTCTGCCTGGAGTCAAAATGAGCCTAGAAAAGTCTCCCCTGCACAGATGACAATGTAGCAAAAACGGAAAATAGGAAAAGGAGACAAGTGATGGAGAGGCCCATCTTCAGCAAGAGCTCTTTCTGATGCTTTCATAACTGGTCAAAAGTGAAAACAGGAAAATCATATCAGCAAATATTATGCAAGGAATAAATCACTGAAACAAGCCTACCATACAAATACCTGTGTGTGTATACAAACACACAAGCAGGTCACAGGCAAAGGACTCAGTTTTCTCTTAATTTTCTCAGTGTGTGTATTCACGTATGTCATGTAAACTTCACGAACGAAACTGCATTGTTAACAGATTGGCAGATGATTAAGAGAAAATTGGCTAATCCTTGTATTATCCTTTTATTTAAAAGCTGAAAAGAGACTAAAATAATTACTCCTCTGCATAAAATATCAGCCCAGTTAAGACATATCATCACTGAAAGCTCAAAGGTTAAGACACACACACAAGGCTATTTTCATAGATTGATTACTCAGGAAGAATTTGAACAATTTTAAGCAGCTGGTTTGCTTTATGGGAATCGCCAAAAAATTTTAATTGCTTATTATCCTTAATAGCTATATATTAAAAAATAGTTAAAACACAATTGCAACACAGAAGAAGTAGGAAAAATAAAGTAAGAAATTAGGGGCCTTTTGAAATACACAGTTTCACACCATTCAGTACCTTGGATTTCCAATGTGGTTAATAAAAAGTACATTTCAATCCAATTTTAGGCGTGGCAGGTTGGCGTCTCATAAAAGTTTTCATTGTGTAAATGAAGTTACAGTGAATTCCCAGTTGCCCAAATCACCTCGGGTGGCAGGAATTAGTATCTGGGGTAATGAGTCCACTTTCTGGAGCAGGAAAGAAGTAGCCTTTCCCCAGAGCAAAGGGTAATTTGCACTTTTGAACACATTGACTAGTATGGATAAGCAAAAGTTGATGAGAACACAAAATTAACTATTCCCAAGTTTGCAGATTCTCACCATTACGGATACAATTACAAATAAAAACGACAAAAAAAATGGGTACTTCAAATAGGCAAAATGATACCATCAGTTGTTGGTCACCAAATATAAGTCTAAATTTATAGCATATAAAACAAACAGAGATAAAAAATTAAAAACCAAACTGTGTAATTTAGAAATGGGATCAAGGTATTTACTTCCTTCCCCTTTTCCCCCTTCAACTTTATCCAGTAGGAAGACAATTACTAAAATAACAGCATAAAAAAAAAACCTACCTTTGATTTAAGGGCATTTGGAAAATATCCTCTATATATCGGTATGCTCAGAGACAGATACACAAAACTGCAAAAGACTGTGACAGACCACCTAGTACATACGGGTAGCTGCCTACTCTTTTCTTAAAAATCACCAGAGAAAGGTATTTCATAACCTCCCAAACTGTCATTTTCTTGATGGAAGGACTAGGATTTTCTATACCCCATGTACTATAGGAATCACACTGTGGGTATATAACAAAGGTTAAACACTAATTATCAGCAATATAAAAATTAAGGATGTGATGATAGATACAACTAAAAATAGAATACATTTTGAATATAAAACATTACCAAACCCTTAATTTTAAAATGAAACTCAGATAAAAACTATGTAATAGAAAATTAGTTGTTTTTGAAGTGCCTGTCATCAAAGCTAAAACAATTAATCATAGATTATAGGGATTATAGAAGCAAAGTCTAGAATAACAGTTAACAATATAAGCAGATCAAAATGATGGAATAATGGTAAACGATTTTGGAAAAATACACGATTATTCAATTATGGCTCATTTTCATCCACCTCTCAGTCATGATTCTTAAAAGTGCTTCAGTTAGCATATATGCAAACATTTAGCCTAGACAGTATTTAAATAATGGATACGTGCAGTAATGTAACATTTAACAAAATTCTTGTACATTACATTTTGAAATATAAAATATGAAGTTTAAAGTTTATTTTAAAAAAAAACAGCTCATAAGTAGAAAGAACTCTAATTTCATCTGAATATAACACCTGTCTGCGGGAAGCCTGCTTCTCCCTCTCCCACTCCCCTTGCTTGTGTTCCCTCTCTCGCTGTGTCTCTGTCAAATAAATAAAATCTTAAAAAAAAAAAAAAAAAGAATATAAAACCTGGCCGAAATTCCAAAGAAGAGCTGTTACAGACATGAATTCAAATATATATTAGTGTTTTAAAGGATAGAGAAGCAAAAAAAGGACAAAATTTCTCAACCACTTATGAGAACCAATAAAATTGCTTTTAAAAATAATCAAGTGCACATTTAGCTTTCCTTGATATAAAATATTATAAATTATTCTACTGTAATCAAAGAACCTTCCTAGGTCACCCTAAAGGCAGTTCCAGGCATCATAATTTTCCAAGTGGTAGTCTCATTAACATAGTTACTCACTGCTACTATATTAAATTGTTCAAATCACACTCAATGCACCCAAACATTCCATTACCATAACATGATATTTCAATGACAGGCTTCATCAGCAATCTGTGATGTTATTTTGTTGAAGATCAATGCGTTACACGAATAAACTTCCACTTAGGAAAAAAGCAAAAACGAAAACGAGTATCTGCTTTTGTACCCTCAAGGAAAAGCAAAGACTAAGAAGTTAGTTGACAAATTTGGGGGGGGACTCCTCAGATAGTCAATGCACCAGATTCTCCTTCGTGCTATCTAGTTTATTAAAATGGCAACCTGACATCAACTACAACCAATGCAGAGAGAGAGAAAGCAAGTCCACAGACTGGGAAGAAATCAAATAAGCTACTTTGGGGCAGGGGTGGGGGGGGCGGGCAGAGGATATAAGAGACATCTTGTCCCAGGCCTCCTTCCACAGGTGGGAACATCACAGGACACAGGGAAGGGACCTTTTGGTAAGAAGAACAAAAAGATGATTAAAAACCAAAAACTTTTCTGTCTCAGTCTTTGTCTTTCTTCAAATTCTAACAGCCATCTGAGGGGAATACTGATGGTGTGTCTCCAGCTTGGGGGATCCAATTGTCTTACTGCTTTGCACTCTGAATGCATGTCCCTTCTTGGATACAATATTACGTATTATAATGGTCATGGGAGAATGGATTGGTTTGAGCCCAGGTTGGGCCTCTTCTTCCCCTACGGAGTCCCACATGGCAGATGGGCAAGAATGCGGTGATTCAAGTTACAGGCAGGAATAATATTTAGAATATTTAACAATCAGTACAGTCTGGGTACCAGCTAGTGAGAATAGATGCTCAACCATAAACAACCAGTATCTGGGTATTACTCGCTGAATGTCTGCCTTGACAATAAGGAAGTCAAGAATGGTTTGGTTGGGGGAGGGGAGGAAGAGTTTTGATTCATTGTAAAATTATCTATACCATTTTTCCTCTGATTTGCATTAAACCTCCCCAAAGGCAAAAAAATTATCTGAAAAGACATGTTTGTTAATTTTTATGGGCAAATCCAATTTAGATCAAACAAGGAATGTGAAATATAATTACCATACAGGAAATTCTGACATCAAGAAGAACATTCCCAAAGCTTGCTGCTGATATCATCATTGAATAGCAAAAGAAACTGTCTTTTCCAATAACTTATTCTGATTTCCTTCGTTATTCCCTTGAGAGAACTCCTTTTCTCTGCCTTTTGCCTCTCCCATGTATGCACCTCCTTTCTTTTCTTTGTATTTTAAAGATATATGTTATTTGAGAGACAGAGAGAGGGTGGGGAGGGGCAGAGGGAGAGGGAGAGACAGAAAACCTCAAGCAGACTCCCTACTAAGCATGGAGCCCGATGTGGGGCTTGATCCGGCGATGCTGAGATCATGACCTGAGCCGAAACCAAGAGTGGGACACTTAACCGACTGAGCCACCCAGGCGCCCCTCACCTCTTTTGTTTTCCACTGTCGCTAATTCTTTATTACCCCCAGTCGCCTCAATAAAATTTCTCTACATTTCATTGTGACCTCCCCACCCCGATCAGTGATAATAAATCTACAAGGGGAACCAATGCTATAAACACATCAAGGAAAAAAAACACACACACACACAACTTCAAATGAGTTTAAAGAAAGTCTAAAGCACAATGGCATCTTCCTTCTCTGATTAAATATGCTTTTATAGAAAAAGAAAATGGTTTTTTTGCCGACCTTCATTCTGGTTTGTTTATTCTGGATAACTGTATACTTAAATTATAACATTTCCAGTTCAATGACAAATGTCCTCCTTCAGGAACCTTATGTTAAAACTTGGGTTTTGCTGGCCAGCCTGCAGTCCTCTGTAACAGTAATTCCGTGGGGCAAATGCTAGATGTCACACATTCCAAGTAGCAGACAAATGATAAACAAACAATTTAACCACAACCTGCTTGTAAATCAGGGAATGGCTGCACAGCATTTAGCATGCTGTAGTTACACAATGTCCTAAAGACAAAAACAGATGTCATTTTTCGGCCCGTAACTAGACAAAGGTAATTTTCCATCATCTCCATGATATACAAGTGAATGTTTTTAGTTTAACAGACAGTTTTACCTACTCTGCTTTACATCCTTTGCTCTTATCTCTTTGTATAGTTTTCTTTTCTACAACTGGCCAGAAAGTGACATAGCGAGAACAAAAGCACCAGATCCCATAAACTATAATACTAATTAACACCTTAAGAGAAAAGCATTACTGCAAAAGATGACCACGTTGGCCGGGGAGTGGTTCTTGTTCTATGGAGCCTGGTGCTCCGTTCTAGAACACTGGTGCTTCTACCTCACCAAAGGTGAGGGTGGCTATATTATCGTATTTAAAGTTATCATTCAAGGGGCACTTGGGTGGCTCAGTCGGTTGAGTGTCTGACTCCTGATTTCGGCTCAGGTCATGATCTCAGGGTCAAGGGATTGAGCCCCGAGTGGGGCTCCGCGCTCCGCAGGGAGTCTGCTGGAGATTCTCTCCCTCTCCCTCTGCTCTTCCCCCCTTTTGTACTCTCTCTCTCTCAAATAAATAAATCTTTAAAGCTGTCACTCAAAACTACCATAAAAATGTTTTGTGAGTTATTTGCTGAGTCACATTTTCGCCTACATAAATGGTTAAGAATGGGATAGACTATAGATGTACTGGAAGCTAACTTTTCTTTCTAAAAGCTCAAACCCAAGTAGTGTCTTGTTTATGTGAAGTATAATCACACCATATCATTAAAAACATAAACCTGGGGCGCCTGGGTGGCTTAGTCGGTTAAGCGTCTGCCTTCGGCTTGGGTCATGATCCCAGGGTCCTGGGATCAAGCCCCGTGTCGGGCTCCCTGCTCAACGGGGAGACTGCTTCTCCCTCTCCTCCCTGCTCCTACTTTCTCTCTCCAATAAATAAATAAAATCTTTAAAAAATAAAAAAATAAAAATAAAAACATAAATCTATTCACTCAAAACCTTTGGTTTAAGCACACAATCCTTAAAACATGAGATTGTTCTATTTAAAAACTATCCATAAAACTTAGCTTGTGGGAAAACTCAAAACAAATCTACCTTTGAAAAATACATTATCTCGAAACTTCCAGTTCTTATAAGTAGAAAAGACACCCAAGGGCTACTCTTTTGCCTGATCCACTTGATTGCTGAGAAGGAAACAGGAAATTGTTAAACAGAGTAAGGCTGAACATTTAACTAAGAAATAGAACGCATGAAAGAAGGATAAAGGAAAAGTTGGATTTTATATAATCCTTATGCTAATAATCTACCAACTGTTCTCAAAAATCATCATGGATTCTGAGACGGAATATTTCCACAGTAAAATCATGCAGACATATCCTTAGCAAACAGGATGAAAGACAGGTAAACAGAATGGTGCTAAGAAAAGAGGTGTTTCCTCAGAGCTCATAGAAAGTTCTAAAACCAAGAGAAGGAGGAATAAACTATACCACAGGTAAGCTTTGTCTGAGACAAGCCTCTTCTCCATTAGAAATGGGTTTTAGGATGTCTGCAGAGGACACTAGAAATGAAGAATTTAATCTTTAAGACAATATTAAGTGTTCATAAAAATGAAGAAATTTCCAAACAGGTAAAACACACAGTTATAATAAATGTTTCAAACAGGTGAAAGAATCAACATTCTAATTACAGAAAATTTATCACTATTGCAAAATTACTGTGATGTCATCTTTAAATAAACTTGTTTTAGAGTTTTCTAGAACAAAATTGTTTTCTAATACTGTTACTTTGACAACTGTATGTTTTTATGACTTTTCATAAATCATGCTTTATTCCATTTGGTCCTTTTCTTTCAGGTAAAGGAACAGATCACAACCAATATCTAAAGTTATAAGTACTAAATTCTGGTATTAGAGAAGAAGTCGACAATAAATGTCTATTACTAATGATTAGTTCCAAAGAATCACCACACTGTACCTAGTTTGGCTCAGGATGACCAGGTGTTGCTGAGATCAGTGTAAAGCAATGTTAAGAGTCTATAAATGTAAGCATTAAGTGTTATTACTAAGTTAATTGTTGGACTTGATACCTTTAAAAAATACATGTAATTCAGTTCCTTTTTTCCTTGAGATGAAGCTGTCATATAATATCAGTGGCACAAAACTAGAGGAGAGATGCTGTTAGGTCCTAAGGGGAAGGGCCTTGTGTGATTAAATTAAAAGGAAATTTAGTGCTCAGATTCAGTAACGACGACAAACAGTATCATGGGAAATAAACAAACTTCATGCGGGCTACTTATACAATAGTGAATAGGACAACACGAAACTCTGTAACACCACACTGCCTTAAAACCCTGAAAAATAGTTAGTTTTAAAGTTTATAAATAATTGTGAGGCAGTCGTGTGAGTACTTTAAAATGGAAACACACAAACAAAACATATTTTCAATAGCCTGGTTAAATTAGCTGTTGGCTGACTCTGTAAGATAAGGAATAGCTTATTAATAAAATCACTAAGGACATGTTCTCTTGAAACTTAGGGTTTTAAGAACGGGGCTCCCAGTTTAGTAACTGCAAATTTAAAAAAGCTCAACAGCAATTATTTACCAATATTAAAACTGGTATGAATTTAAATCAATTATAGAAAAATGTATTCTCCACTTATTTAATAAATAAGAAAATATATCAAAATTTACCACTGCCATAATTTTCAGTCACAAAAGCAAGCTCTATAAGCTGTAGAAATCTTCTTGGCAATATTTCTTTGCAACCAAAGCATTTCGTTTCCCGGAAGTCAATAATTTAAGGGTCTCAAATAGGGCAGGGCCTTCAGGAACCATGTGACTGCTAAGGAGTTCACTGATTGGTAGTTGTGCCCTCTCCTATCTCTTAAGAGAGGCTAAAAATGATTTAGTAGGTGATGTGTTTCTATGGAACTAAGACTTATATCTTACAGGCTGTCACGTAGTGTGTTACTTCTCAAGACCTAGATCCCGTATTTAAGGAAGAAAAAAAATTACTGAGCCTAGTTTAAAAGACTTACAGAAGTTCAAATTACATTTTCATGGAATTCCATTTAAGAAAGCCTGCCTGCCTAATATCATGAAGGCAAACAAAACCAGATTAAAATATATAACATCAGTAAACAGGTTAACATATATATCGTTAGCAAACACTATTCCTGTCTGATGTCATGGGATTACACAGAAGACTTTTATGAAGTGATTCCATTTTATAAAATGGCACCTGTACTGTTTCCCTCTCAACTTCGTTCCAGAACACACCACCTGAGCCCTCTCTCTCATGGCCGAAGTTTCACCTGCCTACGTAACAAATTCAGCAGCCTTTCAACAGGCTACAACCGGAGTCTACTGCAGGAAAAGTTCTGAAGATTTGAAAACGCCTTACCCCAGATATGAGAAATACTTTGCAGAAGTCCAAAACCGGCAGAATCTGAAGAAAACTGGCAGCTTCCAGTGTGTCTTGAAGGTTGTCCATGTTAAGAGAAAGCTTTGCGGTATAAATGAAATCAATAATTTTCCTTAAGCCGACTTTGCTCACACCATGAAGCTTAATGCACATTAAATCTTGTTCTTTCATTCCACCTTAAAGAAAAAGACATTCAATTAAATGGGGGTGGATAATTTAATTAAGGTCAAACTCACTTCTGCTGCTAATTAGATGCAATAAAATCAAGGAAAAGTTTTATTCTATGTAAGCATTCATGTCAGAGTCAGACTTCTGCATATTTTACAGTTAAAAGAGAGTACTTAAAAAGGAGTATCTCTATACTAATGGAAGTCGTATATAATGCGAGTGCTTCCAAAATGTTCTCCTGTCACTTCATATCCTTTGATGGATTAAAGACTGTCTTAGTCAGACCCAGAGTCTCTAGTAGAGCATTCAGATGTGTATCTGGAAAAGAGAAGTTGTGAAACAAAGATGGACAGAAGTATGAAAAAGGCACATTCATTTCCCAAGTTTAAAAAGCACCACTTACAACTACACGTACCAGGTGTATATTCCTTTTGAGATGATTTCTTCTTGGAAAGACACAGATCAAAAGAACTGAATTTCACTTTAGAAACAAAAATATGTAAACATGCATTTTTCAGATTGTTTTAAGGGGGGTGCAGAATTTAACAAGCTAACTTACCTGTGAACATGGCCTTGAAGTAATCACTAGCAGAGGCCATCATGACTCTATGCACAGGGAAGGCGTCATCGGTGTCGCCTGGCATCAAAGTCACATCACAAAGCAATCCTTCAAGTCGAAGCTGGTCAAAGCCCTACGCCAAGAGCAGGAGTTGAGTCATTAATCAAGGTTAAATGGGTATGCAGATTTCTGCCCACTAAAATTCTGTGTATGTATTAACGGGTGTGTTAGAACATAAAACCAGTAGAATAATTACTCAGAAGAAAACTGAACAACTTACTTGATGTGTGACGATGTCTATTTAATTCACAGTAGGAAAAGGTAAAATGAAGACTAATGTAGATTAAGAGCACATATGGAAAGAGCATAGAGTATATATATTCACTTATTTACACAACTATTGGCTTTATCTTATTTTGAAAAGAAATTACCACGTACGCTTTCATTTTCCCATGTGCAGGATCAGGGTGGGAGATAACATGCTTTCTGTAATAATATGTTTATAGTTCTTCTATAGTGCATTCCGGACACACCTTGTTTTTATAGTTTTTGTGGGTGTTTTTGTTTTTTTTTTGCTTTTTAGGGATTGATTTATTTATTTGAGAGAGCGAGCGAGCACGGGGGGTGGGTGAAGGGGCAGAGGGAGAGAGAGAATCTTAAGCAGGCTCCACGCCCAGTGCAGAGGCAATGTGGGGCTCCATCTCACAGCCCTGAGATCATGACCTGAGCCAAAACCAAGAGTCGGACACTTAACTGACTGAGCCACCCAGGCGCCCCTAGTTTTTGTTTTTTTTGAGAAAGAAAGGTATAGAGAATCTGTGTTAATTGCAAGATAGGCATTCCTTGCTACTAACTAGATTGTTCCATCTCTTTGAGAATTAGGGATTGTCTTAGATATCCTTATACTTGGCACATTGCTGCTGCTTGGCCAATTATCTTTCAGGTTTCAAGCTTGGAATTTAATTACCTTTGGAAAAAAGAGCCCAGGTAGCTCTGACATGGGACATAATTGTCCCCAAAATGCCTAAAGTTCAATGGAGAAGTAATAGGCTGGCACCCACGATTCAGGGGATGGACAGGGCTCTTGCGAGAAGAGGGCCTATCGGTTAGCTCTTCCACTCACTCCTGTGATGATCCCAACCTATGACAAATAGGCAGACGTTCCTTTGGTCTATTCTTGGGAGAAGGAAACATTTTAAGATGATAATCGGCCGGTAAAATGCACAAAAGGGAGACAATATGTAATTTAATACTCAGGCTCAAAAATGAAGATTTCAGCAAGATTTACTGTATAGTTTCAAATGGTAATATATTATTATTAAAAATCATGAAGATCCTCATACAAGTTACCTTCTAATATATATTGTAATGTAATAATGTAACACAACAAGAACTAACAGCAAAGAGTACTCCATCCCCTTCACATTTTAATGACCCCAAATAAAACTTTTATTTAAAGTTGTGTTTCACGGATTTAAGAAGCAAAAGCCATGACATACTGAAGAATGCAGTTTGAGAAATATTGATCCTACACATATGTATAATATAAATCTCAGTCTAAACATCTTCTCATCATAATTTTTAAATTACTTTTTAAAGAAAATGCTTGAATCTACAGAACTGGAACTTCAAAGAGATAATGTGATCCAGCCACTTTCTCTCTTGAGAGAGATATAAATATTTTTATTCCAAAAATATTTATACATTATACATATACTTTAGAACAGGATTATGTATCATATTTTTCTTTCTCCAACAGTGACTGACATATGTTTTTGTTCACAAATATCAAATCTTTCACAAATGCCTCTTTTCTTCTATAAACACAAACATTATATACCCCACCCTTGATATTTTCCATTTTCCCATTGCTAAATGATCTCCAGCCTCTGTTATTTAGAAAAGTAAAGGTAAAAAGCGATGTCCATTTTAGGGGAATAGTCTCACGCAGAAGGCAAAGAGTAGCTCTTTGAAAATTCATATACGGAGTCAAAAGTGCAATAGGCTTAAGAGGACTGCCTTTCAAAGGTAGACAAGCACTGGGAAGGACTGAAAGTGACCACTGGGGTGGGGACGGGATGGTCAAGAAGATGGCGGGAACCATCAGAAGAGTTGAGGGACTAGCATGTTTGCATTCCCCACTGCCTGGTACACAGTTGGCACTTAATATATGTTTGATTTATGTTCAGTTACTGCAGGAACAAACAACTCTGATTTTACCAAGAAGCCACCACTTGGTATTTTAAAACCATGGGGTCATGTTGAGCAGAACTTTAGTTTTGGGCCAAGCTAACCAGAAACCAGGCACTTTATTTGGGAAACTTCTCCCAATAATAAAAACTAATTGCACCCACAGTGTTTCTTTGTATTAAACTGTAATGGCTAAGATGAGAGAAGAGGAATTGAACCAGGGTCCGGGGGTGGGGGAAGGTTGACTCACAAAGGCTTGGCTTTTTTCTCCCTCAGATAAATTGCAGGTGTTTTTTTTTTTTTTTTAAAGATTTTATTTATTTATTTGAGAGAGAGAGAATGAGAGAGAGCGAGTACATGAGAGGAGGGAGGGTCAGAGGGAGAAGCAGACTCCCTGCCGAGCAGGGAGCCCGATGTGGGACTCGATCCAGGGACTCCAGGATCATGACCTGAGCCGAAGGCAGTCGCCTAACCAACTGAGCCACCCAGGCGCCCTAAATTGCAGGTTTTTAAAAAATTAAATATATGCTTGTTATAAAAATACAAGATATAAATTGAAAACTAAAACACCATTTCTACATACAGGAAGTAATTATTGTTAACAGTTTAATATATATACGTCCAGGCCTCTTTCTTTCTTTTTTTTTTTTCCTAAAGATTTTATTTATTTATTTAGAGAGAGAGAGCGTGCGCGCGAGAGAGCGCGAGCAGGGGGCAGGGAGGTGGGGGAGAGGGAGAAGCAGGCTCCCGGCTGAGCAGGGAGCCTGACATGGGGCTCAATCCCAGGACCCTGGGATCATGACCTGAGCTGAAGGCAGGTGCTCAACAGACTGAGCCACCCAGGCGCCCCTCCAGGCCTCTTTCTATACATATGCATAATGTATCATTTGCTTGTACGTATAATAGGATTTTTTTAAAGTGGAATATTATACATATTATTGTGCATTTTTAAAATTCACTTGAGCACATAAAATGGACAGCACTCTATACACACAAATCTACTCCATTCTTTTTAGGGGATGCACAGTATTCCATCATGGCGGCATACCATTCATTATTCATCCGTTCCCCTCTGGACACTTAGGCTATCTCTCAACTTTGGCCATTACAAGCAATGCTGTAACAGACCTTCTTGTACATATACTTACCTGTGTAGGTAGATCTGTGGGAGGTATTCATAAAAGTGGAATTGTTGGTTTGAAGAAAACGTATTTTTAAAGTTTGAATAGCTACTGGCAAGTTCAAGCCTATGGTTTATCTTGGGAAACGGATTATACCTTGGGTACTAGCAAAAAAGATGTCAAAATACCAATGAAGTGAGACTAGGTACTGTATGCCACCTTGCTTTATTTTTATCCATGAAAAAAAATTCGGAATCTTCTCTAAGGTATATATAGATAATTATCTGTGAAAGGCAATCATGACTTATTCTGTCAAAAGCAGTGATTGTATCCAGTCAGTTATTTTCTTCCACTAAAAACAACAATAAAAGCCCAAGAGACAAACAAACTAAAACCTCAGTTCATTTGCTAGCCCTTCTGTCTTGAAAATATTCCTACAAGTATTTTATACTGGGAATTGAGTAATGTAAGTAGGCTCCATTCCTATTCCTTATTATTCCTTCTTTTTCCTTTCGAACAAAGGAATAGCTAATGCTTCCTGTATCATTATCTGTGTCCTTTCTCATTTTGTCCATATTCTATTAAGATACTGCTTGTTGAGGTATATACTCAATCCTCAAAATCTGGACGGCTCAGCTAAGACACCAAGGGCTTTTACCTGCTTCACAAATCTGATCATTTTGCTGCCCTTTGCACTATCTTAAAAAAAAAAAACAAATCCTCTCCCTTCTTCAGTATGATCTGGCATCCCCAAAGAAAGGAAGCTGAAGCTCCAAGACCACTTCTAGTGCATTCTGAGTATCTTTTATTCTAAGCTTAATTTATCTACCTTTGGCAAAGTGTCTGTTTCTGTGAGGTTCTGCATTTATTTTCACTGCATATGAAGTAGTTTCCCTATCTGTATATTTCACAAACTTTATTTTCAAGTGCATAAATGAACAATCCCACCATCCAATTCCATATTTGCCCATTTTATTCCTGATTATTGCTATCTTTATCCAAATAAGATCTGTCAATCCAGATTGTTTTCATACAGATTCGAAATATCTTGTTTGCATGCTGTTATCTGTATATCCCAGCTCTGCCTCAAGAGAAAAAAACTAAAGTTCCTTCTACAGCATATTCTGTTGTATAGAAGACAGTCATTTCTCTAAACAACTTTTATACTCTAATCTTGTGAAGGCACACATTCGAAGAAAAGGGGAGGTTATTCTCCCCCACAATTCTCACTTGCCCTGTATGTATCCACCTTTTGCTTTCACTCTTATAAATCTCTTGCCCTATTTAACTCTGGGAAGACTCTCAAAGATGCCTTGATGGGCAGCTGGCTCAGTCGGCAGAGCACGCAATTCTTGATCTCAGGGTCGTGAGTTTGAGCCCCACGTTGGGTGTAGAGATTACTTACTAAATAAATAAAAAGATACCGTGCACACTTAAAATGTGTCCTTTTATTATAAAATTGTTTTCTTCCACCAGATTTGTATTAATTCCTCTCGTCAAAATTCTATAAAGTCTATTGTCTCTTTCTGTGTGCTAGTTCACCAAACACTGATACAGCTCTGCTTTACACAAAATGGCGCCAAGTTTCCAGTGAGTCTTTTAGAGTATCTGTAAAGTGGTTCCTGTTGCTTTAAACTAAACTTTTTTCTGCCCCAATCCATATCTTAGTTCTTTATTTTTCTATTTCTTCTGGGCCTTGGGTTCCATTGATGTAGAGATTATTATCTGTTTTTGGTTTCTTTACTCTAATGTTTCCCTTTCCCCCTCCTATAAAACTCCCCACATCTATTTTTTCTTCTTCTTCTTCTTCACATACTTTTGGGGGGGAAAAAAAAAAACCCAAGCATTAAAAAAAAAAAAAGGTTTTTCAGTTCCCTCTATTAAACTTACCCTATGTATCAAAATTTCAAATCCTATTTAGTAGAGGGAGGTATATATGTAATACCCTGAAGGACTGAGCCATTTTAAATGAGTTTGATAAATTTTTAAATGGTCACATTAAAACAGAAGGGGATATGCGTTGACATTACACAACTACAGTATAGAAACCATATGAGCTACAAATAATTACTACCAAAAGTTGGTTGGATGTCAATAGCTTTCACATTCAATATAATGTCATTTTGAAAAAAGTTAGATTGATAATTTTGGGTATTAAAAAGCAATCTGATAAGCAAATCTTTCCATTAAATTCTGCACTGGAAGTAACTTATTAGCATATTGTATCAGTTTTGATCAGTATAATTTTGAAAAGGAAGTGGGATAAAAAGGAAATGCATCCTGAGAAGAACAATAAAGATTATTAATGGAAAATATGTTTTACAAACAAAGATAAAGGAACTCAAGAAAAGGTTAAGGAATGGGCTTATTCCAATCTTTAAGTAAATGTAATGTATTTGATCAAAACAATACCATATCCATGTTTTTATGATACTGTTCTTCATTTAATTCCGAGGACAGAAAAGGAACAGATGCATGTTTAAGGCAAAAGAGAGATACAGACTGGATATAAAAGTTTCTATTAATATGAATTAAACTGTGCTCTTATTATATGACACAGCCTGGAGTTTAAAACTTCTAATGGCTTTCTATCAGTGTTATATCACAATATAGAAATTTAAAGATTTTTTGCTTTGTTTTGCTTTTTAAGATTTTAAATAATCTCTATACCCAACCTGGGGCTCGAACCCACAACCCTGAGATCAAGAGTCGCACGCTCTACCAACTGAGCCAGCCAGCCACCCCTGGAATTTAAAGATTGTTTAATCTGGCCCCGGCTCAACGGTTCAACCTTATTTTTCATTATTTCCCTAAGTACTCTGACCCACTTTATCAGGTTGTTGTCTAGACTGGCTCATTGGTAAAAACCAGGCTTACCTCTTTTCTAATACCTTTATTTATGCCATTAGTTTTCACACAGAATATCCTCCCTCCTTCAAAGCCTAGTTCAAATCTGACCTCCTTTGTAAAGCTACCTCTAACCAAATCTCCAAAATAATCAGGCACCTTTAGTCGGAGTCTCACAATTTAGCATTTAATTATATCCTATAGATTTTTGTTTTCAGCGAAGATGAAATAACAGGCACTGGATTTGCCTTACCTCTTGAAGCAACGTAAAGCCAGACAAAATATATGAAAAAAAAAAAGTTTAAAACTGCACGAAGGAGAAGGGAAAGATGAGAAGCAAGTTAGATGAGCCCCATGATTGTTCTGGACTTTCCAAGACAGAGGTATAGGGAGTAGGAACGCAGGCGAAGCCCAGCGTTCTCTCCTGGTGAGTGTTGAGGGAGTTAAGACAGCTAGGTTTGTAGGGCAGAACACTGGAGAAGAGATCTGCATAGAGAGGGGGCTACGGAGATCAAAAAACAAATAAAATAAAGTAAAATAAAATGAAATAAAATTTTAAAAAGTCTCCCTCAAGTATTCAGGTGAGTACTGATAAGTGTATTTGTCTGGGGAAAGAATCACCCAGAAGCAACACAAGAAAACACACCAAGGCTCACAAGGGCTGAGCATAACTCATTCAAACCACCAAAATGGAAACCTTATGATTCTAGGGCCTTAGGCAGAGGACTCGTAAGTATCTGCCTCAGTACTGGGAAGTAGTTTGCCCCAGAATAAATGCTGTTCTGGTACTACCACACAAAGCTTAAAAGTTAATGAAAAATAGGTTAATAATAGCAAAAGAATTGGGGAAGGAAATCAGAATGCAAAGTATGACCAAACTGATGGTGAGCCCTCCACCCTACCCCCTACTTCTTCCCCCAATATATCCCAACCTGGAATTAAGGTACCATGTCGCCTGGAGGCAGTCATCTGGGAGCAGACAGAGGAAACTCCCAAAGCTCAGAGAGAGTGGAGAAAATCCATTTTACTTGTATTTCCTTCTGCTCTTTTGAGTCCCAATCTCCAGGCAATTCCAAGGCTGTGTTGGTGGCAACAGTGACAGTGGGGGTGGCAAATGCCGAGAACCGAGGGAAAAGAAGCTTCCTCTTTGATCAGAGGACCTGTGATTCCTCTGCAATAAATACCTCTCTGTATTTGGACCAGGATCTGGGTTCAGTGGCGGTCAGTGTATGGCAGAGCAGGATAAATAAAACCCAGCTTTCAGGCCAGAGGACCACAAAGAGAGCCCTAGAGAACCGGACAGTCCTGGGGAGATGGTCAAGATGGAGGAGCATGGAAAAGAGACCCTGCAAAGCTCCACACCATGGAATACTTCTCAACAATAAAAAGAAACAAACTACTGATACACACAACAAAGTGAATGGATCTCAGAGATGTTAGACGAAGAAAAAGAAGCTTCCAGACTGTCCGATGCCATTTATGTAATACTCTCAAAAGGACAAAACACTGTGACAGGAAACAGATCAGTAGTATCCAGGGTTTAGAGGCGGAGATGAATGTGACTACCAAGCAGTAACAAAAGTACGTTGGGGCAACAGAACAGTCCTGTATGAACTGTGGTGGTGATTACACAAAAACAATATATTTGTTAAAACTCATAAATGGAGGGGCTCAGTCATTACGTGTCTGCCTTCAGCTCAGGTCATGATCCCAGGGTCCCGGGATGGAGCCCCGCATCGGGCTCCCTGCTCAGCCAAGAGCCTGCTTCTCCCTCTGCCCCCTGCTCATGCTCTCTCTCAGATGAATAAATAAAATCTTTAAAAAAATAAATAAAACTCGTAAATATAAAATAAAAACCAAAAAACAAACTCGGGGGCGCCTGGGTGGCTCAGTCGGTGAAGCGTCTGCCTTCGGCTCAGGTCATGATCCCGGGGTCCTGGGATCGAGCCCCGCATCGGGCTCCCTGCTCAGTGGGAAGCCTGCTTCTCCCTCTCCCACTCCCCCTGCTTGTGTTCCTGCTCTCGCTGTGTCTCTCTGTGTCAAATAAATAAATAAAATCTTTAAAAAAACACAAAAAACACAAAAAACAAACTCATAAAGGTATAGCCCAATAAAAAATCCATTTTACTGTATGTTAATTTACAAAATAAACATGTAAACATGTATGTTAATTTACAAATAAACAAAAGATTTGCCAATTTAACACTAGCTGAAAGAAAGCTGGCATAGGGGCACCCGGCTGGCTCAGCTGGTAGAGCATGCAACTCTTGATCTCAGGGTTCTGAGTTCAAGCCCCATGTTGGGCATAAAGCTTACTCAGAAAAAAAAAAAAAAGCTGGTATGACTATAATATCAGACAAAATAGATTTCAGAGCAAAGAACATTTATTACCACTCTCAGCTTCCTCCTTCGGAAACTAGAAATAGGAGAGTAGATTAACCCCGGGGCATCTGGGCGGCTCGGTTGGTTAAGCATCTGACTCTTGATTTCATCTCAGGTCATGATCTCAGGGCTGTGAGATCGAGCCCCACGTCAAGCTCTGCGCTGGGCATTGAAGTCTGCTCAAGACTCTCTCTCTCTCTCTGCCCTCCCCCCGCCCCATGCCCGCATGCATGCTCTCTCTAAAATAAATAATCTTTTTAAAAAAGAAGAGCAGATTAATCCCCAAAAGCAGGAAATGGAAATAATAAAGATCAGAGAGGAGATTGATGAAATCAATTGATTTCATTGATTGATGAAAACACAGAAAGAGAAAAAACAATAAAACCAAAAAACCTGGTTCTTTGAGAAGACCCATACATTTGATAAAACTCCAGCCAGACAGATTATGGAGATAAAGAGAAAAAATGCAAATTACCAATACCAGGATTGAGAGAGGTGATAGTACTAGAGACTGTATAGCTTTTAAAAGGATAATAAGTAAATATGAACTGTATGCCAATAAATCGGACAACTCAGTTGCAATGGATAAATTCCTTGAAAGATACAAGCTGTTAAAAGATTACTCTAGAAGAAATCAATAACCTGAATAGCTGTATGTCTAACTATAAAATTAAATTTTCACTGGTGAATTCTAGCGAACATTTAAGGAAGAAATAACACCAATTCTACACAAACATATCCAGAAAATTAAGAGGAGGGAACATGTCTCAACTCATTATCCTAATGCCAGCATGATCCTAATGCCAAAACCAGACAAAGGTAAGAAAACTAATAAAACGAAAACCAAAATTCTTCATGAGCATAGATGCAAAAATTCCTACAATTTTAGCAAATAAAATTTAATAATATATAAAAAGGATAATATATCACGACCAAGTGGGGTTTATTCCTGCAATGCATGGTTGCTTTAGTGTTCAAAAATCAATCACTATAACTCACAATATTAACAAATTAAAAAGAAAAATGATGAGATCATCTTGATAGGTGCAAAAAAGTATTTGACAAAATCCAACATCCATTTCTGATTAAAAACACGACACAAAACTCTCAGCAAATAGGAACAGAAAGGAACTTTTCTTCAAACCTAGAGTTAACATCATATTAATGGTGAAAGAATGAATGCTTTCCTCCCTGATGTCAGCAAAAAAGTAAGAATGTTTACTCAGCTACTTCCATTCAACATTTCTCTGGAGTTCCTAGGCAGTGTAGTAAGGCAAGAAAATGAAATAAAAAGCATCAGATTGGAAAGAATGAAATAAATATCTTCATTTATAGGCAAAATGATTGTCTATGTAGAAAATCCTACAGACTTTACAAATAAAGGCTCCTAGAGTAAGTTGGTTTATCAAGGTTGTAAGATATAAGCTCAATAATCATTAACAAACTGTATTACTCTATACTAGCAACAAACAATCAGAAATTGAAATTATGTATTACAGCACATTTAACTATCAGTTGGTATGTGCTAGTCGTCTCTATGACTTCAATGTATGCTAAATAACAACAACAAAGCCTCATTTGAGAGAGCAGGGTAATAATATACTAAAGTACACTAAAAGGAAAGGTGGTAGACTCTCTTCCAACTGGTATCTTAAAGATACACACTCAATTGTGGAAGTAGTAGGTTAACTTATTGTACCCTATCCTGAGTACCACAAAAGCTAGTCCCAAGAAAAATTATACATTCATTTCTCTATACTCTAGCTGCCATTTAGGTAACTGAAATAAAGAAATAAGAAGTTTCATTTTGATAAAAGGTTCAACAATCTAGATTATTTGAGCTCTTCTTTTATACAATACAATTTACTCTAAAATCTTCATGCCTTCTTCTTTTAACCGAAGTATAGTTGACACAGAATGTTACATTAGATTCAGGTGTGCAATATAGTGATTTGACAAGTTTATATGTTACGTTATGCTCATCACAAGTGTAGCTCCCATCTGTCACCATACGACACTATTACAATACCACTGACTATATTCCCTATGCTGTACTTTTTATTCCTGTGACTTATCCATTCCATAACTGAAAGCCTTTACCCCACCCCCCTTTACCCATTTTGCTCAGCCCCCCAACCTTCTCCCCTCCGGTAACCATCAGATTGTTCTCTGTTTACAGGTCTGTTTCTGCCTTTTGTTTGTTTGGGGGTTTTTTTGTTGTTGTTTTTTTTTTTTACATTTTACATTTAAGTGAATTCATATAGTATTTGTCTTTCTCTGGCTTATTTCACTCAGCATAATATCCTCTAGGTCCATCCATGTTGTCACAAATGGCAAGAGATCATCCTTTTTTATGGCTTAATAATATTTCATTATATATGATTCATACATTCATATTATATATTTCATTCTATATAATATATAATGAATTTTATTCTTAACAGAAATAGAATTATACAGAAATATATATGCATATTATAATGAAATATTACTGTATGTAATATATATTAAGTAATACATATATATTAATACATGTGTATCTCCCACATATTCTTTGTCAATTTATCTATTATGCCTCCCTTCTTATGTTAATACATCTTAATTTTTTAATTTTTTAAAGTAAATTCTATCCCCATCATGGGGCTCGAACTCACAACCCTGATATCAAGAGTAACATGCTCTACTGACTGAGCCAGCCAGGTGCCCCAACAATACATTTTTAAAGTTGTTTATTTTATGATCATAAAGTTTTAAAATTGGGTACAGTTCATCAACATGACATGATAAGCAACCCAAATGTCTACCTTAGCATAAACATTTCATAAAGTTAGCCCACTGGAAGTCAAGACAAGTTAATTTGTATACGCTCTTGGGATAATTCATTTCTTTAACATTGTATTACCTAGATAATAATTTGAGACTATAAAATGATCTTTTACAGGCTTTACAACTAAAAGTGGATAGGAAAAAACAGTAAATAGATAAAAATGGAGGAAAATATAGGAAGAACAATCTGGTAGGCACCAGTCTTAACATGAGAAAATGCCAATTAGGAGCCTAGACACGCAGAGCAAGGAGGCATTTTGAAAACTCTATAGGTCTGAGTAAGCATAGCCATCAATCAGGAAATAATTTGTTTCTACCTAGAATGTTTCTAAACATTCTACAATTAATATACACTGCTACCAGCTGAAACATGGTACTACAGTTATGGCCTCCTTGTCTTAAAAAGCATGTGTCCAACTGGCACTTAACATTTTTTCTCTGTTTTGTTTGTTTGCTTTTGTTTTTTCCAATTTTGATAGGGGAAGGGAAGTAGGGCAGAGAGGCAGGAAGACTTTCTTCATAATTCTACTATTTCTATCAAGAATAAAATCTTTATGGGGCGCCTGGCTGGCTCAGTCAGAAGAGCATACAGCTTTTTTTTTTTTTTTTTTTCGCTTTAGTAGACTTTTTATTACAAAGCTGTTAAGCATAAAGTGATAGATCTTTTCTCTCTCTTTAGTTAACAGGGGTAAATGTTCATTTAGTAATGTTATCTCAACTGGTTTATTGCTGACATTTGTTAGTGAGTGTGTAATATTTCGTTAACTGGTAGGCTCAAGTTATGAGTTAATACTTTGAGGACAGCTCATCTGTGTGTGACTTCTAGATCACTATTTATCTTGGGGTTGTGAACTTGAGCCTCGAGTTGAGTGTAGAGATTACTTTAAAAAAATCCTTAAAAAAAAAGAATAGGGGCGCCTGGGTGGCTCAGTTGTTTAAGCATCCAACTCTTGATTTCAGCTCAGGTCATGATCTTTGGGTCGTGAGATCGAGTCCTGCGTCAGGCTCCACATTTAGCACAGAGTCTGCTTAAGATCTCGCTCTCCCTCCACCCCTGCCCCCGCTCTCTCTCTCTAAATAAATAAATAAAATCTTTAAAAAAAAAAAAAAAGAATAAGGGGCGCCTGGGTGGCTCAGATGGTTAAGTGTCTGCCTTTGGCTCGGGTCATGATCCCAGGGTCCTGGGATCGAGCCCCACGTCAGGCTCCTGGTTCAGCGGGGAGCCTGCTTCTCCCTCTCCCTCTGCCTTTCCCCCTGCTCATGATCTCTCTCTCTCTCTGCATCTCTGTGTCTCAAATGAATAAATAAAATCTTAAAAAATAAAATAAAATCTTTACTATATCATTCACAACAAATTGTTAGCCTTTGTTAATGTTTTTACACTTACAGTCAATGAAAACTTAGTATTTACAGACATTATATTTAAAAAGATAATACAGCTTAGAGCAAGGTTAGAAGAAACAAATTACAAAAACAGATTATAAAAACAAATTTGCAGTCAGAAAACCTGTGTTCAAGTCCTAGTTGTTGTCACTTACTGGCTATGTGATCTGGGCAAGCCTCTTAACCTCCCCAAGCTTCAGTTTCCTAATCTACAAAATGGAGAGAATAATTCTTGCTTTTTCTACCTCACAATATTGTTTAAAGTATCACAAGGCAAGTATATATGAAAGTTATTATAACTGCCATCCAAATTCATTTATTCTGCCAATAATACCAATAATAGCAGTGAAAAGCACTATTTCCTCTGTGCCAGGTGATGGGCTAGGCTCTTTATATGTATTATCTCTTTGAATGACCATAAGTCTTACAATAATAATAATAATGGACACTTATTAAGCATTCTCCATGTACCCCAGAACGCGATCACAGGCATACAGAAACAACAAATTAGATCCTAGATGTTGTGAATCGCACTGATAGGTCATATTACCAAGGACTAAGAGGGAGGAAGAGAAGAAGCTGCTAACTCTGCCTGGCTCCCACAAACTCTAGCTTCAAAAGGCAATTAAAGTAGCTGTCAGGGGAACAGGCCCATGGGGAGTGACTGTTTTCAGAAGTCCCACTCTGCAGGATTACCCATTATATAACTGTCGTGGGAAGGACATGAGTTTAGGGCAAAACTAGAATTCCAGTTTTATCACTTACCATTTAAGATGGATAATTATGAATAAACAGGGGTTTATTAAAAACAAAAAGTAAAATAAGGGCAGTTCAGGGACAGGAAATGGGTGCAGAGCCTGAAGTGTGCAAAAAAAATGTATGTTTAGAGAATAGTGAAAAGTCAGAAGTCTTCCAGGTGTTTGCCTTGACCATCTGTCCTATGAACTCTACTAAGGTTAAGCAGAAGCAAAGATCATATGATTGAAATGATAAAGGATAGGGGTTTGGCAAGGCAGCGATGACAGAACAACAAGGGACTATAAAACCAAAGGTGCTGAGCAAAAATGCTTGCCAATCATTTCTCATAAGGGATTTGTATCTAGAATATATAAAGAACTCTTATGACTGAATAAAAAGATAAATAACCCAACCAAAAATTGGGAAAAGGATCTGAATAGACAGTTCTTAAAAGATGACAGACAGGGGTGCCTGGGTGGCTCAGTTGGTTGGGCATGAGAAAATGCCAATTAGGAGCCTAGACACGCAGAGCAAGGAGGCATTTTGAAAACTCTATAGGTCTGAGTAAGCATAGCCATCAATCAGGAAATAATTTGTTTCTACCTAGAATGTTTCTAAACATTCTAGGTAGAAAGTATATATGAAAGTTATTATATGTCCACACACACACTTCTCCATGAAGGTTCATAGCAGCATTATTCATAATAGCCAAAAAGCAGAAAAAAACCCAAATGTCCATCAATGGATGGATGAATTTTTTTTAAAAAAGTGGTATATCCATACAATGGGATAGTATTCAGTCATAAAAAGGAAAGAAGCACTGAGACAGGCTACAACATGGATGAACCTTGAAAACATGATGCTAAGTAAAAGAAACTGGTCACAAAAGACTACATATGATGATTCCATTGGTAGGAAATGTTCAGAATAGGCAAATCTATAGAGACAGAGAGTAGATTAGTGGTGGCTTAGGTTCGGGGAAGGAATTGTAAGTAGATGCAGAGTGACTGCTAATGGACACAAGGTTTCTTTTTGAGCAGATGATAATGTTCTACAATGGATTGTGGTGATATTTGCAAAACCCAGTGAGTATACTAAAAACTAAAACCACTGAATTGTGCACTTTATGTGGGTGAATTAGATGGTATACGAATTATATCTCCATAAAGCTGTTATTTTTAAGGCACAAAGGCGCCAAGGAATAGTACGATTCAATGGATTTCCATAAAATGGGGCAGTAAAAGAAAAATGCTGACAACGTGGGATAATAGGTGAAGCCAAAGGATGGAAGCTTTCCATGGGAAATAACCATATCTATAGTAGCACTACAGGAGTGAAGAAAATGAGATTAGTCCTTGATTTTACCAGTTACTACTTAAGCAAACCCTGGTTAACCTTCCTTAATTGAGTGAAAGCAATTTGCACTGCCTAACTCCATCATGGATTCTCTGGGGATCTGTTCAAGGTTCTAGGAATCCAAACCTATTAGGTATCGCCATTCTTTAGGCACTTTCTTTGACAGCCAAGTTTGCAAAAGCCTGTTTAACGGAGATGATTAATCTGCAAGAGCAGATCAAGCCAACGCAGATGGATGTCTTATGTGGCACACCCACCACTTCAGATCAGCTACATTTTCTCTGACACCTTCCATGTTTGGCTCAAATGGAAGTAAAAGAAAATGGATATTTATGATGCACCTTACTTTCCCATAAATTGTCACATTTAATCCTCACGTCTCTTACCCATTTTATAGATAAGGAAACTGGCCCAGAGAGGATGGAGGGCTCCCAAAGTCACATAACTATTGGTAAAATTAGGATTCCAGGTTTGGCCTAAACTCATGTCCTTCCCACTAGAGTTATGCAGTGGGTAATCCTGCAGAGTGAGACTTCTGAAAACACTTTCTCCCCATGGGTCCCTTCCCCTGACAGTGACTCTCAATGCCTTCTGAAGCTGAAGTTTGTGTGATTGCTAATTTTAAAACAATGATAACATTTACACATTAAACACTTCTCCAACTTGTTCCCTTGACAATCATACACCTAAGATTAGATGGGGGGGGGAGTTCTCTGTTAGTGCTGCTACTTAAAAATCTCCCTTTGTGAGAACATCATTTTTAATGGACTTTTAAAGAGAGCAAACTTTGGCAATAGCGATACACAGTGGTAGCTCTATGCCACCATAGAAAATAGTATAATAATAAAAAATGTCAGCTGATGAAAGATCACCTTTAACTCCATACAAACTCTCTAGTTACTTTCACATCATTGTTCTTTCCACCAGCCGGGACCAACAAAGGCTAAACTAAAACATAATATAGCTAAGGGTCTAAGACCCAGCCATACTGGTTTTGTCAACAATTATACACACACACACACACACACACACACACACACACATATATATATATATAACTTTTTAAAAATTTCAATTCAATTTAATTAACATATAGTATAGTATTAGTTTCAGGGGTAGAATTTAGTGATTCATCAGTTGCATATCACACCCAGTGCTCATTCATTACACCACGTGTCCTCCCTAATGCCTATCACCCAGTTAGCCCATCCCCATCCCCCTCCCCTCCAGCAACCCTCATTTTTTTTCCCCATAGTTAAGAGAACAATTATCTTTTTTAAACTACACAGGTTATACACAAAAATATTTCCATTGTAAAAAAAAATTAAACAGTGCAGGATCGTACAGAGCAGAAAGTATAAGACAACATTCACCAGCCTCCCTTAATGTTTCCAGACCTTTTGCTGTGCATTTACATTCATATATATATTGTATAGTCTTTCTCTTTTTTAAAAAAGATTGATTTATTTATTTGAGAGAGAGAGAGAGAGCACGAGCAGGAGGGGCAGAGGGAGAGGGAGAGAGAATCTCAAGCAGACTGCGCTGAGCATGGAGCCCAACACAGGGCTCGATCTCACGACTCTGAGATCATGACCTGACCCGAAACCAAGAGTCGGGAGCTCAACCGACTGCGCCACCCCGGCGCCCCATTTATTGTATAGTTTTTCTACCAATAGATGGGATTATACAATACATACTGTCCTGTAACTTTAACAGCTTTATTGAGATAGAATTGATATACTATACAATTCACTTACATATAATGAAAAGTTCAGTGGCTTTTAGGACATTCACAGATAATGTGTGCAACCATATCCACAGTCAATTTTAGGATATTTTCATCATCTCAAAAAGAAATCCTGGACCCTTTAGCACCCTCGTATCCTCTCATTCTCTCCACCTGTAAGCAACCACTAGTCTACTTTCTGTCTCTATAGACTTCCCTCTTCTGGCCATTCTGTCTGAATGAAATCATGTAAAATACGGCCTTCTGTGACTAGCTTCTTTCACTAGCATAAAGTTTTTAAGGTTCATCCATGTTGTAGCGTGCATCAGTACTTCTTTCCTGTATAGAGCTGAATAATATTCCATCATGTGCATATGCCATATTTGTCCTGTTACTTTTTTCATTTAATATATTCTTTCCATTCTTACACACAGATCTACCTCACCCTCTTTGGTGACTGCACAGTAGTACATAGTTGTTATACCACATAATTTATGTAAGCATTTCCCTGTTGATAGATATAGAAGCTACTCCTGATGTCTCCCCATTAAAGCAATTAGCTTATCACCCTCATATGATATGTAGGGAGAAAGGGAGAGGCCATCTTTCTCGGCAGAAGAAGGACCCTGTCTCTAGAACAGTGGTTCTAAAGGTATGTTCCCTGGTCTTGCAGCATCACCTGGGAACTTGTTAAAAATACATGTATCTGAGGGGCGCCTGGGTGGCTCAGTCGGTGAAGCGTCTGCCTTCGGCTCAGGTCATGATCCCAGGGTCCTGGAATCGAGCCCTGTGTCGAGCCCTGCGTCGGTCTCCCTGCTCAGCGGGGAGCCTGCTTCTCCCTCTCCCTCTGCTACTCCCCCTGCTAGCTCTCTGTCAAATAAATAAATAAAATCTTAAAAAAAAATACACGTATCTGAGTTTTTGATTCAAAAACTCTGGAGCAGGGCCCAGTGCTCAATGTTTTAACAAGCCTTCCTCCTTGTGATTCTGAAATGCACTAAAATTTGAGGCCCACTGCCCCAAATCTGTATCACTACACTAAAGTGGCTTCCATTATTTAGTTTAAAGTTCATTTAAAAATTAGCAGGAGCACACACATTGGCTTTAACACAAGACTATGGGCATGGATGGGGTAGATGTATTGGGGGGGGGGTAAGCCTCTTTTTCTTTAGAGAGATAACTTTAATATAACAAAAAAACCCTCCTCCTCTCAGACTTTTCCTATCTGCTTGACCCCTCATTCTCTTTTCCCATAGCCTTGAACAGCCAACAATTAAACCATTTACATAGCATTGGGATGCCAGGAATTGGCAAGCTTCTCCTTCCTGACCCTCACATCTCTGCTGATGAGACCCACAGGACAACAAACCATAAAACCCAGCTCCCATTACAAACCACAATAATGGAAGATATGATCTCATGGAATTACAGATGAGAACTAGAATGGAATGTAGAGATCTCCTAGTCAAGACACATTGTGGAGATAAGACAAATGAAGCCCAGCAAAATTACGTGCCACAACAAAGCCGCAGAGCGAGCAGAAGGCCTCCTCTCTTACTGGACTGTACGCCAAACACTATATACTATATACTGCTTTACCCTAATGGTCACTGACCAGGAATATGCATGAAATTCACCTGGGGAGATTGCTTGGAAAAATACATTCAGAAAAATTTCTTTTCTTTATCTTACTAGAGGGAACACTGATCTAATTTGCCTATATCTAGAAGACATTGAGGGACATCCAATAGTATATTGTTTCCTAATTCAGCCATGCCCACAGAGGTCAGGGAGTGTCCATAACTGCCGGAAGTACTAGGCCTGCTTATCCTTAGGCTAATTAGCTCCACATTGCAGTTTTTGATGGGTTGGGGTTTTTTTGTTTTTGTTTTTGTTTTTGTTTTTTGGCTTTCTACTGTATTTCCGTCCTCTCCTTTGAGGTCACTTACTACCTCTTACATCTACCAGTGTGTTTGCATCCAGCCATCCTTATCTACACTCCCACACCTACTACTGTCAATGTGAGCTGAGACGCCAAATAAATATGATCTTCAGAACTATGATAAAGGTGACAGTGAAGCAGGTCATGAGTGAGGAAACTAGAAAATTCAGCATAGGGATTTGTGATATTTATATTGGCTGAGACAAAATGGAAAGTCAATGCTGCCAGACATAACATTCTGTAAGCAAAGTGGCCGACAGCGAGACCTCCTTCATACAAACAAAACAAATAATGAACTCTGGGTTTTGGGTTTTTTTGTTTGTTTGTTTTTTAACATCAGGAAGGTATGTAGTTTTCCCCTCAAGGTTTCTTCCTGATGTTTGCTTGCTCTTTTTTTAATTAATAAACTCAATTATTTTAGAGCAGTTTTAGGTTCACAGCAAAATGGAACAGCAAGTACAGAGGGTTCCCATATGCACCCTGTCCACACACATGCATGCTCCTCGCCCCCCGCTATCGACATCCCACACCACAAACACTCTGAGTGGTTTTTAAATCCATTTAAATATTACAAAAGGGACAGTTTAGATTACCTGTAACACCACAGAACTGTGGGTATTGCTGGTAAAGATGCGTGTGGTTCCTGCCTTGGAAGACTGCAGATGGGATGAGAGACCCATTTCGCTGCTTCCAAGGGACAATTTCATGTGTTGGTCTTCCTCTTCCACTAGAGATCTGAAAATGTGTATAAATCAGAAAGAAAGGCAAGTTAAAAGTTGATATATAATTCACAATAATGGCATTGTTTAGAGTAATAATCAGTCACTAGTGCCAATCATTTGACTATGGAATATACTGAATTTTGTTTTGTTGTGCTTTAGGATGATACCATTCTACACCCTAGAAGAAATTATATTATGTATTTGTAAAAAACTTTTCAAGGTCAGAAAAAAATTAGAAGTGAGAAATCAACCTAAAAGCTGGTTCAAAACTACATTCACAAAGGGTCTTTGTATTTTCAGTGCAAGAGTAATTGCTTTTGGTATTGTACTGTTTAGGTAGCAAGAACATCAAATTGTGTTATTCATAGTTAAAATTTCTTTGGAATACCTAATTTGAGAAAGATAAAAATAATAGCTATCAGTTATTGAATAGTCACTATGTATCAGGTACTTGCCCAGAAATTTACAAACATGACCTCATATAATCCTTAAAACAATCCAATGCAATAGGTACTATTATTATTTCCTTTGTATGAAGGGCAGGGAAAATGAGCTACAAAAAGGTTAAAAGTAAGTCACCTAAGGTCGCAAATTTATTAAAGTAGTTGGGTCAGGATTTGAATGTAAGTCTAGTGTGATTCCAAACTCCAAAGACCCCATTAATAAAAGTCAAAGATTAACTGTGACAGTAATACACTGCTTCCTCTTCTGTAATTAGTTATAGTTCTAATCAACCCCCAACGGAACAAAAACTTTTACACCTGACATAATTTCTTTTCCCAGCAGTATCTCTCACTGATCATTTTGGGATTTATTCAGTTAAATCGCTAGAGTCTAGTGGCATTTCCATCTTGTCTAAGAAATAAAAAGTAAAAAATAATAAATGCAAGCTATGCCGATGTATATATTACACTAATAACTTTTGGGGGGCCATAAAAAGGACTGGAGAACCTGTAGTTAACAGGTCAGTTTGTTTCACAGAGACCACACAAAATATTTAATGAAGGGCCTCAGGTTACCCTGAAAATTGACCACCACAGTACAACATTTTATTATCCCTTAGACGAGGCAGGCCTGTGTTTCCTTAGGTATACCATTGCCCAAAGTGTCTCTGAATCATCTAAGAGCAGGGAGCTGGTAGCTCTGAATGGGTTTGTGCATTCATGATGTAGCGCTAAAATGGACACTGGGAGAGGAAGAGGAAGAACACATTTTCAAGCACTAGAACTCCACTTTTGCTATTTACCTCTAACTTCCTACATGTTGAATCATTTGGTTTTCTTTTTTCTTTTTTTTTTTTTTAATGATTCTATTTATTTGAGAGAGAGAGAGAGCGAGAGGGAGGGGCAGAGGGAAGGGAGAAGCAGACTCCCCGCTGAGCGCGGAGCCCAACATGGGGCTCGATCTCATGACCCTGAGATCATGAAATGAGCCGAAGGCAGATGCTTAACCAACCAAGCCAACCAGGCGTCCCTGTCTTTTTCTTTTTTAAGGTTTTATTTTTAAGTAAGCTCTACACCCAACATGGGGCTGGAACCCACACCCCTGAGATCAAGAGTCACATGCTCCACTGGCTGAGCCAGCCATGCACCCCAAATTCTTTGCTTTTCTAACTCTGGCCTATCCAATATCATGAAGATTTCACTTGTTCCCTACCTTACCTGTAACCTCAGTTGATCAGTTTGAACCAGAAAAAAAGTTTTAAGACCACCATACTTTAAGATCCTGCTTCTTGAATCTGGACATCAACGAAATGGTTTTAAATCTTCTAATAATTAGCAAAAGTTCTGGCCTTAAGGGTGAGATCAATTCTTCTTAAGGATATTAGAGCCATAGTATAACCAAAAATGAATTAATAATATATGACCATGTTTTATTCAACTCTCATGGATATTTAATAAAGAGAATAATTTAAATAAGATTTTAACAAGCATAGAAGAAAATGAATATAGCTTTCTACTAATTTCAGAAATAGCCTTAAAAAGAATTAAATTATATACAAGACATATCATACACACACTCACACACCCTTTTAAACAGCTTTTGCAGACAGATATTCAAAAGTACAGAATGGGAAGAGTGGGAAATAGACTGATAGTGATTGGTACCCCTAACCAGAAAATTTCCATTCAAACAGAATTATTTTAATGAAATATCCAAGCAGAATGTTTTATTATTTTCTGTATTCCCTGCACAGAACCTAGCACATGAGAATTTTAACATATGTCATCTCAATGAACACAGAATCTCATTTTTGTGGACATTTCTTTCTCACACAGTGCGTTCAATGACCATCAATTATCATTTTTATAGAACCACAGATGTAAAAGGGACAGGAATAAAGCTGAAGCCACATTGTGCCTATGACATATCCTGGAAATTGCTTTTTTTGAAGAAACTATAGATAACAACTTGTTTACTTGTCATTTGTCTCTAGCTCCTAAAATTGGAAAGCAGAATGTGAAAATGCAGCCCTTTCTTGGCAAGATAATATGGTTGGCTTTCTAATTAATTACTTCAAATGCTGAAGAAGCCTTCACTAAAATCATCTTCTTCATGACTTCTTATCAACATACTTTGACTTTTTAACATTCAGAACACTCCCTATTATTTCTGCATCAGTAACAATACATGCCATGTCAACCTTCTCAGCAGATTCAATATTCTCTTCTATCTCCTCTTCATTAAGTTTACTGACTGGATGTGAAGAGAACGGTTTTTCAACATCGCAAGGAGGTAAAACCTCTCTGCAAAGCCCAGGCCACAAATACATCACATTATCCTTAAAGGAATGATTCCCTGAGTAATTCCAAGGACAAATAACAGTTTTTAAGTATTACTTTTTCAAGTCATACGGTTAAAAGCAATTAAAAAGACCAGTCGTTCTCAGAAGGGGTTAGGGGACCAAGGAGATTTTGTTTCTCCCCTCCCCACGTGTGGCGAGGTTTGGAGACATCATTCATTGTCGCAAGAGGGTGTGTGTGCTACCTTCGTCTGGTGGGATGCTGCTAAACATCCCACCAAGGCCCAGGGAAGTTCTCCCTGGCTAAGATGTACTTAGGCAAAAATGTCAAGAGTACCAAAATTGAGAAACCCTGAAATAGAGGGATTAACCTACTCAGGAAAATTCTTCTGTTTTTGTTTTTAAAGATTTTATTTATTTATTTGACAGAGAGAGACACAGCAAGAGAGGGAACACAAGCAGGGGGAGTGGGAGAGGGAGAAGCAGGCTTCCCGCAGAGCAGGGAGCCCGATGCGGGGCTCGATCCCAAGACCTGGGATCATGACCCGAGCCGAAGGCAGACACCCTATGCCTGAGCCACCCAGGTGCCCCAGGAAAATTTTTCTAAAGCAATTTCATGTTCTAAATTACTTCTCAGTCTGAGGGTTGACTACATAAGGTTAATGCTGGCAGTAAGAAACACAGTAGGATTATTAATTACCACTAATTCTTCCAAGACTACCTAACAATAAAATACCTCTGTTTCCTCCAGCCCCACAATTTGAACAATCAAGTGTTTACAGTAGATAAGTAGATAATGGTTTTGAAGTTTACCAGACAGTTGTGCAGGAAAGCTTTTGTTCTATGTAAATTCATGTAAGAATAATAATTCCGTAGTTCTGCTTAAAACAATTGCTATTTGGATTCACTTTTTCATGCTGATTTCGAATCAAGCAAATCCTGCCTAAATAGTCCCATTGCATCAATGCTATAAAATTATTCATGGGAGAGAGTATGTTCATCAATTTTCTGTCCAAAACTCAAATCTTCTTCCTACGTCTGTGCTATCAGGCCCCCCAGCCCACCCCACTGCCACTGGACACATCTTATTTTCTTAACAATGACCAACCACAGAGCACAAAAGCAATCTTTCACAAAGTGTACACGAATCACTCAACTGTGCTTGTTCAAAGAGAACAATTACTTTTTCAAAGAGCATTAGGGTAGAGACAGAAGCATTGTCTGATCATTTTACTGAAAGCATTGCAAAGGTGGTCAAATTGAACATACACAAACTATGGTATTTCTTCGCATTGCTCTGTGAAGATAAAAGAAATAGAAAGTCTAAGCAATTGTCAGGCTTAACAGGGTGGTGCTAACATTGTAATCTTGCCTAAAATATTTCTATAATTTAAAAATCACCCCCAAGGGAAACATGTGTACATGATGTGAGCACACAATTCATAAAGACTTAAGTACAAATGGTTAACAGAGAGAAAAATGTTCTAACTCATTAGTATTCCAGAATATGCAAATTAAAGCAAAGATTCCATCTTGAAATTTATAGACTTAAAGAGTTGAAGATATACTTTCGAAATTGCTAGTGCAAACATGTATTAAGCCCGTTGTCTACATGGCACTGTTCACCCAAATGGATTTTTTAAGTTTTAAAAATCATCAAACAGACACATTTTTTTTTTCTTTTTATAGTGAACACCAGGACAACAAAGGATTGTGTATTACATGTCTGACCTGGTAGGTAAGCTGCAGCCAGAGTGTTCTGTCAATCTGGTTGAAATATGTTGTCTATAGTGAATAGTTCTGTAGAGGTTAATAGTTTGGTACATACTCTATAAAGAAGCCATACTCTCAGAATTCACTATAGCAATTGGGTTTGTTGGTATGCAGTGTGAGTAAAGGAAGAGCATCTCACAATTACACCATTTGGCTCCAAAGCCTCAAACAGTCTTCCAACGCTCCATACCAAAAAAAAAGAAAAAAAAAAAAAAAAGAAGAAGAAGAAGAAGAAAAGAATCCCCCCCAATCCACTGAAATGAGTACTTTTGTGTTTAAAAAATGAGGTCTTAGCTTGATAAACGATGAAACACCCATCTCAGTTCCTTGCTTTCTATCACAGATCATGTTATACAGAAAGCCATGTGAGGTCAAATTTCCTTGTTGAGGAAAAGGGGTCGTTTTAGTGCTTTTTGAAATTATCAGCATGAAAACACATGAAACACTTGACTGTTTTTGGTGGAGATATTCTATGCGCCAACCCATGCGCGGGCACATTCACTTCCTGCTCACATCAAATGAAGAACAGCACATTAAGAGGGCTCTGCATGAAAGATGCTGGGAGAATATAGGACTTGCAGAAAAAAAGTGCTGCCCAAGACTCTCAGAATAGTCATCAAATTGTTCTCTGTACTTTCCTATTTGTTTTTAATTTCCGGGGTGGGGGTGATGAATCAGAGAACGCTACAAAGGTACAAATATATGAATAACACCTTTAAGTTTTCTCTAGTTAGTTCCCAGTTAGCTTCACAGCACTTCTTTTTGCTTGCTACCATTACATTACAAAGTGGTTAAACCCATCAGTGTATTTTTTTTAAAGATTTTATTTTTTTAAGTAATCTCTATACCCAACATGGGGTTCGAACTCACGACCCCGAGACCAAGAGTCGCATGCTCTACCGACTGAGTCAGCCAGGCACCCCCCAACAATGTATTTTAATAACATAATTCCACCGTGACAAAAGAGTAGGGGTTTCTAAGTTAGTGTCAGAAGTACTATACAAATATTGTAATTTCTCAGAGTAATAATATTATCCTAACTGAAAGTCAGCACCCAGTGGGTTAGTATGCAAGAACAGCAACAATAACAAAACAAAACGTAAGTAAAAACAGAAATGAAAGCCATGAATGGTGTAACAAGACAACAAATCGGGTTAGTTAATCAAGGCATTGACTCATGCTTTCCACCATCTATCCCCCAGAAAAATAAAATACATATTTGTCACACTCACAATTTAAAAAGAAAATCAAGAAAAAGGTTTTCTTCAAAGAAGTACTCCCCCTCCATTTGTTTTTCTGCTCTGAAACAGAGAAGTGTCTGTTAGCCGCGGCATTTGCTAAATGAAACATTTCTTGTGATAAAGTTGCATGGCAGGTGGAGGAGAAATTTAGCCACCTGTTCTCATACTCATTTGAATTTCAGTGCTAAATCTGTCAAGGTATTTCCTTCCACCCTTGAGAAATAAATTAAAAACTTAAGATTGGTAGAAGTTATTCCCCATAGATTTTTCTATAGATTCAAAGTATGCATACTGCACTGAATTCTAAAGATCTTTTTTTTTTAATTCTAAAGATCTTAATAACCTTCCTACCTCACCAAAGTTAGAATCTTAACCATCCTCCTTCAACCCTCCCAAACAAAAACTGAATGATAGACATGACAAACACATACACACACAAACACACGCGCGCACACACATTCTCTCTCACTCAACTTCCATTAAAAAAAATGGGAAATTGTTTTTAAAAAATCAGAAAGAAAACTTCGGGAAATACATATAAAATAAGTCTGGTATTTTCACCTAAAGGAAGAAAAAAAAACTTAAAAACTTCAACTATTTTAAAGCTATGTCCCAATGAAAATGGCATTTACAGCATCATTATACAAAGAAATTACAAATATCATAGCAACTTTTCTTAATAAGGCCTAAATTAATTGCTGTTTAAGAAACAATGGAGAACAGAGCTCTTACTGAGGTGCCTGCCTGAAAGAAATCAAGAAAGATAAAGCTCTGGTTAGTTATTTACTTGTATTTTTTAATGACACAAGTATAAGTACTTTATTGTCAACTTGCAATGAATTCACTAATGGAAATCTTTAGCGTGTAGGACATAAAATGGAGGCTAATCTTTCCAAGGCTTTCTTTTGTGCTGTGGCAATACCAGAATCCACAAAAGAGAAAAATTCTCAGTTCAAGGTGATAGGGTCAGACTGCAAAATGATTTTCTGAAGTAAAAAAGCTTCTCTACATGCATATGTCAGTCACACTTAAAATGAAATCACATTAATAAATAGCTGATGTCAGTTTTAACATAGGAAGAAGATCGTTTACCCAGCACCTGCTATGTACTGGGCATCGTGCCAGGCACATTCTCTGGGCTACTTAATCCTCATAGCAATCCCATTTTAAAGACAGGAAACTGAAGCTCAGAGAGTTTAAGGCTTCACTGTCAGTCTGGCAACTATGATTTGAACTTGAGTCTGATCCCAGATCCCACAATGTTCCCATTACACCAAGCCTGGAAAAAAAAATGAAAAATACGCCCTAAGCAATTGTCATTTCAACGCTTAGTTGATAAATACGAGGAAGATCTCAGAAAGACACATTCAGTTAAAGGAAAGTAATTTTTTGGTTGGATTAATTCAGTCTGACATTACCCACTTTTCCCACTTGCATAAAAACAATACCAACGCTAAAAATCTCTCATGCCATTCTCCCAACACACAGAGGGTAAGGAGGCAGCCTATCTTAGGATATAACTCAGATCAAATTTAGGGAGAACTTTACATTACTGATATCAACATTTAAGGGAACACATTCTGAATTCCAAAGCCACCCATCGCTATCACAGAAATAGCACTACAACACAGATGAGGGAACTGGGCTAAACAAATGGAATGACAAATGATACTCCATTAGATAACTATGACAGGATGAAAGTTAATTATCCAATGCATAAAGCATTTGCACTGAATATCTCAATCCTGTCCCTGAAAAACTTTAAAATTAATGTTTGTTCCCTCTATCTACCATATTTCAATACTTTAGTCTTTCTTCATCTTGTAAAAATTCACATACCAATTAAACTATATCAAGTCTCATGTATCTAGACCAGAAAATTCTTCTGTTTAGAAGCTTGGTTCATATACTATTTCTCATTCTTCACATTTTTTTAAAGATTTTATTTATTTATTTGAGAGAAAGAGAGACAGTGAGTGAGCAAGCGTGAGTGGGGGGGGAGAGGCAGAAGGAGAGGGAGAAGCAGACTCCCCGCTGAGCAGGGAGCCCGAGGTGAAGCTCGATCCCAGGACTCTGGGATCATGACCTGAGCCAAAGGCAGATGCTCAACCGACTAAGCCACCCAGGTGCCCCTCATTCTTCACATTTCTTATTAATATTGTAATAAAAGATATAGATAGATACATACACACATACCTGAAGTAGAGAGAAAAGAGTAAGCAAAAGAATGAATTCCTAAATGCTGATTCCACACCTACTATATATAAAATAACTAAGTCAAAGCTCCCTTGCCCTAAGAAGCCATACAGGGTAAGAGAGTCCACAAGAAATAGTAGTAGTATAGGGAGATGGCAATATGTAGATGTGAGTTGGGGAAAACAGCATGTGCTCCCATCACTCTCAATAACCCCCTTCTCAGGACACAGAGAAAATAATAGTTATAATCCTCTGGCCACACATAAGCCCTATGGAAGGATGATCCACCCTACAGCCAGCACCAGGCTTGCCATTGAGAAGTCTAGCTGTACCTAAGGCAGGGAGCATGCCTTCTTCTTCAATTCCCAAATGAAGAAACTGGAATGGGAGCTCCAATACCCTGGCCAATGTTTTTTGAAGGAGCTTTTTGCTTTTGCTCCCAGAAGATTTGTTAACCAAGGTGTCATTTTACTTCTATTATCTGTAGCCCACTAACTTTGAAATTTGACTCTTGAGCTATGGTGCATTTCAATGGAAGAGCGTGTTATTAAAGAATTGGGCTTATGCTTGCCTAAAATGTCAGTTTATTAAATATTCAAACATCCAAGTTATCCAATTTTTTGAGTTTATTATAAAGGCAGATTCCACAAACGCAAAACCAATTAGAAATCACTTCTGTTTGGGAACAGAAGAATCATTAATCAAGTGGTAAAAATCCTATCCTTTTCTGAATTTCCTAGTTACATTCAACTTCATAAAGTCAATAATTCATGACCAGATCTTAAGGGAATGTTTATTTCTCTTTTAAAAGGAAACATGACCAAAAAAACCAAAGAGTAAGACTTTTAAACTTACAAAGTAATAACCAATTGCATTTGGTTTTAAGAATTATAATTGGCAGCTCTGAGTCCCACTGCCTCTATGTCTTCAAAGCCTGTAATAAATGTAACAAATCTCAACCTTGATTCTGCAAGTACCTAGAGGCATCCCTAATTATTTCAATGAACGTGGTAAAAATTTCAGTATTGAATCAATCATGTTTTAATATAGCATGTTTAATGTGATGTAATCAAATCAGTGTTTTAATTTGGCAACCAGTATTTTTCACACAGGGCAAGGTAATACAAAAAAAGTATCAGAGGACAGACCCTCAACCCAATGAATCTGGGAATCATACTTATGATAGTTCTTTCAAGCTGATCTCAGATATCGAGCCAATGGAAACAAAGAATCAAAGTTATATAATATTTCATATTAAAATTATTTTCCATTTTGTACACATCTGTGTCACTATTAAGATTTTTTTTTAGTGGGGGGCAGAGGGAGAGGGAGTGAGAGAATCTTAAGCAGGTTCCATGCCCAGCACGCGAACCCAGTGCAGGACTGAATCTCACAATCCCAAGATCATGACCTGAGCCGAAATCAAGAGTCGGACACCCAACTGACTGAGCCACCCAGGTGCCCCAAGGTGGTTTTTTTTTTTTTTTTCCATAAAACTTTGTTAGAAGACTTTAAGTTATCCCTCTTATAACAATGCTTACATAACCATTGTCTACCTTAATTTCTCAAGTTGTTAGGAGATGCAAAAAATCTTTACTGTCCTTTATAGCCCACCCACCTATCTACACATTCAAGTATCATAGTCTGAGTTAAAATGAAGTTGTTTTTTTTTAAGGTTTTATTTATTTGAGAGAGAGAGAGACAGCGAGAGAGGGAACACAAGCAGGGGGAGTGGGAGAGGGAGAAGCAGGCTCCCCGCTGAGCAGGGAGCCCGATGTGGGGCTCGATCCCAGGACCCTGGGATCATGACCTGAGCCAAAGGCAGATGCTTAATGACTGAGCCACCCAGGCGCCCCTAAAATGAAGTTTTTAATCTCAGAAATGGCTTCTGTTTTTTCTCCTCAAATACCATCAAGATCCACCATTTTACTACACTCCTAGAAAAGTATTTTAACAAGATGATAATATTCAGTTCCATATCACAATGCTATTTCAAGATCCGGCTACAGACAGCTCTGCTGATGTAACAAAAAATGCTCTACAAAAATACTTTCATAAGTTTTTTTCCACAGCACAGTAACACTACGGAAGGACTCCTTTGGGGAAACTATTTATCTTCCATAACTGTATTTGTTTACCTTCAATATTAAATATTCTTTTTTTTAAGATTTTATTTATTTATTTGCCAGATAGAGAGCACGGGGGGGAGAGAGAGAGAGAGCACAAGCTGGGGGAGCTGCAGGCAGAGGGAGAAGCAGGCTCCCCGCTGAGCAAAGAGCTGGACGCGGGACTCGATCCCAGGACCCTGAGATCATGACCTGAGCCGAAGGCAGATGCTTAACTGACTGAAGCCACCCAGGTGCCCCATATTAAATATTCTTAATAAAATTAGTAATGACTTCCTAGAGGGCACAGACTGTTCTGTTTTGTTTTGTTTTTCCTTTTTGGAGGGAGTAGATACAACATAAAATTCATTGGGAAGTTTGCCACTTTGGGGGCAAGGTGTTTCTTTTTAGGAAAATTATGACTTCTGGCTTAAACAGAGGGTGTCTTCTTGCGTGGAATTCCAAAAGGGTAGAGGCAGACCATATCATTTAAACAGTATGACACAGTAGGAGTCAAGCATTCACATTTCCCAGTCATTGAAGTGGGAATTTTATTTTATTATTTTTAAAAGATTTATTTATTTGAGAGAGCGCCCACGCAAGTGGGGGGAGGGGCAGAAGGAGAGGGAGAGAGTTCTAAAGGAGATTCCCCCCTGAGCTCGGAGCCCGCCATGGGGCTTGATCCCAGGACCCTGAGATCATGACCTGAGCTGAAATCAAGAGTCAGACACTTGAGTGACTGAGCCACCCAGGTGTCCGTGAGTGGGAATTTTAAATAGAAGATAATCAGAGCACTTTCAGACTGTGTGTGTGTATGTGTTTTGCAGAAGCTAGTTACGAACTGTGAAGGAGTAATAAAGTACTGCCTTGATCTGCTTGAGATAAATAGGAAAGAGGGATATCAAACAAGAGAGAAGCTTCCTTTCCTTCCTTCCTTCTTACAGTCTTTTATTTTTTTTATTTAAAAAATTTTTTAAAGATTTTATTTATTTATTTCAGAGAGAGAGACACAGCGAGAGAGGGAACACAAGCAGGGGGAGTGGGAGAGGGAGAAGCAGGCTTTCCAATGAGCAGGGAGCCCAATGCGGGGCTTGATCCCAGGACCCTGGGATCATGACCTGAGCCAAAGGCGGACGCTTAACCGACTGAGCCACCCAGGTGCCCCCCTACAGTCTTTTAAACCAGTGTTTCATGCCCTAATTTATAATTTTTGACTCTCAGAGTACAGATGAGAAGGAGACAGGGGAGAGTCACCAAGTAGGTAAGGAGAGCAAAGAGTCGAGGTGTTAAAATTCTGCCCAGCTAGTTGGAAAATGCTGCTCTAAATGCGACTTCCCTCACTCACCCCATCTACACCAGCTACTTCTTGAAGCAGTAAGTCATTTTAAATCTCCAAAATCTAATCTTTTCATAGATCCCACTTTAATGAGAAAATTGGTTTATTTAAACGTACTCTTAATGGAAACAAATTTGACTACATAGTTCTTAAAGATTTTATTTTATTTTATTGAAGATTTTATTTTTTAAGCAATCCCTACACCCAACATGGGGCTCAAGCTCACAACCCCAAGATCGAGTCGCACACTCCACCTACAGAGCCAGCCAGCGCCCTGGACTACATAGTTCTTTTTTTTTTTAAGATTTTATTTATTTGTTTGACAGAGAGTGATAGCGAGAGCAGGAACACAAGCAGGGGGAGTGGGAGAGGGAGAAGCAGGCTCCCCGCCAAGCAGGGAGCCCGATGTGGGGCTCGATCCCAGGACCCTGGGATCATGACCTGAGCCGAAGGCAGACGCTTAACGACTGAGCCACCCAGGCGCCCCCAGACTACACAGTTCTTAATGATCATTTTTGGGAAGCTTGGCCAGACAGAAGAAAGTTCAGGAATCTAAGTGTCATGCATTCAAGAGAGCTATAGATAGGATATTTTGGATTCTAGAAGAAAATCGTTATCATCAAAATATTTCAGTCATCTTTGACTCCTGTTCCTTCCCAATCTCCTATGTCCAGTCAACTGTCAAAGTACTACTGAATATCTCTCCAGTATGTTCCTATCCTTCACTTCTCTCCACTGTCACTGCCCCTACACCATGCTTCTGGCATCTATTACTTCTTACTTGGATTTGGTTATTAATATAAAGTACATATTTGTCACAGCATAGCTACTTCACATACTGTGACTGTATTTATAACTCTGTATTTATAACTTCCTTGCTCAAAAGTATTCAATGACTCCTCACTGCTTCCTGAACAAAAACCAAATGCCAGACTCGGGTTCAAGGCTTCTTTGATTAGCTCTCCTTAACCTAATACACATTCCAGCAAATAATTCAAAATAAATATATATTTAATGGTTAGAATATAAATAAAAACCCAAATCTATTCACAAACTATCAACTGTTTTGTTTTAGAGTATGTTGTTTTCATACATAGTAACAGCTATGCCTTATTTCTATTGTTAACCAAGTAATGTGTAAAAACCATTTATTTTAAACATTTTTATTTTTTTAAGATTTTATTTATTTATTTAGAGCAGGGGAGGGGCAGAGGGAGAGGAAGAGAGAGAGAGAGAGAGAGAGAGAATCTCAAGCAGACTCCATGCTGAACTCAGAGCTGGACATGGGGCTTGATCTCACAACCCCGAGATCATGACCTGAGCTGAAATCAAGAGTTGGACGCTCAACCGACTGAGCCTACCAGGCACCCCTTTGTTTTTTTTTTAATTTTCATTCCAGTGTAGTTAACATACAGTGTTATATTAGTTTCAGGTGTACAATACAGTAATTCAATAGTTCCATAGATTACTCAGTGCTCATCACAACAAGTGCCATTCTTAATCCCCTTCACCTATTTCACCCACCCCCTCGCCCCCCTCCCCTCTGGTAACCATCAGTTTGTTCTCTATAGTCAAGAGTCTGTCTCCTGGTTTGTCTCTCTCTTTTTTCTCCTTTGTTCATTTGTTTCTTAAATTCCACATATGAGTGAAATCATATAGTATTTGTCTTTCTCTGACTGATTTATTTCACTTAGCATTATTCTCTGTAGCTCCACCCATGTTGTTGCAAATGGCAAGATTTCATTCTTTATTATGGTTGAGTAATATTCCAGTGTGTGTGTGTGTGTGTGTGTGTGTGTGTGTGTGTGTGTGTGTACCATACCATCTTTATCCATTCATCTATCAATGGCTGCTTCCATAGTCTGACTACTGTAAATAATGCTGCAATAAACATAGGGGTGCATGTATACCTTTGAATTAGTGTTTTCACATTCTTTGGGTAAATACTCCATAATGGGATTACTGAATGGTACAGTAGCTCTATTTTTAATTTTTTGAGGAACCTCCATATTGTCCTCCACCCTGGCTGCACCACTTTCCACTCCCAGCAACAACGTACAAGGGTTCCTTTCTCTCCACACCAACACTTGTTGTTTCTTGTGCTTTTGATTTCGGACCTTCTAAATGGTGTGAGGTGATAGCTTATTGTGGTTTTGATTTGCATTTCCCTGATGATGAGTGATGTTGAGCATTTTTCATGTGTCTGTTGGTCATCTGGATATCTTCTTTGGAGAAAACGTCTGTTCATGGCTTCTGCCCACTTTTTAATTGGATTATTCCTGTCTTTTTTTTGTTGAATTATGTAAGTTCTTTATATATTTTGGATACTAACCCTTTATCGGATATGTCGTTTGCAAATATCTTCTCCTATTCACTAATGTTGTCTTTTAGTTTTGTTGGTTGTTTCCTTTGCTGTGCAGAAGCTTCTTATTTTGATGAAGTCCCAATAGTTTATTTTTGCTTGTGTTTCCCTTGCCTCAGGAGACATATCTAGAATATTTTCAACATTTTTGATAGCAGGAAAATTTATTTAATTTAAATCTAATATTTGCTAAGTCTTTGCAATTAGGCCGAAGTTCTTTTAGGTATAAAACAATTAAGAAGTTAAGTAAATGTGGATGATTTTTTTGAATACTGATTTTAAAATTCATGTCTCCTAAGCCCTAGGCAGCATTCCTTTTTTCCGAATCTGCCATTCCTTTTTTCAAATTACACACGCAAAACATGTTATCATTTAAGTGCGAACATGCTAGCTTTAAAACATAAATTTGTCTAAAATAGCTTTTCCCATGATGGTAGAGGATATGTGAACACAAGTCAAATAACTCTTAAGTCTAAGAGTAGTTGCAGTCTTGGAACAGATTATAATCTTATTTTCTTTATCAAATTACTATTTGATGAACCATGACTAAAGTATTCTCGTCATTGGGAAATTGTTTCTACTAAAATTACTTTCAGTCTGTGCCAGCATCATGGTATTTATCAGCAAGCAAGAAACAGAATCAGGATTTTGGATGAGTTTTTTTTTTCATAGGAAAGATAGGCATAACTTACTCTCTAATGAGACTGTGATATATTAGATTACTGCATATATCAAATGAAGCAATTCAACACTCTTAAGTGAAATGATCTGCACAGGGCTACAGACCTAAAAACGACTCTCCCTAAATCCATTCATCTAACTCAGCATTTATGGAGCTGCACTAGAAGATAGGTAAGACAGGGCAGGACACTTGCTTGTAAAGAAATCACAGCAAAAGAAATAATTACTTTCCAAATGGTTAAATGGTATAAAAAATAATAATAAATTCTCACCATTATCTACTAACGAATACCATGTTGCACAATTCATATAAGCCACGGTGACAAAACTAATTGCAAACTTTGCTCCCTATCAGTTCATTGACAGCATATAAGGACCAAAGAAACAAGATAAATAACAGTAACTTTCCTTACTATTATTTTATTTTAAAAGATCATTCATCCCAGATCACATTACGTCATTTGAAAAAAAGGCAGTCTCTAATTGCATCTGTCTCTACAGAGCAGCAGTAGGTCTATGAAAAAGATTCTGATGATCCAGGTCTTCAGTCTCCTTAAGATCAAAATGTTGGTTCCAATTCCATGAACTTTTGTTTAGCTGTGAATCATTCAGAAATGATTATATACACTCAACCTTTGTAGGAAAGTGCTTATAATAAATGAAAATTGCTTCAGTTTGGTGATGCTAAAGGGATTGGATAGCCTATTCACAACCTAGAACATCCACACACTTTTCAAAATTCTGTTTCAAATATTTCATGGGTCCATTCAAAGTAAAGCTAGGTCACACTAAGTGAGTTAATAAGGAATTAAGTGAGTTAATTGCAGACAAGAGAAGAGCTCCAATGTAAGCCCACCTATAAAGACAAGTCTAGTGGAGGCTTTTGTAGTAAACTAGTCTTAAACATTAATCTGTAATACAGTTGATGGAATGGGATAAAATAATAAAAAGGAAATACAAATTAAGAATGGGTTGAATCATCAAATACAACCATGCATGAAGGAAAAGTGATCCAACATGAATATCACATTCTCTTCCAAGGTATAAAGGTATGACAAAGAGTAATTTGTAAGGTTCCTTCCTTCTTGGATTCAAAGAACTCTCCCTGAATATGATAATTATGTTCTTTTTTTTTTTTTAAAGTAAGCTCTACACCTAACGTAGGACTTGAACTCATGACCCCAAGATCAACACTCACATGTTCTACCGACTGAGCCAGCCAGGCACCCCAATAAGTATGTTCTTCTTAAGATGGCAAGGTCTTACCCCACTGATCAGTGAAAAGCACTATATTTTTGAAATCAGAGAAACAAAAAGTGAACACAGAAGATGCTACAGGGCAAGTTGGAGGTGAAAAGAAAAGGTGATTTAGAATTTCTAAACACTTGCAGTGAGAGACTTTAATGTGGGAAGGAAAAAGGGGGAGAGAGGAGGGACACAGATATGGCATAAGCACTAATGTAGTCCAGTAGCCCTTGAACACCCAACAGAACTTGACCTACAACCTATCATTCTCATGATGTTTCCTTCTCAAGTGTTAGTGCCATAAAATATAGTAAGTATCCAAGCCTTTTAAATAAAAAATTCAATCAAGCCCCTATACCTTCCATAATAGAAAGCAGACAGTGTCCAGAGAGTTAAAAATAACCAGTTCTGAGTCCAGAACATTCCCACACTCAATTCCAAGTTTAAACATGATAATTCCAAGATAAAACATGAAGGTGGAACTTTTGGGGTGCCTGGGTGGCTCAGTCACTTAAGCATCTGCCTTCGGCTCAGGTCATGATCCCAGGGTCCTGGGATAGAGCCCTGCATCAGGCTGCCTGCTCAGCCGGGAGCCTGCTTCTCCCTCTCCCACTCCCCTTCACCGCTCGTGCACGCGCGCGTGCTCTCTCTCTCTCTCTGAAATAAAAAAATCTTAAAAAAAAAAAAGAAATGGCACTTTTCTACATACTGACTTGCAGGAGAATCCAGTTTAATGTTCAATAGCTGAGTGGCATAGACAGTCCTCATTTGTGCTTTTATTGTTCCTATTTCACAGATGTTAACAAAGTAACATCCAAATTTCGGTGTTTTCCTCTGCACTAAGCACTGAAGGGCATTAGCATGGCAACAGTCACATAATTGTATGCCACCACCAGCTAATTTTTTTAAGCAGGTTCCATGTTGGGCATGCAGCTTGAACAAGGGGCTTGAACTCAGGACCCCAAGATTGAGACCTGAGGTGAGAATAAGAGTCGGATGCTTAACCGGCTGAGCCCCCAGGCACCCCATGCCAGGTAATTTTCTAATACCTTTTGAAGATTTGTTGAAGGTTCTCCCCAACTTATATTATGTATATAACTTTCCAGAGACATGTGAGGACCTTGTAGTTGTTAAATATTACTTTCTTATAGCCTTCATGTTTTATCTAATTCTGAACAGTGCTCCAAATAAGATGAAAATGTTTTGAGAAAGTGGAAAGGAATGCAGAGTCCTTTGAAATGTTTTCTTCAATTCATTAATAAAATACAATCAACATCAACCAACTTGTATGATGCACTCATTTTACAACGTTTTAGACAGCTCTAATATCAATGGAGTAATTTTGAATGTTTCTGCTCATTACATAAAACTTTATTAAGAAAACAAATTCTATGATTTTATTAAAAAGTTGGCATTATGGGGCGCCTGGGTGGCTCAGTCGGTTAAGCGTCTGACTCTTGGTTTTGGCTCAGGTCGTGATCTCAGGGTCATGAGATCAAGTGCCACATTGGGCCCTGAGCTCAGCACAGAGTCTGCTTGAGATTCTCTCCCTCCCCTTCTGCTCCTTCCCCACACACTCTCTCTCCCTCTCAAATAAATAAATAAATAAAATATATATATTTTTTAAAAAGTGGCACTAATGCTTATTAGCTTTTAAAAGGAGACTTTGGACCATGCAAATCATCTCAAAAACAGCCTGCATTTCAAGAAGTCAAATCAATAATAAAGTCTGAAATTATTAGGATCTTGGTTTTAACTCACACCTGCATTTTATGTGCTTGCGTATACTTGCAACACTGATGTATACATTTGTGCTTATTTTATAGGACTTGGGAGCATAATACAAGTTCTAACAGTAGAACTGGTTTTCATGATATTTTCAACACAACCCCAGATTATAATGCCGTGCCTAGAGAATTCTACTTTTTAATAAGATTTCCAGGAAATCACCGTTGCAGAGTTTGAGAACTGCCTAGTGATGTTTGATTTATTAGAATTTTTGAGAGCAAAGTCACTGGTGCAGAGATTAATAAATTTGGCTTACTGATAAAAATGTACAATTTGTGGAACCCCTCCTGTATTCTCCAGGCAGGCCCAATCTAGTCACATGAGTCCTCAGAAGTGGAAGATGAAGGCAGAAGAGTGGGTCAGAAAAGGATTCATGTGAAAAGGACTTTGGCCACTGTCAGTGTTGAAGATGGAGGAAGGGAGCCACAAGCCAAGACATGCAGGCCGCCTCTAGAAGCTGAGATCAACTCTCAGCTTACAGCCAGCAAGAAGACAGGGAGCTTGGTGGTCCGACAACGGCGAAGAACTGAGTTGTGCCATGACCCCAATGAGCAGGAAACTGATTCTCCCCTAGAGCCTCCGATGCGAACACAGCCTTGCTGTCACCTTGATTTTAGCCCAGGGAGACCCATACCAGACTTCTGAGCTAAAAAATCTGTAAGATAATAAATTAGTGAGGTTTTAAGCCATTAGTTGCAGTGATTTGTTATGGCAGTAAGAAAACTAATACAGAGTTCTTTTCGAGTGCTTGCATGCAATTAAGCAATGGGACAAAAATGTCCACAAGAAAATACTAAACATGCTGACTGGGGAGTACCCTAGGAAAGTACTAAAAAGAGCCTAAGAGCTAGAGCATTGTCCATGGTGGCTGATTACCATGGGGGGAAAACGTGGGGAGCCAATGAAGGTAGAATAGTGCTTCAAGAGAAATAGGAAACAGTGAAGTGAATCCTGATACCCTAACAGCAAGTAAAGATAATTGCCCCAATATTTTCCTACAACTTCACCACTTGACAGTATGGCCAAGTAAAGCTGACCTCTCCCTTATGCCACCACCCAATTCAAAAAAGTTTACCTCATCTATCATACTTCTTTGTTCTTCTGACCCTAGTAAGATATTATCTAATTAATAGCTGGCAGGAAAGTAGCAAAAGTCGACAAAAACAAAATGGCATTAGAGAAGTTAAGAGCTTTGAAATCAAGTAGACCTGAGTTTGAATTCTCACTTCACCTCTTCCTTTGAGTGTGACATTGAGCAAGTTAATTAACCTCTCTGAACCACTGTGCCCTCCGGTGTAAAACAGAGACGACTTACTCGTATAGAGTGTTTGGGAGGCAGCCTGCAAAGTGCTTGGCATTTTTATAGTAGCACTCAACAAACTGTATTATATTTAGCTCTGTTAAACCAGGACAGTTTCTAAAAATGGCAAACAAATACATTTCACATGAAATGTATAATATTGGTCTTACAGGCTAGATTCAAGTTTTAAGCTCCTGGAGTTCTGAAAGTTGTTTTTATTTACCTTTTTCTTAGAGAAGAATAAGTTACTGCTTTTCACTATTGAACCATATCCTAAGAAGTACTCTCCAACAAGGTGGAGATGTTCTTATCTTAGCATACCATAAATATGGCAACACTGGATAAAAGCAACATATACCCTCATCATGGGAAGTCACACCAATGAAAATATTTTACTCTAATTGAAAACAAAATATAATTTTATTTTTCAATAAGATGACATCCTACAGACCAGGATCAAATTATTGCTGCTTGAAAGGTAAAATATGTACACTTATGCCCTAGAAAGCACCTATGCCCTGTCCAATTTAAAGGATGGTACTCTGTTCCTCTTGTTTTAAACGGTTACTATCAAGTTTAAACATAAACTGGTTCACTTTCCATCCTACGTAATATGCACTTTATAATCTGGTATCTATTTTCGGGGCACCTGGCTGGCTCAGTCAGTAGAGCATGCAACTCTTGATCTCAGGGTTGTGAGTTTGAGCCACACGTTGGGTGTCAAAGTTACTTAAAAATAAAATCTTTAAAAGAAAATTTAAAAAAAAATCTGGTATCTATTTTCAAAATTCATGTCTTCATATTTAGCTCAGACACATTTCTCTTCTATAGTATTTTCATTCCCATTAAATCCATTATCAATACTGAAAGTACAATAAACAAAAATTAATCTGATTATCCTGGATCAGAATTTTCATACCGGTAAAATAAATTAAGCAATTTAATTGTTCGTGAATAAAGATAAGATGGAAGAATAGTTACTTTGAGTGATTGTAAGGACTACACCCCTAATACCCAGCAGAGTTATGCCTGGCACATAACAGAAAGTGAGTAATTCTGAATATTATAAAGTCAATATACAAGGTGAGTGAAAAAGAGCTGAGCACTTTCAAAAATGGTTTACTCAGCAACTTCTTTACGTACAGATTCCCCAAGAATCACACAGACACCACCTCTTCCTCACAGTCTTGAGGAAATAAAGCAATACTCTGTGGCTGCCATTTCAATTTAAAATATCATCTTGCACAGTGCTTATAATTCTTGACTCTTTAACCAGAAGTTAAAGTCATTAACACAAATACTTGCCTATCTCTTACTTCTTTCTTTCCCCTCCCCCTAACTCGGCCCGACTTAGCTTCTCATCTAAATATTCTAACTTTCAAGCAGAATGTCTGGAATCCTTAGAATTCTTAACTCCAGACTTCCCGTGAGGCTGTAAGAGATTTGCATTTCTGCCTCTTCTCTATGGGACAAGTGTTTTGAGGGGTACTTGGAAGTCACATTAAAGTAGAAAAAAAAACAATGCATCTAGAGAAATTCTTGACAAGGAAAATTCTTGGAAATTTCTGAAAGCATCAGAAATACCAGCTTTCTGTCTTGCAAGTTTCTTTTGTGAGGTATTCTTCAGTAACATTGAATGGTTTCAAGAGATCTTTTAAAACACACACACAATTGGCTTTAAGACAAGATTCTAACTTCCCTTGCACATGCCAGGCAGGCGTCCCCAGACTAAAAATTCTGAAGTAGTGAAAAGAATCCACACTGACTAGGAGGTGCAAGCCATCCAGTCGTGAACCTCTGGAAAGGAAGTTTGTAAACTTGGAATTCACTACAGAACAGTGTGAATCCTGTGATTAAAAATGATTTAATCCCAGTCTCTAAGACAAGGAGAAAAGTGTCTTCTAGTCGGACCACATAGGGAGGACTGCATTCAGATGTAGTATCTCCCATAAAGATTAACATGAAAAAAACGGGGCCAGGTGAGGACAACCAGCAGAGTGAAGGGTCTGGAAAACATGTCATACAAGCAAGGGTTAAAGAAAGAGATTTCCAGGCTTGTATGTAGTACAGAAAATAGAGATTTTTCTATCTACCTCCAAAAGGCTACATGAGGATCTGGACATAAAAGGTCTAGAAAAGATTTTGCTCAATGCAAGGAAGAGCTGTCCACGCATGAGAGGTGCTGCCTTGGTGAGGTAGTGAGCTCTCTGTTACTGACAGTGATCAAGGAGAATGTGTATTAAACCATCTTTCAGAGGTGTCGCAGAAAGGATTCCTGCTTTAAAGGGGGTTTGGGTTCTCTAAATGACCTCTAAGGTCACCTTTATCTCTATGGTTTCCCATTAATGTATGTTAAGCTAGCCCTTCTGTAAGCTCAGACAATAGAAATTCCCAAGGACATGCCACCAAAGTTACACACTCCCACTAAACTGTTCTTAGGCGTTGTTTATGTTATTTCTCCACGTAATTTTGTTAGAGTGAGCATGTAGTAAAAACAAATTAAGCAGACAGAAATAAAAGTTTATGTATGTGGTAACTGTGAAAATAGCTACATATATTCTTTTCTAATTTGAGATGATCAATTTAAGAAGTATTTTGCCAAGTAAAAAATGACTTCTAAAACCACGAGGTTTTGTTGTAATCACTAAATTAGAAAAAAAGACAACCTTAGGGAATAGAAAACGTGTCAATTTTTTAAAAATGCCTATTTTTATTTGTTCTCTTTTTTGAATCACCCATAAACAAGGGATACTTAGACAGTCTGCACAGTCTTTTCTCAGGAAATCTAGATACTGCATTTTAATGATACAATGATAGAAAACAATTGCTATAAAATACTGTGCTGTTGATATTTACTACAAACTCTATTTTACATATTAAACAAAATAACCGTAAACAGGAAGCTGACCGAAGGCAAGTGCATTCATTCATTAGCTTAAGGGGCACAAGCCTAATTCACTAACACTCATTCTACACTCATTGTCTTTTTGCTTGAGAAAGGTAAAATTCGAAGGAAAACATCCCACCGTGTGTCTGACTTGCTAGAAAATCCACTGTTACATTGCACTGGTTAATTCCTACCCATTGTCTTCCTCTTTATTGCCACACCATTGTTATCAAAACTTACAGCTTGTGAAAAAAAGATAAAAGGATCGCTAATGCTAATCCTGTTCTATTTCAGCATGCCCTTAGAAACTAGCAATACATTAACCCTGTAACATTAGCCCGAAGGAACCATTTGCTGTTTTAAAACAATGAATACCAAAATACCAGAAAACCACTTAGATGTGACTGCCCTTTCAGCTTTATTAATTTAGGCAAAATGACAGGTTAATTTATATGGTTCACACCTGTCAGGAACGGAGTCTTTACTAATTCAGTTTACACTGACCAGGAGATCCTCCCTCAGGCTAAGGCTGAACTTCAACCTACTGTTGAACAGAGTGTGACGCAAGTTCCACATGGATGGCACACCACCCTTCAAGGGTTCAAAACGGGAGCTGAAGGAGGACTCAATCTACTCAGTAAAGACTAAGCATTTGGTAACCAAGCTGCCTGAAGGCAAAGGATTTTTTTCCTCCATCTTTTGTCTTTAAGGTACTCCCACTATTCCCGAATCATAGGATAACACAATTTGAAAAGCGCTTTATGCTATATAAGAGATGATTCTCCTGCATATCGTCATCAACATTGTCCTTATCATCAGTCTTGAATATATGGAGAGAGGCTGCACCTCTCATTCAAGCTTTAAACAAGCAGAAAGAAGGCAAACTTGGATTTGAAATCCACAAGGGGAAAATTGCCTTTCTGTTCAATGTTTGCAGTAAGTGAAAAGTTGTCTGTTGTACCTTTCATGGGAGGAGAAGCACTGCCCTACCTATAAGCGTCAATAAAGGAGCTCCAGGGGCACCTGGGTGGCTCAGTCGTTAAGTGTCTGCCTTTGGCTCAGGTCATGATCCCAGAGTCCTGGGATTGAGCCCTGCATCGGGCTCCCTGCTCCGAGAGGGGCCTGCTTCTCCCTCTCCCACTCCCCCTGCTTGTGTTCCCTCTCTAGCTCTCTCTCTCTCTGTCAAATAAATAAATAAAATCTTTTAAAAAAATAAAAAAATAAAGGAGCTCCAGCTAAGTAGCACCTACACTGGGCTGAGAACAAGACCATAAGGAGCCCTTATATTTTTTCCATACTTGCTCAATTACCACAGCACATTTTTACTACAGCCCGAAAGATTTTTATTGAAATTTCAGTCTTTGAAAAATAGACCCAAATCTTCGATGAAAACCACGGAATGCGTTATTTGACAAATCACAATACATATTGATGAAACACTACAAACCAATACTGATGCGACTCAAGCAAACATAGAAAAAAAGATGTTTCTCTTAACTGTGAAGAATTCTATATTCCAGATAATATTGTAAAGGTTTAGATATAATTTTATAGATAAACTCTCAGATATCACAATTGACCAAAAAGTCAGAATTAAACTATTCTATTTCAAGGCAAAGACTTTAGACCCAAAGACACAAATAACCATTTAACCCAACAACTGTGAGAGCAAACACAATGTTACTTGACCCAGTTTTCTAACTTAGTCCTTGTAATTTTTGAGAGTGAAAATCACACTCAACTTAAGTATCATTTTGTGTGCAGAAGTGTTGTGGAATATAAAGAAGCTCTGATGAGAACGTGTTACACATTATATTTTTATTTCTGGCCAAGTAAGACAATGAACTCCAATCTGAAACAGTCAAAAACTAAATGATATATTTAGACACCTGATTTAAATTCCCCAAGCTAGTCTTTTCCTGTATTTCACATATTTTCCCTGTGTATATTAACATGATATTTAAAACCCCGTATTAATTCATTTATAAAGAAAAATAAGTTAAGGCCAATTTAATAACTTGGCCTGTCACAATGTCAAAATGGTGTAACCTAATGCTAGCCCTTCAAATACATTTTCCCATTCTACCTCTGTGTACTACCAACAATCAACATCAACATGCAAGATCTGTGGTATTTTCCAGCTTCTACCACCTAAATCAATTCACTCATATCATCAGGTCAAAGCGGTGAGTACTTAAAAGGAGGAAAGTGATTCATTACAGATGATGTATTAAGCTGTATCTGAGCCTATGGCTAGTATGAATACAATATACATTTTTTAACCATCTCTAAAAATTGAGCCACAATAGGAGCTACAGTTTGGATCCTCTGTATGGTAAAATATAGGAGGAATACCAGACTCATTAATAGCCATTATTAATTGTACCCTGCTGATTTCAAGTTTTGGGGTGTGTATGTTTTGTTGTTTTTACAATGAAGTTGCTTTTGGTAAATCTTTGCTCATTTCTCACCAGCTAGGATTCATAAAGTCAACAGGCACATCTCATTTTCTCAAATGATTTGAAGGAGCTCCATTAACGTGTCACCTCCATTAACTTGTCACCTCCATTAATTTGTGCTTTTGACAAATTCAGCTTTTGAGAAACAAATATAGCTGATCTTTTTTTTTTCCTTTCTTTTACAAATCTGACTTAAAATTTTAACTTTAGAGGAAAAGTCACACAAGTAAACAGATAAAATCACTTGAAGCATCTCTCAGGAAGAACATAAAAAATAATCTGAAAATGACATGACAGAATTTCACTCTGAAATGTCCTCATTTTTCAGCGCTTTCTAGGGAATTGCTTCATTTGGACTGAGAACACCAGCACACTTCCTCAGCAGCTGAAAGCCTTTCAAAGAACCAGACTAAGACACCACTGTGCTTCTGAACCTCATATAAAACAAAAACTAATAAAATGGCAACTCACCGGTTTTCTAAACACACAATTAACCTAAAGCAGGAAGAATTTTCCACAACTTTCCTGCTGAAAAATATTGTAAAGGAAATACAGTTAAAACAGGCTTCTACTCCAAAAGCTTTTCTCATACTAATATTTAAAAAAATTTTTTTTTAAAAAAAGGTCCAGCTTTCCCTTACGCCTTCCCCTACCGAAAGGAAAAAAAAAAAAAAAAAAAGGATCACAGACAATATTTTAAAAGAAGATTTAATTATATCTCCTGGATTTTGTTTCTAAGGCAACAGTTTGCAAGTTTAAAAACTCAGATTTTCAAAAATTCTAGTAAGACTTCCCAATATATTTTAGTATATATTTACTTAAAATAAATTTCTAAAACAGGCATTTGTAGAACACATTTTTCAACTCCACGTATGTACATAACTAATGAAAGAACTAGAACTTGCACAAATTTGAACTTACACTTCAGAACCGGAATTATAAAACTGGGAAAGATAGAACATCGAACTTATTAATATTCATACACAACTCAAGTGTAAAAGTCCTGGTTACAAGGCTCATTTTCTGATCCATGTGTTAACTCCGAACGTTTCCAATCCGTCCAAAAATTATAGAGAGCATTTCCCTATTTAACACCACACCAACATCAATCACCAGCAGTGTTTTGTGCCACTACACAAAAGAAGTCATCTTAAATATTTCAGATATACAAAAATTCGAAACAAAATCCACCCGTCGTGAAAGATTAAAGTCTATCCTTAGGCAATTCCTTAGGTATACCTTTAGACTTGTACATTAGTAATCCAATGACCATTAAGCACGTTAAATAAAAATAAACATCAACTCCCAGGACAAGCAACCGAAGGTAAAATGTGGGCATGCCCATATATTTCATTATAAGCCAGCTTGCGGTTTTTACTCTTGTGGGTTTGGGGATGTGGCTGTTTGGGATTTTTTTTTTTAACCCCCTTTTGCCGCAAGGTTGATTCAAGAAAGAAACCCCACTTTAATATCCTATTTTCTCTCACTTACATGTATGCTGGAGAAAGTGGAGTTGACCTGGATGTTTTAAGCACAGGAACTGGGAATTTCCAGATAGCAGGAGAGCTCGTTTTCCATTTCAATGGCATGTTGTCACCACGGTACTACAATAACAGTAAACGGCGTTTCCATAACAGACTACCGACTAGGACTTCCATTCCACACTGTCCCGACACACAGCAGCGGCTGCCGCGGAGAACAAGCAAGCGATCTGCCCGTGCCCTTAACACCGAAGCCTCCGATCTGTAAAATAGGGCTGCAAGGCACCTCCTTTAAATCCTCCTGTCCCCTAAAGCAATACGATGATCCTATCGTTCTAACTCAACAATAGTGCCACCTCGTTAGGAAAGCGTTGACTGCAGTATATATATATATATATATATATATATATATATATATATATATATATATATATTTTAAGACTGCACCGTGCAGACCACACAATGCAGCTTTATTTCATAAAAAGCGGCTGGGGTTTTATTTTGTTGTTGTTGTCGTCGGTGTAAGCTGGCATTACCATTGTTCTACCTTCACAGGGATACTGCAGCGCTGTACACCTATTAACCTGATTTCTGACCAATGGTAGCAGGAAAAAAAAAAATAGATGGGTTTCATATGAAAATGAAACAACATACCTACTCAGAATACACTTGTCATCCTCTGAACATTCTTCTTTTGAGCTGCAACAATACAAATGGGATATAAACCTCAGCATAGCCTTAGGCCACAGCTAATAGAGATCAGTGACTAAATTCAGCAGCCCGCTTTCCTCCCGCACAAGCTCTGGCCACACAATAAAAGAATGCCATTATGGGAAAAGCCCGTTTAAAAAATGCCAGTCTCTCTGTTTTCCAGTTAGAAGAAGGCAAAATGTAAGAACAAGTATAAACTGCTGCAGAACTCTGCACGCTCTTCTAGCGGCTTCTGATTCAAGTTGCTCTCCTTTCCCTATTCTTATTTCCAAGCCGGGATGAGCAGAATCTCATCCATTTACAACATGCTGTGGTACCACGAATATCACTCTGTCTTCTGCAGCAGAGAAGTACAGAGTGGCGTGCTCTTAAGAGCAGTCCTCGGAGGGACGCTATCAACAATCTAATTCAATGCTGCCCTCCCCTTCTTCTCTCCCCCTTTCCCCTCCCGTTCGGTCCCCTCCCTCCTCCCCCACCCCCAAACAGCTCACAAATTGCCTAGAGGAGAGACCAATGCGGCTGGCCAAGCAGGTGTCCAGCAGGGACCATTCCAAAGCTCAGCGGCGGGTCCGGTAACCTCTAGGGGTTAGCGACTGTCAAGGAGATTGAAAAATTCAAGTTGCTGTCAAAGCCATGAAAGCAGCGGCAAATATACGGTTCATCCATATCATTTTAGAATACTGCCAGAAAACAGCCTTGTAAGTGCCCCGAAAGTGACTGGGTGTTGTAAGTTTCTGTTTAAAGCCCCAATCTCACACATTTTCTACACAGTTCTAAGAAGTGAAAATAGGAGAGGCTGGTATTATGCTGAACTCTTTATTTATGGGCTGAAGCATTTCACCTCTGATATCGGCGAGTGGCCATCACTAAGCATCTACCTTCATAGCACCCTTCTACATCTGCCTAAAAACAGAATTATCTTGCCTTCACCAGTGCAAGCTTAGTAAAAGCAGACTGCCCTCGATACGGAAGCCACTACCTTTTAAAAAAAAAGCACTGCAGTGACAAACAGGTCATATTTACTTTCAGGTCTGTATGCAAAAAATCAACTTGTGCTTCTAACTTGAGTAGGCTGGCTTTCAGATACTCCTTCCAAATCATTCCTAGTTTTTAAAAGACGGAGATTTAGTCCCTTAAGAGGTTTCTCATTTGTTATTCAAAAAGCACAGATGAATGTTACCATAGGAAGCAACCACCTTCAAAAATTCCACAATATAGAATTTAATATACCAGAAATACAGTGTGAAATTAGTTCCAGGTAATCACAAATACCTTCCTGTGAGATACACGTCAATATTCAGGCAAAGAGTATTTTCCTATGAAAACCACCCATACATGTGGCAGTATATACATACATACATCTATGGAGAGAAAGCTTATTTTGAAAGATTGACGAGTAACGCATAAACTTTATTAAACAGTAGGTAGTAACTCACAAATAATTTTTATTCAGTCGACCATAAACAAGCACCCCCCAAAACCCCAGGCAAGCAACTTAAAAAGTTAAATTACAATTCTCTTTTTTAGTACCCACACACAAAACTGTCTCATAAAAATCTTCAAAGGAATCAGAGAAAGGAGTATTTATCAATACCGTAATGAGCAAAATACATTTAAAAGGTTAAAAAAAAAGCACCACTAATACAAATAAACTATAGTCAATATTTTACACCAGAAGGCTTTATGTAATAACTCTTAATAGTTATGGAGCAAAAAGGTCCCAGGTACAACAATCAGCCTTGCCAACTTGTTGGAAACCCCCAGAATAAACACACACACACACACACACACACACACACACACACACACACACTCTCAAGCAAGTTTGGAATGTCCCATTCCAAAAACGTGAAGCATTCTCAAACATTTCCAAATATAAAACATAAAACAGCTACAAATTAGCTGTATGTAGCAAGGAGGTGATATTTTAGAAAGGAAATTCAACCACTTTCCAGCTTATGAAAATATTACAAAGCAGTAATTACAAATACAACTTCTGAGAACAAAGACCCCCAAACCTACGTAAAAACATGGTTAGTAAAGTGTTGCGAGCAGTCTATAAAGTCGACTCAAAATTTATGAGTGGGATATGGGGTAAATGTGGAGTTTTCGAGATCTCCCAGGGGGTAACCCCCACAAACAGGTGAAGATCACTTCATTGCAAAGGTTCTCCAGTTATTATTCTTCGTGAGCAATCAATGTATTCAAAAAACCCACATAATCTTTGTCTAACTTCAGGCTCCAAAGAAATCAACCAGTAGCACCAAATCCTCTATGTCAATTGCCTATCTAGGTTTCTCTTAGATTTAACGTTTACAACCTGTTTTGGGGGCCCTTGAACAATTGTCATATTTGCCCAAAGTGAAAAGAAAATAAGACTGCTTTCCCTCCACCCCACCCTCAGCACCGGTAAAGACCCCAAAACCCTAAATAAAAGCTTACATCCGATGATGACCATTTATTTCTATTCAGTTCTCCCCGCTTTAACAAATTGCTAGGAGTCATTTTTAATTATCTCTCACGAGCAAACAGCTAATATGCCAAAGGCTTTAAAAATAATTCCTTTACGTAGAAATACGGTCCATGAAATCTACTTTACACTATTAATTTGCTTAACAACAATGCTCCTCATACATCGTTTAGAAATAAACTTCAGCCAGGTAAAATAACCCCAATTACAAATTAGCAGAGTCCAAATTAATCAGATTTTACTACCCTGACGGCGACTCTGGTAGCAAATATTGAGCGTAATTACCATTACATTCTGGACCTGAAAATGTTTTCACCTCTAGAGTGAAAGGGAGAAAATGATTAAATGTATATTTTAAATAGAATTTTATGCTGGGAAATGTCAAAAACCCTCGTTGACTTTATACGAAACACTGATTTCATTTACAGAACACTTGGTTCCTATTAGGGACCAATGCATAAAAGAGGACAGAAAGACAACATACACAAAAACTCTCCGAAGCATTTGAGGAACATTAACTAATCACTTGAAAATACCTGTGAAATGCGTATTTCAGAGATGTCATAAACAAAGGATGATGCTGGGACTTGGCCAAGGCCACAAAAAGAGGCATCCTTGGCCAAATCTTACAATGCAGAATTCCCTGTTTCCCCACGTAGAAAGAGGAGATATTTTATAAAACTTTTAGAATTCTTACAAATCATCTTGCTCAGAACCCTCATTGTACAGATGAAGGAACTGAAGCCCAGAGATGTGAACTTGCCCAATGTCACCCAGCTAGCTAGCAGCAGGACTGGGACTAGGAACCAGGTTTCCATCTGCTAGTCCGGGACTCGCACTCTAGAATCCCTACTGTCCCTCCTTCTCGATGAGACCTTTCCTGAAGACGTGTGTTTCTCTGTGACGTGAACCACATTCTGTAAGTACCTCCATGTGTCTAAATAAACAAGAATTACCAAGAGCTATTTATTCCTCCAATGATATGTATGCTCAAAGATAGAAGTGGGAGACAAACACCAAAAATACAAAAGTGTGTGCAAAGACCATTCACAAAATCTTCATTCCAGAAGGTGTTTAAGTATGATGAGGGAGAAAAAGGTAAATGAGAATTTAGCCAGTCATAGTATGGGAGAGAAGTGAAATATACAGCTAGGAGGGGGAATTTTTTTTCTAAACATAAATGTTTCTAAATAACTTTACAGAAAAATCAAACTCACTGGCTGACAGTGATGGTTCTTTCGTCCCACCACCCCATGAAATGAACTGACTGATAATGTCACCCATCTGACCTCTGTCTCTCTCCATATTTTCATGATATTCCCTAAGAACTGACCTACCTTCTTGCAAGTTTTGGTGAATCCTGTGGTAGGTACAACTACAAACTAATAGCATTGACCACGGTTTGTGTGAGCAGGCACCGTATAATCTTCTCTTCGGTCCTGACAATGTCTCCTCAGACTAATGTGGGCTATCCATGTTATTCGTGTTGCCCAGACAAGACTATAGATCAGCCAAACTGTGTGCTCTGTTAAATTCTACCAATCAGTAAGAGTATTTGGATGGCGACCAAGTAGGGCTGTTAAACCTTTTAAAGCACACAAAAACTTGACTTCTGCACAACAGAGCAAAATTCTTAATACATTCAGGGCTCCTTATTACAGAAAACAGAACTGTTCACATGAATGACTACATGTACATGTGTGCGCGCATGCGCCACATCTCCTTTATTTCTTTCAGGAAACTGAATATCAACGACATTAAAAAATTTTTACCGGATACTCAGATATGTAGCCTTGCTAAAATCAAAATGGAAAATCCCAGATGTCTCTCAAGACAACTACACTGGAAAGTCATAATTTCATCTTTTATCAGTACCCTTCTCACATGTCAATTTCCTTTGCAGAGCCAGGTGGGTCCTTCCAGTCCCACAGAGGATTTACATCTCTTGACTATGTCTCGGATTAATACAGTACCTATCTCCTTCTTCACAATGCAAACAAGTGTGTACCTGCACAGTTGTGTTTGTGTACTTGTGGCAGGAGTGAAGCGAAGGGAAGCACTCTTTCCATCTCTAACATTTCCAAAAGAGAAGAAGGATACCGAGTTTTGCGGGGAGGAGGGATAGAACAGCAATAAGTGGGGCTGGTAGGCTGGCAAGCCAGGAAACAATAGGAAAAGGGACAAAAGGGGAAAACGGAACGGGTAAGGAGGGGAATGATGGGATGGAAGGAGAATGAAGAGCCAAGAATGGGAGTGGTCCCGCTATGTGGCAACTTTTGTAATTGGGGGTCAGATGGATGAGGTTCTGGGGCTAAGACAGGAGTTGGGGTAGGAGAGCAAATCCAGAGGGACTGAGCAGGTGACAAGAAAGGTCCAACCGTTGGGGCACCAATGACCCACAGCTTCTGCCTACCCTTACTCTCTCACTACAGCTGAAAACAGGATTAGCACTGAATGAGAAATTTAGAAGTTCTTGCCTTTCCTGCTTTCGTTTCCTGGAGTAGCTACATTCTAGTAAAATCTGTAAGCTTTTTTTGTTCTTGGCTACCCCTGGGTGCCTCATTCGTATATGATTCCCAAATCCACATGCCCAAGTAAGTCTTTATACAACTCTGACATGCACAAACTAAATTAATCCTTAAGTAGTCCCATCTATTAAAAACTGCCTTAGGGGCACCTGGGTGTCTCAGTTGGTTAAGTGCCCAACTCTTGATTGTTCTCAGGGTCATGAGATTGAGCCCCACGTCGGGCTCCATGCTGGGTGTGGAGCCTGTTTAAGATTCTCTCTCTCTCCCTCTCCCTCTGCTCCTCCCTCCCCCCATGGGTAGGCACATTCTCTCTCTCTCAAAACAAAACAAAACACCTGCCTTAAACTCCAAACCAAAGTGTTTGTATGTGTTGGGAATGGTGGTGGTAGAAAAAAATGATTTTTAAATATATAATATTTGCACAGCTGATTTTGTATTACCATTGTCAAACTGTTTGAAAAAAGCAACTTAGAGAGGCAGTTTATCATCAAGTAGAGATAACGCATCTAGTGCTCCAGTAAGAGGCCATGCTTTAGCACACCCTGTGTTCCCGCCATGGGACTTCATATGGCCGAGACACCCTCCCCAAATTCCTGCTCCTCCTTCAAGAAGGAATCCCTGAATCTTTGTATCTTCCTAACTGAGCACCACCCCCAGCATACTGGAAGGCCCTCCATAAATATTTGTTGGGTAAACGGAAAGAGAAGTTTATAAGCAGAGGGGTGATTAAGCAAGAATTGGGTATCAAAGCCAGGATATATCCTGGAAGGATTTTTAAGTGTTACCAATTCTGCTACGACTAAAAAGCAGAGTACAGGTAAAAAGACTATTCATCTGCTAATTGGATAATTTTAGGCTATGAAATCCTTAAAATGAAAAAAAATTAAATATACACATTATCTTGTTAAAAGTAAGTATATGTTGAAGAAAATCACCCAGAATATAAGCTTTTTTAAAATGAAATAAATGCATCACTTATAGTGATGGTGGATTGCTCTAATGAAAAATCCTTGCTCTCATCTCAAATAATGATAATGTATCTGTTTAGTTGTCTCTCAGCAAATTCCTAAGTATCTCCTTAAATTACCACAGGTAAATAAAACAGCCAAACCATCATTAGATTTTCTGATGTGTTTGTCCATTAAACCTGCAAACTTATCAAAATAAAAAGCCATTAAAAATGTACAGTGTTGGGGGGCCTGCCTGGCTCAGTTGGTAGAACATGCAACTCTTGATCTCGGAGTTGTGAGTTTGAACTCTATGTTGTGTGTAGAGATTACTTAAAAACAAAATCTTTAAAAAAACAAGCAAAAAGAATATGGTTCTCCTGGCTAAAAAATATAATCATATAAAGCTTTTTATTTATTTATTTATTTTAAAGATTTTATTTATTTATTCATGAGAGAGAGAGAGGCAGAGGGAGAAGCAGGCTCCCCACTGAGCAGGGAGCCTGACGCGGGACTCGATCCCAGAACCCTGGGATCATGACCTGAGCCGAAGGCAGATGCTTAACCATCTGAGCCACCCAGGCACCCCATATAAAGCTTTTTAAATAGTTTTGCTACTTTCTTTTAATTTGACATCACACAGAGAAGCAAAACCATAAAAGCTGCATGCAAAACGCTTATCTATGATGATTGAAAAACTTTTCAATAGTAAGCACATCATATACCCAGTCTCAAAAGGCATGTCAATTAAGGAAAGGCAACATTTGCTATATTCTACATTGTTTCAGAAATAAATATACTTTTATAAAACTCTGAGTTACGGAAAGACCTTCAGAATAATACATGACATTTTCCTCAACATTCTGATTAAAATTAATGAAATAATGCTACTACTTAAAAAAATGATATTTATTTCCTTTTATCCAAAGAGTTATTATAACATTCACATCTGTACCGTAAATGTTATAGCTAAAATGAGATCTAGAAGTAAACACTTCCATGGAAAGCTAATTCTAATGACTCACTAAGATCATACAACACTACTTAAAATTTCCATGAAAAAGGGCCCTTTATATTCAATTGGTTTAACTTTATTTTTAGTACTTCCCAGGCCTAACTATTACAATTTTAAATTTCCTAGACATACATCTATAGAAACTACTGTTGACTAAAATAAAAGGCTGTAACCAGACATGAATGAGAAAATTACTTAAACTCCAGAGAAGACTCAACTTCGAACTTGAACCCTATGACCTGTTGGCATGACATGGGGCTCACCAGTTTTCCTAAAGGTGTGTAGTTTTATAGTCATGGGAAATGCCTCCTATGGTGGTATCCAAGAGATTTAGCAACTAGTTCAAACCTCTATTTTCTAATTTTGAAATCCTTCTCATTTTCCAATTTGTAATTCTTCTCTTGGGTGATCTTAAGTTAGAAAGATTTTACTCTTAGTGAAAGAAAGGGGGTATAGAAACACACTGAAAGATAACAAATATATGCTGGTAAGTCTAAATTACAGAAGCTAGCCGAAAAGTGTGCAATTTAAAATTGTTATGTCTTGGGGCGCCTGAGTGGCTCAGTTGGTTAAGCGTCCAACTCTTGATTTCAGCTCAGGTCATGAGATCTCAGAGTCGTGAGATTGAGCCCGGCATCAGGCTCCTCACTGGGCATGCAGCCTGCTTAAGATTCTCTTTCTCCTCCTCCCTCTGCCCTTCCCCCCACCCCACTCACACTCTCTCTAAAAATAAAATAAAATAGTTATGCCTCAAAAACTATTGAGCAATTCAGTGAAAATCCTATGATGTCAGACATCATTAACTCATGATATATAAAGTGTTCATGTGTTACGAACCAACCACAACACCGTTGTAAAGTTATGTCTAACTTCATTATGTGGATGCAATGGTTGTCCAGTGGGAGGCAATAATTTCTTTTCCTTGATCTCATGTTCTATTACTAACTAAAGTAAATGCAGTTTTGATATGAGGAAGTAAAAAACACACTTTATTTTCTAGGGGGTCCCTAGATTTAAGCTAGATGAAAATTTTATTTATTTATTTATTTATTTAAGTTTATTTATTTAAGTAACCTCTACACCAATGTGGGGCTTGAACTAAGGACGCCATGATCAAGAATTGCATGCTCTTCATACTGAGCCAGTCAGGTGCCCCTTAAGCTAGATGCAACTTAAATTTGGGTTTCATGACTGCCTAAGTCTGTCTACTTCAATCAGTAAGTTCAGAACCACTTCATGTCTTCAAAATCAAATATATGTATTAAATAATCAGTTACTTCTCATGGAATTCTGAAGCTACATAATATTTAAGCGAAATATTATCTTCCCATTAGCTAGCATATATTTATTCATTCATTCCTTATTCAGCTTGATCTAAGCCACAGACACTGTTGAGCATTTTTATGAGTCTTCTACCACTAGGTCTGGACATGTTATTTAAATTCCTATCATGCTGTTCAGTCAGTAAACGAAAATATTTATGTTTGGGAATTTCCAGAATTACCAATTTTTGAGATTCTGATCTGTAAAGCACAGAGCAACATAACTTATATTCCAAAAAGGGTGAAGAGGCAGCAAGACTGAGCTTAAACTGATACTCTAAACATGGAACAAACATTAGCAAAATAATTAGGACCATGTTTTCACATCTGTCAAATAAAATGCATTTGTTTCAACTGAGGACTTCTTCCCATATTAGCATTATCGACAGTGCAAGACTGACTCCTTGAACTTCACAAATACCAAAATCAATCAACTCGCTATGCCTAGCCCAAAGCCTATAAAGAAGAGGTACATGCTGAATTAGTTCAATCGTCAACAAGTACTAAGAACTTAGGACTTCGCTAGATATTACAAGTATACAGAAGAACGCATGTTCCCTGGCCACAAATCTCTGGCAATCTAATCAGGCAGACTGCATATCCACATATGGAACATGAATGGGTACTGTAAAGCCTTGACAATCCAGAACCCTGGATAAGCCTAGTTTATTAGCCAATTTTTAAAAATTAACTTCAGGGGCGCCTGGGTGGCTCAGTCGGTGAAGCGTCTGCCTTCGGCTCAGGTCACGATCCCGGGGTCCTGGGATCGAGTCCCAGCATCATCGGGCTCCCGGCTCGGTGGGAAGCCTACTTCACCCTCTCCCACTCCCCCTGCTTATGCTCTCTCTCTCTGACAAATAAATAAAATAAATAAATAAATAAATAAATAAATAATTTCAAATTAAATTAAAACAAATTAAATTAAAACCAATCAAATTAAAACAACAGGAATGGGCTAACTCTTCAAATACCAAAACTTCCTTATTTTTCACCTTTTGATGGAAGTCTTTTGGCCCTTCACCGTCTTCAAGTCTAAACCAGACACAAGTCTTTTAAAAGTACTTCACAGACACCATAACTCGCAAGAGCTCCTGTGATGACTCCTTGGATGTAGGTGTGGGCCGGCAATCTGTCACTCCTCACCCTCGCCTGACTCCGGCCCCCGTATATACTTGGACATGAAACACGGACGCTATAGAGAGAGAAGGGGCTCTTTTCTTTACACTTGGATACCTATACCAAGAGAGAAGCCCTATACCTTGAAGACGGATAGTCTCACCCGTTAGTATGCCTAAGAATCATCTGGGGTGAATATTTTAAAGGTAGAAGTCTGGACGTGGGGCCTAGGATTTTAAACAAGGACTCCAGTTGATTTTCAGACCTGGTCTACTAAACTTGGAGAAACACTGCTTTAAAGTCAAGGTCGCTAACCCCCACTCAAGATAGCCCCAGCTGAGGCGAGACTGTTTTCTCTGTCGCCAGCCTTCCCCAACATATCAGCGCCGGCTGCCCACCACTCGTTGTCAGTCTGCACTGTCCAGGGCCATTATCTTGCCCTCCCACACTCTAGATCCTTCCAGGTCTGGGAGAGTCTGACAGCAAGGTCTCCAGCTGGCTGACAGAGAGGCACAGAGGCAGACCAACAGACATCTTCGAAGAGGGGAATTGTGAAATCCCAGCAATTAGGAAACAAAGGTGCTATCCATTGTATCGATTGTTCAATACCAGGTAAAAGTTAAAGAAAACTTGTCTCCAACTTTTCCGATGAGGAAGTATGGGGGAGAGGACAGAGGTAGGCACCTGTGGTCTGGTTGCAGATCTCCCACTAACTAGCTTTGTGGCAGCCCGTGTTAATCCTCCCTTATCTGTAAAATAGGGAAGATGCCCCCTTTCTTTGCCCGACTCACGGCAATATTCTGAAAGCCAACTGAACTTGGGTTTGAGAAAGCCCACTGGAAAATACAAAGCACAATACAAGGATGTATGATATTTCTGTAACAGAATAATTTATCATTTTTTTCAGCTTAATAAACACAGCAACCTAGACATTATTGAAAGTTTCCTTGATGACTGAATGTCTTGTAGTATCTCAGGGTCTTTTCTGATGAAAATAAATTCTCACTGACAAAAAAGGTAGAGGAAAATGCAGACCCTTGGACATACCCTGGAGTTGATTTTTTGAATATATCCTTGAAATCGGCTTGTTTTAAAGACAATTGCCTCCGTCTCCTGAAGTGGAGTGCAAAAAAAAAAAAAAAAAAAAAAAAAAAATCTGGTTAATGGTGGCTTTACTGGATTTAGTTCGGATTTTTCAAAGCATGCTCTGCAGATATTTTAGCTGTAAATTAATAAACCACGTTTCTAAATCCTGAGCAGCTAATACCACACAGAACAATTTTTAAACATGTAAATTAACTGTAAAACACTTAACAAGAAAGCCATAAGATTCTATTTGTTTTTAGACGCTCTCTTAATGTTTCAGAAAGTCTGGACTAAAGACTGATATGAAATACAACATCTATTGGCAGCTGATCAGAAAGACTAAACTAGCCAAATTTGGACAGAAGGAAACACTTTTCCAGTAAATATATACGCGGCCTTGGAATGCTTTGTCATCTTCTTGTTTTTGAAGCCTAAAAAGTTCAATTCTTTGCTGATAGACTGTTTTGCCATAAAAACCTGAAAGCAAATGACACACATTACAAGCTTTCAGGGAACAGATGGCTAATGTTCTCCTAGGTTCGTTTACTACCAATTTTCTTATTTTCATACTGCTTGTAATTAATAAAAACATACAAAGAGACGCAGCGTCTCCTAAGCAGGGGATTTTGTTTTGGTGAAGTTCTGCCATGTATCTCATCCCTTTGGGCTCATCTAAAAGATGATGGTGATGAAGAGACAGACTTCAGCCACTGCCTGGGGCAGGCCGCGTTCAAACTAGAGACTACCACAGGAGCACTGCGGTGAGCTGTCGCCAGTCAACTTTGTGGGTGCTGGAGGAGCTCTAAGCCCTAATTTAATGCATTTAACATTTGTGACATTTACGTTGCTTTTAGCTTACAGAAAGTGACCATTACTAAGCATTACACTTACCTAATTTTTGCTTCAAAATAAGCAGTTTGGGCTCTTTTCTGGGTCATCCCACAAGCACCACTGCATTATTAAAGTCACAACTAAATCAAAGTCATAGCCTAATAGTATCTTTAGAAAGACCTTGGCAGAGACCTTACCCAAAATGGGATCCTCAGTCTAAGGACCTCTTATGCCAAAGGTAGGCAGCAAGTCTTTTATTTCTTTTTTAGGACGATGAATTCAAAACAGCATCTCTTTAATGGCAATACTGTTTCAAAGTCTACTTTTAAAACGCTACACACATCAAAATTGTTATTTTTGAATCAGAAAAAGCTACAATGGATTGAATTAATATCTGCCCCATTTTAGCATTAAACCTCACCACGCAAATAACAATTATATTATCTTTTTCCTTAAAAATGCAGGAAAGTATCTTTAAATACAGCTTATTTTATATTCCTATTAATATTCCTTTCCTTTGTGTATTTAAGAAGAATCTGGTGTGCCACCTTCTGGTAGCTCAGTGAAATTATGTATCTCTACACAAGTCACTATTCTTTATTTTAACTTTTAAAAAATATATATATTTCTTAACCTGTATTACATTTAAGCTATATAGAGAAACATAGACACACATCTCTACCACACTCTGAAATACAGCAGGATTTCCTCAGTGATTCTTTTTTTTTAAATATCAAGCTTTATATATGCTTTCCTATGATTTTTGCATGGTTACCAATATGTCTCCTGAATTCTACAATACATATAAAATTGATTTTTGTACACCGCTTCACAGGCACATAGGAAAACAACAGGCTTGCTATTTTAATGAATAAGCAACAGCAGTAAATAAAGGAAAAGAAAGGTCTCTTACCAATAAGCCCATTTTTCTCTTAAGGTTTGAACTCTCATCATTTGTCATGTTCTTGTGGATCCCTCTCTCATCAAATTCTCTGGAGTTTTAAAGTTGAGAGCGGCGATGCACAGCTAGGCTCTCCTACATAGTAGCGCACCCCAGTGCATCTGCCTGGTATAGCACTTCAGTTGTCGCTCCCAAAAGCAGAAAACAGCCTTTATGTATTCAAAAACCCATCCACTGAACACCTTCCCTTGGTAGCAAATTGTAGCCAGCGTGGCGGAACTATTTCTATTTCTTATCTTAAGCGCGGATCAGATACAGAGATCAGAACCACATGAATCTTGAGCTTAGTTCCAGTTAATTGAACAGGAACAAAGTGTTCATCTTTAGAGCAGAGGTGGGATGAGACAAATACTAGCATCAGGAGATCTGACGTAGAAAAAACAAAACAAAACATGTTTACCTGAAAGTAATCTGATTTTTTCAAGGGTCACTGCCCTGTTATCGGTCCTATTCCCTTAAATCTTCATTACCTGTAACTCTTCCCTCTCTCGTGCCGCTAGCAGCCAGTCATTAAGTCCTATCCTTTATTCTTTATCATTTTGTACAGGTGTCTAATCCCTAGTGTTTGTGTCTTTTTTTAACAAATGAGCTTCTTCCAAAAATACATATAACTGGTCTCTCTGCACCGCCCGTGTTCCATCTATCAATCACCTCGCTTCTGGATGAGCTCTCTTAAAATGCAACTATACATGATGTAAATTAAATGTTTGATAAATATTTTATTCAACCAATACTTGTTAAGAATTTGCTACATGTGTGGTAGGGACTCTGCCAGGTGATATGGATATAAAGGTGAACAAGACAACCCCTCGTTCTCAGGAAGCTCTTAGTTGAGTGAGAGAAGCAGACATGCACCCTGACAGCACAAAATATGGCATAGAAGCTTTGCTAGGATATGCCTAGGATTCTACAGAGGAACGATAAAAATCAGAGGAGCAATAAAAATTGGGCTGCAACTGAGGTCGAAGAATGAGGCATTCCCCAGGCAGACTCCAGAAGACACCGTCTGTGTGGACACACAGAGACTTAAAGGAGTCCAATGTGTCGGAAGGATCGAGAAAGTCTTCAATGTTACTGGAAGAAGTACAGGTACATAGTGTTGAGGGGAGCGGATTTTAAGGTCTACAGAGTGAGTGAAGAGGCTTGGATCTTATCCCATGAGCTACGAGAAGCCATCTGTTGAATGAGTGGATCACTCGAGGAATTAATCAAGCAACAATGCCCAGCACTAAGAACTCATTACAAGCTGGCTAACCTAGTCTTGGAGTCCACTGATGTAGTAGCTCCTAACCCCAACTGCCTATTCTCTAGCTCACAAACTTGTTTTGTTCTTTGTTTCCCTTTGCTCCGGAGGTCCTCCTACATGAAATCTCTTTCCCTCTCCACTCTTCTGAACTCAACTCATCCTTCTAGATCCAGCTCAAATTCCATTCTTTTCTGTGATGTCTCCCGTGGTACTCTGAGTCTCCTCCAGTTTTTTAAATGTTCCTCCATTACACAGACCACGCATCACTCCTACCGTTGAGCACACGCTGTTCGAAAAACCCTTTGGACTCTTTGCCTATAAAGCCTAGCAAGCAGAGAGAAGGCCAGTGAGAGCCTGAGGGTAAGTGGCCCAAGAAAGCACACCTCCCCAGACTTCACAGTACACACCAATCTCGGTACCTTCTCTTACCACTCTCAAGCCTGAAAAAGAAAGGCTATGAACTGTGAAGTGAACTCTATCTGCATTGGGCAGCAACTCTGCATTACCATGTTAACAATGCTGGTTATATACCTCACGGCTCCCGTTTGAAAATTCCAGAAAATTGATGAGAAAGGGATACCAACAGAATAGCTTAATTATGGAGGTGTGATCTTTGAGGGAAAAAAAAAAAGAGCTGTAAGGGGGCTTGGGGGGGGGGCTATACTTGTGTTTTACTATCTGCAGTAAACCGAGAGAATTCACCTGAAGGCGCATACAATAAACAAAAAGAATTCATGAAGACCACGGAAAGAGATGGGAGAGAGAGTGAGGGCAGGGCATTAGATCTGGAAGGTTTAGCATCTCATGAGGTTTAAGGGAGAAAATCCATGTGTAGGGGGAGGGATGTTTAAAGGGTGGGGGGTAATAGTGTTAGCTGGGAGATGAATCTAGGACAAGAAGCTTTACCACAGAAACAAGTCCTGGGGGTGTAAATATTGAGTGTTCTCTCCCTGTGGAACCACACCCCATTATGCTCAGTGTCAAATACTCAGACAAGCTTTCGTTGATGTTGGCATTTAGCATTCAGCTTTGTCTCAACCTTTTTATGTATGCATAATCTCTTAGATTTTGCAATGATGCAAAAACCATGGAGCTTTCTTTTATGTAGACAATAAAAAAATCTTTTCATCTTATTCAACGATTTTATGTTAAAGTGGGTTAAGAGGAATCTGCCAATAATTTCAAAAAGCGGTTAATACTTGAAAATATTCATTCAATGACTTAAAAATGTCCGAGATAAAAGCTGTCTACACCTTTTTTCTTGTTTATTGAGTGCAAAAACTGACCACTTCCCTTTCCATTAACTTATAAGGAAAAAATTCGAATACAGAAAAAAAAAGGAGAATGTGATTTTGGATATGGGCCACACTTTTCTCAAGAATTCTTCAAAAAAGGGCAGTACTTAGGGGACATAAAAATGATTTAATCCACGAGGTCCTCAGAAGAATGTTTTTAAACTATGTATCAATGGTATCGTAGACTTTAAAACAAAGAGAAAAATAAACCAGACCATTTCCTCATTTAATTTTGTGGAAAACAGAACAATTGCCAGAATATTTCCCCCAAGCCTGGCAGAAAAAAAAGCAATCACCATTTTATATTATAGTTTGAACTAGAATAGGTATTTAATCCAAATTCACATACACGTTCACATGCATGAGCTCATCTAGAAGAGGAGAAAGGAGGAGAATAACTACCTCCTGGGAGTGCACAGTAAATCTCTTAGAGTATTAGTGATTTTGATGACAGGGTCTATATTAATCTAATATAAATAATGCACTTACATTCCATTTAAAATAGCCTCATTGTGTTATCTCATCCATAGCCGCACTGGACTCTCCTTCCTTCTGCCGTATGTTAAGATGGTTCAGAGCAGGAGGACTTGAGTGGTTTAGAGAGTTTTCAGTCATGCAGAAATGTCCTTGGATGACAGATTTTGAAAACCACTGATCTAAACAAGGGTTGGTCAGGGGAATTTATACCGGGAGCAATTGCTCGTATTCCTACAGCCCAGAAGTTCCTTTTAGTCCAGATTCCAGTAGTCTCACCACTCAATCTAGTGGGAAAGGTGGGGTCAAAGGGGGAAGAAAAGCCTTTTCCTGTTACTGATAACTCTACCTGTACTGTCACTGGATTAGGAAAAATGGCAACAACAACAACAAAAAAAGCAGAAGGCCATAAAAGTTTCCTAACTTCCCATTCTTACTGGAATGAATCACAACCTTTTCATATATCCCTGAAATGTAACAAAGTGTGGGTCCTTCCACTATATGGTAACACAAACAATTGAGGGTAATTCATGAGTAATTCAAACTACCTGATGGATATAAATTATTCAAGGTTGACTATGAAATATACCAACTCATATTTTACTAGCCTAAGTCTTTTTTTTTTAAGATTTTATTTATTTATTTATTTACTCATTTATTCATTTATTTATTTGAGAGAGAGAGTACAGGGAGGGGCAGAGGGAGAGGGACAAGCATGGTGCTCGATGCGGGGCTCGATCTCACGACCCTGAGATCATGACCTGAGCCGAGATCAAGAGTCAGACGCTTCACCGACTGAGCCAGCCAGGCGCTCCAGCAGCCTAAGTCTTAAATCTATTACTATTTAATAGCTACTGTGAGAATCTAAAATGGGTGAAGATATACATGACAGACCATGGGGAAGAAGGAAATTTTATCATGTGAGTGAAGAAACACAGAAATAAGGGAAATGACATTCCACAGACAGAAGGGCCGACATAGGGAGTTAATGAGGAAGTAAGAATATTCCTATTTGTCAACTTCCTTTCAACCTAATTTTCGTATCCAGATACTCCATGAAGTATTTTACTTGTCTTAAGTGTCAGGTGACAGACAGCCTGAGCTAGCAGAATTCCAAATAAAAAAGTGTACTGTTCCTTTTAATTTTTAAGAGTCTCATTTTCCTTTCACCCGGACTCTGAGGTTGGCAGTGCAGGTGTTAATATTCCCATTTGAAAATTCCCATTTTATAGAAAGCGAGTTACTAAGTGACATAGCTGCTGAGAGAGTTGGAAAACAAGAATCCAGGTCCCCTGACACCTAATTTGGTGTCCATTAGTCACCCCTGTATTGTATTAATATTTATTTGAGGGGAAAAAAAACCCCCCACAAATATGACTCCTCAACACCACCACGGAGTTACTTTACGAGGAAGTCAGTAAAAGGCTGGAGGAAAGAGAGGACTACGTCACGAGAGACACAGAATGATATCTGATTAAAGTTGCACAATCATCGACCTGTACCTTTGCCAGAAAGACCCTCCCAGTGACAATTCTCAGAGCCTCCTTTTATCCTTCAGGTGGCACTTCCTGGCATAGACCTCTAACGTGCCGTACTCCCTCAGGCCTCAGTAGTTTTTCCTAGGACACTCTCCCCACTTGGAATTCCCTGCTCTCCTTGTCTACCAAGCCAATTTCTAGTCATACTCGAGTAAGTGTTCAAGTATATCTCCTTCCATGAGACCTCCCCTCACATCCCTTAGCGGCCTCCGTTGCTAGGTTTTCTAAACCCCCATGACACTCTGAATATTATAGGTCCTGTCACTTTGGATTGTAATGGTTTCTATAAACTATAAACTAGACTATAAACTCCGGAGAGCTGCCTCTGGGTCCTCCTTATGTTTTTATTCTACCCGTCTCGGTGCCCATCACGCAGGAGCCCAATCGTAGGAGGCAATTTTGGTGAAATCAAGTTTGGCAGAGGTCGGTTTTCTCTCCTCCAAGACTAAGCTGTTTTGGGGTGATAAGGAAACAAGAAACTGTGAAAGGGCCTTATCCTTCCTGAACTAAGTCATGAATGGTAAGAAATAAATGAAAGGCTACAATCTCAAACAGTATACCTAAATACCTAAACGGCTCCTTTTGATGTCTGTCGGATGGACCCCGTGTGTGCCTAGCAGGGTGCCCAGAACAGCAGGCGAACAACAACTTTAGGATGGATGGACGGAGGGGTGAATGGCTCAGGAAGTGACGGCTGAACTAAACCGAGCCAACCAGACCCTTAGCTACAGTAAGGAAGGGCAATGCCGATCATCATTTGTCGAAGCAAGGTAGTCCTGGCGAAACTAAAAACTGAAGAAACGCGTTTCACTGGTTCACCACCTAGACCAGAACACTGAAACATGAAGCAGCATCTCCTAAAACCAATAATTTCTACAGACTGCTAATTGAGAAGGATAAAAGCATCTTCTTTGGACTGGTAGATCCTCTTCAATTATTGTAGCCAGTGATGTTGAAAAAGTAAGCCCCCAAATCCAATTTTGACAATAACTGCTCCACTAGATTGAACGAAAAAATAAAATAGCGCGTTCCACCAAGCAAGGCACTGTACATCACCAATACCTAGTCACTCAAACGGCAAGCGAGCAGTCAAGAGTAAAATACACAGATGAGGCACAGGAGGGCCCGATGCTAACAAGGCCCTGTAACTTTCAAAATAGAGAAATATATATGTATTTGATGAAAGATCTATGAATCTTCTGTTCCAATATGAGAATTATAATTGAGGCTGAAGGAAAGGCCTCAAATCCTTTTCTCATGCCATTTCCTGGCCTTCCCATTTATGCAAACCGGCAGAGTAGAAATATCAAGGATAGCAACATAATGAGTAATAAAAAGAATAAAAGACAATGGAGTTCCCCACAGGGAAGAGCATATTCACAACACACTGTAGCATCTGCTTAGCGTTGGGTAGAGGGGGTGGAGGCTCCTGCCGCGGGGACGGGCTAACTGATACAGGTCATTAACCGCTATCTGGGGGAATGTTCCGGGGTACAAAGGCTGGAGGTTTTTATTTAAATGAAAGTAATACGGTCTTATAAAAGGGAGCCGTGTTTTGCTAACACTGCACTTGAATTTTGCTGCTGGGCCCAAGAAACACAGTGTATAGGTCCCTATGGGCTAGTTGGAAACACAAGAGTCATAAAAGTCTCTAGGATCCTGAATCGGAAAGAGAAAGATCGGCTCGGAACCCACACAGGACAGTCAGATAGGCAGGGATTCAGACACCGACAGGTAACGGAAGAAGTCCCAGAACAATGAAAAAAGGGTAGCAAAAAAGTAGGATTCTGTATTGACCACTCACAAGAGCCAAGAGTGAACTTGACACCCCGTCATTACTAATCCAAAACTCAGAATGAATTATGCCCTCCATCTTGCTTGAACCATCTCAATCCTCTATTCAAAAACCTTCTATGACTCCTTACTTGTGTGGATGGATTTCTAGACTCCACATTCAAGGTTCCCTCCACCCCAGCTCTTCCTTACTTATTTAACCTTATTTCCCATTACGGGTTGTCCCAGATTTGCACACAACTGGAAAACACAGAATCTCTTTAGCCAAGAACTGCCATGGGAGCTGTAATTTTTTTTTTTTTTAATGCAGCTTACAGTTGCTGTGGATTCAAGAGAAGAATATACCAAAAATATATAGAGGAGGGATTAGAGCAGAAAGGGAAATTAGCAAAGGCTTTCCCTGTCCCAAAATATCTTCTCCTATAGTGCCAACAAGCTTTCTCTCCCTCCGATGTTTGCACCTTCACTTATTCTCTCCCTCTCGTTGTTTGCTGTGTACCACTGCCAGAAATTCCATCAAGTACGCATTCATTTGAGCTAAAAGAGAATCCTGTTAAAATGATAATAAGGAGAGCTGCCAGGATAAGGTGGCTGTCAGTTATTCTCACACTGGTGTGAATGAGTTCAGTCAAGTTTCTTCAAATAGCAAAGAGCTGTTGCCCTCAGGGAATGGGGAAAGGCTGGTGGTGAGAACCTTCTGGAGTCCTTGCGAACTTGGGTGGGGTGCTCTATGAAGGAAGTTGGGGGATGGGGGAAGCTGGGGGGCTAGAGCAACTATGTCTAGAGATAGAGAAACCGAGGTATCGATAAGCGTGCAGAGAAGGTTGTAGAAGAATAACAAAGCCCCACTTCCTCTACTACTCCGCGTCTTCCAGCCCAGAACCTGTCACGCCTTTCCTGACGCTCTGCTCCTAGGCCCTGGAGCTCAGGCGAGTACTGTCCGTGGGACAGATCAGCTACTTAAGTAGGTTCAATACAATACTTTGGGCACGGCCAGAAACTTCACCATCGTGCAAACAATCTGTAAATAAACCTTCAGGACACACACCATTGTTAGGCTGGGAACTGCTTGTGCGTCCCTCGCCTCACCCTGCACACACACACCCTCCTTAGGCTGCTCTCTTCTCTTTGGGAGATGCTACATGTTTTTGGGTTTTTTATTCGCTTATCATCTATTCAACTCATAAAACATTCCCCCTGCCTAAAATATGTTCTTCTGTTCACACAAGTTCTGCCTGCTCCTTTTTATTTCTTTTTAAGATTTTAAGGAATCTCTACACCCAACGTGGGGCTTGACCCCATGACCCCAAGATCAAGAGGCACATGCTCCACCTACTGAGCCAGCCAGGTGCCCCAACTTCTGCGTGTTCTTAAGTTCCAAATCAAGTTCTACCTTTTTTAAAAAAGATTTTCTTTATTAGAGAGAGATAAAGAGAGGGAGGGAGCACGAGCGGGGGAGGAAGAGAGAGAGAGGGAGAAGCAGACTCCCCACTGAGCAGAGAGCCCCAACACAGGGCTTGATCCCAGGACCCCGGATCATGACCTGAGCCGAAGGCAGACGCTTAACCGACCGAGCCACCCAGGCGCCCCTCTAACTCTGCCTGTTGAAGCCTAATTTGATTTGTCTAACACCCACCAAATGCCCTTTTCTGAACTCTTGTGGCCCTTAACACACACTGGTCTTATTTAGCCTTATGTGTGCTCACCTCAGCTGCCAAAATCAAGGCTGTAAAAGCTAGCTTTCCCCAGGCAGAGGCAATTCATCCACCCACCCAAACAATTAATAAGCATCTACTTTGCAACAAGTGTTGTATTTCAGCTCGAAATTCAAACCCCAGTCTAAGCCCAGATCCCCACCCCTCAAGGTGCTCACGGCCCAGGGAATATCAAGTACAGTCACAGTACTGTGTGAGATGCGCTGCAGAGGACGCCTGCTCGAGGTCACATGAACGTACGCGGACAGCCTGAGAGCCTGCACTGGGCTCGGCCAGGGAGTCAGGGCAGGTTTCACAGAGGGGACCCCTGAGCTGAGTGCTACGCCTGAGCAAGAAGGTGTCAGGCAGTCAAGCGAGACAGAGGGAAGGGTGGGGCGGGGGAGGTCCAACTAGTTAAGGCACGGCTACAATCAACTGCAACAACATCAAGTCTTAAACTAAGCAGTAGTAGTGGGGGTCAGGGGGTGATTCAAAAAGATTTTTTAGCAGATGGAATGGGCAGGAGATGACGACAGTGGCTAATGTTTGTGGGCCACGGAACATGGAACGAGTGGCCTTCTAAATGCTTTACCCATTTACTCGCTTAGCTGACTTACTCTTCACTGTGACTATGTACTGTAGGTACTATTAATATCTCCATTTTACAGGGGCGCCTGGGTGGCTCAGTCGGTTAAGCATCTACCTTGGGCTCAGGTCAGGATCTCAGGGTCCCGGGATGGAGCCCCACATCCCACATTGGGCTCCCTGCTCAGTGGGGAGTCTGCTTCCCCCTCTACCCTCCCCCCAACTAATTTGCGGGCACGCTCTCTCTCTCTCTCAAATGAATAAATAAAATATTTTTTAAAAATATCTCCATTTTACAGAAGAGGAAACTAAGGCCCAGAAAAGTCCAGTGACATGACTAAAGTTATACAGCGGGTAAATGTTGGGGCTGGAATTCATCCACAGGCAGTCTAGCTCTGGGGTCCAGTACGTAAGCCCTCCACTCTGCTATCTTTAAATGTGAGATCGTTGGGGAGAAGGGAGCCCAGGATGACCGCAAAGTTAACGAGAGGGAAAGGCTGAGGCACAGCGGGCCACAATAGATGAAACTCGAAGACTGAATATACTGTCAGCTGCATTTATTAATTACCTCTGTTCCTTGTTCCTAATGGCAAAAGCAAATTTCTCAGTTCATGTTCTCCAGATATATTCTAGCATTTTCTTCACTGGGACTGGTCACCTCGTCTTGATCTCAGTCTGCTAGTTCTCAGTTTTAGCACTTGGCACATTTAGCCTCTTCCTAGAATTATTTATCAATGTAGCTTATCTCCTTTATTAGGTTAAAAGTATCCAAGGCAAAAAAAAAAAGTCTTGAATCTTCACCTTTGATGAATAGCAGCCAGGACCCAGTATACACAATAAAAATTAATTGGCTTAAACATGGAATATAACATTTCTTAAAGTTTCCAATTCTACACACAGCTGTGAATTACCATTATTTGTCGCATCTCAGTAACACCTTTGTTATTATTCTTTTTTTAAATCGGCCCTTTTAAATTTACACTTGTCTTCAAAGGAAAACTTTCTACTTATTACTGCAAATGGCAAACTGCTATATCTTACAATAATGAGAAGGCAGCTATAAAAATAGATGCGTAACTCCTAAAATGAGAAATGCTTGCACACAACTTAACACATGATCCTATTCCCCACACAGTGCCACACTTACCACACTCTGGGGCAGGTTTGTTTTTTTTTTTAATTGAAGTGAAATTCACATCACATAAAATTAACAATTTTTTTTAAAGTAAGCTCTGCGCCCAACATGGGGCTTGAATTTATGATCTCGAGATCAAGAGTCATGTGCTCTACCAACTGAGCCAGCCAGGCGCCCCGAAAATTAACAATTTTAAGCTAAAGAATTCAGTGACATCCAGTGCATTCCTAATGTTGGGCAATCGCTACCTCTCTTGTCCCCAAGTATTTTCATTACTCCCAAACAAAAACCAGTATCGGTTAAGCTGTTGCCCCTTGTTCTCCTCTCTCCCACAGCCCCTGGCAACCACTGATAGGTATTCTGTCTCTATGGATTTATCTATTTTGATATTTCACATTAATGGAATCATACACTATGTGATCCTTTGTGCCAAGTTCTTTCACCGAGTGTAATGTTTTAGAGGTTTATCCACAATGTATAATGCACCAGTATTTCATTCCTGTTGATGGCTAAATATTCCATTGTAGGAAACATTTTGTTTATTCATTCATCCACTGATAAACATCCGAGCTGCTTCCCCCTTTAGGCTCTTGTGCTACTGTGACCACCTGCTTTCAATTCTTCAGGGTATATACTTAGAAGTGGAATTTCTGGAACATACAGTAACTATGTTTAACCTTTGGAAGAACCTCTGGGGTTGGTTGCGTACAACACCCTGTGGGTTTCAAAATAACACGTGAGACTGGAAGGTCTCATGTCAGAATGTGTGTCTCCAAACATAAGACATGTGAGGAAAGAAGTTCATTCTCGGGGTGCCTGGGTGGCTCAGTCGTTAAGCGTCTGCCTTCAGCTCAGGTTGTGATCCCGGGGTCCTGGGATCGAGCCCCGCGTCAGGCTCTCAGCTCAGTGGGGAGCCTGTCCCCCCACCCTGTCTGCTGCTCCCCCTGCTTGTGCTCTCTCTCTGTTGAATAAATATTTTTTTTAAAAGAAGCTCATTCTCATCGTGCTTACTAAAATATAAATTTCAAATTTCATCATATTGGTGTGATAGTTGTTTTTTTTGCAGCTGGTCCTTTTACATCAAATAGTAGATGGTTCAGGCAATTATTAAATGAGGTCTTCATATCTCAAATTTCCTCAAAATCATGCCTGTGTATTAGCATTTCCCTCACAGTCTGGCACCTTTATGTTTTCAAAATTCCATTTTATCCATTGATCCATGTTAGTTCAACAATAGGAAAAAAAAAAAAACCCACCACCACAACAAAAAGAGAGCACAGGCCTGGTTCCAATTCACAATTACATATACTATAAATACTTGGTATTTCAAAGTTAGCATTTTCTGGATGTCAAGTTTTGCTCTAACCCTAAAAAGATTGTAGCCACGCATTCTTGGGCATGCCTGAGCACTGCACTAGTAATTCAGTTGGTCTGGGTAAGATGTTGTAACCTGCTCTAGTCTTGACTTCAGCAATAATATTCACGAAACCATGGGTTTGATGCACCAGGCTTTTTTTTTTTTTCTAATAGCATTTTAAAAAAAATAACAAAACTATTCAAATTGAAAGTTCAGGTCTGCGCACTGACAGGCGTCTGCATACCTACAGTAGCATACACATCATCCTTCAGAAAGCACTGATGGGTTAGGAGCAATTTCTTAAGATTGCACATGCTATTCTCACATATTTTGTTTGCCAGAGAAACAGGAAGCTTCTATCTTGTCTGCAAACTGACAAAGAAAGAATGCACAGCTCATCCCAAAGAGTTCAAAACTGGAGAAGGGGTTTCTAATGACTCTGAAGATGTAGCTCTCCTGACTTCCTAAAGGGAAGATGAATTATCTTTGGTGGGCATCTCGCAGAAGCCAAGCAATGAAGACAAGCGCTTTCGGAAGAACTCAGAGTCACTTGCACTTTGCAACATCTTCCACTGGGAGATGCACTCATCCTGTGATTCGACAGAACACTTGGTATTCAAAGAGCACGCATCTCTAATTTAAATGGTATGCTACGCTTCTTCCCGTAGTCAACCATGTCATCCCCTAGAATGTACTATGCCCACTGACACACTATCTACTGACAAACAAGGGAGAGTAATTTTTAAACAAATCATTTCCCTATTTCAATATAGAGATTATAGAGAATCCTTCTATCTACCCTTGTTCTAAGGTGAAAGCATTTGACCAATTTTTCAAATGCAGGTATCCAGGGATAGATACAAAAACGGAATATACCTGAAATGCTGCAATCAAAAAGTAAAATTTTCTATCGTGAAGACTTTGACTGCCACTGACTACTCACATATAAGTGGAAGGGGTTTTCAGTTAAAACAAAACAAAACAAAACAAATGAATAAAAATCTGTCCTCGAGCCAAATATTTAAAAAATGAGTCCAAGACATAATAATTTAAGATTATAAGAATAAATTTAAAGACTAAATATGATAATATATGTAAAGTGCCCAGCACAAGGCCCACTGGTAGCACAGAAATTTATCAAATGGCAGCTTTAGATCCTTCAAGATTAGGTGGCTCTCCTTGGAACTAAAACACCAATCCTCAGGCCAAAATTAAATCATAATTGTCAGGGCTCCCATAATCCTATATGTTCCCCAATTTTAGCACCCAGCACATTCTGCCTCATCTAATAATGATATGTATTTCTATATCTGTATTATTAGGTTGTAAGTCCCCTTGCAGGCTTCTTACAGCTTTTAAAATAAGATGTAACCTAAAAATTCAACACATGGAAGAGAAAACTATTTAATAAACGCAAGTAGTCACACCTTACTTTTGTATGATGCCCTACCAATTACAAAGCACTTTCATGTCCTAATTTCATTAATTTATGATCTTTCATTATCTCTGCCTCAACAAGATAGACATTGAGACATGACAGCTTATTAAAGGCAAAGCTGAAATTAGAAAGAGTTGAATCAGGCGAATAGGGAGAGAAGGGGAGGAGAAGTGTAACAACAGATACGAGTTAAGGCAGGGGACATAACTGCACAGGTACACAAAGACTCCACCAGAAGAACGTTTCAACTTTATGGTATTTTAAGATATTTCCCTGAATACTGTTTGAAATGCATGGTCTTAATTTTTTCAACTGCAGGCACAATGGTATCATCTCTTAAGAATTGCCTTGCAAGTAAGTGATGCATGGTGGCTCCTAAGGGTCTTCAACTGCTCGTATCTGCCTAGGCCTAATCAGGAGAGAGAAACCAAACAGGAATTTGAACCGGGAGAGTTTCACATAAGGAATAATTAACTACGACAGAATTAGAATCACAGAAAATTGGAGCGATGAGCAACTGCCTAGTGGTAAGTAAAGAAAATTCTAAAAAAAAAAAATACAGGAATCGTAGGTATCAGGAACAACTACTCTCCGTAAAGCTGAGACAGAGCACCCAAGGAAGAGATCCCTCCCCCAGGGCTGCAATAGTGTCTAAGTGTCCAAAGGAGCGCCCTGCACCCAGATGGAGATCCAGACCTTATCTGGAGAGGGCAGAATTGTGGCTCACTAGAGGGTAGAGAAGATGCCGTGGTGACCATCTTCTGAAATTGGCCAGAAACCCATCCTGTAGAACTTTCTGAGACTCACCCTTTGGAACATGCCCCAAATGTACCCTCCGGAAAGTGTCTTATCAGAAGCACTCTGCTACAAAGCTACCTAAGGGGGCACCGGGAAAAGCTCCTGACCATTGGGTGAAGAAGTTAAGCTCTAAAGAAGAACCGGAGTTGTAGGAACAGTCTGCGAGCAAGCACAGAGGAACCAGGAAGCAAAACCCTCTCCTCCTGGTATGCCTTCCCAGCACGCTCTACTAACAAAACTTCAATGCCAGGTGTAAAGGAAACAAATATTTAAAGGGCTCAGGTCCATGTTCCCAGAGCAGACAAAAAGGATGAATTTGCAGCTGAAGGGCAATAAGTCAATAACTGGCACCTTGGTTAACAGAGAAATGCTCTTTGTAAGCATGCAAGAGCCAAATTATAGCACAGCTAGGTATAATATTTGTTTTACCAAACCCACACAATGGACAGATTTGGTAGGAGGAGAATTAAGTAGCTGTGTTGCTTTGATTCTATTACTTTTAGACTTCTTACTTAGATAATATATCCTTTTAGAATGCTAGAAAAGAGAACCTTTAAAGATCATATAGAATAAAGAGGTCAAATCACCTCTCCATCCAGAAGCCAGATTGGACCATGTGGTATGAAGGGTAATATATAGTAGCTATGGAATTACTCCTCAAAATACCAATTTTACACGTTAAAGTGGTCTTTACTGTCAAAGTGCTTTCATGGCTGCTAACTTGTTTTAAACTTGCAAGACGGAAATTTTTAGCCCCATCTGATGGATAGGAACATCAACCACAAATGCCAAAAATTCATCAGTTAACCTAAGTTTACATAGTTATTTGCTGGTGCCCTTCCCCAACACAACCTTATCTCCAGGGTCTAAGGTTCAATTATCTATTTGGCCAAACATATGCATTCAATAGGATCTTTCAGGCTATAACCAATTCCTATCAGAGAATCCCAAGCTATCACTGGGAGTCACGGGTGGTTTTCTGCTACAAACTTCTCTCCTGCTCCAGTCTCCTAAAATTGCTACAAGACAAACTTAATATCAACTTACTTTGATTAGAAGTATACTTGAGGAATCTTCCAGCATTCAAAGATGACATTATCACTGGATAGGGATGAGTAGAAAAGTAAAGCTATCCTCACTTCAGTAGCTTTCAAGGGCGTGTCTTTCTATGCTCTTGGATTTTTGCGGACCAGTGAAATCTCAAAAACATCTTCGGGTCCTACAAAGGGTAGCCAAATTTATTTTGCAAAGTAAGAAAGTTTAAAAGGCAACTATAAATGCATGACCCCTTACCCACAATTCAAAAATCCAAACAATTGGAAATCAGATGCTCCCCCTGCCCTTTTTTTTCTTGCCTGTAATTCATTTGGCAGCAAAATGTGAACTGACCTGAACTCATCTGGCAGTAAAGCCTGACCTGAATGAATGTGAGGCTATCCACAGGCTTTTTCTGTCTAACTTGGTATAAATATTCTTACATTTCACTGCAGAAATATTACTGAAACTGATTATGGGGTATCAATTCAGTCCTGGCTGGGGCTGTTTTTTTGGGGGGGCTGTTATATAATATACAATACATGCATATTATTACCTGTACAAAATCCAAAAAGAACCTAAATTCTGAAGCATATCTTGCCTTAAGGTTTTTAGATAATAAGGGTACACAACCTCTTATTGCCATCATTTCATTACAGAAAGGGCAAGAGGACTTTTTAGCCATCAAAGTGAAGGGCAGTCTCAGAAAAAAGGATGGCTCTTTATACTCAATAGATTTAGATTTCTGGAAGAAAAAAAAATCACTAAATTGTGTTTTTCTTTTTTTATTTCAAACATGTAACAATAACCACAACAAACCAGCTTCCATGTACTAAATGGCATCTGGGAACCACTGCTGTTGGAAGACATTCTACTCAGATGGCTCCACGCTCAAAAGAGGATCTTTAGACTCCTTCTTTAGTCTGGGGCAGAACTGAAATTCTAGGACAGGAACAAGTTAAGCCATGCTATGACTGCGGTGGCCCATAGATAAATGATGTTTATGCAGTACAAAAGCTAGTGGTCATGTGGAATTCCATCCAACAAGAGAAGTTCTACATCTTTCCCACCTTAAACTACCTCTAATGAACAGATCAGAAGGTGCTTGCATCTCTGGTCCAGATCTAACTGAAAAGGTTCTTTGATTTTGATTTTGATTTTTTTAAAAGATTTTATTTCTTTATTCATAAGAGACAGAGAGAGAGAGAAGCAGAGGCAGAGGGAGAAGCAGGCTCCCTGGGGGGCAGGGAGCCCGATGCAGGACTCCATCCCAGGACTCTGGGATCATCACCTGAGCTGAAGGCAGACGCTTAACCAACTGAGCCACCCAGGCACCCGGTTCTTTGATTTTTAAAGAACCAGTGCAATTGGATGAACATGTATATACAAGAATAAATCTAAAAAATTCTAAAGATGTATCCTGATTGTTAGAACACTGGGCAAGCGAGAAGGAAACACCACCAGTAGATCCACCTGTGGCGTGAGTATCTTCTGGCTTTCTCAGATTGCCAATTTCTGAGCACTGCCTATTCCCTGAGCAGTCTGACGAACTAACAAAACTGACCTTCTTGGACATGTCAAATTCTATCCTAACAGATGCTCATGAATCAGGTGTCCTGTAGTTTAAGAGAGAACATTTCATCTCTCCTACAAGGGCCACCATCTGCATCCATAGACAGGACAATAAATGATTCAGCTGGACAACACTTAATGAATCTCTACTTTGCATCAGTCACTGCGTTAGACGCAGGAAAGGGATGGCTTGATAGGAACATCTCATTTTCCTTGTGGACTTCATAGTCCAGTTAGGAGAGACTACTAAGAAAAGTAATTATTACACCATGTGCTATGTAATATGACAGGTGTCCAGCCAAATGCTGTGGGATGGAAGATCATGTCATTCTGTTGGGGGCAGGGAGCAGAGTTCACAGACCCAGCAAGACCACAGGCACAGAAAACGTCTTGAATAAACCTCAAGAGGCTTTCATTGCAGAAAAGGCCATGGTAACTCTCTCATATGTATTTCAAAATATAAATCCAACAACGATCTAATGTCTTTGATGACAGCAAATCTGATGCTCGTGAAGTATCATATACTCTTTTTCTCCCCTCATTGTTTGGGACCTATGCCTGGTTGGTGCTCTAAGTATGTGCTTAACCTACCTGTTGGGTAATCCAACAGTATCACAGAAATATGAAAGAATATGGTACATTTGGGGAAGGACAAAAAATGGGGTGCAGCAACAGCATGGGGTGCTGAATTGAGAAGTGGCAGGAAGTAGGGCTGGAAAGGTGGTTTGGAGCCTAATACAAAGGGCTCTCTATGCCATGCTAAGGAAATCAGACTTCTTGAACTCAGGACCCCAACCTTAAATAACCAGGGAAAGGTTACTATGCAACAGGTTTTTAAATAATCTCCATTTTAGAATGATTATTATGAGAAAGCAGTAGTGACTCTACAAATTATACCGTAATTATCTGAAAAACCATCCTACTCCCAACTGCCTCTTTTTCAGACAGCTTATTCTATAATTAAGTAAAAGTGAAATCAGCAATAATAAACCAATACGCTAATTAATATTCATCTAAAGAAAAGTACTCAAGTTGAGAAGCAAATAATCATCAAATATAATGAAGAAAATATGGATGTTGATGGCAGGAAAGTGTTATTTAGAAGAACAACAACAAGACGTATATGAGGTAACTAACCATTCAACAGGAGGGTAGTGATCATTACAAATTATGTTTATAAGGAAAAACATGACAATAACTTAAAAGTCAAAATATAGAGAATGTTCAGGGCACCTGGGTGGCTCAGTCATTGTCTGCCTTTGGTTCAGGTCATGGTCCCAGGGTCCTGGGATCAAGCCCCGCATCAGGCTCCCTGCTCAGCAGGAAGTTGGCTTCTCCCTCTCCCACTCCTGCTGCTTGTGTTCCCTCTCTCACTGTCTCTCTCTCTCTGTCAAATAAATAAATAAAATCTTTAAAAAAAAATAGAGAGAATGTTCATTCCCTTCTCCTTCCTGAAGAGTTTAGTCTAAAAGCCATTAGTTAGGGTAAAGCAAAGAAGGCCTCTTGGCCTAGGTAAGGGGGTGGGAGGCAGAGGAAGCCCTTTTTGGGGCTTCAAGGGATGAGGGTCCCTGTGGTATTGCTGGGGGCCTGACACGGTGAGTTGAGCTCCAAACCAAATGAGGAGAATATTCGTGCGGGTGGACAGCACCACAGCCAGGCAGGGACTGTCGCAGGCCAACATTTGAGGAGGGAAAGGGCAAGGATGCATCAGTAGGGTACTGACTACCTACTGCGTCCAGGGGCATTGGTCAAATAATGAGACACAGGTTTGTTTCTCAATGTTAGAGACGAAGGGGGTGAAAACATGGAAAGGGAGAAATCTAGAATGAGCTCCATGGTGTTGGACTGAAACTTGAGGTATTGGTGAGAACTCATGGTTTTCAATATATAAAGATATTGAAATATAGATGTATATGTAAATATATGTGTATAAATATATATATATACATTTCCTAGCTCTGTCCACTGAAAGGGCCTGGGGACAGCAATACCCCAAAAGCAATGAACACACATGAGCATGCAGATTTCAGCTCTAGATACCATTCTCCATGAAAAGGAACCAGGATGGCCAATTCCAGGGCTAAGGCAGAGAAAGTCCAACATGAACCATAACCTAAGGAAGTGCTCAGAAGTAAAAGATAACTCAAAATGCAAGGAAGAATGATGGAAACATGTCAAAAGGACATAGAAACCAACCTGAATGGGCTCCTACTGGCCGAATCTGGGGCCATGTGGCATCAAAAGAAATAACAGCTTATAATTCTTCGATTAAATTGGGAACCTAGGACTACATACTGATAAAAATAAATAAATGAAATATTAAAAGTTTGCTGAGGAACAAGATATTTACAGAGCCTCAACATCCTCCCAATACCCTGCCCCAAAATAGCACTGATGAGAACAAGCTGAAAACCTAATTTTACAGAGAAGCTAACAGACACCACCTTAATCAACCTAACATCATCAATATGGGCAAATCAAAACCACGTGTCCCCTGACAGGATGCAATGAGAATACAGCATCATTACCGTGCAATTCCTCCCAAAGAATCAAAACCTGAATATAATCATGAAGAACCACTGAGACCAACCCAAACTGAAAAACATTCTACAGAATAACCGGCCTCTATAGCCTCCAAAAGTGTCAAGGTCATGAAAATCGAGGAAAGACTGAGTAAGTGTTCCAGATGGAAGAAAACCAAAGAGACATCACAATTAAATGCAATGCGTGACTCTGAACTGGAACTTTCTGCTATCAAGAACACTTTGGGGATAATTGGAAAAATTTGAATAGACTTGATTAGAATGTAGTAATGTATTAATGTTCATTTCCTGATTTTGATGGTTGAATTGAGGCTATATGGGAGAATGTTCTCATTTATAGGAATTATACTCTAGAGAATTTGGGACGGATGGGCACTGTGTCAGTGAGTTACTCCAAAATGATTCAAGGAAGAAAAAAGTCCTGGGTCCCGATCTTGCAGTTTTTCTGTTAATTTGAGATGTTTCAAGATAAAAAGATTCACAAAGAGGAAAAAACTAATATAAATTTTGGCACATACATACAATAAAATAATTCTTAGGATGAGGCTGACAACGATTACAAGAAGAAATGACATTTGAGTGCTTATTATGTTCAAACAGAGTTTAAAGTACTTTATAAGCATATCTCATGTGATGCTATGTAGAATGATGTTGAAAATCAATGAGGGCACAAAATAGACCCTTGTGATATTAAGTGAAAAATGCAAATACAAAAGAGTATGGATAATATGAGTCCATTTTTATAAATCAACTACACACACATTTTATATGTATATAGACCCAAATATCAACTGATTGAATTATGAATAATATAAATTTTCTTATTTTTCATGTGTACTTTCTAAGTTTCAAAAATAATTTAAAAAAATTAAAGAAAATAAAAATAATGACCAGGGGCTCCTGGCTGGCTCAGTGGAGGAGCATACAACTCTTGATCTCGGGGTGTGAGTTCGAGTCCCATGCTGGGAGAAGAGATTACTTAAAAATAAAATCTTTTAAAAATTTAAAAATAAAAAAATAAAAATGGCCATATTAATTTTGCAATACAATTTATTTTAAAATTTACTGTTGAAAACAATACATACTAAAAACATGGGGAAAATGTTAATATATTATTATTAGAGAAAAGCATGATACAAAGCTACACAGAAGGTAGGAGTCTAAATGTTGCCTTATAAAAAAAAAATAGGATGGAAAAAAAAATGAATGAAATACACCCAAATGTTAAGAGTAGTGAAATTTGAATAATGGGATCGGAAATTATTTCTTATTTATACTTTCCTATATTTTCTAAGTTTTCTACTAGGAATATGGACTAACATTATAAGAAAAATGTTATTTTTTTTCCATTAGGTGATTAGGAAGACCATTAACAGTATGAAAAGTGTTCATGGTATCATGTTTGTAAGAAAAGCAAAATCCTGGGGCGCCTGGCTGGCTGAGTCGGTGGGACATGCAACTCTTGATCTCAGGGCTGAGTTCAAGCCTCACATTGTGTGTAGAGCTTACTTACAAAAAAAAAAAAAAGACAAAATTGTACATAATCATGATAACTATGTAAAATATATGCATGGAAAAAGTTGAAAGGAAGTATACCAAGATAATAACTGGTTTATTTTAGATAGGGTGGAATAATGTGTGATTTATTTTCTTTTCTGCATTTTCCAAAACTTCTATAAATTTCATATATATATATATGAAATTTATAGAAGTTTTGGAAACTTTAATGGGTGGAAATTCACTTAATAAGCAAAGGAAGTACATGGGAGTATTGGGATAAGCATTAATGATGAGTGTTTTAAAAAATAGTATTTGCAATCGAAAAAGAGCCATTCATCTTAATATCCTCAGAAGAAAAAGACACAGCATGGAATAGCTGACATGGATATTGGGTGTGATAGGCAAAATACTGTCCCTCCCCCAAAGCTATCTACTTCCTAATCCCTGGGACCTGTGAATATGTCACCTCACATGGCAAAAGAAACCTTGCAGATGTAACTAAATTTTATGAGATGGAGAGATTATCCTAGATTACCCAGTTGGGCTAAATACAATCAAAGGGGTCCTTCAAATTAGAAGAAAGCAGAAGAGGTCTAAGGGGTGAGATGTGAGAAGAACTCAACCTACAGTTGCTGACTCTGAAGGTGGAGGAAGGAGACTCCAGCAAAGGAACACAGGTGGCTTCTGGAAGCTGGGAAAGGCAAAGAAATGGATATCTCCAGAAAGGAAGGCGGCCCTGCCTGTATCTTGGTGTTAGCCCAATAACCTCCAGAACTGTCAAATAACAAATCTGTGTTGTTTTAAGCACTGAGTTTGTGGGAATTTGTTACGGCACCAAGAGGAAATGAATACGTGGGGTTATAGATAGCTAGAAAAAAAAATCTGATCTTAGCAATTTGTTTTAGGGAGAACAAAATAACTGAGGCCGGAAAGTGCGCTGGAACTGAATTAACAATGTTGTTAACGGCAAGAGGTGTGTCTGGATGTAAATGTGTCATTAAGTATATGTTTAAGGCCAAAGGATACACCAGAATTGCACTCAAAGGAAAGGCTAGGACAGACCGGGTTGAGTTTCCCTTCTATTTCAATCCATGTCCCTACTCCCCACTGATCATTAGATTAATACTTACTCCCTATCCAACCCACAGAAAAGAAACTACTTGAAATATGTAGCCAAGAGAAAAAGTATTTTATACATAAAAATAATGATAAAGGCTATACCAATTTAACTGTAAATATTAAATATATCGCATGCACTGTACAATACGAAAAATCTGACAAAATAGTTTTTAGTATGGAAGTTTGTTTTTTACTTGAAATAGGTAAAATGCAGCTTTCTGATGTATAACTGACGCTTAAGTATATCAGAAAACCTGGATACTCGTGTGTTGGCTCTTTCCTGTGCTAGGTGAACTTCGAGAAACTCTCTCACCTTTGCATATCAGACTCCCTGTCTTTTTACATTTAAGAGGGTTGAACGCTATCTCTGCAATCTTCTCTCTCTCAAGAAATGTAGGCTGTTATTTGGGGAGCCACAACTATAATTAGCAAAACAAATAACCGTAACTGTGTTTTCAACTCCTTTCAAAAATCAAGGTAAACTGATTCAGGGTCTACCTTCCAGGGAGAATAAAGTAATTCAGCATATCACCTCCTTAATTTTTGAGGAAAGGAGAAAGTATTTCTGTTCGGAAAACAAGGAGAAAGAAAAAGAAACGGGTAGCCGATGGCAGAGCCAGGGCCAAAAAACATGGTTTCTCAAACTCCAAATTCAGTATTGCATTCCGCCTTTTCCACAGAAGTGTCAATCAGGTAAATGAATTACCTTTAAGGGGAATGGGTAGGAATAGGTAGGCTCAAGAGCTCATATTTAAGTGCTTTCCCTTCATGTGACACGGTCAAAGGATAAATGTAACATGGGAGTGCAGAATGCAGGGTCTGCAGATCAAAGAGCTGTTGTGTCCCTAGAGCCCTTACCCATTTTAGCAGTGCCTCAGGGAACCCAGAGAGAAAAGTGTGTTCTAGGGGGCTTCCCACTGACGCGAATAGCCATCGAAGCCTGAGAAGGCCGGAAATGGGAGCTTCGCTAAGCCTGACAGACCTGCCAACTCTGGACAGTGGCTGAGCTCAGACAAGTTCAGACAAAGTTACAGAAGAGTATTTTCAATAAGGTGCCCAGGAAAAATAAATGACAATGTATATCTAGGCATAGCTCTAGCTCCTGTCAAAAACAACATCAAGCTTAATTTGAATTCACTCTGCTGTCTGTTACTTTGTTTCCCAGAAAACAGATTGCTAAGACCACTAGAGGATTTCTCTCTGGCTATCTATAGGAGAGCGTCTTCACCTCCAGGAGAATTCGTTTCATAACATACTGTGAATAAGGAGATCCTGAGGAAGGGAGGAGGACACACTTCTTTTCTTTCAATGCCAGGTTAAGGCCTTGGGCTCTCAGAGGAGCCCCATGGTAGGGCTGTCTAAGGTTCACAAAGCTTTAAATTGCCATAGTTCAACCCTGAAGGCAGGTACGGAAACTTTAATCTAATCGAAGGGTAGAGGTTCCACGAAAAAGTAAAGGTATTACTCTTTTTCTGTTCATTTCAATCCAAAATGAAGCAATGGTCAAAAAAAAATTTTGTTTTTGTTTTTTTTTTTCTTCAAAGGGTATTTTTTAAAGATTTTATTTATTTATTTGACAGAGAGAGAGAGAGCACAAGCAGGGAGAGTGGCAGAGGGAGAGGGAGAAACAAGTTCCCCGCTGAGCAGGGAGCCCGACATGGGACTCGATCCCAGGACCCCAGGACCATGACCCAGGCCAAAGGCAGACGCTTAACCGACTGAGCCACCCAGGCACCCCTAAAAAAAGTGTTGATGGGGCACCTGGCTGGCTCAGTGGGTAGAGCACGTGACTCTTGATCTCGGGGTTGTAGGTTCAAGCCCCACATTGGGTGTAGAGATTGCTTAAAAATAAAATCTTTAAAAAAAAAACAAGTGTTGGGGGATTGGGAGTTGAAATACCACACAACACCGGTAACTAGCAAGACAAAGGAAACCTCTGTTTTCTGGCTATTTTTTAAAAGCATCCACATTCATTAAGGCTCTGAATTATTTCATGGGTCCATAGTCCTTGTCACCCAAAATAGAACCGAATGCAACCCAAAATAGAACATAACCCAGCTGGGGTTCAGCAACCCTTGGAAATTTGACATCGTCTTTTAACACTCTCCATGCAACAGCATTTGCTGGGAAGATGAAAAGGGAGGAAAATGAAAGATAAGAAAAGGAGAGAAGTGGAAAGTTTTTAGAGAAAAACTTACTTTTATCCCCTTTCAAGCCCCCAATTCATTTATAGCACTGAACCTATCAGTCAGAATGTATGCATACACCCAGAGTCAGCAGAATTGGCCTGGCCTTAGGGTCAACACCGTGGGTAGCATTTAGAAGCTCTGCACCAAACTTAGAGCCGTTCCTTTTTATTCATTTGCTGCCCTCTCTAAAAGATCATCATGGAATTGGTTAACCATTACCTATCTGCCACGTATTCGTTTGTCAGAGATTAGCGATGCAGTTAATGGAATGCATTCAGGGAAGGGAACGTAGGACAGGTGACACAGGACAGTCACAATCCCCCTCCCTGGGGAGTTCACAAACCAAGGAAGGAGACAGAGAGGCAGAAGGTTAAATGCACCGACTCGGGAGCTGAACTTCCTGGATTTGAACTCTGTATCCATGCGTATTAGTGTGTGACTCGGACAACTTACCTAAACTCTCTGTGCCTCAATTTCTTGTTTGTGGAATGAGAAGAGTGATAGTAGCTACTTCATGGGGATTATTATGAAAACAAGATCAATTAATAGGCAGGGTTTGAACCTGGCCCAATGTAAACGCTATATAAGTGTTAGCTATTATGATGACTACTGCCGATGGAACTATTAATACCATTTATTGGGACGTTGATCGCTGCTACCACCACCAGAGAAATGAGAGTCGATGCTAAGGAAGCCATAAGAAAGGACACCAAATTCTGCTTGGAAGAGGCAAGGGGGTACACAAGTTTCACAGAGGAGTTGATACTTGTGCTGAGTCTTGAAGGATAAACAGGAGTTGGTTGGGCCAAGAATGAGAGAGAAGGCATACCAGAAAAAGGGATGGAAATATGAGGGACTATGTCACCTTCCAATGTTGGGGGACATTGCAATGCATGCTCTAGGCAGAAGAGGAGGCCGGTGAGGCAGAGGGGAGCTGCACAAAAGGCCCTGTCACACCTGAGTCGCTGAAGAGATCTAAACAAGGAAATGATACGAACACATTTACATTTCAGAAAGATCATCATGGCTGCCACGGGAGGGCTGGACCGGAGGGGGAGGTAGGGGAGGAGCGGACTGGAGAAATAATTAGGAAGGAGAAATAGGACCTGGTGACTGGCTGAATATGGGGGATGAGAAAGAAAAAGAAGAGTCCAGGATGATGCCTAAGTTTCTGACTCAAGCCACTGAGTGAGTGGTGGATCGTTAAACAAAGCCAAGCCTAAAGAGCAGGAGACAGGTGCTGGGAACTGCCATTATATGGGTTTGGACCCACAGTGCTTACAGTACTGGGGAATCTTTTTTTTTTTTTTTAAAGATTTTATTTATTTATTTGACAGAGAGAGAGAGGGAACACAAGCAGGGGGAGAGGGAGAGGGAAAAGCAGGCTTCCGGCTGAGCAGGGAGCCCGATGCGGGGCTCGATCCCTGGACGCTGGGACCATGACCCGAGCCGAAGGCAGACGCTAAACGACTGAGCCACCCAGGCTCCCCAGTACTGGAGAATCTTCATACGGAATAACCACTTATGAGTTTTAAAACATTAAGAGTGCTTCAGAAAAGTGGGATCATACTTTTCCAAATACTTCACAGTGAGCATATATTATACAACTGGGTGAGGAAAACTTTAAGACAGATACACAGAATGGGCTGCCTTCCCCAACTTCCCACTAAATGTCAAACAGACAAAAGAGTGAGGAAAACCAGCATCCGCATGGCAACTGAGAGCTGGCAAAGGTGCTGCTCCTTTCTACGGGAGGCCCCTTCCAAACACCGCCGACCCCAGTACCTCTTCTGAGTTCCTACCAAGTCAGAAAGGAAGCCTATGTGCCACACTCGGCAAACATGGTGTACTCAATTCTTATTGCTGCTGTGACAAATTCCTAGAAACTCAGTGGCTTTAAACAACACAAACTGACTGTCTCACAGTCCTAGGGGTCAGATGTCTAAAATCAAGGTGTTGGCAGGGCTTCAGGGGAGAGTTTGTTTCCTTGCCTTTTCCAGCTTCTAGAAGCCCCTTGCACTTTGTCGCTTGTGGAACCTTCCTCCATCGTCAAAGAGTATAGCTCTAACTTCTGTTTCCATCTTCCTAACTCCTTCTTCTGACTCTGACTCATCTTGCATCCCTCTTAGAAACAGTCCCTCGTGATAACACTGGGCCCTTCAAGATAATCCAGGATAATCTTCCCATCTCAACTCGATCATGTCTGCAAAGTCCTTTTTGCCACATAGAGTTATCAGTCACAGGTTCTGGGGATTAGGATGTGGGCCTTTTTGCGGGGCCATTATTCTGACTAATACAGGTAGTATTTGCCAGTTTTCTTCACTGTAAAGGTATTATTTTTTTCTTTTCCACACTCATTTCTTTGGAAGTGAATCAGGAAGTCCAAACTCAAGGGAGGAGGGAGATGAAGTTCTATTTCATAGATGGGGAAAATGGATACATATGAACACACACACATACACACATATAAAATTTGGAATTCTTCTGTAAGCAAGATTTGGGTCTTCTTTATTTTTTTTCTTTTTTTTTTTAAAGATTTTATTTATTTATTTATTTATTTATTTGAGAGAGAGAGAGGGTGTGTGTGCGTGTGAGTGGGGGGAGGGGCAGAGCAGGAGGAAGAGAGAGAGAAGCAGACTCTGGGATGAGTGCAGACCCCAACATGGGGCTCAATCTCAGGACCCTGAGATCAAGACCTGAGCCAAAACCAAGAATTGGGTGCTCTACCGACTGAGCCCCTCATTTACTTTTTTCCAGTCGTTTATTTCTCTCAGTATTGACTTGTAGGTAAAAGTCTGAGAAAGGGGTTGGATTAGTACCCAAGAGCACACAGAGAGGGACAACAGTTAATTCATTCACTCTGCAAATGTTTATTGAGCAACTAATATGTCCCAGACTTGGTTGTGAGTACTCACATTAAAGCAATCAATAAGACAGACAAGGGGCGCCTGGGTGGCTCAGTCGTTAAGCGTCTGCCTTCGGCTCAGGTCATGATCCCAGGGTCCTGGGATCAAGCCCCGCATTGGGCTCCCTGCTCTGCGGGAAGCCTGCTTCTCCCTCTCCAACTCCCCCTGCTTGTGTTCCTGCTCTCGCTGTCTCTGTCAAATAAATAAAATCTTAAAAAAAAAAAATAAGACAGACAAAATCACTGTCCTCCTAGAGCTTCTATTTTAGTGAAAGGTGGTAAATAATAAATAAACAAAGAAGGAAGAGGCAGAGATTGAAACTAAGGTGATGTGCCACTACACAGGTAGCTGATTCAGACTGGGTAGTCAAAGAAAACTTCTCGAAGGAGAGGCCATTTAAGTAGGGATCTGAAAAGAGGAGCCAGCCACACAAAGACCATGGGGAAGGACGTTTCAGACAAAGGGAACAGCCAGTACAAAGCCATTCTGGGAATCTTTCTTCCTTTGAGAATAAACAAACAGAAAAACAGCTAGCATGGGGCCAATGAAAATGTATTGAGAAACAAGGAAAAATTTGTCATCATAAACACTCAGGGCAAGAGCAGAACTCTGCAAATGCTTTCATATAGCAGCCAGAAAACAATGTCGAAAGCCTCTGGCACATTCAAGGAGGATACGAAAACACGGCCTCAATCAAGTAGGAAGAGGAAGTCAAATGTAACACGATCGGATGAGGAAAGTGTACATTCTATTGGTCAACTGCAGGGAAACTCAACAAGAGTCACAACCAAAATGTACCTTAGAGGGAGGAAAGAGAAGATTTGACCAGTATAAAATGAATTCATGAAATAGAAGGAAAAAAGGTAAATATTAAAACGAGGAGAGAGAAGATGATATATATGGAAGACACTATAACTAATCACACCCCAAAGTGGATTCAACCTAAATATTTCATATGAAGAAATCGTTTGTCCCATGGAAGAGTTTCTACTTTGTAGCTACTATGTCTCTAACAAGTTTGCACTGACATGTGAAAATGCTAACAGTACAACTAAGAAAACTAGCAGGATACATACATAATATACAGCATATAAAATAGTGAGTGCTTCCAAATACTGAGCATTTACCATGTGCCAAGAACCTGACTCTCTTAAAAACATTTATTTTATCCTCAGAGCAATCTCACAGAGTGATACCATTTTATTTTATAGATGAGGAAACAGACTGAGAGAGGTTAAGAAACATTCCAAAGTTCACACAGCTACTAAAAGTAGCGGAGCTTGATTTGAACCTGTATTTGGCAGACTTCCGAGCCTCTGCTCTTAACCACAACATTGAAACCAGAGCACGTTCAATCAATTACAAACGCAGTTCCACTTAAAGAAGCACCAAAAGGCTAGAGCAGAAATGCCCCAAGGGGTTAACAGGGATTACTTTAGGTGATTATTTCCACCGTGTATATGTAATTTTCTCTTTTTCAGCATCCTATAATAAATATGTATTACTTACAGAGTCAAAACAAAATGGTGGAGAAGGGGAATGAAGAACTCTTTAGTCTGGGACTCATGAAAAAAATTTAGACTTGAGATATAAATGTTAAAGTCTTCAGCCTATCATCTGAGACTGAGGTAATGGCTGTAGAAGAGCTTGCCCAGAAAGATACGTGTAGAACATGTACAGAATTATGAACAGGAACACTCAAGACATAGGTAGAGGAAGAGGAATAAGGGTAGTAATACTTTCTATGGCCTGGAAAATTCCTCTAGATAGATCAAACATGCAACATTACTAATAAGTTTGTGTCCTTTGTATAAAGGTACACAAGTCTTCAGCGAGAGGAAGAAGTATGCTGACAAACTGCACATGCAGTTTGGCAATATGTTATGACAATAATAACGCATAAGCCAAATCTACAAAATACCTGGGCCAAAAGAGAAGTCCATTATATAGAATGTAAGTGGCCTCAGAAATGCACGTATTACCCTCTTGTATTATAACCCTCAGAGGCATCTTCTAGCCTAAAATTTGAGTTTATTATCATCATTGCCTCACTTACTTCAGCAAAGGAAAAACTAGGTCCTCATAAGTTTTCAATCCTTAAAAAGCACAGAAAAACATATCTTTGTGGAAGTTTATAAAGCCAAATTATGAAAACAGTAATAAAAGGGCTTATCTTCCATGACTGATCATCCTTGAACTTAATCAAAGGTGTGTTTATTGGGGCGCCTTGATGGCACAGTCGGTTAAGCATCTGACTCTTAGTTTCAGCTCAGGTTGAGATCTTAGGGTCTTGAGATTGAGCCCTGCATGGGGCTCTGCACTCAGCATGGAGTCTGCTTGATATTCTCCCTCTCTCTCCCTCTGGTCCTCCCCCCTGCACGAGCACTCTCTCCCTCTCTCTAAAATAAATAAATCTTGGGTGCCTGGGTGGCTCAGTCAGTTAAGTGTCTGCCTTCAGCTCAGGTCATGATCCCGGGGTCCGGGGATCGAGCCCCGAGTTGGGCTCCCTGCTAAGCAGGGAGCTTAGCTGCTTTTCCCTCTCCCTCTGCCTCTCCCCTCTGCTCATTCTCTCTCACACAAATAAATAAAATCTTTAACCAAAAAATAAAATAAATCTTAAAAAAAAAACCTGTGTTTATTTATCACCTACTATGTGCTCAGGCTTAGTGATATAATTCCAGGCTTTTAAAATTAAAAGGGAGGATGGGATCTTTCAATCCTTAAATTCTACAGATGAGGACAGTGCTTGACAAAGAGTAAAGGCTCAATATTTTTAAATATCTAACGAACTGAATCAAAGCCCTGTGTTCCGTTTTGACATCATACACTATTAAGAAGTAATTATATAGGGGCGCTTGGGTGGCTCAGTCATTAAGCGTTTGCCTTCGGCTCAGGTCATTATCCCCGGGGTCCTGGGATCAGGCCCCGCAAAGGGCTCCCTGCTCTGCGGGAAGCCTGCTTCTCCCTCTCCCACTCCCCCTGCTTGTGTTCCCTCTCTCGCTGTGTCTCTCTCTGTCAAATAAATAAATAAAATCTTTAAAATAAAAAAAGTAATTATATATTATATCAGTAAAAAAAAAAAAAAAAAGCCTGAGCTTATTCCTAGATTCTGTACTGAATTTCATTAGCGTATTTTACAATTTCAATGACTGTCACTTAATATTCAATTACTTAACTATAAGACCTGACTGTGGGAAACAAAACTACCCAAACAATTTAACCAAATAAAATCATCAGCAACAAGTAATTATTAGTGTTGTACATTCTCAAATATTTAAGGAATTCCTATTATGCACAAAATCCTGTATTATATGGGATTTAAATACAAATTAGATACAGTTAGTCACTCTCTCAAGGAGCACCCTTAATGATGATGTAAAGCAAAGACATGCTGAAATTACTTTAGTGCAGAACCGCATGTGATAAAACAGTCCAGAGGCAAAGGAGACGCTACTGGTCATCGGCTTGGATCCATCAAGGAAGGCATTAGGTAGGGCATGGAATTTGATCTGCATCTTGAAGAACAGGTGGGATTCTCAACAGTCAGAGACAGGAGAAGGCAATCTGGGTGATATTGTCAGATTAGCAATTTTAAAAGATCACTTTGACTAGAGTGTGAAGACTCTAGCTGAACATCAAATACTGTCAAATTTACCCCCAAATATTTCACAACTCCATCCCCACCCCTCTTCTTCTCTACTGACCTCACCTTTGTTCAGACGCTCCTCATTTCTTATTCTGACTACAATAACTACCTAGCAGGCAGGAACCCATGTATTATCATTCACTGTTATATCCCTAACACCTTGCACGGTAAGTGGTACATGATATTATTTAAAGGGATGGAAACTGTATTATGCAGTGTTCGGCACTCTTTTTCCTGTATTGCAAGTACCAGACAGTATTCTATACTGTGTTTTATTCATCAGTACTTTTAGAAAACTGGAACACTGTCAGAGCTTTACACATCATTGCAGAATTCCTTATTAGAGCTAGGAACCTCCTCAAAACCCACCACCAACACAATACCAAATGGGTGACTCTTACCACCATGTGCCCTCCCAGACATTACTGTAATGTGTGAGTGAGGATGGTGTTTGGATAGAGATGCTGTTCCCAGCAAAGTAAGCCACCTACGGCTGACCTTTCGCAGAGCTTCCTGAATCACTGCAATAAAACTTCAGATAGGGTAAAATGTATGCTGAATGGCAGATAGCAAGACTAAAATCATCTAAGATGAATAAGAGGTCAATGCTCTCTTGCGTTGCCGCCCCAACCCTTAATTATCTTTCTACATGCTTTATTAATTTTTCATAGCAATTTTCTCCAATATATATAAGCTCAATGAGAACAAAGATTCATCATTTTCATCATATTTTAGCACATGAAAGTGGTTAGCACTTAGCGATTGCAGAGTAAATGTTTGTTGAATTACCAATCGGAGAAACTGTTAGATTTTTTTGATGAGCAATTACTACATGTCAGACATTGTGCTACGCAATGGGGATACACTGCTTCAATACACTCATTATCTTATTTGAATAAGCACTTTAAATTCATGTTAAACCTATATAATAATTTGGGAGGAGTTAGTTTTTTAAACCAGGATCATGGTATGCCTGCTTTCTTGAATTTGTCAATTTTCTTCAGATAGGTCTGAGACATTTTTGTTGGGGTTATTACTACATACTTCTGTTTTATGGTTTTTGTAAATTTTTTTTATATTATACCTTTTAAATGGCTACTTCTGGGATAAATAAAAGGTATTGGTTAATTTTTACCTTATATCCCACTACTTTTTTAGCACTCATTAGAATTCTATCGACTAAGAAGTTGTTTTTAAGTCTTAGCTTTTGTAGGTACGTAAGCCTATCTTCTAAAACTTGATCTTTTTTTTTTTTTTGTCTCCTCCTTTCTGTTAGTTATGCTACTTTATTGACACTGGTCAGAATTTATTTTAAATAACGATGACTGTAGGCATCTTTGTTGCTGCTTATGGAACTACTATATTACATGCTGGATTGTTGGTTTTAGAGAGATAATTATTTTTCTTATTAAGAGAGCAAGTTTCTTTGACATTTTTTAAAATTTTTTTTAAGTTATCTCTACACTCAACATGGGGTTTGAACTCAAAGCCCTGGGATCAAGAGTCACATGCTCTCTTGACTGAGCCAGCCAGACGCCCCTCACATTTTTATTCTTAAAATGGGCACTGCATTTTTTCAAACACTTTCAGCATTTATTTTTTTAAGATTTTTATTTTTAAGTAATCTCTACACCCAACGTGGGGTTCAAACTCAAGACCCCGAGATCGAGTCACGTGGTCTACTGACTGAGCCAGCCAGGTGCCCCACTTCAGCATTTATTTTATTTTTTTAATGAGATCTATTGACACGATGCATCATATAACTTTCATTGTATTAAACAATTAACACTCTGGGATAAAACATTCTTAGTCACAAGGGGTCAATTCTTTGCATATATTCCTGAATGTGTTTGGTTTATATTTTATTTAGAATCCAAAATTGATCTATAATATATATACACAAACAAGCAAAATTTTTCTCAGATTTTGATATCTGAATTATGCAGCATTATAAAATGAATGGGGCAGTTTTCCATCATTTTTTATGTTCTCAGTTTATTTAGTATCAGAATTATCTGTTTCTTTCAAAGGAGTCTTATTTATAATAAAGATTGTAACAGTAGGAAATCACAAGTCACTGATTTATAAACTAGGGGTCATACAACTAGTTCCTTATGCCTTGTGAGGTATGGCTCAGGTTATAATTCAGATCCCTTGTCGTGTACAAAGGTATTAATTTAAAATTAAAACTACAAAGAGGCTTTTCTTTTATAAAGTGTTCTTATTAATTATTCAGATTCTATGTCAACTCTAGGACATAAGTTCATTTCTTTGGTTTCTGGTCAAGAATGCACTTATAATGTGAGGGCTACAACCATAAAACTTCAGGAAGAAAGTCTAAAATTTGGGAGAGCACAGATTTATTGGGTAAGATGCAAAAAGCATGAGTATAAAAGAAAAAAAGATAAACTGAACTTCATCAAAATTTTAAAAATTCTGCTCATCAAAAGACACAAATAAGAAAAACAGGATGGCAAGGCACAGATTGAAAGAAAGTATCTATAATGCAATATATTGAAATATTCAGAATAGGCTTAAAAACTCCTCAAACGATGGGGGCGCCTGGGTGGCTCAGTGGGTTGAGCATCTGCCTTCGGCTCAGGTGGGATCAAGCCCTGTGCCAGGCTCCCTCCTCAGCGGGGAGCCTGCTTCTCCCTCTCCCCCTGAGTGTGCTCTCTCTCTCTCTATCTCTCTCTCTCTGGGTCAAATAAATAAATAAAATCTTAAAAAAAAAAAAAAACACCTCCTTAAACGCAAAAAGAAAACAACCCAATTTTTTTAATGGGTAAAGGACCTGAACAGATGAAAATATTCTCAAAATCATTACACATGAGGAAAATGCAAACTGAAATTCATTATGAGAAACCACTACACACCCAAGAGAATGGCTAAAATTAAAAAGGCTAACAAGGGAAGCCTGGCTGGCTAAGTCAGTAGAGCATGTGACCCTTGGTCTCAGGGTTGTGAGTTCAAGCCCCACCTTGGGCATGGAGCCCACTTAAAAATAATTAAATTAAATTAAAATGCTAACAATACCAAGAATTAGCGAGGATTCTCACTTGTCACTGGTCAGAGGAGAAAATGATACAATCACTTTAGAAAAGTCTTTGGCAAGGGGAGCTTGGGTGGCTCAGTCAGTTAAGTGTCTGACTCTTGATTTCGGTGCAGGTCATGATCTCAGGGGCCTGGGATCGAGCCCTGCATCAGGCTCTGCATTCAGCACAGAGTCTGCTTGTCCCTTTCCCTCTGCTCCTCCTCTGGCTCTCTCTCTCTCAAATAAATAAATGAAATCTTAAAAAAAAAGTCTTTGGCAGTCTATTAATGTTAAATAAATTATATATACATATTTAATATATGTTACATAAAATAAATTTAATAAATTAAAATAAAATAAATTTAATAAATAATTTATATATGTTCATATTTTAGGGACATATCCAAAGGAAATTTTGTGGCTATATATAGCCACAGAAAGATTTGTACAAAAATGTCAAGAACAGCTTTATTCATAATAACCGAATAATGGAGCAACTTAAATAACTATGAACAAGAAAATGGATAAACAAATTGTGGTATAGTTAAAAAAAGGGGGTGGGGGGCACCTGGGTGGCTCAGTCGTTAAGCGTCTGCCTTCGGCTCAGGTCGTGATCCCAGGGTCCTGGGATCGAGCCCCACATCGGGCTCCCTGCTGGGCGGGAAGCCTGCTTCTCCCTCTCCCACTCCCCCTGCTTGTGTTCCCTCTCTCGCTGTGTCTCTCTCTGTCAGATAAATAAATAAAATCTTAAAAAAAAAAAAAAAAAAAAGGGGGTGGAATACAACACAGCAATAAAATAGAAAGAACTACTGATACCGGCAGGAATGATAAATTTCAAAATCATTATTTGGAACTAAAGAAGCCATACAGAGTGTCTGACTCCATTTACACAAAGTTCAAGAAGAAGCAACATGGGGGCGCCTGGGTGGCTCAGTTGGTTAAGTTTCTGCCTTTGGTTCAGGTCATGATCCCAGGGTCCTGGGATCAAGCCCCCCATTGGGCTCCCTGCTCAGCAGGAAGCCTGCTTCTCCCTCTCCCACTCCCCCTGCTGTGTTCCCTCTCTCTGTGTCAAATAAATAAATAAAATCTTTTTAAAAAAGAAGGAGAAGAAACAACACTAATATCCTAGTCAGCATACTTGTTCTCTTCAGTAGGGGTAGAGGGGATAGAGACTGGAAAGGGGAAAGAGGTAATTCTCTGGAAGGATGGAATTGTTTTATATCTTGATCTGAGTCGTGGTTACCTGGATGTATGCATGTGTAAAAAACTATCGTGATGTGTATTTAAGTATTTGTATATTTTATTGCACTTAATTATATCTCTATAAAAAGAAAGATGTATATTTAAGTGTTTGTATGTTTTACTGCACTTAATTACACCTCTATAAAAATAATGGAAACAAATTCAAGTATGCTATAACTACCTCAGTTACTCACTTGACCTTTGGAAATCCTGCCCTGCTACTCTTTCCTCTTCCAAATGTGTGATACAGACCCTCCTACTCAGCAGTCCTTGGACTCTGCAGACTCAACTCACCAGTAGGAATTCACCCCCCCACACACATTACTCTTTTCTTCTCTCTTCTCATCCAACATGGCCACACATTATTCCTGCTAGGATTTCCTTGCTTTCTGCATCTCTGAACAGTTTACCTTACAGCCCCTTGCCCACATGAGAGTACACATTCCAACAAACAGGCACCCATCATATAATATTTCCGTAATAGGATTATTATGTAAAATCCCTAGTATGGTATCTGGCAAGTAACAATGACTTCATATATGACCCCTTCCTACTTCAAACTCTCCCCTCTTTTCTTACTCTTTTAAGATACACCTATTTTAAAGCATATCAGAATTCAGAAACACAATATTGTATTTCAAAATAGTTAAAATCTCACATTTACATTTCAATAAGAGCACCAATATACCATGCATTATTTGCCAAGCTCTCTCCACACCCCACAGACACTTACTTAATCCTCAAAACAACCCTGAGATGTAGGTAATACTATCCCCAATTCATAGATGAGGAACTTAAGGCACTGAGCAATTACGAAATTTGCCCAAGACTAGACAACTAGTAAGTGTCAGAGCCATGATATAGACAACTCCCGCATATTATTTCGAAGGATTCACTCAAACCATGCAATTCAACTACTGGGAATAAGGGATACTCTTTTGCACCTACAAAGTAAAGGCTATGTTTCTTTAAACCATGAATTTAAAATCATAAGTTGTCAGAGAAAGTTCAGAATTTCTTATAACTCTCTGAAAAAGTTTTAACTGGATTTTTAAATAACAGAAATGTACAATCACAGGGCAATACTATTTTAAAAAAATACTTGGTTGAGACATCTGTTCTTAAGCAATGGATACCTGTATTTATTCACTAACATGCTTTAAAATTAAAAAATGAAGTCAATAGCTCCATTTACTGAATGTCACGTGATCACAATTTACACCAATTATGTCTAATTATATTCTCTACTTTTTCATTAGCTCAGAACACACGGTCACTAACATGTTCTTCATTCCATCTGTTTGTCACTCATTCTTACATTCACTCATATAGTAAATATTTTATATTATTCCAGGCATTCAACAAATAGCAACTATGTTAGGTATATAAATAGGCGGGAGAGACATTATATAACTTATAAGGTAAATTGCTTCCATAAATATACCGGTTACGGAGTATTGCAGCAACTGATTCCCCTCTATGAAGATGATCCATCACCTCTAACACTTGGATAATGACCTGTTCAGGAGGAAAAGAAGTCAATATTTACTATAAAAATCAATACTAGAATTTTCAAATTATACTATGTAATATTTTATATATTTTGTGACAGAAAGACAAAAATGTATGTCTGTGTTCCCAAAGTCCATATTCTAGCTTATGAAAATTAAGAAAATGGAGAACATTGAAGGAACTGAATCTGCAACAGTCAAATTATCTACAAAATTCCATAGTGGCTCATTAAATAGCACTGACTGCATTTCTGTGAAATCATTAGAATAACAACCAAGTAAATGGGAAGTTGGATTAACCCTGGGGAGACCTGAGGAGTCTGGGTGAAGTTGGGAGAGACAAGAGAAGTTAGAGGTGAAGAGTGGAGGCAAACATGTACCAAGTAGAGACACGGACAGCACTAAATCCCGAGTTACCAGGAGCACATGAGGCCTCAAAAGCCATAATCAGGGCCCACAGTTTTAGAAGTGGTTGGTCAAAATTAAGGCTAGAAAGGCATAGAAATCTTAAAGACATAAAATAGGTAGTGGGGGTTGTTTTCTTGATCTGGACTGAATTTTTGTTTGGTTGGTGGTTTTTTATAGAAAAAGAGCCGGTGAGGTGGTAGCAAACTAAATCTAATACGTTGTTTCTAGTCGTGTGAATGCTTTGCATTGGAGATGTATATTTCAAGGGTTCTATTCATTTCAAATATACTGGGAAGCAGAACGGTATACTTTACTTAAATATTTCTTGTTAATAAAATCAATCTATTACACGGGGGAGATAAAAATGTAGAGTATGCAATTTAGTTTGCTCATATAATTATGCTTGTTATAAAGCTATGTGAAGACCTCAGATAATTAAGTCAGAGAAAAAAGGTTCTCTTCATTGTTCCGCTGCCCCCTTCCTGTCCCTTAATTTGGGGTCAGAGCAAAAGATACAGAAGGGGAAAAAGTACTCTATTTCTTGGGTCTGAATTCTGAATTCTGAAAAAGAAATCAAATGATAATTTAGCATTTTTATTTATTTACACAATCATATTTTCTGTTATTACAAGAAATTGAGTAGCCTAAATGAAAAAAAAATTTTTTAAGCATCTCAAAATCAACTGACCTTTGGACTTATCTTTTCTAAAAATGTTGAATGGTGAGAGAATTTTAAGGTGTTGAGAAATTTTAATTTTTTTTAGACTACACAATTTTTTAGAAGATGTGCCAAGAGATAAACAAGCATATCTAGATTATCAGTAGGAATCTGGTAATGTGAAAATAAATAACTCTTGCCCCTTTTCATCAACAGCATCTAGAGTAGAACACAGAAGTCCCCAAAGTAGCTATTCAAACTCTCACTCAGTCCCATGGTTTCAACTAATCTACCTGCTGCATCTCAGAGTCTGGGGCTCTCCCATTCAAATTCTCCAGATAACAAACCTCAGGTCTCCTGAGGAGCAGGGAGTGGATGACAGGACATGGAACTCCAGCCATTTACTATAAAGACTTTCAAGGAACAGCCCACATTTTCAATCTCAAGACTTCTTCCTGCCTTCCGCAGACCAGATGCCCCCAAATCTTGAAATATTAGGAGTTGTATGGGAAGAATTAGTTGGTTTCTCTCAAAAGTTCGTGTAGGGGGAGATTCTCAAGTTGTTAACTTCCTTTGACTAAATAAAAAATTAGTTTAAACCTTGCAATTGTCAATGTTGCCCCTCCTGTTCTCTTTGTCCTTTTGAATTTTTCCATTTCTTTAGTCTCATTTTAATGAAGTTAGGAAGGGAGAGGAAGTAAACAATGTAAACAATGATCAATTTACACAAGATTTAACTAAAACCAGCTGTTTTTCAATCAGGGAATCTATATGATCAAATCTATGTATTAGAAAATTGACACAGCTTGCAACGTGGGGGTAGATCAGAGAAGAGAGAGAGAAACTGGAAGTATGGAGACTAGTTAAGAAACCACTTTTATAGTCAAGGCATGAAATAAGAGCACAGACAAGAGCTATGGGAAAAGCCAGGGAAAACGAGGACTTCAGACTGACAGATCATTGGTAGATATTAAAGGGATAAAGTGACGTCAAAGACAAAATCTATTTACATAACTGGGGGAAATGGTAATGATAGCAGGTGAGGCAGGGTAGAGGGAAGAAGGAAAAATATCAGAAGGAAGGAGAACAAGGGTTTGGTGCAGACATACTGAAGTCCTCTAGGGTACGCCATATAGCATCGAACAGAAAACTGGATATATATACCCAGATTTAGATTGGAACTAGAAATGAAAATATGAGGATATTTAGCCAGTTAAGTAAGTGCTGAAGTAAAGAGATTGGGAAATATTCCTCAGAAGTGTATTTGCCATGAGAAGGTGGAATCCCAAAAACACTGTTGTGCAAGAAACCGAGGAAGATAAGCTAGCAAAGAGAGAGACAGCAGGCAGGAGGGAAACTAAGAGAAATGTGAGATTAAAGCTAAGGAAGGAGGTGGGTACAGAAGAGTGGCTGGAAGGTATTCGACTGTTGCAAGTTCTGTCCAGTCCAAGTAAGATGCCAGCTAAGTGATGTGACAGCTATAGTCAGTGATTACAGGTGCGGAGAACCACACTGCAGTGGTTTGAAAAATAAAACAAACATAAATGGGGGTGCCTGGCTGGCTCAGTGGGAAGAGCATGCGACCCTTCATCTCAGGGTCGTGAGTTCGAGCCCCACGTTAGGGGTAGAGATTACTAAATAAATAAATAAATAAACTTAAAAAAACACAACAACACAAATTCTTTCAAGAACTTGAAAGGAACTCAAATTCATCAGGGAATTACTCTATGGTAATGGTGGCCTCCAAACAAGTAAGGGAAAAGAGATGATTAAATAAGTGATTGGGGAAGAATCAGGCAGCCACTTAGAAAAATAAATAAGCTTATACTACTTCACTTCACATTAGGGGATGCTAAATAAATTCCAGATAGATCAAAGATTTAAAGGGAAAAAATGAAACCCTGAAACAGTACGAAAGAAAACCCAAGTGAAATTATTTATAATCATGCAGCAGAGAAGGTAAGCAGGACCCCAAACTGAGGAACCATAAAAGAAAAAAACTGTTAAATCTGACTGTACAAAACAAATTAAAACTCTGTACTTCAAAAATATCACAAAGTCAAGTGGCCTTTGATGAGCTAGGAAAAAAATATCCCCCCCCACATGACAGACAACAAAGGGCTAATGAGGGCGCCTGGGTGGCTCAGTGGGTTAAGCAACTGCCTTCGGCTCAGGTCATGATCCCAGGGTCCTGGGATCAAGTCCCACATCGGGCTCCCTGCTCGGCGGGGAGCCTGCTTCTCCCTCTCCCCCTCCCCCTACTTGTGTTCCCTCTCTCGCTGTGTGTCTCTCTGTCAAATAAATAAATAAAATCTTTAAAAAAAAAAAAACAAAAAAAACAAAAAAAAAAACAAAGGGCTAATGATTTGAACTTACACACACAAAATTAATAAAAACAATAAAACATAATAGTAACAGTGAACAAATGAGAGAAATAGGACGTGCACACAAAAAAATACAAATCATTAAAAAACAAATAAATACAATTTAAATTGAGGCATTGGTTCACCTATAAGATTCACACACACATGCACAAAGTCTGTCTATCCATTATTAGTGAGAGGGACTATAAGTTTGGGAGGAATGTTCACTTTTCATTCTAGACTCTTCTGTCCAACTTATTCCAAAATTTAAAAAAAGGGGGATCCAGCAAAAGAAATAAGAAAGAGTGGCCACGAGGTAGGAGAAAATCAGGAAGGTACGGTAACCGAGAAGGCTGAATAAAGTGTTACAAACAGAAAGATGTAATCAAGTGTGTCATATACTGCTGAGAGGTGAAGTGAAGAACTGAGAAATGACAACTCGATGTGGTAACAAGGAGGTCACTGGACACCTTGATGAGAGCGGTTTACATGGAATGGTGGAGAAAATGGCTGCTGAGCATGGGTTCAAGAGAGAATGAAAGGAGAGAGAGGAAACAAGTACATACAACTCTTACCAAGAGTTTTGCTTTAATAAGGAGCAAAACAAAAAAAAAAGGTGGTAGTTGGAGGGGGGATATAGGGTGGAAGGAGATGTTTTTTATTTTGTTCTGATAATGGGGGATACAATGGCAGGTGAAACCCACAAAAATGGAAACTGAAGAAGTATGATAATATATAAAAATTTCAAGAGCACGTAAGACCATATGTGTGTGTATACACATATACGTACATGCATACCCACTATATACACATACATGCATACAGAAAAAGCATTAAAATATTCATGGGAATGATAAACTCCCAACTGGGGACAGTGTTACCTGAGGAGAGAAAGGGAGAGATGCAACTGAGGAGGGACAGACTAGGAGCTTCACCTGTATTTAACATTTTGACAGGTGTCTGGAAAAAAAAGGCAAAATGCTACGGTATCACATAGCTAAGTGGTGGTTATAGGAGGGGTTGTGATACTGGTCTCTGTACTTTTCTGTATGCTTGAAGTATTTTAATAAAATGAAACGAAAAAGTATACTACATGATCTCTCCCCTAAATTAGGGACCGTGTAGATGAGCAGACCAGACATGACATACAAAGGCCAGTAAATATAGATAGGTGGATAGAACATTTGCAAAGATTAAGGAAAAAGGCAGGACAAAAACATAAGCAGACATGCATTATAATTAAAAAAGACACACTCCTCCACAGCCATGCTACTCTCGTGAATAAAGGGGAAACTAATCATTACTCAGAGCACACACCTGACAAAGACGTAATTGTGGTTTTGCCCTTAAAATATCCTACCTAGCTCACCAGAAATAAAACTGACAGGACTGCTTTGGATCGCTGAGATAACTTGCATAAGTTCAACCAATTTTACTCTTAAGCATTTATTTTAGGTAATTTGCAAATCTAATATTTCACAAGCACTTATCCTATAGTTAGATGTTATCTCAAATAGAGATTCTAGTTTATGACTTAGCACTTAATTCAGATCCACTGTCTCACTCTGTCCTGCTCTGCCCGAGAACCAACAGCTTTAAAAATAATGAGATTTGAGAAAAGCCTAGCCAATTTTACACCATGTAAAGTAAACCCTGCTTATGAGCTAACCTTATGTTACATAAAAGAAATTCAGAGTGGCTATGATCGTCTGCCTTCATATAAAATTTTGTCAAGCACTCTGATAAGAAAAGCTGACAGAAAAGATCAGTGAAAAGTGCTCAACACTACAAAATTGAAAAACTGCACAATGTAGAAAAATTGTCCATAATTGCACTTCTCTCAATCAAGTTATATATAGCAGCAGCACCAAAAATTCCGAATCATCTTGACACGGCAAAAAGTGACGTGTAAGAAACAGAATTGGGGGCGCCTGGGTGGCTCAGTCGTTAAGCATCTGCCTTCGGCTCAGGTCACGATCCCAGTGTCCTGGGATCGAGTCCCACATCGGGCTCCCTGCTCCACGGGAAGCCTGCTTCTCCCTCTGCCGCTCCCTGCCACTCTGCCTGCTTGTGATTCCTCTCCCTCTCTCTCTGTGTCAAATAAATAAATAAAATCTTTAAAAAAAAAAAAAAAAAGAAAGAAACAGAATTGTATTCTTTGGGAATATAGTTTGTTATACAAAAGCTAATTTTTAAAAATGTCATGGAGGGTTAGACTATCAACTCTTTCAGCTTTCACCCAGGCCAGACGCCACACTCACCTCCCACCTGGGGCGCTGAAAAGGGCCCACCCGAAGACACTTGTGTACTAGATGTTAAACTGGGTGGTGATTTTTTCTTCCCTAGAGTATATCTAAAACCCGCTAGGACTAGGTAGTATGCTCCCACATATGTGCACCCATCAGAAAATTTGCAACGCTAAAAATTATGAAGGCTGCAACTGTACCTGATTTTAGAACATTTATGCAAGTGATCCATCTGCCTGTTTTCCTCCTTATCAGCATTCTGTGCTGAAACGAGGGGGTCCAGAGAGGTCTAAGAGCCACTTCTGGTTCTAAACTCCTACCAAAAAGACTAGATTCCCCATGTTCTAGAAGTTTCTCCCTTTCCCCTGGCCGCATGCTAGGATGGCTGATACACTGTCCACAACAATTACGGTTTCCTTTCCATAGTCACTGAGGCCTGCCCCTGGACCACCATGTGGTCACTACCATCTTGTTCTGGATTGCTACAGCATACAGCACACACCGGTTCTGCTAATTCTTGCAATAATACCACTCTTTCCTTCTTGCTCTGATCCCTTGGTAGTCCCTTTTCATTTCGTCACTCAGGCTTCAGGAATTCCGCTGGGACATATCATTAGCTGATGGCCTCATTCATCTTATCACTGCAACTGGCCTTTTTACCTGTGTTCAAGTTGCTACCCTTGTATTAATACAATTCTATCTGATTTTTCTAATAGTGGCTGCCCTCTTGTAAAAAGGGCTAAACTTGGTCTAACAACTGTTTAAGTGTCAACTGCCAAGCTTAGCTGTCTTCATTTCTTTCAGTTTCATGTTATCACCCTTATCTACAGGAGCGACACTGTAGTATGTTTCACTTTTAAGCACACCTCTCTCTGCTACCCATCAAAATCCTTATGCTAAATTATATACTCAGTCTCTCTCACTCCATCTCCCTCTCTCTCAGGCTAAGTTTCCCCCATTCACCTGGTTAAGGAATAGTGCATTTCTCACCATCCCCGTCTACAGTCTTACTTTTGGAAGTTAGCAATTTGTTTCAGCCTCTACAAAGTCCATTCTACATAATTCATTAAGCACTGTTACACAAACATCTTGCAAGAAAAAAGAAATGAGAAAAGGAAATATGTGTAAGTAAAAATAAAAATCATTATTTACATCGGTGGTCCACAAACCAGAGTATGTATCAGAATCCTCTAGACGGTGAGATAAACAGAGATTGCTGGGCCTCATCCCCAGAATGTCTCATTCAGTTGATGTGGGATGGATCTAGAGAATTTGCTTTTCTAAGAAATTCACAAAGGATGTTGCTGCTGGTAGATCATGGATGACACTTGAAGAACAAATGATTTACAGGTAACACAGCTTCTATACAAAGTTCAGAAGAGTCAACTGGAAAACTAATATAGTAAAATGCCCACTACAGGAATATCAGCTCTATAAAGACAAAGGTGTCTTATCTTCCAACAAAATCTGTAAAATATCTAGGAATGAGCTTAAAAAGAAATCTGAAAGACATAAAAAATAAAATTTTATTGGAGTTTATAAAATCATAAAGGACATGAATAAAAGGATACATGGATACAAATACACACACACAAATATCGAATAGAAAAACTCAAAATCACAAAGATGCAAATTTCCCTCAAAATTCATATAGAAAATTCAACTCAATGCCAATCCAGTTAGCAAAGGGTCAGAATTTTTTTTGGTGGAAGGGGATGGATATTTTCCATGTTGAATTCCTCAGTTCATCAGAAAAAGAGAACACATGAAAACCATCCGAAATTTTTTTAAAGCAGAAAAATAAGGGAGGAGGCAACCTTCCCCTGCTGATATTAAAATGTGCTATAAAGAGGGCACCTGGGTGGCTCAGTTGGTTAAGCGTCTGACTCTTGATTTTGGCTCAGGTCATGATCTCAGGGTTGTGAGATCAAGCCCCACATCGGGCTCTGCACTGGGCGTGGAGCTCACTTAAGATTCTCTCTCTCGAAACAAACTGAGGGTTCTAGAGGGGAGGGGGTGGGGGAAGGGTTAGCCTGGTGATGGGTATTAAGGAGGGCACGTTCTGCATGGAGCACTGGGTGTTATACGCAAACAATGAATCATGGAACGCTACATTAAAAACTAATGATGTAATGTATGGTGATTAACATAATAAAATTAAAAAAAAAAGATTTTCTCTCTCTCTGCCCCTTCCCTCTCCTTCACCTTCCCTCTCAAAAAAATAAAAATAAAACAATAAAATGTACTATAAAGGTACAGTAACTATAACAGTATGGTACCAGTATGGGGACAGAGAGATCAATAGAATCAAGTCCCAAAACAGATCCAATTGCATATGGTTATTAACTACATGGTACATGTGGTACTTAGGATCAGTAACTAAAAGATGAATTTCTCAATGAATAGGTTTAGGGAAACTGGCTATGTTAGGAGAACTGAAATTCTATCTATACCATATATATACATCCCACAGATGGAATAAATAACTAAACATGAAAACATAAAGTTGTAACAGTAAAAGATAAAAAGAATATACATTTTTAATGAGGCAGAGATAAAGTCTTTCTAAGGGCCAACACAAAACTCAGAAGCCACAAAGAATATGAAAATGGTTTCTAAGTCTGTTAGTGAAAAACAAGGTTACAATTCTATAAGGTACAATGCACCATAAACATCCTGAAAAGATAGAGCAGCCGGTGGGGAGATGAGGAGGAAGCCTGCAACATGGAACAAACAGGTCTCTTAATGTTCACAATACATCAAGTATTCCCCCCCAAAATTCAGTAACAGAAGTGTGCGTTCCAGTAGGCAAGTATCTGAAGAGGCCTGGCAGAGAGAAAGAGTAACAACAGAAAGAAAGAATAACAACAGAAAGAATAAGTGTAAGGAAAGATGTTTGACTTCAATTGCACATGCACGTGTGTGTGTGTGTGTGTGCGTGTGCGCGCGTGTGTAAAACCGGAGAAAATCCACAGCCATATTAAAGACACATTAGTTGCACAACACCCTGCTCTTTCCCGCATCTTCACCTTCAAAAGATAGTAAGACACCTCTCGGGTCCTATTCACCATGGAAAATCCTATATCTCCTACGAAAACTTCCAAACAAGAGAAAGACAACAAAACAGAAAGAAGGCGCCTTACAAGAAACCTACAAATGAAATCTATACCAAAATTCAGGAAAGGTAAACAATTATTGTGCATTTTACTGGGGAAGAAAACGAAGTGGGTATCATCTATTAAAGCTTCCAGTTTGGGGTGCATTTAAGCAAGCAGGTGAAGGTTGTTTTTCCCCATCTCCATGCAAGCAGGCCATAATTCAATTTGTCCTCAATGTTCCAAAGGGCAAAATTCTTAAGTGGTTTTATATTACAGTAATCATCTTACCAGAAAGCTGTTTATCCAAGCAAAATGAGATTCACAAGCGATCTGAAAACAGAAATGCTTGTATCTCCAATATAATGGAATAATCAAGTTCCAAGTGACTGCTGAAAAATCTAGATGCAATGCAGTGTTTTTATTACATTATATTTTTCTAGTATTATCAAAGTAAAGATTGAATCATTTTATTGTCTTTGCACAAGAGATCGTTAAGCTGATGGATTCTGGTTTTCAAATCAATCTATAGCTGAAATCTAAAGTCCATGCTTGAAATGCTAAGCAATATCTAAACAATAACAAAAAGTATTTCTTTCACAGTGATAAGTTCAGTATGGCATTTCTTTAAAAAGTATTAATCATTCCTCAATAACTTAGGTTAATATGAATAGAATCCTCTGACTATATTTTGAACAAAATTTTTATGAGAAATTTTTGAAAAATTCACACAGGTGAGATTCGTTAGTCTACTTGTTCATATATAATACACATTTATATATTTTTATATAAAATACTAGATATAATACTTGTTATTCTGACCAAGAATATTGGGTAGAATATTGAGTTCTACCCACATGATCGATCAGTTATTTATATTTAATTAAGAACCACTGTAATTTATAGACCACAATCTCAGAAAAAAATTGGGCATTTAATAGTAATCTGCCTTGGGGCACCTGGGTGGCTCAGTCGTTAAGCGTCTGCCTTCAGCTCAGGTCATGATCCTGGGGTCCTGGGATCGAGCCCCGCATCAGGCTCCCTGCTCAGCAGGAAGCCTGCTTCTCCCTCTCCCACTCCCCCCTGCTTGTGTTCCCTCTCTCGCTGTCTCGCTCTGTCAAATAAATAAAATCTTAAAAAAAAAAATAGTAATCTGCCTTCTTGAAGTTTTATCTTATTCTTCAACATTAAATTAAAAAGATAAAGAATTTCCTTTTAAAAAGATATAATACTATTTGACATCCCATTCGGGCATAATCAACATGAATCAACTAAATGAAAAACAACAATAAAAATCTGGTATCACAATTAGTGTAGTCCATTTACTAGAGTTTTACCTCTTTTTAGTAAGTAACTTTCAAATATGGTAAGACTTGTTAAGTGACAATTCATTAGTCAGAACTCCACAGAAAGCCAACTCTTTCAGACTAAGAGTTTTCCAACATAAGTCTCCACTTTACTAATTAGGCCACTCGATTTTTACTGCGCAAGGGATTCAAGGGATTACAGGATGCAGGTGTGGATAAAGAGAATAGTTTTCCCCGGGCCATAACAGGTAAGTACAGCAAATTTAACAAAATGAAAGAAGGCAGGAAGGGAGGTGTGGGTACCACTATCATTCATACGATCTTACATATCCACAGTGGAAGTTGTATTATGGGATTTAGTTAGGTCCATAGTTCACTGATGAATCAAAAAAGTGGAAGTAGGAGTCATTTGTGATTTGCCTTATCATTTGATCTACAGCCAAAGTTTTTTCTCTGTGCATTGGCCTACTAATTGAATCTTGGCATCTTCTTTCATAAATTAAGCTCACCATCACAATAAATGCATGAACTGTGATTTATAGATTTGCTTTCTTTAAAACAGACAGAGACTATAAAGGCACTTGCAGAGCAGTACAAATTCAGAATCCTTAATAGGTTTTATAATTTCCCCCAAAACTTTAATTTTTTTTTATTTTAAGTAAACTCTATACCACACACAGGGCTCGAATTCATGACCCCAAGATCAAGAGTTGCATGCTCTATCAACTAAGCCAGCCAGGTGCACCCCTCCCCCAAATCTTTTAAAATGGCAGGTGCAAGACTGAAGTGAATGCAGTTACACCTCAGGTTCAAAATTTTAAGAGGGTGCCCAAAACTCAGTATTAAAATAAATGCTAATTTAACGCAATTTTTAAAAAGCAACCCACAACCCCTGTTATAGTTAATAATAAAAGATTGGATTCTTTCCCTCTAATATGAGGAACAAGACAAGGATAGATATCCTTGTGCTCTTACCACTTCTATTCAACAATGTGCTGGAAGAAGTAGCTAGAGCAATTAATTACTCAAGGAAAAGAAATAACTGGCATCTACATTAGAAAGGAGGTAGGTAATAAGACTATCTCTATTAGCAGATGAATTGAGCTTGCATAAAGAAAATCCTAAGGAACCAAGTAAAAGACTATTAGAATTAATAAATGAGTTCAGCAAGGTTATATACACCAAAATCAATTGTACTTGTATACATTTGCAATAAACAAAATGAAAATGTAATTAAGAAAACAATTCCAATAATAACAGCATGAAAAAGAATAAAAAAACAGGAGGGTGCATGCATCCCAAATAGGTGGCCACCCCTAGAGTGTCTGGCTCAGGTGACCACAGTGGATTGCACTACTGGGCCCCACAGGACACCTTCTATATAAGGCCACTACTTTCAAGAGCAAGCAACATAGCTGACCTACTTAATACATAGAAATAGACACAGAGTCAGACAAAAAAACAGAGGTAGGGGGGCACCTGGGTGGCTCAGTCGTTAAGCATCTGCCTTCAGCTCAGGTCATGATGCCGGGGTCCTGGGATGGAGCCTCACATTGGGCTCCCTGCTAAGTGGGGAGCCTGCTTCTCCCTCTCCCCCTCCCCCTGCTTATGTTCCCTCTCTCTCTGTGTCTCTCTCTGTCAAATTAAAAGAAAAAAATCTTAAAAAAAAAAAAAAAGCAGAGGGGACTAGGTTCCAAAGGAAGATCAAGATAAAACCTCAGAAAAAGAACTAAACAAAATGGAGATAAACAATCTACCTGATAGATTGCTCAAAATAATGGTCACAAAGATGCTCACTGGACTTGGGAGAAGAATGGATGAACTCAGAGAGAACTTCAACAAAGAGAAAATATAAAAAAGAACCAATCAGAGCTGAAGAATACAATACACTAGAAGAAATCAACAGCAGATTATAGGAAGCAGAAGAATGGATCAACAATCCAGAAGACAGTGTAGTAGAAATCACCCAAGCTAAACACTAAAAGGAAAAAAGAATTTAAAAAATGAAAATAGGTTAAGAGATCTCTGGAACAACACAAGACTGCTAACATTCACAGGTTTCAGAAGGACAAGACAGAAAGGAGCAGAAAAATTCTTTGAAGAAATAATACCTGAAAACTTTGCTAACCTGGAGAAGGAAACAGATACTCATGTCCAGCAAGTACAGAGAAACCCAAACAAGGTGAACCCAAGAGGGTCCATACCCAGGTACATAGTAATTAAAATGTCAAAAATTAAAGATAAAGAAATAATCTTAAAAGCAGCAAGATAAAATAGTTACTTAAAGAGAAATCCCAGGGGCGCCTGGTTGGCTCAGTTGGGTAAGCGGCTGCCTTTGGCTCAGGTCATGATCCCAGGGTCCTGGGATCAAGACCCGTGTCAGGCTCCCTGCTCAGTGGGGAGCCTGCTTCTCCCTCTCCCTCTGCCTGCCACTCCCCCTGCTTGTGCTCTCTGTCAAATAAATAAAATAAAATAAAATAAAATAAAATAAAGGGAAACCCCATAAGGTTATCAGCCAATTTTTCAGCAGAAAGTTTGTAGGCCAGAAGGGAGGGGAATGATATATTCAAAATGCTAAAAGGGACTACCAAGACTACTTGGCACAGTTATTATTCAGAACTTAAGGAGAGATAAAGAGTTTCCCAGACAAATAAAAGTTAAAGGAGTTTGTCACACTAAACTGACATTATAAGAAATGTTGAAGGTACTTCTAGAGCAATCAATCAAGGCCATAACTAGAACTAACAAAATTATGAAAGGAAAAAAAATTCACTGGTAAAAGCAAACATACAGTAAAGGTAGTAGGTAAATCCCTTATAAACTAGTATAAAGGTTAAAAGACAAAACTAGTAAAATCAGTTATATCTAAAAAATTAGGGGTGCCTGGGTGGCTCAGTCATTAAGCATCTGCCTTCAGCTCAGGTCATGATCCCAGGGTCCTGGGATCGAGCCCCGCATCGGGCTCCCTGCTCAGCGGGAAGCCTGCTTCTCCCTCTCCCACTCCCCCTGCTTGTGTTCCTTCTCTTGCTGTGTCTCTCTCTGTCAAATAAATAAATAAAATCTTCTAAAAAAATTAGTTAAGGGATATACAAAATGAAAAGATGTAAAACATGACATCATATACATAAAATGTGAAGGGGGGAATATAAATGTAGTGCTTTTAGAATGTGTTCAAATTTAAATGACCATCAACTTAATATAGACTGCTATATACATAGGATGTTATATATGAACCTCATGGTAACCACAAAACAAAAACCTATAAGATAAACACAAAAAAATAGAGAAAGAAATCCAAGCACAACACTAAAGAAAGGCATCAAATTACAATGTAAGAGAACAAGAGAAGAGGGAACAGAAAACTACAAAAACTACCAAAAAGGCAATAAGTACATACCTATCAGTAATTACTTTAAGTGTAAATGGAGTAAATGCTATAATCAAAAGACACAGGGTGACTGAATGGATGAAAACACAGGACCCATCTATATGCTGCCTACAAGTGGATTCACTTCAGACCTAAAAACACATACAGACTGAAAGTGAAGGGATAATAAAAGATATTCTATGCAAAAGGAAGTGAGAAAAAACAAGCTAGAGTACCCATACTTATTTCAGATAAAACAGATGTTAAAACAAAGACTGTAATAAGAAAGAAGGGCATTACATAATTATAAGGGGATCAACCCAACAGAGGCTATAACAATCTAAGTATCTATACACCTAACATAGGAATACCTAAATATATGAGGAAAATATTAACAGACATAAAGAAAGAAATTTACAGTAATACTATAACAGTAGGGGACTTTAAACCCCACTTACATCAGTGGATAGATCAGACAGAAAATCAATAAGGAAGGAGTAGCTTTTTTTTTTTTTTTTTTTCATTTTAGAGACAGAGTGTGCCAGTGTGGGGTGGAGGGGCAGAGGGAGAGGGGGAGAGAGAATCTTAAGCAGGCTCCACGCCCAGGAAGGAGCCTGATGCAGGGCTCAATCTCACGACCCTGGGATCATGACCTCAGCTAAAATCAAGAGTTGGATGCTTAACCAACAGAGCCACCCAGGTGCCCCTAGAAAGAGTAGCTTTGAATGACACGTTAGACCAGATGGATTTAACAGATATATACAGAATAATCCATCCCAAAACAGCAGGATATATATTCTTTTCAAGTGTACATGGAACATTCTCCAAGACAGATCACATGTTAGGCCACAAAACAAGTCTCAATAAATTTAAGAAGACTGAAATCATATCAAGCATCTTTTCTTAAGACTGAAATGATATCAAGCACCTTTTCTGACCACAGCAGCATGAACAACCTTGCAGAGATTAAAAGAGGTTAAACAACATGCTACTAAACAGACGGGCCCAAAAAGAAATCAAAGAGGAAATCAAAAAATAAAGTGAAATGGAAACACAACAGTTCAAAACCTTTGGGATATAGCAAAAGCAGTTCCAAGAGCAAAGTTTATAGTGATACAGACCTACCTCAAGAAACGAGAAAAATTTCAAATAAACAATCTAACTTACACCTAAAGAAACTAGAAAAAGAAGGGGGTTAAAAAGCCCAAGTGAGAAGGAGAGAAATAATAAAGATCAGGGTGGAAATGGATGAAATACAGACTAAAAAAAAAAAAAAAAATCAATGAAACTATGAGCTCTTTCTTTAAAAAGACAAATAAAATTGATAAACATTTATTTATTTATTTATTTATTTATAAAGATTTTGTTTATTTACTTGACAGAGAGAGAGCACAAGTAGGCAGAGCGGCAGGCAGAGGGCGAGGAAGAAGCAGACTGCCCACCAAGCAGGGAGCCCAATGTGGGGCTTGATCCCAGGACCCTGGGATCATGACCTGAGCCAAAGGCAGACGCTTAACCAACTGAGCCACCCAGGCACCCCAAAATTGATAAACATTTAGCCAGTCTCATCAAGAAAAAAAAACGAGAACTCAAATAAATAAACTCAGAAATGAAAGAGAAGTGATAACCAACACCACAAAAATACCAAGGACTGTAAGAAACTACTAAGAGAAATTATACACCAACAAACTGGACAACTTAGAAGAAATGGATAAATTCCTACAAACACACATCTTCCAAGACTAAATCAGGAAGAAACAATATCTGAACAAACCAATTACTAGTAACAAAATTGAATTGGTAATCGGGCGCCTGGGTGGCTCAGTTGGTTAAGCGACTGCCTTCGGCTCAGGTCATGATCCTGGAGTCCCTGGATCGAGTCCCGCATCGGGCTCCCTGCTCAGCAAGGAGCCTGCTTCTCCCTCTGACCCTCCCCCCTCTCATGTGCTCTCTCTCTCTCATTCTCTCTGTCTCAAATAAATAAATAAAAAATCTTTAAAAAAAAAAAAAAAAATTGAATTGGTAATCAAAAACCTCCCAACAAACCAAAAACCAAGAGCAGATGGCTTCACAAATAAATTCTTTAAAAAAGAATAAATATAGGGGCGCCTAGGTGGCTCATTCAGTTAAGCATCCGACTCTTGATTTCAGTTCAGGTCTTGATTTCAGGGTTGTGAGTTCAAGCCCCGCATTGGGCTCTATGCTGGGTGTGGTGCCTACTTAAAAAAAGAGTTAATACCTATTCTCAAACTATTCTAAAGAGAGAGGAAGGAATGCTTCCAAGTTCAGTTCATGAGGTCACCATTTCTCTGATACCAAAACCAAAGATACTAAAAGAAAAGTTACAGACCTATATTTGTGATGAACACAGATGTAAAAATCCTCAGCAAAATATTAGCAAACTGAATTTAACAACACACTAAAAAGATTATTCATCATGTTCAAGTGGGATTTATCTCAGGGATGCAAGGATGATTCAATATCTACAAATCAATCAATGTGATACCCATATTAACAAAATGAGAGATAAAAATCATATCATCATCTCAAAAGATGCAGAAAAAACACTAGACAAAATTCAACATCCATTCAGGATAAAATCTCAACAAAGAGGTTTACAGTGAACATATCTCAACATAATAAAGGCCATATATGATAAACCCAGAGCTAAGATCATACTCAATGGTGAAAAGGTGAAAGCTTTTCTTCTAAGATCAGGAACAAGATAAGGATGTCCATTTTCACCACTTTTATCTACATAGTACTGGAAGTCCTAGCCACAGCAATTAGACAAGAAAAATAAGCAAAAGTCATCCAAATTGGTAAGGAAGAAGTAAAACTGTCACTATTTGAAGGTGACATGATACTGTATACAGAAAACCATAAAGACTCCACCAAAAAACTCTCAGAACTAATAAATGAATTCAGTAATGTTGCAGAATACAAAATTAATATACAGAAATCTGCTGCATTTCTATATACTAATAACGAAGTCACAGGAAGAGAAATTAAGAAAACAATCCCATTTAAAATTGCATATAAAGAATACCTACAAATAAATTTAACCAAAGAGGTGAAATACCTGTACCCTAAAAACTAGAACAATGATGAAAGAACCTAGAGATGACACAAAGAAATGGAAAGATAATAACTTGCTCATGGATTAGAAGAATTAATATTTTTAAATGTCCATACTACACAAAACAATCTACAGATTCAATGCAATACCTAAAAATACCAATAGTATTTTTCACAGAACTAAAAGAAATAAACCTAAAATTCACATAGAACCACAAAAGACCCCAAATAGCCAAAGTAATTTTGAGAAAGAAGAACAAAGCTGGAAGTATCACAATCCCAAATTTCAAACTATATTACAAAGCTATAGTAAGCAAAACAGTATGGTACTGGCCAAAAAAATGGACACAGAGATCAATGAAACAGAAGACAGAGCCCAGGAACAAATCCATGCTTATATGATCAATTAATCAATGAGAGAGAAGGCAAGCATATACCATGGGAAATAGATGGTATTTTCAATAAATGGTGTTGGAAAAGCTGGATAACTACATGCAAAAGAATGGTACTAGACCACTTTCTTATACCATATACAAAAATAAATTCAAAATGGATTAAGGACCTAAATGTAAGACCTGAAACCATAAAACTTTTTTTTTAAGATTTTTATTTATTTATTTATTTATTTATTTATTTATTTATTTATTTGACAGAGAGAGTGAGCCCAAGCAGGGGAAGCAGGAGACGGAGAAGCAGGCTCCCCACTGAGCAGGGAGCCTGCCGTGGCACTCGATCCCAGGACTCTGGGATCATGACCTGAGCTAAAGGCAGATGTTTAACCTACTGAGCCACCCAGATGCCCCGAAACCATAAAACTCCTAAAAGAAAATACAGATAGTAAACTTTTGGACATCTGTCTTAGCAATATTTTTCTGGATTTGTCTCCTCAGACAAGGAAAAAAAAGCAAAAATAACTAATTGGGACTACATCAAACTAAAAAGCTTTTGTCCAGCACAGGAAACCATCAGAAAAATGAAAAGGCAACCTACTGAATAGGAGCAGATATTTGCAACTGACATACCAATAAGGGGTTAATATCCAAAATGTATTTTAAAAACCCTAACAACTCAACACCAAAAGAAACAAACAAACAAAAAAAACCCAATCCAATTAAAAATGAGCAGATGACCTAAAGAAACATTTTTCCAAAGAAGACATACAGATGGCCAACAGACTCGTGAAAAGATGCTCAACATCACTAACCATCAGGGAAATGCAAATCAAACCCACAATGAAGTAACCCCTCACACCAGTCAGAATGGCTAAAATCAAAAAGACAAGAAGTCATTAAGTGTTAGCGAGGATGCAGAGAAGAGGGGGGAGCTCTTGTGCACTGTTGGTGGGAATGTAAATTGTTACAGCCACCACAGAACACAGTATGGAGGTTCCTCAAAAATTTAAAAATGGAAATACCATAGATCCATTAATTCCACTACTGGGTATTTACTCAAAGAAAACAAAAACACTAATTCAAACAGATACATATGCACTCTTTGTTTACTGCAGCATTATTTACAACAGCCAAGACATGGAAGCAATCTAACTGTCCTTTAATAGATGAATGGATAAAAAAGATGTGGTAGGGGACACCTGGGTGGCTCAGTCGGTTAGGCATCTGCCTTTGGCTCAGGTCATGATCCCGGGGTCCTGGGATCAAGTCCCACATCGGGCTCCCTGCTCAGTGGGGAGTCTGCTTCTCCCTCTCCCTTTGCCTCTCCCCCCTGGCTTATGTTCTCTCTCTCTCGCTCACTCTCTCTCTCTCAAATAAATAAACAAAATCTTTAAAAAAGAGAGAGAGAGAGAAAGATGTGGTATATATACACAATGGAATATTAACCATAAAAAGGAATGAAATCAGTGAGACAGAGAAAAATGCCATATAATTTCACTTACACACAAAATCTAAAAACCAAAACAAACACAAAAGAAATTGAAACAGACTTATAAATACAGAGAACTGGTGGCTGCCAGAGGGGAGGGGTATGGGGGGGATGAGTTAAATAGGTGAAGGGGATTAAGAGGTACAAACTTCTGGTTATAAAATAAAGAAGTCAAGGGAATGAAAAGTACAGCATAGAGAATATCATCAATAATATTGTAATAACATTGTATGGTGACAGATGGTAACTACACTTATGGTGGGGAGCATGTGTTAATGTACATAATTATCAAACACTGTATTGTATACCTGAAACTAATATAATATTGTATGTCAACTATATTTCAATTAAAATTTTTAAAAAATGAATACAGAAAAAATTAAAAACAAAAGCAGTGGGAAAAAATTAAAAACTTTTCGGTACCAAAGGACCTTATCAAGAAAAGTAGGGGGCGCCTGGCTGGCTCAGTTGGTAGAGCATGAACCTCTCGATCTCAGGGTGGTAGGTTCAAGCCCCAGGCTGGGTGTAGAAATTACTGAAAAAAATAAAATCTTAAAAAAAATAATAATATCCTTTAAAAATAAATAAATAAAAAGAAAAGGAAGAAGAGGCAGCCAGAAGGAGTCCACTGTGGCGAAGAGATGCTTTTTTCTCCTCTGAGCAGTCACACAAAAGGAGGGCTGTGGGAAATAAAAGTTTTGAAGCCTCGGGCTTGCTGCCCGGACAAAAGAGAGAACCTGGAGATGGGGTGGTTAAAAGATGCATCCTGGGCCCCTCTCCAAAGGGCAGGCACAGACAAAGCTCCTGGGCCTGGAAGGAAGAGGGAGGGGGCCCCAGCTGCTGGTCAGCCCCATGCAGCCTGCCTGGGAGGCCTGAGCACCACACTCAGCCCCATTTCAGAAGTAAAATAAATGAACAGACGTTTTCAAAGTGAGAAAAGAAAATGAAAAAAGAAAACTGAGAAGACAACCTCCAGAATGGGAGAAAATATTTGCCAATCACGTATCTGATAAGGTTATTAATACCCAGAAGTCCAACTTAACAACAAAAAACCCAATTAAAAAATGAACAGAGAACCTGAATAGATATTCTCCAAAGAAGATAAACAAATGACCAAAAAACACATGAAAAGATGCTCAACATCACTAATCATTAGCAAAATGCAAATCAAATCCACATTGAGATACTACTCAACAAAACCCATTAGAATGGCTATTATGAAAAACCAAACAAAACAGACAGTAACAAATGTTGGCAAGGACATGGAGAAATCGGAACCCTTACACATTACAGGTGGGAAGAGAATATGGCGCAGCTACCATGAAAGAGTTTGGTAGTTCCTCAATACATTGAAGGTAGAATTACCATATGACATGTACATCACCTCCTAGAAATATACCCAAAAGATCTGAAAACAGAGGATCAAACAAAAACTTACACATGCATGTTCATAGCAGCACTATTCACAATAGCCCCAAACTGGAAACAACCCCAGTGTTCATCAGTGGGTGAATGAATAAAGAAAACATGTTGTATCCATACGATGGGATGCCAGTCAGCCATAAAAAGGAACAAAGTACTGATTCATGCTATGACAGAGATGACCAGTGAAAACATTACACTAACTAAAAGAAGCCAAAAAGGGGCACCTGGGTGGCGAAGTCCCTTAAGCGTCTGACTCTTGGTTTCGGCTCAGGTCATGATCTCAGGGTCCTGGGACTGAGCCCCACGTCTGGCTCCATGCTCAGCAGGGAGTCTCCTGGAGATTCTCTTTTTCCCTCTCTCTCTTCCCCTCCCCCCTCCATGCTCTCTAAATAAATAATAAATCTTTAAAAAAAAACCCAATCAAAAAAGGTAACATATTGTATGACTCCATTCATATAGAATGTCCACACTAGGGAAATCTATAAAGACAGGAAGTAGATTAGTAGTTGCTTAGTGCTGGAGGAACTGGGGGTGGAGGGTGATATCTAAAGGGCAGGGGGTGGTGATAAAAACATACCAAAATGGCTTATGGTAACAGTTGCACCTATCTGTGAATATACTAAAATTTATGGAGCTGCACATTTTAAACGGATGAATCCTATGGTATGTGAATGAAGTCTCAATAAGCCTGCTTTTTAAAACATCTAAGTTAATGCAGAAAACCCATGATGACCAAACGATCAGTATTTTCAATAAAGACAGCATCAGCGCTACTGGTCTGTCCTATGGCGTCAGGCTCCAGCATGGTTCTGCAGGTAAGGCAGCTATCTCACCCACACCCAGCAGCAGCTCCTTAAAATTCAGCATTCAAATGGATCCCTGAATTTTCAGTAGTCATTCCAACATACAACTTGTTTTCTTAGAAACAACTCTCTGTTCACTCGCATTTGATGGGTGAATGTAATACATAAATAATGTAATCACAGTAACCAGTACAAAATGCATAAAGAGGTTTGGTGTCGGGGCGCCTGGGTGGCTCAGTTGGTTAAGTGTCTGCATTCGGCTCAGGTCATGGTGCCAGTGTCCTGGGATCGAGTCCCACATCGAGCTCCTCGCTCAGCGGGGAGTCTGCTTCTCCCTCTCCCTCAAATAAATAAATAAAATCTTTAAAAAAAAAAAAAAAAGAGGTTTGGTGTCAAACCACTGACCATGACGCCATCGGCAGTACAACTGAGACTAGAAGGACAACTAGAAAAGAGACCCCTAGTCAAGAGAATTCAGTGTGTCAGGGCTTCCATTATTATGACTTAAAGGCTACTGACTTGTTAAACGGGGCTTCTAATGTACTTGGCTTAGAGTAGCGTTGCCAGGTAAAATTAAGGACATCTAGTTAAATTCAAAACTTCAGATAAACAGTAAATACATTTTTTATTTTTTTAAAAGATTTTATTTATTTATTTGAGAGAGAAAGAGTGAGAGAGAGAGGGCACGAGCGGGTGGGGGGAGGGGCAGAGGGAGAAGCAAACTCCCACTGAGCAGGGAGCCAGACACAGGACTGGATCCCAGGACCCTGGGATCATGACCTGAGCCAAAGGCAGGCGCTTAACCCAGATGCCCCAGTAAATATATTTTTAGTATAAGGATGCCTCCAATATTGCCCAGAACTTCCTTATACTAAAAAAAATTAGTTGTTGCTCATATAAAATTCGAATCAAATGGGGCATCCTATATTTGTATTTGCTAAATCTGGCAACTCTACTTTAAAGAAATTGCTAGTAGGGCAAACCATGGGTACTGAAAAATGGTCAGTGAGTGGCTGAGAATCTGGGAGTCTACCCTATGAAATGCAGCTTCATGAATTCTGAAATAAGAGTGAGGAAAAGAAGATCATTTGAAAACACAAGATTCGTTTTACTAAATATTTTTATTACTTAGCATTTCCAACCACTATTCCATCGACCCCAATAGACTAGAACACAAAAATTTTATGACTATTTACATATTTACTTACGAAAACACACACATAAAAAACTTTTCCTGATATTTTCAATTAAAATATTTCTCCTTGCTTTCCTGAAATTTATATTAATAACAGTAAAAGGCAGGTTTAGGGCTTTGGTTTGGGTTAGTGTTTAAAAGGGAAAGAAAGAAGTTCAATTGCATGCGTCCAGAACACCAAGGCTTACATTTGGAACTTCTTTCTCCCTGCAAAGTTCAGGACTCATATTTGACAGGCTCCTTTTTCTCTACACTTCAGGAAGATGACCAGCAGTCCAGCTGAGAAACCTGTGGCCCTACACAGAGGCCCAACTTCCCATCACCAGCCTGGGCAAGAGTTCAGAGGCACTCATGCATTTAATCCTCTATCTGCTTTTTCAAGGACAAAAAACAGTTTGCTTTAAAAAAGCTTTTACCTAAGTGGTTAGAAATCATGAGAGAGAAAAAAAGGCTGAAAGAAGAAAAAAAAGGTATTTTTAAATATTTTCTTCTCACAATATGTATGAGAAGGGGGAAATACAACAAAAACCATGTAAATATGCTGTCCTTAATAAGTTCACATCCGTCGTAGATTTCTTAATCTCCGTGGCATCTTAACTAAATCAGAGCGATGCACTATGGCCAATAATGAGGGAACTGAATACAAACCCTGAACACATTAACTGCTAACATAATAACCTACATCACCACGAAAAGCTCAATCATACCAGCATTAACTCACTCGCTGGTATTCCACATTTCCATTATCAGACTACACAGGATGTCTGTAAGTTTCATTTAAGGTAGAAATTTTCTTAGAGATCTAACTAAAGGTCTTCTTATTATCCTCCACAAGGCCTTTGTTGCAGTACTATTTGCAAAAGCAGAAACAGTCCAAATATTCCTCAAGAGGGGACTGGTTGAAGGGTCGCCTGGGTGGCTCAGGCGGTTAAGCATCTGACTTTTGATTTCAGCTTAGGTCATGATCTCAGGGTCGTGAGATCGAGCCCCACATCAGGCTCCGCGCTCAGCGTGGAGTCTGCTGGAGATTCTCTCTGTCCCTCTGCCTCTGCTCCTCCCCTTGCTTGCATGCTCTCTCTCTCTCTCTCTCAAAATAAATAAATAAAATCTTATATCTATATGGAGTGACTTTAAAACACAACTTAACTATATATTTCTGGTGGGATATACCTTAAGGACAAAAACACCTGCTCATGAGCACAAGTGTGTAAGCATGCATGTGTCCATGTGCACACACACAGACATAAATTGTAAATTGCCTCCAATAATCCTGTTGTTGATGGTACTGTTGATATTGTTATTCTGAGGCTATTGAGTATGTATACTGTGATAAACAAAATAATTATGTAGGGGTCACTGAATTTTGGATTTGTTGAAAGGGGATAGAGATGTGCTATCAATGAGGTTAAGTAAAAATCATGTAGCCTTAAATTTGGATTGGCATCATCAAAAAGCACACGAGATACAGTTTATCTTAAAGGAAAATTATAGCTGTGTACCAGAAAAAGGCTTCAACACAATGACTATCCTAGTAGTAATAATGCTCCTACCAGCTATATAGTATATCTAAATAACATTCCCCCCCACCCAAAAAAAGGAACAAGAACTCCATTTTTTAAATGGCTGATTATGGGGTCTAGAGCAGAAAATGTAGGCGAGGAGACTGGAAAAGCTTACATTGAAAAGCAAGGAAGTCATCAAAAACTATTAGGGCCATGCCAAGGGGACTCTGAAACCAACACAAATAAGCCTCCATTGGCCAAATATGGGATCATTTCAGCATCCTTAAGGGTAATAACCACAAGGATTGAAGCACGTCATATATGTTTAAATGCAGGAGTTCATAAGGATGCTAAAAATGATCCTTGATCATCTTCGGAAGTTGCTAAAAAGCCAGCTCATTATTTTGGAAACTGGTAAATAAAGGGAAAGTATCAAGTACTCCTCTTGCCTTTTCCATGTGATTTCTCCCTCAGGACAAATGTACCACAATAGAGGTAAGTGTACAAACTTGGGCACCAGTGAGAAGTGTGTGAAAATCAAGCTAGAGGAACTGGGGAGCACCAGCCACAGTGTGGAAGACCAATGGGGAGGTGCAGAGAGTAATGGCAAGAACAATTTGCAATCATCCTAACAGTCTAAAGGAGTGGCAGGTAGATCTGGAAACAACATAGTGGTGATGAGGATGGAGTGGACTGAGCTAATAATGTAACTAACTGGATGGATGGAAGGAGTTAAAAATATCACTAACGTTTTTGTATCTTGGGTGACTGATGGATGGTGGTGCCATTAACCAAACTGATGACTGTCAGGAAAAGCAATACTTCCATCAAATTCCAACAAAGTTCAGAATTATCCTTAGAAAAAATGCACAGAGGCCAATTAGGGAATAAAGAAAACCAGGAAAAGTAAGGGCTGGTATTACCCTTCTTCTTTTACTACCTTTTAACCTTTACTTGGTCCATAGGATCCATTATAGCCACTTCCACTGTACACAAATACTTTTTAAATGTTGACTTTGCTAGGTTCATTTCTGTGGAAGACAGTTCAAATAAGTGATTCTATGCTCACTGCTTCTAGGATGATGAGACCAAAGACCTGGGTTTCAGTTCTTGCTCAACCAGTTTCTAGCCATGTGACTTTGGGCCAGTTACCTTTCTAAGCCTCATTAGTCTTATCTATAAAACAGGTGATAGTATTTATCCTACTTATTTCCCCTGCTGTCCATTCATTCACCCAATAAACTACAAGGAGAGCAGTGATAGCAGCAGCTATAAGGCAAGTTAAAGCTGCTTTGAATACTGTAAAGCAGGAGAATAAAAGGAGAATGCAAAAAAAGGGCACGTATGGTTTAAAGTATTCCAGAAGATATTAGGCCTTCAATTTATAATTACTTATCAACAGTTGCTAGATGTACATCATGGACCAGGATTAACCATACATTAGTAGGTATTTGATGAAAAATTAACTACTTGCCAAGCACTCCTAAGCAACCAGTGTGTATATTTTCAGTAATTCTCACTCTCCTTGAAGATAGACATAATTATCTGAAATTTACCAATGAGGACCTTGAGATCTGTCCAATGTCCAATCAGCCAGAAGTGATGAAACCAGGAATCTAAGCCAGGAATCTCTTCTGGATCAAGAATTATAACTCAGGAGGCTCCTGGGTGGCTCCGTTGGTTGAGTGTCTGACTCTTGACTTTGGCTCAGGTCATGATCTCAGGGTTGTAAGATCTAGCCCCGCATTGGGCTCTGCGCTCAGCAGAGTCTGCTTGTCCCTCTCCCTCTGCTTCTCCCTTAACTCGTGCTCACTCTCTCTCCTTCTCTTTCTCTCTTTCTCTGTCCCAAAAAAATAAATAATCTTAAAAAAAAAAAAAAAGAATTAGAACTCAGTTACTCACCTGCAAAGTACCTAAATAAATGCAGGTCACAAAACTACCATTGAAAATATTTGTTGGCTTTTCTCCTCCTTTTCAACAGAATAAATGACAGCACCATTTCTTCCGGTAAAGCAGAAAGGATTTTACTTTCCAATATATCCAGTTACAAAACGTCACTGAAACAATCTGCTGGAAAATTATTGAATATTAAGCCAAATAATTCTTTTTAACCCATAAAATGAAAATGTCTAACATTTTACAATATAATGCCTAGAATGAACCCATTTTGTGGGAACTTTATTCAAACTGCAGCAAAGAAGGAAGTAAATAATAAGAGGCCTTAGAGACAAAACAGATGTCACAAAGCTCAAGCACAAATGAACATTCACTTTGTAACTGACATGCCCCTTGGTCCTTCGAGTACAATTCTTAAGAAGCTTGGCAAACTGGTTTTGTGCCTGCAACAAATCAGAAGGGGGCCAGGAGGCAGCTACAGGAAGGCACACTGACGATGCGACCACATGACATCCGATAGCAATAGAAAGAGGAAAATCATAAATACCAGTTCAATGAAGATAGGAAGAGCATAACCACCTGAGATCATATATTATAGAAGCAAGTATTTCTGCAAGTCTCAACTAATCCTAAGGGCATCTCTAAAACACTCTACAGCAATAGCTGTAAAGATGACCATGCGTCAAAAATAAAAAATATTTAACCAAAGTATTTAAAATGAAAAACATGTTGATGATAAGGGGGTAAACTGTTATTTAAAAAGAAAAATTCTACCGTGGTCCATTGCCCAAGGAATCGAGAAATCTGAGCAGTATATATCGTCACCTTTCCTCACCTTATTTTCACTAAAAATATAGCAAATTCCTTAAAGGCATATCAACTGCCTTAATTCTGCTATCAAAGTAAATCTCATAATGTATGAAAGAGTCAGGGGTAATGATAACGTGCATATTGAGAGATTTAGGGGGCTTATGGCAAGAAAAAAATCACTCTTCCTCACTATATAAATATATTGATAATGACCAAAATGCATTTCAGAGATACAATTCATTGTCTGCACCTTCATTACTAATAGTTGATATAATATAGGAAAAAAGTGTGTACAATAAAATAGAACTTCCTTTCCAAGCCTCAGGAAACACACACACTCGCACGCACACACACCAACTTGCCTCCAGGTAAGATGTACTTCAGGCTTCTGACACTCTCCACGAGACGCTCCACATTCTCTCTGGCTAACCCTGCCCTACAATATCCCAGATGATAACTCTTTCATCCTCAGGGGGAGGCATTCTGGTATCATGGTTAAGAGCATGGACTCCTCAGATAACCAACCTGAGCTCAAATGCTAGCTTACCAATGAACTGTGTAACCCTGAACACATAATTCTCATCTGTAAAGTGGACATTAAAAGTACCTGGTGCAAAAAAAACAATAAAAAATAAAAGTACCTAGTGCTTAACATCACTCAAAAATTGTTAGCGATACATAATTTATAGCATACCTACAAAGAAGCGGGCACTGCACAGGGCATCAGGCATACAAAGATGAGTAAGGAAGAGCCACCATTTTCAGAGAATTCAATCTCATGGGGAAAACAGAACACTCAAATAGAGCATATACACATTATGAATAAAGGTATGTGAGCTATGGTGCTACGGAACGCAGAGAAGGACTTAACCCAATGTATTCCCAGAAGACAGGTCTCCTGTGTCTTAAATGAAGTTAGACAAGCAAAACAAAGGCTACAATAATATCTCCTGAGGCACAATTAGGGTTAATCCTTGCACATCATGTATAGCTGAAAGTGAATTGCTATGTGTTTGTAAACGGCACAGCATTCTATGTGCATTATTGAGTACAAGGGTACTGAGAGAGCCCAACCGCTCCCAAACCATCCCCCATCCAGTGGTCAGGCAGCCTGAAATTCCCACAAGAAAGGCTCGTCTCCCAAGCATGCCATCACATCCTTTTAGAAAATGCAAAACCGATCTAAAAGTGGAGGCAGATGTAAAGGGAACTAATATTTATAGAAGTCTTCGATGTGCCAGGCTCTTTACAGAACTTATTTTACCTAATCTTCACAACAACCCAGTGAGGAAGGCATTATGAGCCTCATTTTATGGATAAAAAAAAATGGAGCCTTGGGGTGCCTGGGTGGCTCAGATGGTTAAGTGTCCGCCTTTGACTCAGGTCATGATCTCCAGGTCCTGGGATTGAGCACCACGTCGGGCTCCTGGCTCAGTGGGGAGTCTGATCCTCCCTCCGCCTCTCCCCCTGCTCATGCTCCCTCTCTCTCTGTCTCAAATGAATAAATAAAATCTTTAAAAATAAAAAAAAAAAGGAGGCTTCAGAAGGTTAGAGTGCCCAAGGTCATGATGACTAAGTGGATGAGTCAGGATTCTAACCCTGAAAACATGAACGACAACCACTCAATTACACTGTCGCCCTTGTGTGCCGGCATGGCGGGTAACCCACATCTAGATGTGTGGGTCAGTCACTGGATTCGTTTGTTGGGGCCGCCGTAACCAAGTAGCACAGACCGGGGGACTTAAATAACAGAAATGTACTGTCTCACTATTCTAGAGGCTGGAACTCTTCCTTACAGGTGTTGGCAAGATCGTTTTCTTCTCAGGCCCCTCTCCTTGATTGCAAATGGCTGTCTTCTCTCCAGGTCTTCACCTGCTCTTCCCTCTGGGTCCTAAGCTCCTCTTCCTTATATAGGACATCAGTCATACGGGATTAGGGCCCAGGCTAAAATAGCCATCTCCAAACACAGTCAAATTCTGAGATACTGGGGTTTAGGACTTCAATATCTGAATTTGGCAGGGGACACAATTCACCCCATAACAGTCACACTGTGAAAAAGATCCTCCTTGTAAGAGAATATGGAGAAGCACTGTCAATGTTTTTTTTTTTTTAAGTTTTATTTATTTGAGTCATTGCTACACCCAACATGGAGCTCAAACTCACAACCCTGAGATCAAGAGTCGCACGCTCCCCCAACTGTGCCAGCCAGCGGCCCGTTTTTAAGTCATAAATGAAATTTGTGAAGGTTGTTTTCAGAAATGCAGGCATGTACTCATAGCAAGGTAGAGCCAATAAGTCAGTGATTTCCCCTCCCTAGGGAGCATTTTGAAAATGTGTTGAGGTGCTTTTACAACTCCTAATTATTTGGGGAAACTACTAACATTTGGTGGGCAGAGACCAGAGTCACAGCATGCTTGGAGCAGTCCCAGGCAACAAAGAATTGCCCCATATCCCAAAAGAGAGGAATGTTCTAGCAGACTAAATCCAACACACATGATATCAGGAGCACTCTCGGGTATACTAATACTAGGTAGCTTTTATAAGAAGCTAAGAGGGGGTGCCTGGCTGGCTCGGTCAGTTAAGTGTCTGACTCTTGATTTCGGCTCAGGTCGTGATCTCAGGGTCATGGGATCGAGCCCGGTATCAAGCTCCACACTCAGTGGGGAGTCTGCTTGAGATTCTTTCCCTCCGCCCTTCCCCCTGCTCACACACTCTCTCTCTCTCTGATAAATAAAAAAATGTTTTTTTTTGTTTTTTTTTGTTTTTTTTTTTTTTTTTAAAGATTTTATTTATTTATTTGAGACAGAGAGAATGAGAGAGGGAAAGAGAGCACATGAGACGGGGGAGGGTCAGAGGGAGAAGCAGGCTCCCTGCCGAGCAGGGAGCCCGATGCGGGACTCGATCCAGGGACTCCAGGATCGTGACCTGAGCCGAAGGCAGTCACTTAACCAACTGAGCCACCCAGGCGCCCAAATAAAAAAATGTTTTTAAAAAATAATAAGAGAAAAGTCTAATAATTTAGGGCAAAGTCTTTATGGAGATAGAAGTTTGAATCAAATAAAGACATTGTCTCAAAATTAAAAGATGTACTCACTCCATGCTCTATATATTAAAACATTTCTCAACAATCCATCGTTGAAAAGGGTTTCAGTGTGACAGTGGCATTACTGCAAACACAATGGAACCTTTGCAACAAGGTCAGAGGGTATGGCTTTCTTTTTAATAAATTTCAAACAAAATGTCATTAAATTAGACACATAAACCACATGGCTCTCGAAAGTTATGTTTACTATTTCAGATTATTGTCATGCTATATATATGTATATATGTGCATGCATATATATTTTTTTTTTAAAGTAGGCTCCACACCCAGCATGAAGCCCAACATGGAACCTGAACTCACGACCCTGAGATCAAGACCTGAATTGAAAGAGTAGGACACTTAACTGACTGAGCCACACAGGCGCCCCATGATATATATGTTTTTTAAAAATTTTGGGGCACCCGGGTGGCTCTGTTGGTTAAGCATCTGCCTTCGGCTCAGGTCACGATCCCGGAGACCCGGGATCGAGCCCCGCATCGGGCTCCCTGCTCAGCGGGGAGTCTGCTTCTCCCTCTGCCCTTCACCCTGCTCATGCTCTCTCTTTCTCTCTCTCACTCTTGCTCTTTCTCAAATAAAATCTTTGAAAAAAAAAATCTCTAAAAAAAAATTATAACACTAAAAACCTTCAGCTCTGAAAGACCATCCTGGAAGTATTTAGGAGCTGCCTGTTTTTCCATCTTCTCTGTGCAGAGACATCTATTGCCCAACTTCTGCATCGCTTCTTCTTTGATTGTTTCTCTTCTTAAACCATCCTCTATTCCTTACCGCCTAAAGAAGGATATGGTCTTCAAGATTTTTTCAAGTGCTGAGAACCTAAAAATATGCCTCGACCAGGGGTAGTATTTGAAAATCTCAGTCCCCTGCCCCGTATCACAACAAACGGAGTTATTTTGTCACCAGACTTATAAATCTGGCCCAGGTCATGTGTGAGAAGTATCATACTTCCTCATTTTCCCCATTTTGACAGTTATCATTTGTCCTGGCATGCTTCCTCTACTTCAACGAATTCCTTCTTTCTCTTATCATATACAAACAAGTCTGGTCGGTTGTTACGTATCCTAACATTTTTATTTTTTTATGGTTCATGTGCCTCACTGATTTTTTTTATTTTCCCAGCTTCTTATACAGAATTATCTTCTTACTTCTCACAAACTCAAACTCGCTCTTTAGAAAGTAGGTACAAACATTCATTGCTTCATTCCATCTTCTGGTACAACTGTGCCTTCGCAGTTACATCCTGGAATGCATGCTGTGTTATTAGACGTTACATTCACTTACCCTTTATATTACAATCATGGCATCATATGTAGAGGTAGGTTATATTATCTGTGAACATTATTTCTGGTTAAGAAAGTATTACAAAATCTTTATTTAAAAGCAGGATGTGGGGCGCCTGGGTGGCTGGTTAAGCGTCCGACTCTTGATTTCCGCTCAGGTCATGATCTCAGAGTTGTGAGATCGAGCCCCGCGTCGGGCTCCACACTGGGCATGGAGCCTGCTTCAGATTCTCTCTCTCCCTCTGCTCCTCCCCCCTTCTCTAAAATAAGGTGGAGGGAAGCTTAGGGGTCCAATATGGATAAGAGCACGCACAGTGCCTTGCAGAGATCTGAACCAGGAGAACTCAGGAACAGGTCCTGAATCTGGTCAAGAGGAAAAGGAAAATGTTCTTCATTACTGATACTCAGATAGCTTAGCAAAAGAACTAAGAAACAGAAACTGGAAGCAAAGAAGTTAAAGAAAGAGCAGAGAAGTAGTTTATCAGAAACCCAACAATTAAGTGTGAATATGCAAAACTGACTCCTGGTAATGTTCTCAGATCTAACCCAGCAGCAGCCAGAGCATCAGGGTGGATTAGGTGTCTAAGATGGAAGATGTGAAGACAGACTAGTTAGAATTTCAATCCTGAAAGGGTGGCAAGAAGCTGACTTTGATCAATAGATTAACCCTTTAAATAAAGTCTATGACCTCCAGAACATGCTCACCACTAGGCAGAAGCTTAGTTGTACTTTGACCTGTATATGTGAACTTTGGGGAATAAGAAAAGGGGGTCAAGAAGTCAGAAAGAATGTAAGGTGAAGAGGCCAAGAGGGTTTAGCTTCAGAAGAAAAAAATTCTGTCATTAATAAGTTTCCATTACCTGCTCTAGGCATACCAATGACAAACACATTAGGGGCACTGAAGAGAAGTAAGAAGACATTTGGTTCAACCCATTAACTCTAAGCGTGCTTCATTTTCCCTAAGCCTGGGCCAACATCTGAGCCAGTTAACTCAGGGTTACTTTTAATTAGGTACTTTTAGAACAGAAATGCTGAAAACAGTTTGGTCTGGACTGTGTGATGTTTGACGTTTAAAGCATGTCATGCTATATTAGTTTGTTCCTTAACTAGAAAAGATAGTTTCTAAAGAATGGCCAAACAATTAAAGAACTAAACAATCTTCATTCCTACTTTTCATGTCCTGAAGGATATCAGCAATATAAATTCTGGAACATCGAGCTCATCCACATCCCCCGTCCCTCTTTTTTAAAAAGGTCACTGTGAATTCTTAATAAATAAAGCATTAAGCTAGATTTAATTCGTATCAAATTAATCTTAAGTGAAAAACCAGGGAGACCACATTTGATCAGATTACCTACAAAGAGAGCACATTCTTATCTTTTGCTAGAACTTTAATGAATATTCTTCACCACCCAAAAGGCAAAATTAGTTATTTTAGGAATTACGCCCTTGCCACGGTTTGAAATTCTTTCAGACTGAGTTTGAAATTACAAGAAACCAAATGGTGGTTCATTTTAATTTTATTTGCCAAAGCCATTTAAGTTGATAAATTAAAAGGTAAACTCTCATTAACTCACAGGTAAAAATCATGAATATTTGAAGGATAGCTTGGCCTCTGTCAAGTTAATATCATCAATAACAATTTAAATTTGTTTTACCTAACAAAACCATAAAGCATTTATGTTATAAATATTTGTCTTCAACAAACATTTCTGGAGCATGTATTTCTTGATCTTTCACATTAAAAAAAGGAAAACTGAAAATACTGCTTTACACTATTTAGCCAGTCTTTGCTTTCCTCTTCCTGTTTATTCAGACAAGAAAGGTCAGCTTTCCCTTTTCCCCTCCAATTCCCAATTTAGCATGCATTAATCTTTAAAATATAAGGTTGAAACACAATTTTTTTTTCCAAACTGAGGAACCTATCGCTATTTTTAAATATTGATTTATCCCTTTGGTCACCTCTGAAAAATCCAGGTGCTTAAGTGACTAACATTAATTAGATAACTGATAGGACTCTCTTTTTGCTCCAGATATTGGAGAAAGGGTTGCCACACGTTTAACTCTGAGACTGAGTCTTAAGTATACAGACAAGAAAATGAACTAGGTAGTTTCTGTATAGTCCTACTTATAGCCTCCTTTGGAATGGTTTTGCAAATAACCTTTTCTTACTCCCAAATGGTAAAGTGGAGAGAAAAGAGACTTTCAAGTCACGCAGATTTGAGCTTAAATCCTAGGCTGGTCACGAATTTCCTCTTTCTCCTGGGATTCAATTTCTTCATTGGCCATGGGATGATAACACCTACTTCTCAAAGGGTAGTTATAAGGGCTGGCTAGAATAATACAATGTTAAGTGCCTAACTAAGCAGAACTGTAATAAATGTTAGTTTCCTATCTTCCCCTCCCAACTTGGAGATGACTCTGAATTTTAATATATCAAAATGAAAACTTCAAATAAAGTGCCTTCAATGCAAACCATGAGAAAAAACTTATTGCAGTTTTAATCTGTAATACATGTTTGATATTTTAAATTTCTATTTTCTTTAACCTCAAACTCCCTCAGTTGTTGAACCCACAGATATTTTTATGTTAATGACTGCCATCTTTTAAAATAAAGAGTACTCCAGGGGTGCCTGGGTGGCTCAGTTGGTGGAGCATCTGACTCTTGGTTACAGATCAGGCCATGATCTCAAGGTTGTGAGATTGAGCCCCACATTGGGCTCCACACTGGGCGTGGAGCCTGCTTAGGATGTTCTCTCTCTCTCCCCCACTCCACTCCTCCTCCGCTCATACTTTCTCTCTCTCTAAAAAAATAAAAATAAAACATAGAAAAATAAAGAGCACTCTGTACTCAATACATTAAACTCAATTTCTCTGTATTATATAAGTTCAATTACATAAAAAATGAAGGAAATAAAAAGTCGTTCTTAGATGACAGTGTGAATTTTCTGGTTTTGCAATCCCTAACTTACTTTAGTTTTTTTAATCCCTACAAACTTTTTCTGAACTTCTGCATTCTGAAAACCAAATTAATTTAAATACATATTAAAAGATAAATGTATGCCAATCAGCACTTACTAAACTTGTGGGAGACTCTTCTCAGTCTCTGAGAACTGCATACCTTCTATGCACAGTAAGAGACAAGGGTCGTATTTTCTGGTCCTACCCCACTTGGGCAAACTAACTAGACCAGAAGTGAAACTTGCCCCAAACTAATTATACTGTCTCTCCTGGGCACTGGAGCAGAGTAATTCTAGGATGGATTGAAGTAAACTCAAGGTCTTGGGGCAGCCATGTGCAAAGAGAATCAGAGAAAGGGAGTCTTCAGGGAGAGAGGGATGAAGGAATCACACAGAAAGAAGCAAAATGAAGCCAATGGAGGGGCGCGTGGGTGGCTCAGTCAGTTAAGCGTCTGCCTTTGGCTCAGGTCATGATCTCGGAGTCCTGGGATCGAGCTCCACAACGGGCTCAATACTCAGCAGGAAGTCTGCTTCTCCCTCTGCCACTCCCCCAACTCGTGCGCGTCTCTGCGCGCATGCATGCGCTCTCTCAAATAAATAAATAAAATCTTAAAAAAAAAAAAAAAAAAAAAGATGAAGCCAATGTAGCCCCAAACACAAATGCTACAATAGCTGCAAGGTTACTGAGCCTTGCCAGTTCACTGCCCTTGACTCCTCCCCATAAAACCATTCCTTAAGCCAGTGGTAGCTGTGTTTCTGTTACTCAGAAGCAAAAAAAGAACAAAAAAAAACTTGACTAAGATAGGGATAGACAGTGAAACACAAACACCAAAGGTTTTATAGCTCCCCAAGGGCTGAGCATCACCATTTTAACAGATGCTAAGATTTTATCACAACTAAAATAACAGAGAGAAAAATCTCCGCTTCTACAGTAAATTCTTTCTATTTTCAGTTGTAACAAAAATTAAATTGTGTTTAGAGAAAAACTGAGTAGGATTATTACTGAGCAGAAAGAAAATGGTAAAAACAAGTTACGTTTATGAGTGGAAGTGGTGAGGGTTGTAAGTTCTAACTAAGAGTTAAGCCAGAGTTTTTCACTGATCTGGACCCATTAGTGGGATATGAAATCTCTTTAATAGGTCAGGACATGCATTTGTTTTTAATGACACAGAACTGCAGGAAAAATGTAGTAAGAATAAATACTGGTATTAGGGTAAGTATTCTTTCATGAACCTTTTATTTCAGGTACATACCCTTTTGAGTAACTAAGTCACAAAGCCAACTATATATCTTACTGCTGGTCAAGGAGCTTAAAAGTCATTGACAAAGCCATGTTTCCAAAATAGCAACCAGAGACAATGGGTCCTACAATTATACTTCCAAACTATATTTATTCTCGGAGTTAAAACAAATGAAATTATTCCTAGAAAATAAAACTTGAACTCAAAATGGATCACAGAGCTAATATAAAATGCAAAACTATAAAACTTCTGGAAGAAAAGATAAAAGAAAATCTTTAGGATCTTAGGATAGGCAAATATCTCATAGCTACGCGTGAAAAGTACAATAAATCTTAAAAAAAAAAAAAAAAAAAAAAAACCTGATGGCGGGGGGCGCCTTGGTGGCTCAGTCGGTTGAGCATCCAACTCTTGGTTTTGCCTCAGGTCATGATCTCATGGGTCCTGAGATCGAGCCCAACTTTGGCCCCGAGCTCAGCAAAGAGTCTGCTTAAGGGTTCTCTCCCTTTGCCCCTACCCCACCTCGCATGCCTGTGCACACTCTCTAAAATGAATAAGTACATCTTAAAAAAAAAAAACCTGATAAAGTGGTCTTTATCAAAATTAGAATCTCTTGTTCTGAGAAAGATACTATCAATAGAATGAAAAGACAAGCCACAAACTAGGAAAAAGTTATCTGCAAACCACATATCTGATAAAGAATTTGCGTCCATGATCTTTCAGGAACAAATACAAGGGGGGAGGGAAATGAATTACAAATAACAATAATAATAATAACAACGAAGAACAGTTACAATTTGACAATAAAGACAACCTATTTTTAACGAGCAAAAGTTCCAAATTGATACTTAACCAAAAGATATAAGAGTAGCCAAGAAACACATGAAAAGATGCTCAAAATCATTAGTTATTAGGTACATGCAAATTAAGACAGTAAGGTAATTCTTTATCCATTCTCCTCTTTGGGACATATTTAGGGAGCTTCCAACAGTTCCTCATACAAGTAGTATTATATGAACATTCTTATTGTGAAAATTAATAAAGGGAAACCTCATTAAACTGAAGTCGGGAGGCCAAAAGGGGTAAGGTCTCATGTGTTACCACTCCCCATCAACTTAGACATACCTTCTAAGTCCCAAGTGAATACTACTTTACTATTCCAGCAGGAGGAATAAAGGTTTTCTCCTCCCCTAGCAAGAACCCAGCCAATGAGAGATTGTCATGACTCAGCCAATGAGAAGCCACTATACTTCGAACTCCCAATTTGCTCCCATGAACATTTTGTTTATAACAGCACCCCCCAACTACCTCCTTTCCTCTATAAGAGTGCTGCTCTCCTTTGTTCTCTGGATTTGCCTATGGTTTTGCCAAGTTGGCATGTCCTGAATTGCAATTCTCTGCTATTCTTCCCAAATAAACCCATTTTTACTGGTAAAATAACTGACAGCTTTATTTTTAAGGTTAGCAATGTTCATACATCTTTGCACGCATGTGAAACACTTTATTCAATTCAGTCTTCAAAGCAGAATCACTGGAATGAAGGGTATATGTATTGTTTTTATAGACACCGTCAACTTGTTCCAAAACCCATAGTAATTGACTCCCAGGAAGAATAAGGAATTGAATTTCCCTAAAAAAAAAAAAAAACCATTGAATTTCCTGATACTTAGCTAGTGAACCTGTATTATACTTACTGGCTATTCACACATCTTTTTCTGTGAATTTACCATTTCAATCATATACTGTTTATGCTTTCCTTTTTAATTTTATGAGTTCCTTCTCTTCCTTAGATATTCATCCTTAGTCACTTTTGTATGTTACTATTGCTTTTTCCTACTTTGTTGCTGGTACTTTTCAAAAAATGATCAACTACTGGGGTATAATTTACATACAAAATTCATTCATTAGGGGCACCTGGGTAGGTAGCTCAGTCAGTTGGGCGTCTGCTTTCGGCTCAGGTCACAATTGCAGGATCCTGGGATGGAGCCCCACATCATCGGGCTCCCTGCTCAGTGGGGAGCCTGCTTCTCCCTCTCCCTCTGCTGCTCCCCCTGCTTGTGCTCTCTCTCTCTGTGTCAAACGAAATGAATGAACTCTTTAAAAAAATAAAATAAAAAATTTAAAAACATTCATTAAAAAAAAATACAATTAGTTATCTTACTACCTACAGAATGGCTAAAAAAATTTTTTAAATACAATACCAAGGTGCTGGCAAGGACGCTGAGCAACTGAAATTCTCATACACTGCTGGTAAAAATAGTCTGACATTTTTTTATAAAGTTAAACATACACTGACCATATGATCCATCAAGGCTACCCAAAGATATTTACCCTAAGAAATGAAAACTTAGGTTCACACAAAAATCTATAAACAAATGTTTATGGCAGCTTTATTTATAATCATCCCAATCTGAAAACAGTCCAAGTGTTCTCCAAGTGGTGAATGGATAAACAGTGGTACATTCATACCAAAAGATATCACTCAGCAATAAAAAGGAACAGACTACTGATCCATGCCTGAATGAGTCTCAAAGATGTTATGCTAAGTGAGTAAAAAGCCAGATTCGCAAGACTAAATACTGTGTGATTCCATTTATATGACAAACTGGGAAAGGCAAGAGTATAGGGACAGAGAACAGATCAGTGCTTACTGGAGGCCAGAATGAGATAACAGGCTGACAACACAGCAAGTGAATCTGGTTGGTCACAGAAAGGTCCTATATCTTTATTGTGGCGCTGGTGACATGACTATTACAGGTTTGTCAAAACTCAGAACTATACACTAAAGAGGGAGAATTTTTTTCTATATGTAAATTACACCTCAATAAACTAACCAAAAGTGTTTAAAACTTAAATCTACGTGACTTGGATTACCAACTGGACCCATATTTAGGGGTTATGAAATAAGACTGTGCTACAGGACTGCTAGAGGTGACACAAAGGAGTTCTTTTTGCAGCCTCTACTAATTAAATCCTTTGAATGAGGTTTCAAAATGGCCCATCAGGAAAATAAAAGTAACTTAAAGAAAAAAAAAAAAAGCAGCAGGGCGCCTGGGGGCTCAGTCGGTTAAGCGTCAGACTCCCGATTTCAGCTCAGGTCATGATCTCAGGGTCCTGGAATCAAGCCCCACATCGGGCTCTGAGCTCCACAGGGAGTCTGCTTGAGGATTCTCTCTCTCCCTCTCCCTCTGCCCCTCCCCCTCCTCATGCACATGCACACACACTCTCTCTCTCTCTCTCTCAAATAAATAAATAAATAAATCTTAAAAAAAAAAAAAGGCTGTTATACCAATACTTGATTACAGAAAGTCAGAGTTAAGGCCTCTGCTCCAAAACTTAAATGACACTAACATAGCATCCACTGTCTGTAGAAAAAAAAAACACAATAATGACTGCATCTGTTCAGGACTTTGCCGTTTACAAAGTGCTTTCGTATACGCCATCTCATTTGAGTTATTACAAAATACCTCAGAGCAAAGAATACCTCACTAACAACCACCAAAATACCTCACAGGGCCTCCCCCAGCCACGTTCCCAGGGAGCAGCAAGCCCCGATGGCCAACGTGAGACAAGCTCGGAGCACAACTGTGAAGTAGAGATTGTGAACCCTCAAGCTTCATTTGCCTTCCATCCTCTGAGTGATGCTGAGCCCAGAGGTAAAATTCAGTCCGTCCCTGATAGTAGAAGAGACCAGATTAGAAGATAAGGCTATGGCGTCTCTAAATGACGCAACCCCGGTGGAAGAAGGCGGAGCACACATGTATACAAGCATTTGCACACATTTGCATTCATTCCTGCCCACAGCTGCTGAGAGGAAACGGCAAGCTGTCTCTTTTCTAGGGTCCATTTCATTCTGAAAATAGCTCGCTAGAGAGTATTCCTGTAAAATAACAGTCACATTTTTTTCTTATTCCCCGTGCACCCCCTACTTCCTGAGTCCTGGGCCTTTGTTCATCATATTACCTCTTTCTGGGATGTGCTTGTACGAACCACTTCCTCTACCACAAGGCAGTAATTTAAACCCCGCTGTCCTTAAGGACCAGTCCCAAACTTCCCCAACCAGCCAAGCAGAAGTCATCACTCCCTTCTGATTTCTACAGCATGCTGCTTAGCTTTCTCTTACAGAACCCATCACCAACTGCCTTATCTCACGGATGTTTGCTCACTTCCGCTCTAAACTCCTCAAGAGCAGAGACCTAGCCTTACTCAGCTAGGAGCCACCAAATAGCGAGCAGTGTACCTTACTCTATGCACACGGAGGTCCCAGCATGTTCGCTGACCTGCATCTGTAATCAAGTGTGTCACACATTTCCAGAAAGCACCAAACCAAGAAGAGATACAGAGGTAGACATGGAAAGCAAAAATATTTAAAATAGTGAAGCAAAGCTGTGTTTCCCCTTGCACTAGTGAGGGTTGTCCAGAGAAAAAGAAGCAATAAGAGATTTTATATATAGAGAGAGAGAGATATATTATATATATGAGATTTTATATATATGTATATATAGAGATTATATATAGAGATTTTATATGTATATAAAAAACATACAAACATAAAACACTAAATATAAAAATATATTATATATATATATAATTTTTTTAAGTAAGCTCTACACCCAACATGGGGCTTGAGCTCACAACCCCGAGATCAAGAGTCACGTGCTCTACCAGCTGAGCCAGCCAGGCGCCCCTATATATTTATATATACACATTATATATATTTAAATATAAAACACACACACACACACAGAGAAAGAGGGGGGGAGGGGGGATATAGATTGTAAGGAATTGGCTCACACAATTGTGGAGGCTGGTAGGCTGATGTTGAAGCTTGAGTCCCAAGGTAGTTGGGCTGCTGGCAGAATTCTTTCTTTGGGGTGGATCAGTCTTTCTCTATTAAGGCCTTCAAATAATTGGATAAGACCCACCCACTCTATGGAGGGTAACGTGCTTTACTCAAAGTATACTGATTTAAATGTTAACCTCATCTAAAAATACGTCCAAAGAAACATCTAGAATGTTCAGCCAAACAGCCAAATTGACATAGAAAATTCATCTGAACACTCCCTTTTTTCTACATAGCACTCCACACCCCCCTCCTCCCAGTCCTTCTCCCCAGAGGGAGCTACTCCCTTTAGAAAGGAACAGTTTTATTTAAGGGAAGCTATACAAACTCCTGCTAGGTTCTAACAAATGATAATGTTCCAGAAGCCCAAATGACTAAGGCCATGTAAAACAAACAAATTAACCAATTATGAAATGTTCAAAGGCTCTTTTAAACCCGCAGATAAACCTAAATTGTGTATAATTTATATTGCAATTGATGTTAGTTTTGTTACATTGCAGTACCTTTTAAAAAGTCACAGAGTTCATTTCAAAATAACCTGACTCCTAGAACACAACCCAACATTCTCTTCCTATGTTGCTTTTTCTAAATAAGATCCAAGCCATCTCAACAGAAAGTGAAGTTTCAACGTATCAAGGAAGAAGAAACAAAAGAGAAAAAACGTTGCAAGATAAAGGATAAGGACTAATCATCTTGGATGCTAAAATCCCCTGATGCTCAAAGAAAAACAAAGTGAGAAACTGTCTTGACTATTTTAACTAAGAATTTTCAAGATTTTATCCACAAATATCTTGTGAACAGAAGCAGAATCTAGCAGACTATTACTCTATCCACCAAATACCAAACTCTTAGCAGAGCAGAGCCAGACTTCAATCAGGATTTCTCCTGATAGTAAGGACGATCACATTCAACTTTATTAATGCAACAAATATTTATCGAGTGCTTACTATGTGTTAGGTACTGTGGACAATATAAAGATGTCTCCAGTGGAGAAGACTGGATAAAAACATAATTGCAAATGAATGCATTACATGCAACTGCTCTCATCCACCAAAGTCACTAAGAGGCTCTAGTAACTAAATCCAAGTCACTGACCACGTTCACTCCTTCCTGACCTGGCATCACTGGAGCGTGACACTGAAGACTACTCTCTAGATTAAACATTAAACATCTCTTCCACCACGTCCTAAATCCCTCGGTCTTGGTCTCCTGGTTTTCCTCATGGCACAATTTGAGATCTCTTCCTCTCTGCCCAGCTCTCTCTACAATGCTGGTGGTTCACTTATTTCTGCCTTTCTCACTTTATATGCCCACCTTGAGCAAACAATCTCATGCATTCCCTTGGCTTCAACTACTACCTGTTTGCTGATAATTTCTAAAATAAAAATTTTACATTTATGTTATTTTAAAATTATTTGTCATTGTGGTCAAAAACATGTAACATAAAATTCTTTTATTTTAAGCCAAGACCTCTTCTGAGATCCAGAACCACATAGCCAACTGTCTGCTAGATAACAGAGGGGGAACACGAGTGCCTTGATTTTAATGTGTCCCGAACTGAACTTATCATCCTATCTACATGATTTGCTTCTTCCCTCCCCCACTCCTGTTGTATTTTATGGCACTGGGAATGTTGGGTCTTCCACCAACTCAGTGCAAGCCAGAAACCTGGGGCTTCATCCTTTATTCCTTCCCACATTCTCAATCCTTCATCCATTCAAGCTGCGAAGCCTTCAACTGGCTTTCAAATCCATCCTTCCTCCTCTCTCTCCTCTCTATTAGACCTTAGTTCAGACACATTATTTTAGCTTGAATTACTCTATCAGCCTTCTAACTAATCTCCTGATTAATCTTGGGACTTGCTCTCCTTCAATTCTTTCTAGAAGCGACAGTCTGACTAATATTGCTAAAAGGCGACTCAGAAGTCACCCCTCTGCTTACAAATATTGCAGTGGCTCCTCAGGGTCATCAGCATAAAAACTCATCTCTTTGGAGTTATATATAAACCTTTTAGTAAGGACCTGGTCACTTGCTAATTCTCATCACTCTCCACCGCCGGCACACAGAGTCCCTAGCTCTGGTTCACGTTTTATCTCCCTTATACGGTTCACTCACCCTGGAATGCCCCTCCGTCCCCCAGGATACCTAGTTAACTCCTACACATTGTCAAGACTGAAATCTGTCCTCATCACTGATGAAAAGCTCTAAGGACACAGGAAGATGAACTACAGTGTACTGAGCTTGGGAGAGGAGCAAGGATCAGAGATACTGAAACAAAAAGCCCCACAGATGTGAAACTTAATAAAAGGAAACCTCATTTAGAATGGAGTCAGGAGGCCAGAAGGGGGAGCTCTCGTGCCCTACCACGGGTGGTCAATGGCAGACCCAAAGGAAGAGACCTACCTTACAAGTTGATACTACTTTAGCTACGATTTTACTACTCCAAAATGAAGAAGAAAGGTTCCCTCCATCGCCACCACCGCAGCAGAGTCAATGAGAGATTGTCACAACTCAGTCAATGAAAAGCCACTACACCTTGAACTCACCGTTTGGACTTTTTGTTTATAACAGCCACCCCCCCAACTCTTCTCTTTCCTCTGTTAAAAGAGCGTTCTTCTTCTTTGTTCTCCAGACTTGCCTATGGTTTTGCTTCAGCTTGCTCGTCCCAAATTATAATTTTCCACTATCCCTGAATAAACCCATTTTTGTTGGTAAAACACCTGACAGTGTTATTTCTAAGATTAACACAGGCCACAGAAACAATTCTCCAATCCAAAGGGGACAGACAGAAGTTCTCAAAGTATTATCTTCTGTCCTACTGTTCATCTGTGTAGTACATTCCATCGGTAACTCTCAACACATGCAGTGACCCTCTAGAAGGTAAAGGGAAGCTTAGACAGAGATAATTAAAAGTGTACATGGTGGGGCAGGAGGAAAAAAATCAAAGAAAGGGAACCAGCTACACAAACCCACAGATACCTTCTCCAACTTTTATGCTGCGAGCGCAGGGGCAGTAAAATAAAAAATGGATTTACTAGAGTCCAGCTTTCAAACATATATACTTACAGGCAAAGAGCCTGTGATGTTTACAACTTGATAAATTCTTATGAAATCACCAGTGGAAAATGTTTGCCATGGTCATAAATTCAATGACCAGCTTGAAGGACATATGGAACTTACCATAAAGGGAAGTCCATTTGCCCCCACGAGCTCCTATACCAAGCAGTGGCATGATCCAAAGGAGTGGGAACATCCATGGGATACATGCTAACAGTCACATAACTGAAGAAAAAGCAGACTATTAAAAGCACTACAGTGGAACCGCTATAACAGGATGAAGCCAACCAACTTACTGTGCTCGGTGAAATACATAGGAACGTCTGCTGCCAGGTCAGACTCAGAAACAGGCATCCGAAGAGGCTCTGGACCCTCTGAAAACCAGTTTGTCCCCAATCCCCAAGAGTGGCTGAACTAAGAAGAGCTGACATATTTACGGTTGAGATTTTTACTTCAACAAGCAAACCCTTAGGTAGAATCCACGTTTCTGCTGAGGTCATAGTATCCTCTGCACCAAAGAGAATCCAAAGAAGAAATAGCTTGTAGCAGCTTATGTAGGGAGAACAGTCCAGTAATTCAGCAGGTTGCTCGGTCTGTGACTATCAGGAGAACTTCAAGTGGGAAAAAAGCAGGAAATATAAGACAAGGGAATCAGAAAGGGGACTTTTTTTCTCATCTCCACTCTGCTAAAAGGTCTAACTCTGAAAAAGTTAATTCACCTATAAGGAGCTGAGCTTCCTCATGTATCAAGTGTACTGGGGTTGAGAAAAGAGCTAAAAAAATCTTCTAAGGTCCCTCCCAGCTTTGAAACTAGATGAACTCCCTGACAAATACACAGGAGGTGGAAGAGAAACAGGCAAACATGAAAACTATCGGCAAGGAAGACAAATAGGTACTGACAGCTGGTAGAAGTGAGTAAAAATTATATAGGGAAGCTGGATATAAGGAGTCAACATAATATTATTAGTCAAGAAGCTTTAGCCATTGTTTTCCAAACACCCTTTCCCCTAACCTTCAGAATTATTTCCTTCATTCTTCTAAGACCTTCTATAGTTACATGCCATATTGGGAGAAAATTGAAAATTTTCAAAAATGCTAGAAACTGAAAAACGCACAGATTAGAATATTTTATTTTATTTAAAGATTTTATTTATTCATTTGAAGAGAGGGAGAGAGGCAGAGAGAGCACAAGCAGGGGGAGAGGCAGAGGGAGAAGAAGACTCCCCGCTGAGCTGGGAGCCCGATGTGGGGCTTGATCCCAGGACCTGGAAATCATGACCTGAGCCAAAGGCAGATGCTTAACCATCTGAGCCACCCAGGTGCCCCTAGAATATTTTAAACCACCTCTCTCAGTAACTGATAGAACAAGCAGACAAAAATAATCTGGTAAGATTACACATACTTTGAATCCAATTATCCAGTTTAACCTATTGAGTATACATGGAACATTATTTCATCAAATGGAGAAAATACCTTGTTTTTACAAGCACACACAGAATATCTGCAAAAATCGACTACATACCAGGCCATAAAGTAAGTCTCAACAAATAGCAAAAGGACTGAAAATCAAAGTGTATTCTAGGGGCACCTGGGTGGCACAGTTGGTTAAGCATCCAACTCTCGGTTTTGGCTCAGGTCCTGATCTCAGGGTTGTGGGATCGAGCCCCAAGACGGGCTCTGCACTCAGCAAGGTGTCTGCTTGAGACTCTCTCTTTCTCTCCCTCTGCCCCCCAACTAGTGCACTCTCTCTCTCTCTCAAATAAATAAATCTTTTTTAAAAAGAGTATATTCTATACTCACTATGAAATTATGCTAAAAAATCAATAAGTGATAACTAAAACCATCCAAGTTTGGATATCAAGAAACACTCCTAAACTACACATAGGTCAAAAAAGAAATCATGAAAGAAATTAGAAAATGCTTAAAATGGAAGAATAACAAACACAACACAGCAAAACTTATGAGGTGCAGCTAAAGCAAAGCTTAGAGGAAAGCTTATGATACGGGCGCCTGGGTGGCTCAGTCAGTTAAGCGTCTGTCTTCAGCTCAGGTCATGATCTCAGGGTCCTAGGATCGAGTCCCACGTCAGGCTCCCTGTTGAGTGGGGAGTCTGCTTCTCCCTCTTCGTCTGCCTGACGTTCCCCCTGCTTATGCTCCTTATGCTCTCTCTCTGTCAAATAAATAAATAAAATCTTAAAAAAAAAAAAAAGCAAGCTTATGACCTTAAGTGCTTACATTAAAAAAGAAAGGCCAAAAAAAAAAAAAAAAAAAAAAAAAGACTAGGCATCCAATGTAATAAGCTAAAAAAAAAAAAAACCAACGTAAAAAAAATTTTCAAAAAGTATAGAAATAATAAAGAGCACAAAGGAATGAAATAGAAAACAAAAATAATACAAATCAAGAAAGTCAAGAGTTGGGGTGTTGGGGGACAGGAGCAGTTAGCCTAATAACAGTGCCAAACCTCTGGCAAAAAGAGACAGCATGAAATATTAGGAATAAAAGTGAACATTACAAATGCTGGAGAGATTAAAAAGATAACAGAAAAAAAACTGTGGGGAAACAGATATGTGGAAGCATAAATTGATGAAATTTCTCCAGGAGGCAATGAGGCAATATATTAATCAAAATGAAAAATTACACATATGGTTTGATGTGGTAATTCTACCGCTTAGAATGCTGTCTCACAAAGCTGCACGGAAATGGATGCGCAAGACAGTTTGCAAGAGATATAATTACAGAGTCTACAACTAATCCAAATGCCCTGGGTAGGAGACAATTTAAATAAACTACAGAGCATCCACATGATGGGTTACTATGAAGTTATTAAAAATAGGAAGGTAACACGCCACATAAACGTGTGTACCTGAATGTTCATGGCAGCATTCTTCATAAGAGCCAAAAAGTGGAAACAAGCCAAATATCCATCAATGGATGCATATACAAAAAATTCTGCAATATCTATCCAATAAAATGTTATTCAGCCATAGAAGGAATTAACTACTGATACATGTTAGAGAACATAAAGGAACCTTGAAATCATTGTCCTAAGTGAAAGAAGCTAGACAAAATACACCATATATTGTATGATTCTATTTATATGGAATGTTCAGAATAGGCAAATCCACAGAGACAGCAGGATAATTGCCAAGGACCGGGGGTGGGTGGGTGTGTGGGGGGTGTGTGTGTGTGTGTGTGTGTGTGTGTGTGTGTGTAGTGTCTGCTAATGGATACAGGGTTTCTTTTGATGAAAATGTTCTGTAATTAGTGGTAATGGTTGCACAATTTTGTGAACAAATTTTTAAAAAAACGACTAACTTGTGTACTTGAAAAGGGTGAATTTCATGGTATGTGAATTATATCTCAATTGTTAAAAATTATATAAGGTAGGTATTTATGTCCTGAACATGGGAAGATCTGTAACATATATTAAATCATTTTTTAAAAAGCAAAGAGCAGTTTCTCTATCATTTGTTCTCATTTGTATTTAAAAGAGGATATATGGAGTCAGTTAAGCATCTGCCTTGAGGAGGGAGGAAAGATGGCGGAGGAGTGGGGACCCTATGACAACTGGTCCCCGGAATTGAGCTGGATAACTACCAGACCACTCTGAGCACCCACGAAACCAGCCCGAGATGTAAGAAGATCTGGATCTGGATCTCTACACACAGAATATCGCAGGCGGTTGGTTTTGAGGTACGAAGCAGAGAGCCGTGATCCTGCGGGCAGATATCGGAGGATAAACGGCAGCGGGAGGGTGCCTGGCCGTGGGGATCCTACACCGCCGGTGAGTGACAGCCTCGCGCTGCGGACGGGCACAGACTCGCAGACCGGTAGCGTCGGGAAAGAACTTTAGGGCAGCCCCCGGGGTGGAGAACCAGACCCGCGGGGTCGCACGCACACGAACCGCAGCCCCCGGGACAGAAACCGGAGCGACGGTCATGCACACGCGAACTGCAGCCTCTGAGACGGAAACCCGGTGCGCCGCGGTCGTGCTGGTGAACTGCAACCTCCGGGGTGGAAACCCCAAGCGGCGGAGTCGCACGCGCGCGAATTGGGAGCGGCTGGCGGTTTTAGAAGCACAAAGGGCAGAGACGTGCCCCGACCTGGAGGCAGGACTGGGGGCGCTGCGGAGGGGCGCACAACCCAGGCCGCTGCAGTTTATAGCAGCACGGACAGAAACGGAGACGGTGTGGCCTGGAGAGCTCACTGAAGAACAGACTGCAGTCTCTCTGCTCTGAGGCAGAGGGTTGGAAACAGTCTCTTCTGCTCTGACTCACCGAAGAGACGCGGAAAGCCACCAGGGAAAGGCGCCAGAGAACAAAAGCCCCAAAGACTGATTCCCACTGAGCCCATCCCCCACCACAGGGGCGCAGGGCAACTCCGCCCAAACAGGGTTGCCTGAGTAACAGCGCGGCAGGCCCCTCCCGCAGAAGACAGGCTGGGAAAACAAGAGGCCAGCAACCCTAAGGTCCCAAGAAAACAGGTGCATCTTGCTTGGGTTCTGGTCAATAATTTGGACTCTATACATTCCCTCAAACACCCATCAACAGAATGACTAGGAGGAGGAGCCCCCAAAACAGAAAAGACTGAGAGATTATGACTTATGCTGCAGATTTACAAATGGATGCAGATATAACCAAGATGTCGGAGATGGAATTCAGGCTAGCAATTGTGAAGACAATGGCTAGAATGGAGAAATCAATTAATGGCAACATAGAGTCTCTAAGGGCAGAAATAAAAGGTGAATTGGCAGAACTTAAAAATGCTATCAATGAGATCCAATCCAATCTAGATAATCTAACAGCTAGGGTAACTGAGACAGAAGAGAGAATAAGCGATCTGGAAGACAGTATAATAGATAAAAAGGGAAAAGAGGAGGCCAGGGAAAAGCAACTCAGAATCCATGAAAATAGAATCAGAAATAAGTGACACCATGAGGCGTTCCAATGTCAGAATCATTGGAATCCCGGAGGGAGTGGAGAGAGAGAGAGGGCTCGAAGATGTATTTGAGCAAATCGTAGCTGACAACTTCCCTAATCTGGGGAATGAAACAAACATTCGAGTCCTAGAGGCAGAGAGGACCCCTCCTAAGATCAAGGAAAACAGGCCAACACCCCGGCATGTAATAGTAAAACTTGCAAATCTTAGAACCAAGGAAACCATCTTAAGGGCAGTTAGGGGGAAGAGATTCCTTACGTACAGAGGGAGGAACATCAGAATAACGTCAGACCTATCCACAGAGACCTGGCAAGCCAGAAAGGCCTGGCAAGACATATTCAGGGTACTAAATGAGAAGAACATGTAGCCAAGAATACTTTATCCGGCAAGGCTTTCATTTAGAATGGATGGAGAGATGCAGAGCTTCCACGACCGGCAGAAGTTGAAAGAATATGTGACCACTAAGCCGGCCCTGCAAGAAATATTAAGGGGGGTTCTAGAAAAGGAGAAAGACCCCAAGAGTGATCTACAACAGAAATTTACAGGGACAATCTATAAAAACAACGTCTTCACAGGCAACATGATGACAATTAATTCATATCTTTCAATAATCACTCTCAACGTGAACGGCCTAAACGCTCCCATAAAACGGCACAGGGTTGCAGATTGGATAAAAAGACAGGACCCATCCATATGCTGTCTACAAGAGACTCATTTTGAACCTAAAGATACATCCAGACTGAAAGTGAAGGGATGGAGATCTATCTTCCATGCCAGCGGACCTCAAAAGAAAGCTGGGGTAGCAATTCTTATATCAGACAAATTAGATTTTAAACCAAAGTCTGTAATAAGAGACACAGAAGGACACTATATCATTCTTAAAGGGTCTATCCAACAAGAAGATCTAACAATTGTAAACATCTATGCCCCCAACATGGGAGCAGCCATCTACATAAGCCAACTGTTAACCAAAATAAAGAGTCATACTGATAACAATACGGTAATTGTAGGAGACCTCAATACTCCACTCTCAGCAATGGACAGATCATCTAAGCAGAAAATCAACAAGGAAACAAGACCTTTGAAGGATACATTGGACCAGATGGACCTCATAGATATTTACAGAACATTCCACCCTAAAACAACAGAATACTCATTCTTCTCGAGCGCACATGGAACTTTCTCCAGAATAGACCATATACTGGGTCACAAATCAGGTCTCAACCGATACCAAAAGATTGAGATTATTCCCTGCATATTCTCAGACCACAATGCTCTAAAACTGGAACTCGATCTCAAGAAAAAATTTGGCAGAAATTCAAACACTTGGAAGCTAAAGACCACTCTGCTCAAGAATGTTTGGGTCAACCAAGAAATCAAAGAAGAACTTAAACAATTCATGGAAATCAATGAGAACGAAAACACATCGGTCCAAAACCTATGGGATACTGCAAAGGCGGTCCTAAGGGGGAAATACATAGCCATCCAAGCCTCACTCAAAAAAATAGAAAAATCCCGAATTCACCAACTAACTCTACACCTTAAAGAACTAGAGAAAAAGCAACAAACGACGCCTAAGCCATGCATTAGAAGAGAAATAATTAAAATTAGAGCAGAAATCAAATCAATGAATTAGAAACCAGAAACACAGTAGATCAGATCAATGAAACTAGAAGTTGGTTCTTTGAAAGAATTAATAAGATTGATAAACCACTGGCCAGACTTATCCAAAAGAAGAAAGGACCCAAATTAATAAAATGATGAATGAAAGGGGAGAGATCACAACCAACACCAAGGAAATAGAAACAATTATTAGAAATTATTATCAACTATATGCCAATAAACTGAGCAATCTGGATGAAATGGAGGCCTTCCTGGAAACCTATAAGCTGCCAAGACTGAAACAGGAAGAAATTGACAACCTGAATAGGCCAATAACCAGTAACGAGATTGAAGCAGTGATCCAAAACCTCCCAAAAAACAAGAGTCCAGGGCCTGATGGATTCCCTGGGGAATTCTACCAAACATTCAAAGAAGAAATAATACCTATTCTACTGAAGCTGTTTCAAAAAATAGAAACAGAAGGAAAACTTCCAAACTCATTCTATGAGGCCAGCATTACCTTAATCTCCAAACCAGGCAAAGACCCCATCAAAAAGGAGAATTTCAGACCAATATCCCTGATGAATATGGATTCCAAAATCCTCAACAAAATCCTAGCTAATAGGAAACAACAATACATTAAAAGGATCATCCACCACGACCAAGTGGGATTTATCCCTGGGATGCAAGGGTGGTTCAACATTTGCAAATCAATCAATGTGATAGAACACATTAATAAGAGGAGGGAGAAGAACCATATGGTCCTCTCAATTGATGCAGAAAAAGCATTTGACAAAATACAACATCCTTTCCTGATTAAAACTCTCCAGAGTATAGGGATAGAGGAAACATTCCTCAAGCTCATAAAATCCATCTATGAAAACCCCACAGCGAATATCATCCTCAATGGGGAAAAGCTGAGAGCCTTTCCCTTAAGATCAGGAACATGTCAAGGGTGCCCACTCTCACCACTGTTGTTCAACATAGTACTAGAAGTCCTAGCAACAGCAATCAGACAACAAAAAGAAATAAAAGGTATTCAAATTGGCAAAGAAGAAGTCAAACTCTCTCTTTTCGCAGACGACATGATACTTTATGTGGAAAACCCAAAAGACTCCACCCCCAAATTACTAGAACTCATCCAGCAATTCAGTAATGTGGCAGGATACAAAATCAATGCACAGAAATCAGTTGCTTTCTTATACACTAACAACGCAACTGTTGAAAGAGAAATTAAAGAAACGATTCCATTTACAATAGCACCAAAAACCATAAGATACCTCGGAATAAACCTAACCGAAGAGGTAAAGGATCTATACTCTAGGAACTACAAAACACTCATGAAAGAAATTGAAGAAGACACAAAAAGATGGAAAAATATTCCATGCTCATGGATCGGAAGAATGAACATTGTTAAAATGTCTATGCTACCCAGAGCAATCTATACCTTCAATGCCATCCCGATCAAAATTCCAATGACATTTTCCAAGGTGCTGGAACAAACAATCCTAAAATTTGTATGGAATCAGAAAAGACCCCGAATGGCCAAGGAGATGTTGAAAAAGAAAAACAAAGCTGGGGGCATCACGTTGCCCGATCTCAAGCTATATTACAAAGCAGTGATCACCAAGACAGCATGGTACTGGCACAAAAACAGACATACAGACCAATGGAACAGAATAGAGAACCCAGATATGGACCCTCAACTCTATGGTCAAATAATCTTTGACAAAGCAGGAAAAAACATGCAATGGAAAAAAGACAGTCTCTTCAATAAATGGTGCTGGGAAAATTGGACAGCCACATGCAGAAGAATGAAACTCGACCATTCTCTAACACCATTCACAAAGATAAACTCAAAGTGGATGAAAGACCTCAATGTGAGACAGGAATCCATCAAAATCCTAGAGGAGAACATAGGCAGTAACCTCTTTGACATCGGCCACAGCAACTTCTTTCAAGACACATCTCCAAAAGCTAGTGAAACAAAAGCAAAAATGAACTTTTGGGACTTCATCAAGATAAAAAGCTTCTGCACAGCAAAGGAAACAGTCAACAAAACAAAGAGGCAACCCACAGAATGGGAGAAGATATTTGCAAATGACACTACAGATAAAGGGCTGGTATCCAAAATCTATAAAGAACTTCTCAAACTCAACACCCAAAAAACAAATAATCAAGTCAAAAAGTGGGCAGAAGAGATGAACAGACACTTCTCTGAAGAAGACATACAAATGGCTAACAGACACATGAAAAAATGTTCATCATCATTAGCCATGAGGGAAATCCAAATCAAAACCACACTGAGATACCACCTTACACCAGTTAGAATGGCAAAAATGGACAGGGAAAGAAACAACAAATGTTGGAGAGGTTGTGGAGAAAGGGGAACCCTCTTACACTGTTGGTGGGAATGCAAGTTGGTACAGCCACTTTGGAAAACAGTGTGGAGGTTCCTCAAAAATTTAAAAACAGAGTTACCCTATGACCCAGCAATTGCACTGCTGGGTATTTACCCCAAAGACACAGATGTAGTGAAAAGAAGGGCCACGTGCACCCCAATGTTCATAGCAGCAATGTCCGCAATAGCCAAACTGTGGAAAGAGCCGAGATGCCCTTCAACGGATGAATGGATAAAGAAGATGTGGTCCATATATACAATGGAATATTACTCAGCCATCGGAAAAGATGAATACCCAACTTTTACATCAACATGGATGGGACTGGAGGAGATTATGCTAAGTGAAATAAGTCAAGCCGAGAAAGTCAATTATCATATGGTTTCACTTATTTGTGGAACATAAGGAATAACATGGAGGACATTAAGAGAAGGAAGGGAAAAATGGGCAGGGGGAATTGGAGGGAGAGATGAACCATGAGAGACTATGGACCTGAGAAACAAACAGGGTTTTAGAGGGGAGGGGGGAGGGGGGATTGGTTAGCCCGGTGATGGGTATTAAGGAGGGCACGTACTGCATGGAGCACTGGGTGTTATATGAAAACAATGGATCGTGGATCACTACATCCAAAACTAATGATGTATTGTATGGTGACTAACATAACATAATAAAATTTAAAAAAAAAAGAGGATATATGTACCTACTTTTATTTGCATAGAAAACACCTGTAAGCATAAAGACAAAAATAAAAAACTAACGATGTCTGCCACTAGAGAGAGAAGACTTATTTTTCATGGATACTTTTTGGGTTTTTTTAAAGTGTTCTGCTAGGGGCGCCTGGGTGGCTCAGTTGGTTAAGCGACTGCCTTCGGCTCAGGTCATGATCCTGGAGTCCCGGGATCAAGTCCCACATCGGGCTCCCTGCTCAGCGGGGAGTCTGCTTCTCCCTCTGACCCTCCCTGATCTCATGCTCTCTATCTCATTCTCTCTCTCAAATAAATAAATAAATAAAATCTTTAAAAAAATAAATAAAGTGTTCTGCTATGTGTATGAGTTACTCTATAATAAAGACTAGAAAGCACCTGAAATGTCTGTACTGAGAAGGAACATTGGACATTACTGTATTGACCACTACTAGAAATTAAAACACATTCATATCTTGTTATAGCGGGAAATCTCCAGCACACAGGCTAAATCTGGTGTTCTGCTTCAATTCTTCTACGCATGAGGGATCCATGGACTAAAATGTTAGTCCTATAGACACCTCTGGTGAAATACAGTGATGCCTAATGTAATATATAATCCCAATAATGAGAATGTTACTCCACAATGATAGATTTTTTAATGTTAGATATGACACTTTAGTTCTCTAAAAATCAAGAAATATAGGATTTCTGTGTCAAGTGAGGAAAATAAAATATTTAAACGATGCTTGTGTCTCTAAAGCTTAGGCAGCAATTGAAATAATTTAAATAATAAAATCTTAGGGTCCAATGGGAACTTAATAGATCATCTAGATCCCACCATCTACACAATGCTTAATTCTCCTATAAACTATCATTCCTGTCAAGAGGTCAGTGAACCTTTCCTAATTCACTTCCAGTGACAGAATTCCCTGTACCCTGAGATGACTCATTCCATCATTCAAGGGCTTTATTAGAAAATCTCCCTTCTTGGGGCACCTGGGTGGCTCAGTTGGATAAGTGACTGCCTTCGGCTCAGGTCATGATCCTGGAGTCCCGGGATCGAGTCCCGCATCGGGCTCCCTGCAGGGAGTCTGCTTCTCCCTCTGACCCTCCTCCCTCTCATGCTCTCTGTCTCTCATTCTCTCTCTCTCAAATAAATAAATAAAACTTAAAAGGAAAAAAAAAAAGAAAATCTCCCTTCTTTCTGCTGTAGGCTTGAGTGGCTGGTGTCGAGATGGGCAAGTTCATGAAACCCGGGAAGGTGGTGCTGGTCCTGGCTGGATGCTATTCCCAATGCAAAGCGGTCATCCTGAAGAACATTTATGATGGCACCTCAGACTGTCCCTACATGCTCTGGTGGCTGGAATGGACCACTATCCCAAAGTGACAGCTGCCATGGGCAAGAAGAAATTGCCAAGAGGTCAAAGATCAAATCTTTTGTGAATGCTTATAACTACAGTCATCTCATGCCTACAAGGTACTCTGCCGATATCCCCTTGGACAAAACTGTTGTCAACAAGGATGTCTTCAGAGAACCTGCTCTTCAATGCAAGGCCACACGAGAGGCCAAGGTCAAGTTCGAGGAGAGGTACAAGACAAGAATAAATGGTTCTTCCAGAAGCTGCAATTTTAGATTGGTTTTGTTGCAGTCATTAAAAATACACCCCCCAACAAACAAACACCACACACCAAAAAGAAAATCTCCCTTATATTGAGATGTCTAGCTCTTTTATATGCTGTCCTCATCCAGCCTTTGTCATTTCTTGTAGAGAGCACAGGCAGAGTAGACGTAGCACAATTCTTAAGGCCCTGGGATTTCTGGAATGGTCCATGAGCATTGGCTTCAACTTAAAGTCACGGGCTATAGTTGCCTCTAATAATCAGAGCACCGGCCCATCCTTTGCAGCTTTGAAGCCAGGCACGGACTTCTCCTCTCTAGCTATGAAAGTCCTAGATGGCATCTTCTTTCAGTAGAAGGCTGTTTCATCTACACTGAAATTCTGTTGTGTAGTGCAGCCTCTTTGTTACTGATCTTAGCTAGACCTTCTGGATGACTTGCGGCAGCTTCTCCATCGGCACTGGCTGCTTCCCCTTGCACTTTCATGTGCTATAGATAACTCTTCCCTTAAACCTCATGAACCACCCTCTGCTGGCTTCACACACTTTGCTTCCACAGCTTCCTCGCCTCTCTCAGCCTTCACAGAATCGAAGACAGTTAAGGCCTTGCTCCGGGTTAGGCTTTGGCTCAAGGGAATGTCGTGGCTGGTTGGATCTTCTGTCCAGACCACTCAAACTTCCTCCATAGCCACAGTAGGCTGTTTCGCTTTCGTATCATTCGTATGTTCACTGGAGTAGCACTTTTAATTTCCTTCGAGAACTCTTTTTTTGCATTCACAAGGAGGCTGTTTGGTGCAAGACGCCTAGCCTAGCTTTCTTTCAGCCTGTCTCAGCTTAAGACATGCCTTTGTCACTAAGCTTCATCATTTCTACCTTGTGATTTAAAGTGAGAGACATGTGACTTTTCCTTTCATTTGAACACTTGCCGGCCATTGTAGGGTTATTAGTTGGTCTAATTTCAATAGTGTTGTGTTTCAGGATATAGGGAGGCCCAAGAAGAGGGAGACTGGGGAACATGTGGTCGGTGGAGCAGTCAGAACACACACAACATTTATCAATTAAGTTCAGCATTTATATGGATGCGGTTCATGATGCTCCAAAATAATCAGAATAGTAACATCAAAGACCACTGACCACAAATCACCATAACAAATATAAATCATGAAAAAATTTGAAATATTGTGAGAATTATCAAAACATGATACAGAGACATGCAGTGAGCAAATGCTATTGGAAAAATGGTGCAGAAAGACTTGCTCCATGCAGGGTTGCCCCCAAACCTTCAATTTATAGAACACAGTAGCTGTGAAGTGCAATAAAAGCAAAGGACAATAAAATAAGGTGTGCCTGTACAGAAACACTCTATGTCGGGCTAAATAAATTATGAAAAATGCTAAACCAAGCACCACTGTCTACACTTTTATCCTACGAGCATAAGTTTTCAAAATAAAAACCAGTAAGTTCAGGGATCTTTTTCTCTAGCAGAGCTTGGAAGTAAGGTTTCTGACTTCTTTCCTTTTCCTTATGTATTCATAGGACACAACTGAAGTAGATTTTTTTGAAATGACGTATATTTTTAAATGATTGAAGAATTACATTTCACAGAACTTTATCTGACCATCCTTTATGAGCACAGTAGCTTTCTACCACATTCTATAGTTTCTTTTGTCCTTGCCATCTCCCCCACTAGAATTTTGGAGGGCAGGCTCTGGGTCTCAGTCTCCCCTCGTTGTACCAGCTAGTGGAAAACACAATGGCCCCAGGATCAGGGCATCTGAATTTGAGCGCCATTTTTTTTCCAAGTAGTTGTTACCTCTCCCAGGTCTGACAACATCTCTGGGCTTCAAGTTCTTTGTCTCTAAACTGAGAGGATATATATGTTCACATTCGGCTCTGAATATTTCATTATATTAAGTTAAATTTTAGCTCTGGGGCCATCAATGGCCCCTTCTAGCCCTATCAGCAGTATACATCAACTCCAAGAGCAAAGGAAGGCTTTGCCACTGCTATCATTTTTGGAGCCATGTTCTCGAACTTCCTTAAGAGGGAAACAACAGAAGAGACAAAGTAAAATCACAGTGAGATACTGAAGTACAGAGGAAATTCATTGCTAAAGCATAAAGTCTTTCAATCAGTCCAATCTATATTTATTGTTTCAGGACATGTAAAACAGTAATGTATGCCAATACAATATGTCTCTAAAGGATTTTAAGGAGAGTTATGTGTTTGCCAGTTAACTAATGCTGCAATAACATGCAAGTTTAATCATTACTTAAGCATTATAATTACTAAATTCAGTACGACACTAGTCCTGCACTCTCACTCTAAGATTTTATTCTCTGTGAAATATGCCATCTATACATCCGTCCTCTTTTATTGCCCTTACCTCAAGACAGATTTGTTTAACATATGTAAATTCTTAAAGGTATAACAGACTCTTGAATGTGAGGTACATGGTTCTTAGAATTAGCACTTTGCCTTAGAAACTAAAGAAATGTTGCCTATATAAAGATACCTTTAAATAATATTACTGCCAAAGTAGCAAGATGGCATACAAAGCTACTCCAAAAAGTCTCCGGTTGTAAGTTCTGAGATGGAATTAAACCTTAATAACTAGCAAGAATTCAAAAATACCAAAAATAAGTCAAACTTCTGCTTTGGAAAAGATGAAGTAGATGTGTGTTTCCCTATTCCTCCTACAAAGTACCACTAAAAACCATGGACATCATATATAAAACAAATACAAGAAAGCTCTGAAAGGTGGAGAGAAGAGACAGACTGGCCAGGGAACTCAGGACCCAAAGAACAACACAGTGGTGAGTTCCGTGAGCTTTCTACTAACCCCATATATTCCACCTGTGAAGCCGAAGAAGCTGAAAACCTAGAAATGACAATGAGCACAGAGGAAAAAAGAAGCCCTTAAAAAAGCCTGTTCACCTAGCCAAAGGATCAGGAAAGGGGCAGCTTAGTAGGACAGAACACTTTTAGATAAGAACTGTTCTATTCCAGCACGGAAAAAATGTAACTATACCCACATCAACAAAGACTTAGTAGGGAGCCTAAACTTCCATCCTCACAAGCCTGTAGGGAGGCACACTTACCCTGGCTGGGGTGGTGTAAGAGAAGCCTAACTAGAACATCAGAACTTGCACCACTGCCCCATGGTAATGTGGTTATCCCCCACCAGGGTGTCCGTGGAGGCCATGTGCAGAGCAGTAACAATGCACTCTTACCCTTCTCGGTCAGGGAGGTATCACTGGAGGCCTAATGGGGAACCAGTACTCCCACCCTCACCCATCGGTAATGAGGAGCTGACCCCTCAAGTGTCAATAGAGGTCAACTGGGCATCTGGACACCAAGACCCACTTGGCAGTAATGGGGACCGTTGTCCCCACCCCTGACAGAGTGGTGCCAGAAGAAGCTGGCTAAAACAGAAAGTGTCAATAAAACTCCAAATCTCATGACGTGCTTAAAATGTCCAAGTTGACATCCAAAAAAATCACTCATCATACCAACAATCAAAAGGATCTCAAGCTGAATGACAAAATAAATAAATGTCAACATCAAGATGACAGAGATGTTAACATTATGTGACAAAGATTTTAAAGCAGCCATCATAAAAATGCTTTAACAAGTAATTATGAACATGCTCGAAACAAATGAAATAGTCTCAGCAAAGAAATAGAAAGTCACAGCAAAGAAATAGAAGATATAAAGAACCACCAAATGGAACTCTTAAAACTGGAAAAATACAATAACTGAAAATAAAATACTCAGCAGATAGGCTCAGCAGCACAATGAAAGGGGCAGAAGAAAATAATCAGCGAACTCGAAGGCAGAATAATCCTAATTACCCAACCTAAACAAAAGGGAGAGAAAAAATAAACAGAACATCAGGACTTGGGGGACTATAAGATTTAACATTCATGTCATCGGAGTCCAAGGAGAGAAAAATAGGGTGCAGCTGAAAAAGTACTCAAAGGAATAATGGTTGGAAACATCCCAAATTTCAAAAGCCTACAGATTCAAGAGGCTGTGCGAACCCCAAACTAGGTAAATCTGAAAAAATCTAATCTAATATACATCATAGTCATACTTTTGACAAATAAAAATATCCTGAAATCAGAGGGAGACAGAGAAGTGCCACCTTGCCTACAAGGGGAACAATTCACATGACAGATTTTTCATCAGTAAACCTTGGAAGCCATAAGGAAGGGCACACAAGATTTTTTGAACGTGGGAAGAAAGGAACTGTCAACCCAGAATCCAATATCCAGCAAAAATTTCCTTCAGGAATGAGGGAGAAATCAGGCTATTCTCAGATGAAGGAAAACTAAGAATTTGTTGCCAGGAGACCTACTTTAAAAGAAAAGCTAAAGGAAGATGTCTAAACTAAAAGGAAATGATAAAATAAGGAATCTTATAATATCAGGAAGAAAGAAAGAACATGATAAGAAAAATATGGGTAAATACAATAGATTTCTTTCCTTCCTTATTCTCTTGAATTGTCTAAATTGTGTTTATGGAGATGGAATAGTTCTATCTCTTGATCTGGAGGTGGTTACATGCATATATAATGCGATAAAATGGTGTAAAATTATAAACACATTGTACCAATGTCAATTTTTTAGGCTCTGATAAAATACTATAGTTACAATGGGGAAAACAAGGTGAAGGGCACAGGTTTTCTTTCTGTACTATCTTTACTAGTGCCTGAAAATCAGTAATTATTTCAAAATAAAGTTTTTTAAAAGTCTAATTAAAATCAGGTTATTTCCTAAGTAATAGTGAGGCAATTTAAAACAAATCTTATCAGTAAGAGTTAAGGCAAAGTCATTTGAAGTCTGCTGGTTAATTTTTGTCATTTTCTTTAGTTATTTGTCCAAATAATTGACAACAAGTAATTTACCCGACAAAAACGTCCCCTATTCTTTGATAACTATTAAGTTGCTGATGTTGTCACTTAGCTCATTCTTTTGATATTTTTTCTTCTATAGATGTTTGCTTTAAATAAAATAGCTGGAAAAAATTTAAACTAACAGCCAAAATGCTTTTGAAAATCATATTATACTATTTATATAAAATAATAATAGCTAGCATTCATTGACTCTTACAATATTTTAAGTACTGTGCTAAACACTCACATGCATTATTTTATTTAATTCCTTTTTTTAAAAGATTTACTTATTTTAAAGAGAGAGAGTGAGAGAGAGCAGGGAGAGAGGGAGAGAGAGAGGATCTCCAGCAGACTCCCCACTGAATGCAGAGCATGACACACGGGGCTCACCGCACGACCCCAAGATTACGATCAGAGCCGAAATCAAGAGTCACATGTGTAACCCACTGAGCCACCCAGACACCCCTATTTGATTCTTATAAAAATTCCTTGTTTTCTCCATTTGAAACAAGGCAACCATGACTCAATGAAATTAAGTAACTTGCTTTTTTTTTTAAAAGATTTTATTTATTTATTTGACAGAGAGAGAGATAGCAAGAGCAGGAACACAAGCAGGGGGAGCGGGAGAGGGAGAAGCAGGCTTCCTGCCGAGCAGGGAGCCTGATGTGGGACTCGATCCCAGGACCCTGGGATCATGACCTGAGCTGAAGGCAGACGCTTAACGACTGAGCCACCCAGGCGCCCTAAGAAACTTGCTTATTAACACACAAGTAGGAAGTGGCAGTCTAATTTTTTTTTTTAAGATTTTATTTATTTATTTGACAGAAAGAGACACAGCGAGAGAGGGAACACAAGCAGGGGGAGTGGGAGAGGGAGAAGCAGGCTTCCCGCAGAGCAGGGAGGGAGACGGATGCGGGGCTCGATCCCAGGACCCTGGGATCATGACCTGAGCCGAAGGCAGACGCCTAATGACTGAGCCACCCAGGCGCCCCATGGCAGTCTAATTTTAAATCAGGCTTAGAGCTGATACTCCTAACCACTACTATAATTCTTAAGTCCACAGTGATTAAGTACTGTTTTTATGTAATAGACAGCATGTGTGCTGATTTCTATTGAATGATGCCTATTAAATAACACACTGCAAATTATTTTAAGTATTCCAATTAGGATTTCAATCACACTGGGAACTAGAACAAATAAATGTTTTTCAATATATTATAGCTAAGAGATCATGAGAACTGGTTTTAGGTCTTAAAGGCACATTCAATACTGTGACTTCCCTACAATAATAATAAGTCTTATAATAGTGTATGATGCTAAAACTGGTTGTTACAGATTTTCATGTTTTAATCAAGGCATAAAATGTTTATGATGGGCTAAAGGTTACCAAATTTGGGGTGCCTGGGTGACTCAGTTGGTTAAGCGTCTGCCTTCGGCTCAGGTCATGATCCCAGGGTCCTGGGGTTGAGTCCCGCATCAGGCTCCCTGCTCGGTAGGGAGTCTGCTTCTCCCTCTCCCTCTGCCCCTCTCCTCCCCGCCCCCCGCTTGTGCTCTCTGCTCTCTCTCATGTTCTCTTTCTCAAATAAAAAAAATCTTTTTAAAAAATCAAGTTTACCAAATTATCTAACAGAGTGGGGGGTTTGGGGTCAGAGAAAAAATATACTCCTTTAGTTGTTAAAATGCTTTTAATTTTCAAAAGCCAACATACAGTTAACTTTAAATCATGGTGAAATACAAAAATACTATAGACTAGGTATTGATACCTTTAATTGTACAATATCTGAAACAAATACTTTTGGGTAAGCTTCCTAAAAGTGTTTCACAAATATGCTAGGCTCAAATAAACATAACTTAAATGAACCTTCATTTAACTGAGATTTTTCCCTGTAATTCTTAGGAGAAAGATAAATAATACAAACTATTCTAATATAGAACCTCAAAAAATGATTAGGTATTCAAGATATGTTTCTGAAGCTATATACTTAGACACTTTCGAAAGTCTACGTGAAGCCCATCCACAGGTCCCTTCACATCCACACATTTATCACCCTTAAAGAAATACACTCATTCCAGACTATAAAAAATGCTTTTCATTTTTGGATAAAGTTTAACTTAGTGTATATCTCTGACTAGTGTTCCCTCTTGGCTTCTGTTTTGTACCAAAATACAATATTGCATTTTAGTTTTCTAAAGAAAACATTTTTTAAAAAAATGGTTTCCAAATGCTTTGAGAGGGTTCATGCCGCTTCATGTTAATCGGCTGGACTGACAAAACAGCAAGGCCTGGTGTTGCAGCTGCTACCACGTTCTCAGTTACTTCCGGAATTTGTACGGTTTATTGGCGTAACGTGAGAGTTTATACAATTATCTACAGTATGTCATGTCATGACTAATGCATGCACATTATAATAGCACAAGCTTGCAGCTTGGGCTTACTGTTTCCATTAAGAAGAAAGCTGACACGTTAATTATCATAGGAACTCGTGGTGTTTCATGTTTTCACCACTGAGCGAAAACTTTAGAATCCATTAAGTTCATTTTTTTTTTTTACAGATTTTTATTTATTTGACAGAGAGAGACACAGTGAGAGAAGGAACACAAGCAGGGGGAGTGGGAGAGGGAGAAGCAGACTCCCCTCTGAGCGGGGAGCCTGATGCAGGGCTCAATCCCAGGACCCTGGGATCATGACCTGAGCCGAAGGCAGATGCCTAACGACTGAGCCACCCAGGTGCCCCAAGATCATATTTTTTAATCGGCATATTAGACCAAGTGCCAGTTTCATGACCCATTTAGCCTTCAACCCAGTCCACCTACCAGTCAAATAAAACATGCAAAAATCGTTTTCATTATATCAGTCAGTGCCAGTGGTCTCCCTCCGCAGCATGATATTCAAGTCCCTCCATTTTCTGACTCTATTTTCCTCCTTTTTCTCTTATTATTAAATACCATTTAACGGAACAGATCCCAACAGTCACCTGTACATCCCTATATGTGCACTTTTTTTTAAGTGGGGGGAGAAGGAGTGAGAGAATCTTAAGCAGCCTCCACACCCAGCACGGAGCCCTACACAGGACTCGATCTCATGACCCTGAGATCATGACCTGAGCCAAAAATCAAGAGTCAGAGGCTTAACCGACTGAGCCACCCAAGCTCCCCTTACATGTGCACTTTTATTCACACATTCCCTACACCTGGAATATCCTCTCATCTCAAAATCCTTCGCAGCTATCAAGACTCACCTCAAAAACTAAGTCTGTGGTTGAACCTACCTTGACTAGTCCAGGCTTCTCTGTTCCTTGGGCACTTTTTTCTCAATCACCTTTTTCATGTCTGTACATATCATCTATCCAATGACATTGCAAGCTCCTTGAACACAGAGGCCCTTGAGCAAGTGATTTAACTTTTTCCTCTCCATTATATTATATACCTTTTTAAAATCAGTAGGGTTGAATGAAATGATACCTAGGGCTCCTCCTCACTCTAAAATTTTACACATCTGTTTCTTGTATCCCCTATAATGTGTATATTTTAGTCATCTGATAAATATTTCAAACTGTCTGTCTGAGTTTACCAATACCTATTATAAACTTACCCAGTGCTGGCTACTGGAGAATATTCTAAGCATGGCAATTTCCAAATGGCAAAAGAGCTGCCAGCTTAATCAAACAGCCATAATTAGTAAGCCAAATGTTCATTCATTCGTTTTCTCACTCAACAAACATTAGTTAAACATCAGGGCCAGGGGATGCCTGGGTGGCTCAGTGGGTTAAGTGTCTGCCTTCAGCTCAGGTCATGATCCAGGGTCTTGGGATCGAGTCCCACATCGGGCTCTCTGCTCAGTGGGGAGCCTGCTTCTCCCTCGCCCGCTCCCCCTGCTTGTGCACTCACTCGTGCTCTGTCTCTGACAAAAAAATACAATCTTTATAAAACAAAAAAAGCATATCGGGGTCAGGTGTCATAGCAGACAACAAAGAGGTGACTGACTTGGCCCTTGCCCTCAAGGGACTCACAATCCAGTGGGAGACACAGAGAAGTAAAAGCACTCATTATAATAAAGGTTGCTAAAGAAAGGCACAAATGATACTATACAAATATATGAAAGAAACAACTGGCAACAGCTGTGAAGTAGAGGAGGCTCAAGGAAATGTTCCCAAGACGGGTGACAACTAAACCCCTGAAGGACAAAAAGTAGTCATCATTTCAGGAAAAGCAGCAACTACAAAAGTGTGAGGGTAAGAAAACACGGAAAGTTTGCTGAAGTGCAGTTTACAACGCGACGTTAGGAGGGGTGAGAGAGGAGCTAGAGGGACAGGCAGGAGCCAAAATCTGTCATGCAGATGAGTTTGGATTCTAATCCTGAAGCAACTGAGTACCCAATATTATGAAAATAGTATCTCCAGATAAGTCCTAAAATTGTACATCAGAAACCGTGTACGGCAGAGACTTTGAGTTGTCCCCCAGTATCTTTTCTTCCTTTCTAAGAAAGTAATCATCATTTTAACTGGACACATGGCTACGTAGTTAAGGACCACATTTTCCAGCCTCCCTTATAGCTAGGTGTCACCATATGACTAAGGTCTGGCCAGTGGGATATGTGAGCAACCGATGTACACGTCTGTTAAGTTAGATCCTTAAATGGAAGGAGTGTCTTATCTCCTGCCCCTTCTGCCATCCCTTTGGTTAGAATAAGAATGTGATAGTGAGGGGCGCCTGGGTGGCTCAGTTGGGTAAGCATCTGCCTTCGGCTCGGGTCATGATTCCAGGGTCCTGGGATCGAGCCCCGCGTCAGGCTCCCTGCTCGGCGGGAAGTCTGCTTCTCCCTCTCCCTCTGCCATTCCCCGCTCTTGTGCGCTCTCTCTCAAGTAAATAAATAAAATCTTAAAAAAAAAAAAAAAGAATGTGATAGTGAGTTAGAGCAGCCAGCTCAAATCACAACATGGAGGATGCTTTTTGAGGACAACAGAACGAGAAGAACGAGCCTGTGTACCTAATAATTGAGGAGCTGCCATCCAACCCTGATGTGGGAAAGAGCAAGCTTGTTTAAGGCACTCTATTTGGGGGCCTCTGTTACAGCAGATAACGTCTATCTACATGAATATACAGTGGAATTTAAAACTGGATCTGAAGGATTCAAGAACTGCTCATACCTACAATAACACCAGACAATAGAAAAGGAGTTCTAAAGATAAATACATAATAGACAGAGAGATAAGGAGTTCTAGAATTCACATCTTTCAAGTTTAGTGAGCATGTATAGGTTATCAGAATGTCATTATGTTTCTTAAATTCCACATACGAGTGAGATCATATGATAATTGTCTTTCTCTGACTTATTTCAGTTGGCATAATACCCTCTTTCGCTTAGCATAATACCCTCAAAACAGAGGATTATAGGGGAAGAGAGGAAAAACTAAAACATGACAAAATCAGAGAGGGAAACAAGCCATAGGGACTCTTAATCATAAGAAACAAACTGAGGGTTGCTGGAGGGGAGGGGGAGAGGGGGATGGGGTAACTGGGTGATGGGCATTAAGGAGGGCACGTGATATAATGAACGCTGAGTATTATATAAGACTGATGAATCACTGACCTCAACCTCTGAAACCAATAATATATTATATGTTAATTAATTGAATTTAAAATAAAAAAAGAATGTCATTATGTTAAAACAATGCTAAGTAGTAAACATGAATAGAAGACAAAAATGGGTTGTCAACACGAATTACTTGCATAATGTGGTTAGGACAGTACAGCAATGGGCTCATGTTAATTCATGGTCCTAAAATTATTATTCCAGTATTCAAAATCAGTTTTCTAAACTGACAGAAAAGTTTCCATTAACAAAGATAACACAGGAAAGGAAGTAAGAGATCTACACCTAAATTTACCAGTACCCATGCCCCTCAAACTAAGGAAATTGATCTTTAAGGTTCTCAAACTAGTTAAGTAAAAGTGAATAAGTATAATAAGTCTTCAGGAATCTCAGGTTGCCCTCTCCTACCATTCCTAACACAACAACCTACACACAGGAGCCCAAGAAGCCCTTTGGAGATACCCCACTATGGCCAAGCCTAGACTGCCAGCATCCCATGCTGCCTTCTATGGTTGATATCCACCCCTCTCCAACCCCACCATATTGAAAATTACTGTCATGGTCAGGTTCTTAGTATCTTTCAATAATTACATATCAAGTAAACTATTCCATGTTAATGAATAAAGTTTAGAGAAGACAGCACCAGGGCTTTCTGTAAACCTATTTTGATCTGGTACAGCAAAAGTACCTAACCTTCATTTGGTTGGACTATTTTTTAAAAAGTAGTTCTGCTGGGGAACGCCTGGGTGGCTCAGTCGGTTAAGTGTCTGCCTTCAGCTCAGGTCATGATCCCGGGGTCTGGGATTGATCTCTGCTTCCAGCTCCCTGCTCAGCGGGGAGTGTGCTTTTCCTTCTCTCTCTGCCCCTCCCCACTCTCATTCTCGTTCTCTCTCTCTCAAATAAATCAATTAAAAAAACCTTTAAAAAGAAAAAAAGTGGTTCTGGTGGGGCACCTGGGTGGCTAAGTTGGTTACATCTGACTCCTGATTTCAGCTCAGGTCATGATCTCAGGGTCGTGAGATCGAGCCCTGCATCAGGCTCCACGCTGGCAAGGGAGTTTGCTCAAGATTCTCTCTCTCCCTCGCCCTCTGCCCCTCTGCACTCCCTCTGAAAAAAAAAAGAAAGAAAGAAAGAAAGAAAGAAAAGAAAAACAGTGGTTCTATTAACTAAAACTCAAAACCCAAACTAACAAAAATCTTCAGAAGCCACAGGTGTAACCAACTAGTGGAAATGTCCAACAAATCGTTAAGACTTCAGTACGTATGGAAGTAACATTTTTCACACAGGCAGGACCACTAGGTGCCTGTCATGTCATCCTATGGCATGGAAATTACCTATTCCTATACAAGTCCCTTGGCAGATTGTATTTCCACTAACTGTGTTTCTCCGGTTGAAAATTAAACGATGATGGTCACAACTGTGAGCTTATTATCTCCATTAAGTTACTGGAAAGGGATACAGGGAACAACCAAGAAAGTACTTTGGACTCATAAGAATTAAACCAGGGTTTATAACTAAGGGCAGCACTTCAGCTTGATGGAGCCAGAAACCAACTTTCCTTTTCCTCCTTCCAGTTATGACTCCAAACACAGAATGCCAAGGGAGACTCACTAGGCCTTCTAAGGTCTTTTTGCAGCATTTTAGAAGAACAAAGAAAATGAACAGGATACTGCAACTGCCTCTGGGAAGAAAAGTAGGATTTTGCCTTGTGTTCACCACTGCATCCCCAGGACATGGGTGAGAAGGTGCTCACTAATTTTTCTTGAATGAATGTACATGAAATAACTCATTTCCTCTCATCAAAGAGCATTGCCCTATACAGGAGGGCTAATTAAAGCCAGTGAGTCTCCTTTATATGCAGAAAAAGCAGATTCAACTTTAAAACAGGTAGATGGACCTAACCCACATACAGTCACTCAGAGACACTCTAAATGATTAAGGAGTCTACACCATTTTTGGCACTAAATTAAGCAGAAAAATCAAAGTACTGTGAAGTTTCTGAGTATACTGTAATGGGTTCATTTTTTAATATCAGTGAATGATATCTCAAGTCATAGGAAACTGATTACTCACATCACTCTAAATCCTCTTTTCTAAATGGGTGATACTTTCTCGTTGTCACAATGGTCCTCTTAAACCAGACCAGTTTGGCTTGTCTTAAATCAGCAGGTTCCTGACCGCTTTCCATATCAAAATGGCTTAATAAACAAAATTAGCAATGATAAAAGCAGCATCAAAATACAGACACCAAAACTCCTAAATCAAGCTTTTTTTTTTTTTTTTTACTCCACAGCATCTCATATCCTAACTCCAGGTGATGTGAACTATTAATCTCTATGATAAAGATGTGCTTCCACCTAATTAACATAAAGGTATACTTAGTTTTCTTCCTCCAGGGACAGCAGTGCCACCTTGTCGACTTCCATCCTACCTACTAGCTGCGAGATCGTGACACCATCACCACACATGATGAACAGAGAATCCATTTAAGCAAATAAAATATATACTCAGGGAAGATGGCAGAACAGGAGGGTCCTGGGCTCACCTCCCTCCCACAGACACACTGAGGCTGCAACTACATCAAATGCAACATGCTCTGAAAATGACCTAAAGACTAGCAGAACAGCTCCTCCCCAGCTGGGAATATAAAGAAAAAGATCATTGAAAAGAGTAGGAAGGAGGGGGGCGGGGGCGCCTGGCTGGCTCAGTCAGTTAACCGTCTGCCTTCGGCTCAGGTCATGATCCCAGAGTCCTGGGATCGAGCCCCGCGTCGGGCTCCCTGCTCCGCGGGAAGCCTGCTTCTCCCTCTGCCTCTGCCTGCCACTCTGCCTACTTGTGCTCTATCTCTCTGTCAAATAAATAAATAAAATCTTTTAAAAAATTATTTTAATTTTTTAAAAGATTTTATTTTTAAGTAATCTAAGTAATCTCTACACCCAACCTGGGGCTTGAACTTACAACCCTGAGGTGAAGATTCACACACTACACCAATTGAGCCAGGCAGGGGCCCCCAATAATTACTTTAAATGTAAATGGAATAAATGCTATAATCAAGGGCGCCTGGGTGGCTCAGTCGTTGAGCGTCTGCCTTCGGCTCAGGTCATGATCCCAGGGTCCTGGGATCGAGTCCCACATCGGGCTCCCCGCTCTGCGGGAAGCCTGCTTCTCCCTCTCCCACTCCCCCTGCTTGTGTTCCTGCTCTCGCTATGTCTCTCTCTGTCAAGAAAATAAATAAAATCTTTAAAAAAAAAAAAAAAAAAAAATGCTATAATCAAAAGACAAAGGGTGACTGATGGATAAAAAAACAATACCCATCTATATACTGCCTGGAAGAGACACAATTCAGACATAAAAACACATACAGACTGAAAGTGAAGAGGATGAAGAAAAATATTCCATGCAAATGGAACAAAAAACAAGCTGAGGTAGCAATACTTAGATTAGACAAAATACACTTGAAAACAAAGACTGTAACAAGAGACAAAGGAGGGAATTACATAATGATAAAAGGATCAATCGAACAAGGAGATATAACAGTTGTAAATATATATGCACCCAACATAAGAGCATTGAAATATGTAAAGCACATATTAACAGACATAAGAGGTGAAAATAACAGTAATACTATAACAGTAGGGGACTTAACACTCCACTTACATCAATGGATGATAATCCAGACAGAAAATCACTAAGGGAACAGTGGCAGTGAGTGACACATTAGACCAGATGGATTTAACAGATATATACAGAACATTACATCCAAAAACGGCAAAATACACAATCTTTTCAAATGGACATGGAACATTCTCCAAGATAGATGACATGTTAGCCAACAAAACAAGCCTTAATAAATTTTAAAAGATTAAAATCATATCCAGCATTTTTTCTAACAATGGTATGAAAGTAGATGTAAATTACAAGAAAAAAAACCTGGAAAAAAAACACAAAGATGTGGAGGCTAAACAACATGCTACTCAAACAACCAATGGTCAACCAAAAAAATCAAAGAGGAAAACAGAAAATACCTGGAGACAAATGAAAATGGAAATACAATGGTTCAAACTCTTTGAGACACAGCAAAAAAATTTCTAAGAAGGAAGTTTATAATGATACAGGCCTATATCTCAAGAAACAAGAAAAAATCTCAGATAAACTATATAACCTTATACCTAAAGGAACGAGAAAATGGAGAAGAAACAAGGCCCAAAGTGAAGAGAAGGAAGTAAATAAAGATCAGAACAGAAATAAATGTAATACAGACTAAAAGCACAAGTGAAAAGATCAGTAAAACTAAGAGCTTCGACCTTGAAAAGACAAGCAAAATTGATAAATCCATAGCCAGACTCATCAAGAAAGAAAAGGGGACTACTCAAAGTAAGTAAAATCAGAAATGAAAGTGGGGCACCTAGGTGGCTCAGTCAGTTAAGCATCTGCCTTCAGCTCAGTCATGATCCCAGGGTCCTGGGATTGAGCCCCACATCGGGCGAGCAGGGAGCCTGCTTCTCCCTCTCCCACGCCCCCTGATTGTGCTCTCTCTTGCTCACTCTCTCTCTCTCAAATAAATAAATAAAATCTTTAAAAAAATCAGAAATGAAAGAGAAGTTACAACTGATACCACAGAAACACAAAGGATTATGAGACTACTACAAAAAAATTATACACCAACAAACTGGAGAAACTAGAAGAAATGGATAAAGTCCTAGAAACATACATCCCCCAAGACTAAATCAGGAAAAAATAGAAAATCTGAATAGACCAATTAATAATAAACAAACTGAATCAGTAACAAAAAAAGAAAAAAAAAGCCCCCAACAAATAAAAATCCGGGACTAGATGGCTTCATAGGTGAATTCTACCAAACATTTAAAGACTAGTTAATAGCTATCCTTCTCAAACAATTCCAGAAAACAGAAGAGGAAGGAATGCTTCCAAATTCATTCTATGAGGCCAGCATTACCCTGATACCAAAACCAGACAAAGAAACTACAAAAAAAAATAAAATTACAGACCAATGTTCCTGATGAACATAGATTTAAAAAACTTCAACAAATTTTAATCAACCAAATTAAACAATACATTAAAAGCATCATTCACCACAAGTGGGATTTATTTCAGGGATGCAAGGATGGTTCAATATCTATAAATCAATGTGATATAGCACATTAACAAAATGAAATATACAAATCATATGATCATCTCAATAGATGCAGAAAAAGCATTTGAAAAATTCAATATTCATTCAAGATAAAAACGCAACAACATGCGTTTAGAGTGAACATATCTCAACTTAAAAAAGGCCATATATGACAAACCAGGAGATAAGATCATACTCAATGGTGAAAAGCTCAAAGCTTTTCCTCTGCAGTCAGGAAAAAACAGGGAATTCTACTCTTGCCACCTTTATTCAACATAGTACTGGAAGTCCTGGCTGCAGCAATCAGACAAGAAAAAAAAAGTAACCAAAGTGGTAAGAAAGAAGGAAAATTGTCACTATTTGCAGATGACAGGATACTATATATAGAAAACCATAAAGACTCCACCAAAATCTATTAAACCTAATAAGTGAATTCAGTAAAGTTGCAGGATACAAAATTAATATACAGAAATCTGCTGCAGGAGTGCTTGGGGGGCTCAGCTGGTTAAGCGTCTGCCTCCAGCTCAGGTCATGATTCCAGGGTCCTGGGATCGAGCCCCACATCGGGCTCCCTGCTCAGCGGGGAGCCTGCTTCTCCCTCTCTCCCCACCCCCGCTCGTGCTCTCTCTCCCTATCTCTCTCTCTCTCAAGTAAATAAAATCTTAAAAAAAAAAAAAAGAAAGAAAGAAATCCGCTGCATTTCTATACACTAATAATGAACTAGTAGATAGAGAAATTAAGAAAACCATCCCAGGACGCCTGGGTGGCTCAGTTGGTTAAGCGTCTGCCTTCAGCTCAGGTCATGATCCCAGGGTTCTGGGATCGAGTCCCACATCGGGCTCCCTAGGAGCCTGCTTCTCCCTCTGCCTCTGCCTGTCTCTCTCTGTCTCTCATGAATAAATACATAAAATCTTAAAAAAAAAAAAAAGAAAAGAAAACCATCCCATTTACAATTGCATCCAAAAAAATAATACCTAGGGATAAATTTAATCAAGGAGGTGACAGGTGTGTACTCTGAAAACTATAAGACACTGATGAAAGAAACTGAAGACTACACAAATAAATGGAAAGATACACCATGGTCATGGATTGGAAGAATACTGTTAAAATATCCATATTACCCAAAGCAATCTATAGATTCAATGCAATCCTTATCAAAATACCAATAGTAATTTTCACAGAACTCAAATAACCCTAAAATTTGAATGGAACCACAAAAGACCTTGAATAGCCAGGGAAATCTTAAGAAAAAGAACAAAATTGGAGGTATCAAAATAAAAATCTTCTGCAAAGCAAACAATCAACAAAACTAAAAGGCAATGTACAGAATGGGAGAAGATATTTGCAAATGACATCTGTGATAAAGGGTTAGTATCCAAAATATATAAATAAAACTCAACACCCAAAAAATGAATAATCCAAGTAAAAATGGGCAGAAGACATGAATAGACATTTTTCCAAAGAAGATATACAGATGGTCAACAGACACATCAAAAGATGTTCGACATCACTGATCATCAGGGAAATGCAAACCAAAACTACAATGAGATATCACCTCACACCAGTATGGAGGTTCCTCAGAAAATTAAAAATATATCTACCCTATAATGCAGTAATTGCACTACTAGTTATTTACCCAAAAAATACAAAAATACTAATTCAAAGGGGTACATGGACCCCGATGTTTATAGCAGCATTATCTACAATAGCCAAATTATGGAAACAGCCCAAGTGTCCACTGACTGATGAATGGATAAAGAAGATATGGTGTATATATATATATATATATATATACATAGAATATATATATAGATATATAGATAGATATAGATATAGATATAATGGAATATTACTCAGCCATAAAAAAGAATGAAATCTTTCCACTTGTAACATGGATAGAGCTAGAGTGTATTATGCTAAGCAAAATAAGTCATCCAGAGAAAGACAAATACCATATAATTTCACTCATATGTGGAATTTAGGAAATGAAACAGATGAGCAAAGGGAAAAAAGAGAGTGGCAAACCAAGAAACAGACTCTTAATTATAGAGAACAGTGTAGGGATTACCGGGGGGAGGGGGCTGGGGGGATGGGGGAAGTAGGTGATGGGGATTAAAGAGCACACTTGTGATGAGCACCAGGTATTGTATGGAAGTGTTGAATCATTACATTTTACACTTGAAAGTAATACTACACTGCATGTTACCTAACTGAAATTTAAATAAAAACTTAAAAAAAAGAACAAAGCTGGAGGTATCACAATCCCAGATTTCAAACAGTTATACAAAACTACAGTAATCAAAACAGAATGGTACTGACACACAAAAAAGGCATAGGACTGATATAAGAGAATAAAGAGCCCAGGAATAACCAACTCATGCTTATAAGGTCAATTAAGACAAAGGAGGCAAGCATATACAATCAAAGAAAGACAGCTGCTTCAATAAATGGTGTTGGGAAAACTGAACAGCTACATGCAAAAGAATGAAACTAGACCCTTCTTCTGCCATGTACAACAAATTCAAAATGGACTAAAGACCTAAATGTAAGACCTGAAACCATAAATCTCCTAAACAAAAACATAGGTAGCAAACTTTTTTTTTTTTTTAAGATTTTACTTATTTATTTGAGAGAGAGAGAGAGGGAGAGAGCATGAGTAGGGGGAGGGACAGAGGGAGAGAGACGAAGACTCCCCACTGAGCACAGAGCTGACACGGGGCAATCCCAGGACCCTGAGATCACGACCTGAGCCGAAGTCAGATGCTTAACTGACTGAGCCACCCCAGCACCCTGGTAGCAAATTCTTGGACATTAGTTTTAGCACTGTTTTTCTGGATCAGTCTCTTCAGGCAAAGAAAACAAAAGAAAAATAAACTACTGGAACTACATCAAACTAAAAAACTTTTGAACAATGAAGGAAACCATCAACAAAACGAAAAGGCAATGTACTGAATGGGTAAAGATATTTGCAAATGGTACATCCAATAAGGGGTTAATATCCAAAATACATAAAGAACTCCTACAACCCACACCAAAAAGAGATATAATCTGACTAAAAACAGAGGACCTGAATCGACTTTTTTCCAAAGACATACAGATGATCAACAGACACATGAAAAGATGCTCAACATCAGTATCACCAGGGAAATGCAAATCAAAACTACAATGAGATATCACCTGACACCAGTCAGAATGACTGGTATCAAAAAGACAAGAAACAATAAAGGGAACCCTGGTGCACTGTTGTACAAATGCAAACTGGTGCAGCCAGTGTGGAAAACAGTATGGAGCTTCCTCAAAAAATTAAAAATAGAAGCACCATACAATCCAGTAATTCTACCTCAGGGTATTGAACCAAAAAAACCAATACACTAATTCAAAAAGATATAGGCACCTCTATGTTTACTGCAGTATTGTTCACAATAGCCAAGATATGGAAGCAACCTAAATATCCACTGATAGATGAATGCATAAGGATGATGTGGAGTGTGTGTGTGTGTGTGTGTGTGTGTGCGTGTTGGAATATTACTCAGCCATAAAGTGAATGAAATCTTGCCATTTGTGACAACATGGATGGACCTAGAAAGTGTTAAGTGAAGTAAGTCAGAGAAAGACCAATACCATATAATTTCACTTATATGTGGAATCTAAAAAACCAAAGCAAACAAACAAAAACGGAAACAGACTCACAAATACGGAGAACAATCTGGTGGTTGCCAAAGGACGGGGTTTGGGGGGATGGGCAAAATAGGTGAAGAGAATTAAAAGGTACAAACTTCCATTTATCAATAAGCCACAGGGAGGAAAAGTACAGCATAGGGGATATAATCAATGGTATTGTAATAACTCTGTATGGTGACAGATGGTAACTACACTTATCTTGGTGAGCATTTCTTAATGTATATAATTGTTAAATCACTATGTTGTACACCTGAAACTAATATTATATTGTATGTCAACTATAGTTCAGTTTAAATATATAAAAATATAAATTATATATATATATATTCATTCACACACACACACACTTAACATTTACAGCAAATCATTTTGAGTGAATCAAGCCGCTTTAACTTCAAATGAAACTACTTTGGCCCCTGAAAAGAAACTCCATTCAAGAATATAATAAGCATTAAAAAACTACTGAGGAAGCATAAAATAACATTACAAAATCATTCTGAAAGAAAAAGGAGGTGAAATTAGAAGTAGGAAGAGACCAATCCAAGATTAACTCACTTAAAAAGATAGCTACAGTCTTCAAGACATCTAATTTTGTCCAAAGATTAGTTTTATTTTTATTTTTTAAAGGCTTATTTATTTATTTGAGAGACAGAAAGAAGAGAGAGAGAGCAGGAGCGGGAGGTGAAAGAGGGAGATGGAGAGAGAATCCCAAGCAGATTCTGCGCTCAGTGCACAGCCCGGCATGGGGCTCGATCTCATGACCCTGAGATCATGACCCGAGCCGAAACCAAGAGTCAGACGCTTAACCGACTGCACCACCCAGGTGGCCCCCCCAAGATTATTTTTAATAATAAAAAGTAAATAGCCACTCTTTAGCTGGAAAGTTAACATTGACTATAACTTATCACTCTCATGGATAACTGGGAATAGCCTGCCTTCCCTGCACCACACACAGATACCTGGTTTGGTAACTCCCACTAGACAGAAACGTTCTTGACTGTAACAACAGACTATATTTTAGTGAAGTGTGAGTAGCTGAAAGATCTTCAGTTTTCTTTTTTAAGTTCCAGTTATTTCACAATACCTGTACACAATATCACGGAATATATTTTATGGGACATTTTCCAAAACACACCATCCCAATACTATATCCTGGCCAAAAACAAGTGTTACTTTTATCTCCACCATCTATCCATTACTAACCTATGTCAGGCATAATCTTTAGAAATACTTAAAAATGCCAGTATGTACGCATAAAATTTCTCAGGTGTCTCTGGCTCTGGCGCACTACAGAAGCAGGTCTAGACAAGGAGCGAGCCATTCACGGTAGGGAGTTTAGCAGTTTTGTTTTTATTTTTTATTATTTTTTGAGCAGTTTGGTTTTTAAATAGAGCCTGGCTTAGTTATGTAGTACGAATATCCATATGCTTGTGATAAGTACACAATGAGCAAATCTATACCATCAATATGGATACAGAATTCAAAATCAGATAAATATATAATCCTTTCAAAGACGAGTCAATGACTGAAATGAAATGAAAAGAAGGCGCTCTGCAGCAAGTTAGAGCTACACTGCAAAGAACGGTGCGGGAGCTCTGAACATTTTGCTAGAAAAACAGTAGGACCAACAGACACATTACTTCCATGCCCTCGTGGTTACATTTGTTTCAAAACACCTATTCCTCTTTTTGGGGTGATGAAAGTGTTCTAAAACTGATTGTGGTAATGGTTACCCAACTCTGCGAAGACACTAAAAACCACTGAATTGTACACTTTAAATGGGTCAATTGTAGGGTAGCTGAATTAGAGTTCTATAAAGTTGCTACATATTTTTAAAAACGTATTTGTGGAGCCATACAGTGTACACAAAAACAGAGCTATGATTGGCTGTCAATATAAAGGATTCTCAATTTGATTTACCCTTGCAATTTGTTTTCCAGTTCAAAATGAACACACACACACGCACACACACACACAACCCTGTGCGTACACATGCAACATACATGCACACAGCTTTGGGCATTACAATATTCAGAATACATTCCTTGCTTTTCAAAAGTACCTTATTCAAAATAGCTTGCCAACTTTAACACCCTACCCTGATCCTTCCTATTTATCCAGAACACTTTCTAGCAAGCCTTGTTTAGCTATCATGCTCTTATATAACATCCCCTGTCAGAGACAGAATAAAAAGGAAGCATTGTGGTTAAAAAACACAGACTCTAAAACTAGGCTGCATAGATTTTAATGCTAGCTCTTCTACTCATTAGGTGTGCAACCTTGGGAAGTTATCTAACTTCTCTGTGCCTCAGTTTTCTCATCTGTAAAATGGGGATAATAAGGTCACTACCTCATAGCATTGTTATAGGGTTTAAATTGTGTTCATGCATATAAAGGATTTTACAATGGTGCCATACTCACGGTGGGTGCTATGATAACTTAGTAATTACTGACTGGTTATTAATATTAGTATTGGCTGGGACACCTGGGTGGCTCAGTCGGTTAAGCATCTGCTTTCGGCTCATGTCATGATCCCAGGTCCTGGGATCGAGTCCTGCATCAGGCTCCTAGCTCAGCGGTGAGTCTGCTTCTCCTTCTGCCTCTCCCCCTGCTTGTGCTCTCTCTCTTTCTCTCTCTCTCTCTGATAAATAAATGAAATCTTTCAAAAAAAAAATATTAGTATTGACTGATACCAGGTTGCTTCATGTTCTTTCTTGCCCCTGCTAGACTGCAGGATATTTCAGGGCAGTGGATATATTTTCTTCCTCCGAGTAGAATGCTTTACATATAATTATTAACAAATGCTTGATCATGAATGTTTAAATAAAACACCTCTATGATGCCAAAAGTGCTTAGAAAATTTTCTAATAAACCCAAAATTCACTTTGCTAAATGCCAAATTGCGCATTCTCCACTGCTGAAATTCTGCTTTCACCCTGTCAACTGAAAGACAAGATACATGAAAAATCTAGGGTGCCTAGGTGGCGCAGTCGGTTGGGCCTCTGACTCTTGGCTTCAGCTCAGGTTGTGATCTCAGGGTCCTGAGATCGAGCCCCACGTCAGGCTTCCCACTCAGCGCAGAGTCTTCTTGGGACTCTCTCTGCCTCTGCCCCTCCCTGCCTGCGCTCTCTCTTTCTCTCTCTCTCTCTCAAAATAAATAAGTAAATCTTTAAGGAAAAAAAAAAGAAAGAAACATGAAAGAATCCTTTGGGTAACAAGTCTTTTACATTATTATTGAAAAAGCACTTCGTTAAAAACCAAGGGCCCTACATTCTGCTCCTAGGTCCATCTCGGGCAATGTGACCTTCTGCAAGTCATTCAACCTCATTGTGCATACTCCACTGAAGTAAAGAAAATAAGAATAATTAACCATGCTTCAAAAGAAAGTTGTTCTGTAAGTAAATGGCATTATCCTTAACATTTGAGCTTATTACCTAAGGACAGAATAAGTCTAATTTTTCTAAAGATACTTAAATGTTGTCTTTCCATGTTCAAATATGAAGCTGATCATGATGACTATCAATGCAGGTAACACTGCTAATACATAATATATCTCATTAGTATGGTGAGCTAGGCTTTTCAAGTACTTGAATGTACATTATCCTAATAACCATCACAAAATATACAGTGAATATACAGTTACTTGAGCAATGTGTCTCCTGGTTCGTTCCCTTCTGTATACCAATGGCATTCCATAACCAAGTCAGCTACCCAAGGATCAACTGTCTCATCATCTGTCTGACACTGGAACCGAAGAACACTGGAACAGGGGAATGCAGGAACACTACCTTCATGCACTTCCAACCCAAAAGGTTACACCAGCCCTAAACCACCGGAAGCTACTCTCAATAATCTACTTAGACTTATCCATTCATTTATCAAAACTGCTACTGAACTTTTATTATCTCTAAGGTTTTATTTGATTTGTTGCCAGAGTAACTATAACAAAAGCTTAAGATAACCATCACAACTCAAAATCTATAGAAGACATTATTCACACAGAATTACTCCTCCTCCCAGCGGATTAACGGTTTTAAATATTTCAATATTTTCTTCTGTGAGGACCTCAAATCTGGAATAGAGATAAATCAAGAAAATATATGACCTCTTTGAGCATCAGAACAACAAAAAATTTTCATTTCAAAGTCAACATTGTTTATTGTATACATTTTCCTGCGTCTCCCTTTCCCTTCGAAATGAAGATTAAACTTTTAAATCCTATTAAGCTAAACACTATCATATTTAAATATATATTGGGTCAATCATATTAAAAAATTGACAGTTTCCTTGCATTCAATGTGATACCATCTTTGAATAAGTAATAAACCAAGCACTTATCATAAACTTTCTTGTCTGCCAGAAAACTACTGTTACTTCTAAGCATTCAGTTCACTATTTAAGAGATAATGTGTTCAAAAAAATATCATTCCCACTGGGATTAAGGCAATATAAAGGAAAGACACAATTTTCCCTTACATTTCTGGTTCATATATAAGTGGCAAAGCTCCCATAGTATGCCACAAGTTTTAGCTAGTTAAGCCATTAAATCTATTAAGAGTCAATAATATGAATATCTACCATGTAGCTGGAATTATGCTTAGACTTTATATGCATTAGTTCATATAACCCTTAAAACCACCAGATGAGACTGTTTACAGAGGAGGCAAACAAGGCTCAGAGAGGTGAAGGGAATTGCCCAAAACCACACTGGCAACAAGAGGCAGAGTTGGAATTTGAACCCAAGCCTGTGAGTCCAGGGCCCAAGATCTTTTTTTTTTTTGACAGAGAAAGACAGCAAGAGAAGGAACACAAGCAGGGGGAGTGGGAAAGGGAGAAGCAGGCTTCCCGAGGAGCAGGGAGCCCGATGCGGGGCTCGATCCCAGGACCCTGGGATCATGACCTGAGCCGAAGGCAGACACTTAACAACTGAGCCACCCAGGCGCCCCTCCAGGGCCCAAGATCTTAGCCACTGATTTCTACTGCCTTCCCACTGAGAAATATTCAACAGTAGAACAAAAAACAGTGCTGACATGAAGTTCTTTAGAAAAGTCTGGCCATTTTCATAAAACGGAACCAAGAAGCAAAACTCTACAAGTCTATTATCCCCTTTTACTGAAAAGACTGTAAAATGTAAAAGCACTTGACACACAGAATATAATGACCATCCCTTAATCGCCCCTCTATACCCATGTCCTGATGAGCCCTGGGCAGTAACACAACAATACAACAATGGCAGGCCCTGTGAACTGTGTCTGGAGTGGGGCGACAACAATGAAAGTGGGACAGCAATAATCAAAATCAGTTGAGAGATTTAGCGTTTGACTTAACTCCTTTTCTTCACTTGCCTTTCTCTTCTTCATCTTCCTCATTCAGAGCAAATCAAATCATTGGCTTGGTAACAGGCATTCCTCCAATGCACTGCTCACCCCTTTTCAAAACCGTCTAAAACTCTAGAAAGCTTTTGTCACCCTCAAAGCGCACGAACCTTGACAACTTTCCTCTACTATTAACACATTTTGGTAGCCGGCAATTAACAAAGCAATCTGTAGCCTGTATGTGTTAGAAATGAAAGCAGCTTTAAAGTTAGCAGGAGTTAACTTCAATCGGTGAGAGAGGCAAGTGCTCATGGGATGGGACAATGCTGTGACCCCATCAATTGTGTTGCTTTAAGTTCATGGTCATTGTGTTCTAACAGCCTGTCTTCTGAAGACCAGTCCCTTGGCAGGCCCTTCACTATCAATCTTAGCTATTTCCCACCAATATTAAGATCTCTGTTAGGACTCAACACATTTTAAGATTTAGACCATTATCAAACAACCAGAGTGTTCTCTTGAACTAAAAGAAATTAGGCAACATGGTGGAAAAATTTAATGTCTGTTACCGTTCTTGAAGGTCACCATGAAAATTTAAGGCTATGAAAATGTGCAGGCATTTGACTAAAGGAACAGACTCAGCATATTGTGGCCTCAGTGCTTTTCAAAGGGTCACGCCAGGGTTACCACAGCTGACCTCGCGCAAGCAGAGACTTTCTTTGAAGTACTGGGTTTTACCTCAAATTTTCATGTGAATGTTGCACTCTAAAGCACAAGGTATAAGAATCTGTTTAAATATTATTAGTTTTAATTAGCTACCAGTGAATGTTCTCCTAAATCTTTGTGGAAAACAGATTCCTCAAGAATACACAAGCTGGGGGCACCTGAGTGCCTCAGTCGTTAAGCGTCTGCCTTTGGCTCAGGTCATGGTCCCAGGGTCCTGGGATCGAGCCCCCCATCGGGCTCCCCGCTCTGCAGGAAGCCTGCTTCTCCCTCTCCCACTCCCCCCGCCTGTGTTCCCTCTCTCGCTGTGTCTCTCTCTGTCAAATAAATAAATAAATAAAATCTTTAAAAAAAAAAAAAAAAAGAATACACAAGCTAGTTTACTCTGTAGCTCCCAGAGCACACTATCACATCCCCCCCCCCCCGCTCACCCAGTATACCCAGTGTACTCCAGTTTGAGAAAAAGAACACTGAGCAGAGATTCTATTTGCTTAAACTAGTGCAATGCCTAGACTATAATAGGTACTTAATACATATGTGTTGAATGAACTGGCAGAATGATTTCAAGAACTAATTTTCCACTGCAAGAAAACATTCCCGAAAAATCTTTTGAGACATATAATTACTCCCAAACCCACAAAGGCAAAAGGACAAAGAAAATTATCAGTTATGACTTACAAATATTGATAAGGAAGAACAATAAAAATCATATTGTACTTAATTTAGTTAGAAAGGAAAGGTTGCCAGGATGTCATATAGGGATGATATTTCAGGGGGTGGGGAGCAGTTAAGGTATTAAAAACCAATTCCATATATTGGACACTAAGACGAGTTTTCAATTGCCTATTGTGTTTTCATTTGTACATTTTTAATATTAATGATCTCAAACTTACAAAGTAAAAGAAAGAACTGTAATGGACAACCATGTTCGCATGTAACCGTGCATGGTACTGGACCACTAAAAGCCAGGAACTATGCCTCATTTGTTTTGTACCTTTCTCCTGTTTTTAATACTGATTTCCATATACATGAGGAGTTCAATAAATATTTAGCAACTGCAAAGTATAAGTGTCTAATCATATTAAATGAATTCTTCTTAACTCAATCCTCCCCTCTCCCCCGACGAAAAGACTCACCCTAAAGAAGCATGCTTTGGTTTAAATAACAAAAGCAAAACAAAAAATAAATATTCCTAATGGCATTCGATGAGAGAGTATTGAAAGACCTAGTTCTTGGCTCATTTCAATCACATGACCCATATCTGTTTTCCTATGATAAAATGAGGCTCATACAGCCAGCCCTCTATTCAGAGTTGTTACATGAATAAATCAGCATGTATTTACATGGTAACCAGTATGAGAAAGGTATTGGGAAGAAGACAGTTGTATATTTACCTCTCCTATCTCCACCACCAAGAGCAACAGCTTCTTATGTAAGGCGCTGATTTGAGCACTTGACCGTGAGGTATACAATCCCTTATCTGAAAACCTTTGTGCCAGATGTGTTTCCAAATTCAGGTATGTCCGGGTTTTTGGAGAGGCAATAACCTCCATATACGATATATTATGTAATACCCCAATAGGGTCTGAGGCATTACCCCATAAACATACTACTAATTCTACAGCAAAACCAAATAAAGATTAACATGAAATAGAATAAAGGCTATAAATACCCTCATATCAGTTCAAGTCAGATTTTGCCACCACCTGAGTATGGCACTTACCAAACAAAATCTCTTTCGGTTGTCAGAGCTTCTGAATTTTAACAATTGCAAACAACAACTTGTAGACTTAGGTGACTCATTTAATCCTTACAAGTACCCTAAGAGGGAAGTTCTATTATCCTTACCTTACAGATGAGAACTATGAGGTACAGAGAGGTTAACCAACTTGCCCAGTGTCCCCCAGCTAGTAAGTCTCCTAGCCAACACTGGAACACAAACAGCCTAACCCCAGAGCTTGTGCTCCTAACAACTGTACTCCAGGTCCTCTCAGAAACTGCTTGAGAACACTTGACAAATATGTGAAAAGTAAAACAGCATGAAGCGATTTAAGTATCCAAAACAATAACAGGAGAAACATCACAAGGCAGTGTCTATTCATTATTCAACAACTATTTATAGAGGGCATAGCAAATGCCAGGTGCTCAGGATACAATGGATGAGTGAACCAGACCAATCCAGGTCGCCTTCATGAAGTCAGAGACCCGTGGGGAGGTAGCCAGGCATCAAATCAACATAATGATGTGACATGTGGCAAGTGTGTGATTACCGCTCACCTCCAGAGGAAGAGATTGGGTCGGGGGTGTGGTGTAAAATAGGACAAGGGATCTGAACTGTTCCATGACAAGCGTTGGGATTTGCAATGACAGAAAAGAAAGGAGATGGCTTTTCAAAGAGATGATGGCATGGCATCCATTCAACGAGCAGTTACCATACTCGTACCAACGAGAGTACCTACTCTAGGCCAAGAATGAAGCTAAGCAGAAAAGTTCCAAACTGGAGAAAATCAGTTTAAACCAACGGAGGATTCATGTAAGAGAATAAAGACATGGAGGACAGTTGACTTGGCTCGAACCATGAAGAATCCTTGAGTGCTAAGTTAAGGAGTAGGAAGTAGACTCTGTGGGAGTTGCTGAAGATTTTTTCGCAGGTTATTGCCCCATAACATTAAGATTTACCCCTATGGGGGTGCCTGGGTGGCTCAGATGGTTAAGCATCTGCCTTCGGCTCAAGTCATGATCCCAGGGTCCTGGAACCGAGCCCCGCATCGGGCTCCCTGCTCTGCAGGAAGCCTGCTTCTCCCTCTCCCACTCCCCCTGCTTGCGTTCTCTCTCTGGCTATCTCTCTCTCTGTCAAATAAATAAAATCTTAAAAAAAAAAAAAAAAAACTTTCTTAAAAAAAAAAAAAGATTTACCCCTATGGAATGTCGACGACCATCTGAATTCCTATTTGGGGCCAACCAGACCTCAAAGCTGGATTGCTTTTGAGCAAGAGCTCAGGGCACAAAATAAATACCAAATCTAAATTCATGTAAGCCTCAAGGAATAGAGTAACCCTAATCTCTCAAAGAATGGCACTTGGAAAACTCTGGAGAGGGGCGCCTGGCTGGCTCAGTCGGAAAAGCACGCAACTCTTGATCTTGGGGTCATGAGTTCGAGTCCCACATTGGGTGTAAGGATTACTTAAATAAAAACTTTTTTTAAATCTTAAAAAAAAAAAAAAAAACTCTGGAGAAGGCAACAGGTAAAGGAAAACGGGAAACTCCCCTGAAAAATCTCACATGCCATTTCTAAAACCGAAATATTCTTTCATATTCAAATGAAACGTCCAACCTTCCAAAGGAAACATATTTCTATGAGAAAATAAAACATCATTCTTTGAAAAACAAATTCTTAGGCTGAACAATGGTCCGATTTTTAATAAAGCTGGTGACAACTTACCTCAGGGCACAGGTGACATAACTCTGGAAAGTAAACTGCTTTTCAACACATTCACCTCAGAGTTCTCAGTCCCCTACCCCCTTATCTACACAGAGTGGAAGAACTGAATTACTTATTTATTTAGCATACATATCAAACAAAGCTTCTCATTCTCGAGTCTTAATGTAAACAACTGAGTAGCTAGAGAACCTCTGCAAAACACATTTTTATTTATTTCCACTGAGTAATTTTTTTTCCAGCCAGTGACCTTCCACAGAAAAGTAGTTCATAAAGATTCTGCCCTGGCTTCCCCTTGTTCTGAGAATCAAACCCAAATTCTTCTTCAGAATTTCCAGGCCCTATATTATTATCCGACTCCCTTTAGGCTCTGGAACACCTTTAACAACTCCCCCCACCCATGTCATTGGGGCTGGCCATCCTGGCTTGCTTTCTGTTCCTCAAACACCCTGCTGTCTGTTTGCCTGCCTCAAGGCCTTGGCTCTTACTCGTCTCTCTGCCCTTCACAAGGTAGGTTTATTCTCTCTTCTCTTTCAGGTCTCCGTTCAAAGGTCACCTTCGCTGCTAAGAGGCCTTTCCTGACCATCCTTGCCAAATAAGCCCTTCTCAGGTCTCCATATCACATTTCGTTACTTATTTCCTTCATTGTTCTTCCTACAATCTGTGAGGATCTTCTTCGTTTGTTTACTGGTTTGTTGTCTCTATCCTTTGGTGGACTATAGCCTCTGGGAGACTCCACAAGGGCAAGGATCATGCCTCATAATAATACAGGGCCTCGTGCCTAATAGAGGGCTTTGGCAAATGGAAGGTGCTCAACAGATTTTGTCAAATAAATTACTAAATGAATGAACAATATATTTAAAAGCTGATTGATATGAATGTCAGTAACTTGAAAAAAGCCTTTTTTCCCTCTAATTTTGAGATACTTTCTCTAGGGCTGTTCATTTTTCCATAATCTTTCTACATTTTCTGAAATCTGATGATGCCTGGCAAATTGCTGAGTTATTTCACAGCAGTAAAAATAGATCCGTTTCAAGCACTGGATTTAAGAAAAAATACTTTGAGGAGGTTGTAGTAGTTTATTAAACATCCAAATCAATTTGAAAACTGCTCAGTCTCATTTCACTACTGCAAGTCAAATTACATGAAGAAAAGTAATGTAAAATGTAAAGAAAATGAGAAAGACAATTCATTAGCAAACTGCAGTTATGTTTAGTGACATCTGAAACACCCGGTCTGATAACCTTTAGGTCTACCAAGTGGGTTTATCAAATACATATTGAGACATGTTGAAAAGATTCAGAGCAAAATGCTCAGGATGAACTCATAACCAACTTTATTTTTTTTCTGGCAAACAAATAGTTCATATTGGTGGCAATCTTAGACTTAGTATCAATAATAATCACAAAAGGAAAAAAAATAACAGAATGATACAAACTGTTTTCCTTGAAACAGTTTGCAAGTTAGTATGTCTTTCCAGAACGGGTTGCCAAGAAAATTACAGATTTAGGTTGGCCCTATTACTATAAATCCTCTTTCCCTACTCTATTCCATTTTTTTTTTAATAAAACTAAAGTGAAGTCAGGAATTTACCAAACAAATGAGGGAAACTACAGATCATCTGCAATCCATCTAACTAAACTGATAATCAATAGCCATTACTGTTCTCCTAAAAACTGCTTTCCTCAGAACCTCAACTTCAAACTCCATAGAGTCACACCACACTTTTCAAAGTGTGCTTATGAAAGTGCAGATTTTAAAACCAGGGGAAATTGAGGCTCTTATTCATCTATTTTCTAAATACATCACCGGATGCTGCAGCAGAAACTTAACATTCCTTGTCTCACTGCCAACACAATTGCTACCAGGACAGTGAAATTTAGCCCTTATCTTCATTCCCAACTCAGTTTCTTCTGAGATTACTGCCCGTTAATGCACATCATGTAAATGGCAACACCTGATCACATACCCAGCAGACAATGCTATCATTCTAAGTATAAGGATAGTAATAAAAACTTGCAATTCAAGGAGCTACTATTTTTAAGTGTAAAATGATGTCATAACTGCTTGGTTGATCATTTTACTTTTCTCCCTTTTCAAATCTGAGCACTAGATACAGCCCATTTCCAAAAAAACACAGCCACGAACGTCAGCATGTGCTAATTCACTGTATCTGCCTCCACTTTCAGCCTTTCCATTCAATTTTCTTCACACACTAATTTCAGCATGCAAGTGAGTAAATGAGCCTCAGAATGGGAGCGACTGGACATCGCTGAGAAAGTAAGTGGTACTGTGTGAAACTGACTTAAGCAAACTAATCTCCAGTCCACAGCAAAGTAGTCTCTTTTCTAACTACATGCTTTGTAAATGCTGCTTCTTAAGGGTTTATGCAAATAGGAGATGTAAACTAAGAAACTCTGGCTTCTTTAAAAAAAAAAAAAAATTTTTTAAGGCAGGTGCCCTCCCAACAAACGCAGTTTGAAACCCCGAATTTTCCAGTTCCCATGCAGTGTGCTTAGTAAACAGCCTACACTAACTTGAGTGACTATCCCAAACCCCTAGAATTCTTTGAGTACAATAAAAGATGAACATTCCAGTTTGCAGATGGAGAAATGGAAGCAGGCATCCAAAGTCTCTCTCTCTCTCTCTCTCTCTTTCTCTCTCTCTCTCTCAGGCCTGCTCAGCAGTGGAAGAAGAATCAGATTTAGGGCCATGTGCTACGATTGCGTACAAACACACAAACGTACATAACATACATTTCAAGTGGCTGTGGTTCTTGGACTAAGTTACTGAAACCTAGAAAGAAACTTTTGAGTTCCTTAGCTAATATATACTAGAAGATCATTCCCATCAATTTCAGTAAGCCGTCGGCTAGACAGCAAGCTTCCAAGAAAATCATTAGTCAACTATGATTAAACCAAAGAAGCCAAGACATTCAGAGATGAAGACGTCCAGAGAGGAGTTAAAAGCTTCGAAGAAGAGGAGTGTGCTCCTGACTCGAGCCAGCAGCGAAGCCTCGCAAGTTAGAAGATTCCGAGGGAGGGATGGGCTGGGAGGCACAAAGCCGAAACTGTTAGAGGGCAAGAGACAGTGGGGCTGAGGCGAGCAGAGGGACCCCAGACCATCAGGGCAGCGACAGCGAAGCCCGGACAAGAAGATCTTGGAGGGATAACAAAGAAGCAAAGGAAAACTGGGGTCGGGAGGGTGCTGAAAGAACCCAGGCGTCTGGCGGAGCCTCCGAGTCCGGGAGGTCAGGATGAGAAGGTGCAGGGATGAGCGCGCACCCGCACGCGAGAGAAAAAAGAAGGGGGGGCGTGCAAAGAGCCCAGCTGGTTCCCTGTCCCTCTGCCCCCGGTGCAGATCGCAACTCCTTACCGCGCACCGCCTCGCCGCGCCGGGTCCCGGAGGCGGGGAGGTGGCTGATGGAGCCCCTGCGACTTCAGGAGCCTGCCTCACCTTGTTTGCCGCGTCCCCGCGTCCCGCCGCCCGTCAGCCCGCCGCTGCGCTCCGAGGGCCAAAGAGCGAGTCGCGCGGCGCAGCCGGGGCTCCCTCCGGCTTGCGAGACACCGGCCCCGCACCTCCGCAGCCCCTTGCTCGCCCCGGTCGCTTCGCCCTCGCGCAGGCGGAGAGCACGGACCCTAACCCGAACGCCGCTCCACTTATTTTCGAAAGTGCCCGTTCCAGGCTTCCCCGGAATGCCAGCTGAGCTGCGGCGGCCGCAGCGGCAGAGCCTCCGCCTGACCTCACGGGGGGGGGGGGGGAGGCGGAGGGGGAGCGGGAGGGGGTGGGAGCCCAGTTAAGGAGGGGAGGGGGGCGGGGGGAGCGAGCGCGCGGGCGGGGGAAACATGGCGGCGGGGGTGGCCCCGGCGGCGCCTGCGCGGGAGGCGGGGGGCGGGGTGGGGGGAGAGCTGGGGCTAGGACGGTGTGTAGGGTCCGAGCAGAACTCCTCCCCCACGGCCGGTGCGCAGCGCGGGTGGGCCCGGCCTGCCAAGTGGCCTTCACGCCTCCGCAAGCGGGACGCTCGCGTTTGAGCCCACATGGTCTCTAGCGCCCAGGAGGCAGGAGAGGTGAAAACCGTCAAGTATCCAGGGCCGGCAGCGCGCCCGCCCCGGGTTGGCGGCTCCAAGGAGGAGGCCGGCCGTAGTCTCGGCCCCTCAGATTCACCGAGGGGCCCGGGCACCTCACCTCGGCGGGGCGCGCACCTCAAAATCTGCCTGCCCGTGCGCCGAGCGCCTCGTGTCTCCCCCTCCCTACGGGAGTGCGGAGCATTAAGAAGAGGAAGAATAACAACAGATCCAGCAGTTTCACAGTTTACTGAGCCTTTACTATAAACCACGCGCTGAACTGTTAATTCCCTGAACTCGCACAGCTCCTCCACGAGGTCCACATTATTCTCCTCTCCGTTTTGCCAGTGAGAAAACCGAGGCGTAAAGGTCAAGCAAGTTGCGAAGGTGACAGAATTAGGAAGGGACAGAGCAGGACCCAGGATCCCAAGCTCTTAACCGCCGGGCTCTACCGCTTGCAAACTGGCACGACGGCTGCTTTTCTAAGTCAGAATCTTGACTCTCCTCCCAGTTCGGTCAGCCTAGCCCCCAACAAAAACCCCAGTCCAGCCTGTTGTTCCCCCTTGCAGGTCTCCTAGTCATTCCTTGCCTTCCAGAAGGTTACAGGCTGAGGCCACCTTCTTACACCTCTCCGTTCGCCTAGTCTACTTGTAATTCCAGTCTCCTCCTAGGATAAATAGTGGGCGCTTGCTGTAAACAGCCAGTTTACTCACTGTTTTGTTTTGTGTTTTCCTTAAGGAAGTGATTGGCTGAGTGTGGGGACTGTAGTTCGTTACATTTCCTAATATTTCTCCCTTTGCCTACCAGTGAATGGAGCAGGGATCTGAGCTCTCAGCATTGCTGACTTGGTATTTCAAATTCCATACACTGAAATTGTAGCAGCGGGTTTGAGGTAACTTTGAAAATAATCAGCTGCTCAAAGACTTTCTAGAACTAAAGACATGACCACATTGTTAGGCTTTATCAAACTGGTGAAAAGAAGCAACTCCAAATGCACATGGAATTTGCATTATTATCTTTTACCTGTCAGTATTTTCAACACAATTCATCTTTGTTAACCAGAATGCATTCATTGGCTTCTCTACCATGCTTATTCATTAATTACCGTATGCCTACATTACACACAAAATGCCTATTATGCCGAAAGCACCTGTTACAGAAGTTTACAGTCTCGTTGAGGAGATATGTTTAAAGCAATCGATTTCAGCATATATTAAAAACCTGGCAGGTAGGTCAAAAATAAATAAAAACTGAGTTGATACACATCCAAGTCATTGCATCACCCCGCCATAAAAAGGTTCAAGTGGGGTTGTTTTACAATAAATTCTCAAACAGAAAAGACAGGAAAATGGAATAGTCAGGTGTGGCCCCAGCGGCCCTTAGTCACAGGATGAGAAAACCCTTCATGGTGCATAGCAAGGAGAGGGTTAATTACAGAATCTGAATTTGAACAACCAGATGGGAATAAGTCATTATAAATACACTTATTCTGTAGGAATTAGTTGCTGTTTGGGTTAGGATATTTTGAATAGCTAATATAGTGGACAGAGCACTCCAACTTGGAGTTAGAAGACACTTACATGCTATGTGACATTTTTAGCCCCATCAACTCTCTGAGTGTGTTTTCCTGAATTTACAGTAGGGATCATAATGATATTGGCCGGACCTGCTCACCGTGTTATTCTGGATTTCAAGTCAAATAAGGCATGTGAAAGTATCTTATAAACATGTAAAGAATATATGCAAATGTAAAGTGATGTTTTTATTAATATCAGACTGGCCACTACAAGCTACAGATGTAATTATGAAGGATTTTACATGCTAACCTGTACCCAAAAATGTCAAGAACTGAGAAAAGCATTTGAAATACAATTGTACGGTAAAAATCTGAAGAATGGGGAGATACAACAGAGATTCAAGAAAAAAGAAAACAAGTCAAAAGAAAATATTGGTACAAAGAATACAGAAAAGGATAATGGCTATAAGGGGCTGAATTGTGTCCCCCTCCCCAAAATTCATATGCTTGATCTTAACCCCTGATACATCAGAATGTAATCTTATTCAGCAATGAATTCTTTAAAGAGTTAATTAAATTGAAATGAGGTCTTTAGCGTGGGTCTTAATCCAACATGACTGTTGTCCTCGTAAGAAGAGGAGATCAGGACACATACCTGCGTGCACACAGAGAAGAGACCACGTGAGGATACAGGAAGAAGTCGGCCAGCCAAGGGAAGAGGCCTCAGCAGAAACCAAACTTGCTGACGCTTGGATCTCCGACACGTAGCCTCAATGAGAAACGTGAGAAAATGTGTTTCTCTCATTTGTTACTGTTCACGTCATCCAATGTAACAAACTAATATAATGGCAAACATTTTAAATTCCAGCTAGAGTATCCTCTGTATTAATAATTGTTCATTGCTGCACAATGACCTGCCACAGACTGGTGGCCAGCCTAAAACCACACACATTTCCGTTTCCATGGGTCAGGGGTCCAGGCATGGCTGAGCTGGGTACACTGCTCAGGGTCTTACAAGGCAGCAAGCAAGGTGTCAGCCGGGCTGCATTCACATGGGGAGCTCAGAGTCCTCTTCCAAGCTCATTCACATTGTTGTCTGAATTCTATGCCTCATGCTTGTAGGACTGAGACTCTCAGCATCTACAGGCTCTAAGAGACTGCCCCTCTCCATAGGCAGTTTATAACATGGCTGTTGGCTTTGTCCGGTCAGCAGGAGAACTCTCACCTCCAGAAGGGACTTGAATTACATCTTCAGATTCTCTTCTCCTTTGTCATATAATCTAGCCTAACCATCAGAGTGACCTCAGCATATGCACAGGTCTCAACTACACTTAAGGGGAGGGGAGTTTACGGGGCATCTACACCAGAGGCCAAGGATCTTGGAGGTCATCTTAGAATTCTGCCCACCACACTCTCCAAAGTTTTGATGGCACCAGTTTAATTATATATTTATAAAAATTCACCAAGACAGAAACCACATAGGCAGATATGGACACGCACACACGCACATGCACGCCCATGCGCCAAAAAGCACAAAGTCATGGCAGAGGCCTAGTCCCTCAAGAAATATTTGTAAACCTGCTGTGTGCCTAAGAGCTGTGAAACCAAAGGATTACAATGATGTTCACTCTGATTAAAGAACAAACGAGAAGTATGAGGACACATTTTTCATCTCTCTGCTCAATTTGTGTTTCTTTGAAACATTCATCTGATCCATTACTGAATGGAACCAGCATTTATGGAGAGCCCACAGGGTGTCTGCTTAGCCCTTTACTCCACTGAGTGGAATAAGGAACAGAATCAGGAGGAAGGTTTCTATTCTCTTGTGGCTCACAAACTAGTCCAGATAAGAAAAGTAGCCAGACACACACACACTACAGTGAGGTCAAGGCAGGGTTGTGTGTTTAAACACAGAAATAAATAATTACACACTTGCTAAGCAAAGAGAAACCAACATGCTCCCACCCCCTTAGTCAGTTGATGAGCACTAGAGTAAGTGAGCTCTTAACTGGGTGTTAAGGAGAGGTCAAACTCAAGATGGAAGAGTCAGAGGGAGGAAAGGATCTAAAGGATCTGTACAGGTTTTCTAACATCAAGGATGACCCTAGCCATAACTACACTAACTCTGTGTGGGGATCTTTGAGAAGATTTTAACCCTGCCCTCTTCTGTCAAAACTTTTCAGAGCCGACTTCTAGCACAGCTCCTATTCATTAAATACTTACAGGAGCTCGAATTTGGAGGGTTAGGAATCAAAACTTTCCTGGGGACTCTGTAAGTATAAGGTTCTAAAAATAAAGATATAGGAGGAGCTCCTCTCTCTGCCTCGATGCTCCAGTCTATGTCCCGACTCTACAGAGAACTGCACCCATAGAAACCCCCACTGCCCAAAGGGTCCTCAATTTCTATGTCTCAACTGACTTCTTATTCTGTGTCTTCAAACAACACACAAGTTTCCCTTTTAACTTGCCCATTGGTAGCCCTCTGGCTGCAGTCCTCTCTCCTTCACCCTTTCATTCATACCAAAAGCTCATCATGGGTAAAGGCCCTGAAATGGGAATGAGCTTGGTGCCTTTGCAGAATGAAAAGAGGCCACTGATGGGGCGCCTGGGTGGTGTCTGCCTTCAGCTCAGGTCATGATCTCAGGGTCCTGGGATCGAGCCCCCATCTGTCTCCCTGCTCAGGGGGGAGTCTGCTTCTCCCTCTGCCTCCTCCCCCCTGCTCATGCTCATGCTCTAATTCTGTCTCTCTCAAATAAATAAATAAAATCAGAAAGAAAGAAAGAAAGAAAGAAAGAAAGAAAGAAAGAAAGAAAGAAAGAAAGAAAGAAAGAAAGAAAGAAAGAAAGAAAGAAAAGAAAGAAAGAAAGAAAGAAAGAAAAAAAAAAGGGGGCCACGGAGTACCAAGGGAGAAGAGGAGAACAGGAGGAAGTTGGAGATGTTGGCAAAGGCTAGATCCTGTAGGGCCTTGCAGGCCACAATGAAGTGTTTGGAATTGATTTCAAGTGCAAATGATACCATTGATGAGCTTTTTAAGTATGAGCGTGAGAAGAGACAATGTATGCTTTAGAATCACCATGGCTTCTCTGAGTTGGCCGTGGGCAAAAGCCAAGCCAAGAGACTGGGAAGAAGGCTGCAGTAAGCAGACTAGTGACAACGCATCTTCGAATAGGGTGGTGGCAGTAGAGACAGAAAAAAAAAAGACAGATGGATTAGTGATCTATTGAGGAGGATGACCCAGCAACTAGGAAGACCCATTCAACTAGAGGAAAGATGATGTCATTTAATAAGATGGGGAAGACTGGAGCAACCGGATTTTGGAGGAGGTTTTTTTTGGGGGGGGGAAGGGTGGGGGTTGTTGCCTAAAAAGTTCCTTTTTAGACATGTTACGTTTGTCTGTGAGATATTCAAGGGGAGAAAACAAGCAGGCAGGGATATATGCATCAAAAGCTCAGAATAGATTCTCTGTGATGGAGAGTCCTCATTGGCAGGCTTCTACAAGAAACAGTGTGTAACCATTGTCTGTCCCCCCACCAACAGGCTACAACATGATATACATAACAGCCTGGATGAATCTCAAAAGTGAAAGATGCCACACACACAAAAAGGTACATGATTCCATTTATATAAAATTCTAGAAAATCAAAATGGATCTATAGGGACCGAAAGCAGATGGGTGATTGCCTGGTAATAAGAGTAGGGAGTGAGGGGAAGAATGACAAAGGGTATTCACCTGTATATACAAATGTCAATATTTATCAAATTGTACACTTTAAATATGTGCAGTTCATTGTATGTCACTTATCTGTTGAAAAATCAGTCATACGCCTTGACCAACTGCAGTGTCTCTATTTTATTCTCTTTCTCTGAATAAGAATACCAAAACAGGGATACAGTCAAGGCCCAGGAATGGATTAGAATCAGAGACTAGAAAGCTGGCAGGACTATCTCCATCTTTGTCTCTGTATATTATCAAGGAATCTACTTCATTACTCTTATTACAGACTGGCATTTTATGCTTTCCCAGCTGCATGGTAGGACATGTTTGGCCACAAATCGTTAGGTTATAGCTCCTCTATTCGAGAGACCAACCAGACTTATGTGAGGATCTCTAAAACTCAATTCCATAGTCCATTGGAGTGTCTCTGATTGGCCCTTTTGTATCAGGTATGGACTTCTGGATCAATGAACCAATCTCTGGCCCGCACAGAATCTAAACTAGATGAGAAAAATCTTAGCCTGGCCATTAAGAATTTGGGCCAGCCAAGAGTCCTAACTAAACCATCTGGCATTTATAATGGGGGATATCAGGGGAGAGCCAGACATACTAGGTAAGGAACTTCAACTTCTAAATTCTTGGTCTCACCAACGAATTTCCTGATGCATCCTCCTGCTACACAAATGTATTCATGGTTTTCATTGTAAAGCCAGTAACACCGTGATTGGTGGAATATATAATAGAGGCATCCAGAAATTAGAGAAGGGAAGCCCCCATTCTTTACCTTCACCCTACCACAGAGTTTTCCACCACGCTCTGAAGACCATTAAATAGGGAACAGTGGGAAGGAATAGAGCCTCAAATGTCAGCTTTTAATCAAATTAAGCAAAGAGAGGGTGCCTGGGTGGCTCAGTTGGTTAAGCGACTGCCTTTGGCTCAGGTCATAATCCCGTAGTTCTGGGATCGAGTCCCACATCGGGCTCCTTGCTCAGCGGGGAGTCTGCTTCTCCCTCTGATCCTCCCCTCGCTCATGCTCTCTCTCTCTCTCTCTCTCTCTCAAATAAACAAATAAAATCTTAAAAAAAAAAAAAATTAAGCAAAGAGAGTATCATTCTCACCATAAGTAACCAAGTGTTATAGTAAGGAATTCAGGATGCCAAATAACACAAAAGGGCTCTGGAATTGTCCTGTAGCTTGAGTCTCCTGAAATGAAATTCACAGGCAAGAGATTAAGCTATTCCAGGAGTTGTTAAAAAATATTTTTAAAAAACTAAGAATACTATCACCTCAAACTAACATGTTAAAAGTCAGATTCACCATCTTCTCTTTTCCCTCAACCAATGCCCCTCTTTCTGTCAATAAATGTATCATTCTTCCTGTTACCCAAACTTGGAACCTCATCTCCCCATTCACTCAATGAGTATTTACTAAATGTCTCCCTTATGCAAGGCCAAACCTAAACTCTATGAGAGACACAAAAAAATATAAGATCTGGTCTCAAGGGGCGCCTGGGTGGCTCAGATGGTTGGGCATCTGCTTTCGGTTCGGGTCATGATCCCAGGGTCCTGGGATGGAGCCCTGAATCGGGCTCCGTTTGGTGGGGAGCCTGCTTCTCCTTCTTCCTCTACTGTTCCCCCTGCTTGTGCTCTCTCACTCTCTCTGTCAAATAAATAAATAAAATCTTTAAAAAAAAAGATCTGGTCTCAAAAAGTATAAAATCATTTTGGGGAGATACATCAAAGCTCAAGTAACCTCTACAGTAGCTGTATGTGATAAGTGCCTGCAAGCAATGGGAATTCATATAAACACTGTTTGTTCTATCTATTTATATGGATGTTGGAAATAAATTCCCAGCATCAGGAATTAGGTTAAATACATTATACGAGTATATAATTGAATAATCCACAGTCTTTCAAAATGATATATGATTTTATGTATTGAAATGGAAAGATGTTCACAGTAGGTTACAAAACAGTATGTAGGGATACCATCACGATACACACACATATATATATACAGAGAAAACTCTACAATAAAATAGTACCAGTGATTAATCACTGCTGTGTAAGAATATAGGTATGACTATACTCTTTCGTTTGTACTTTCTGATTTTTCTGTACTGAGCATGGAAGAAGAAAATAATGTGATTTTTTTTTCTAATAAAGAGAAAAGGCTTCAGAGAAAATTTGAATGCAAAGTCATGTTTTAGCCATGTCATTTCTAAGGGGGACTATATCCACTAGAGATAAAAAGTAGAGTAGTTGGGGCACCTGGCTAGCTCAGTTGGTAGAGCATCTGACTCTTGCTTGATCTGAGGGTTGTGAGTTCGAGCCCCACATTGGGCGTAAAGAGCACTTAAATATCTAGGGGCGCCTGGGTGACTCATTTGTTAAGCATCTGCCTTCGGCTCAGGTCATGATCCCAGGGTCCCAGGACCGAGCCCCGCATCATCAGGCTCCCTGTTCGGTGGGGAGCCTGCTTCTCCCTGTCCCACTCCCCCTGCTTGTGTTCCCTCTCTCGCTGTCTCTCTCTCTAATAAATAAATAAAATCTTTAAAAAAAATAATATCTAAAAAAAAGGTAGAGCATTTAATCAGAAGATATTTATATAGAGATGGTAGCTAAAACAATGGAAACAAGAAAACTCAGGGGAACAGAGTTTCACAGAAGTGTTAGGCGCAAGATGAGAGACCAAAGAATGATGGAAAAGAAAAGAGGTCACCTCCAAGTGAGAAACAAGAAAACATCAGAACCAAAGGAGAATCAGGTGTGCTAAACATAAAAGAGAGTGGAGAGGCACATGGAAACACTCTCCAAGTGGAAGTGTCCAGAGCCAGTGTTGAATTTTAAAGTTTAAGAAGACTTTTTAAAAAATTTACCATGGGGGCGCCTGGGTGGCTCAGTCGTTGAGCGTCTCCTTTCGGCTCAGGTCATGGTCCCAAGGTCCTGGGATCAAGCCCTGCATCGGGCTCCCTGCTCGGTGGGAAGCCTGCTTCTCCCTCTCCCACTCCCCCTGCTTGTGTTCCCTCTCTCGCTGTGTCTCTCTCTGTCAAATAAATAAAATCTTTAAAAAAAAAAAATTTACCATGGTATACCATGTAAAATAGTGTCATCTTTATCAAATGCAAATCTAAATTTCTCATTTATCAATTCAAAATTGGGCTTTTTTTTTTAAGATTTTATTTATTTATTTGACAGAGACACAGTGAGAGAGGGAACACTAGCAGGGGGAGTGGGAGAGGGAGAAGCAGGCTTCCCGCGGAGCAGGGAGCCCGATGTGGGGCTCGATCCCAGGACCCTGGGATCATGACCTGAACCGAAGGCAGACGCTTAACGACTGAGCCACCCAGGCGCCCCTCAAAATTGGGCTTCTTGTTTGCACATTAGAACCATAGACATCATGAGACCAGTGCTGGAAGGGAATGCAAAGACCCTTTTGTCTTGACCCTTGATTTCACCAATGAGCAAAGCGAGGCCCAGAAAACAAAACTGATTTGCCTTGGGTCACACAGCCAGTGACTTAAACAGAGTTAAAAGTTTTCAACTGTCTTTGCTAAGGGAATGCAGGAGCTTTGGTAAATGAATACTTAGATATTCTGTTAAACTCACGTACTCAGCAGTTTCAAGTTTCCTCCTTTTCCAACCTTTTCCTTCCCTGGAGCTCGGAATGGCCTACTCTCTTTCCCCCCTCTTTCCACCTTCCCTTCTCCTTTCTCCTGAACCTGTTTATTTTTGAGCTAACTGCTTCATTTTGCCAGGTCTCTGGTAGGATCACCATAATAGGAACACCCCCTTCTTGCCATCCCAGCAAACAGCTTCTCCTTTTACCAGACTCAGTTCAAGGGTCATTTTCCCTAACAAGCGTTTTCTGTCCACCCAGGTGGTAATGCACACACACCTGTGGGTGGTGGTAAAGAGCAAAGTTTACCTGTGTTCGAATCCAAGCTCTGCCACTCACTGTGACCTCAGGCAAATTACTGAATCTCTTTTTGCCCACTTGCAGTATTGAGTAAAATGGGAATACTATTCATTCCTTATCTATAGGATTCTCCTAAAGGTTGAATAAGTCATTACACAGAAATATGCTTAGAATCGTGCCTGGTCCACAGGAAGTGCTATGTCCGTCTTGGACATCATTAGCTAGGACCTACTCCTCTTATCAGAGTAGCAGAAACACCTTCTGGTATTTCTAACATGTCCGCCTCTTCTTACTAGACCATAAGCTTCTTGAGGTCAGGGATGATGGCAATAATGAGTGTTTAATAAATGCTCATGGGGCCAATAAATGACTGTGTCTAACAAACAAGTAATCCCTCCCCTAAACAAACTAGGCCCCAAATAAGACTGTTACAAGAACGTATAAAGGGAATAAATTAATGTCTATACATCCTTCTTTAAATATTAAACCCTGCAAGTACATTTGAGTCAATGTCCATTTACAAAACACTCACACAGTTGTTCAATTCTGTTAGTCAAGGGAATGTAGAAAGTGGGGATGTGCTATTCTACCACATCCTTTTTTTTTTAATTTTTATTGTTATGTTAATCACCATACATTACATCATTAGTTTTTGATGTAGTGATCCATGAATGTTTGTGCATAACACCCAGTGCTCCATGCAGAACATGCCCTCTTTAATACCCATCACCAGGCTAACCCATCTTCCCACCCCCCTCCCCTCTAGAACCTCAGTTTGTTTTTCAGAGTCCATCGTCTCTCATGGTTCATCTCCCCCTCCGATTTCCCCCCCTTCATTCTTCCCCTCCTGCTATCTTTTTTTTTTCTTAACATATATTGCATTATTTGTTTCGGAGGTACAGATCTGTGATTCAACAGTCTTGCACAATTCACAGTGCTCACCATAGCACATACCCTCCCCAATGTCTATCACCCAGCCACCCCATCCCTCCCACCCCCCACCACTCCAGCAACCCTCAGTTTGTTTCCCGAGATTAAGAATTCCTCCTATCAGTGAGGTCATATGATACATGTCTTTCTCTGATTGACTTATTTCGCTCAGCATAATACCCTCCAGTTCCATCCACGTCGTTGCAAATGGCAAGAGCTCATTCCTTTTGATGGCTGCATAATATTCCATTGCATATATATACCACATCTTCTTTATCCATTCATCTGTCGACAGACATCCTGGCTCTTTCCACAGTTTGGCTATTGTGGACATTGCTGCTATAAACATCAGGGTGCACGTACCCCTTCGGATCCCTACATTTGTATCTTTGGGGTAAATACCCAGTAGTGCAATCGCTGGATTGTATACTACCACATCCTTTTGAAAACAATCTCAAAAGTGCTTTGGAAAAGGCTTCCATTTCATTTCTTCGATGCTGGTCAGTGAGCTCTCCTAAACACTTTCTAACTTGGGCAAGCCTTTTACCTTCACTGACTCTTCCCTCATCCATAAATGTGATAATAACACTCTACTAAACATTTGACAAACTGCAATGATTCATGAATTAACATTACTAATGTACTTCAAGATGAAATGGGCTACGGAATTGCAAACTATTGTTGCTGGGGTTCGTCATCTTTATTCTTAGCAACAGCGAATGTGAATATAGGAACTTCGTTTATAAGGGGGCTCAACTTCCATTTCTTCAGGTTAACTTTCTTCTGATACAACATGGCATACTCTAGACTTCTTTAATTTGCCTATGTTAGCAAAGGCCGAGGCTAGTCAGGAGACATGGCTAATATGTGCTGCGGCCGTTAGCGAGCGTGGGGAGTCCTTATGGGCTTGCCTTGCCTTCAGGGGCAAAATAAGCAGCAAGAACTCCTTGGGAATAATGGTTCCACTTTCATAAACATGACAGTGTTAAGGATCTCCTCTTATCGTTAGGTGGGACTTGAACAGCATCTGATCAAGTTTCTTCCCCCAATCCCGCATCCCCAACAAAGTCTCCGTTGCACCTGCAGATGTTGATCTCTTTCAGTAACTGATTCGATTTAAAACCCAAACACTCCTTAACCCGCAGTGATGACTCCCCATGCTCGCTAACAGCCACAGCACATACTAGCCATGTCTCCTGACTAGCCTCGGCCTTTGCTAAGATAGGCAAATTAAAGAAGTCTAGGGGCACCTGGGTGGGTGGCTCAGTCGTTGGGCGTCTGCCTTCGGCTCAGGTCATGATCCCAGGGTCCTGGGATCGAGCCCCACATCGGGCTCCCTGCACCGCGGGAATCCTGCTTCTCCCTCTCCCGCTCCCCCTGCTTGTGTTCCCCCTCTCGCTGTGTCTCTCTCTGTCAAATAAATCAATGAAATCTTTAAAAAAAAAAAAAAAAAGGGGGCGCCTGGGTAGCTCAGTTGGTTAAGCAACTGCCTTCGGCTCAGGTCATGATCCTGGAGTCCCTGGATCGAGTCCCGCATCGGGCTCCCTGCTCGGCAGGGAGCCTGCTGCTCCCTATGACCCTCACCCCTCTCATGTGCTCTCTCTCTCTCTCATTCTCTCTCTGTCTCAAATAAATAAATAAAATCTTTAAAAAAAAAAAAAAAAAAAAGAAGTCTAGAGCAGTGCCAGCCAACAGAAGTATAATGTGAGCCACAAATGCAATTTTATATTTTCAAGTAGCCACTTTATAAAAAGTAAAAAACAAGCAAACAAAAAACAGGTGAAATCAATTTAATAATAAACATATAGTACCTAATCCAATGAAACAAAACACCTTTAACATGCAATCATTACAAAAAACAATGAGATATTCTACATTCCTCTTTTTTTGGACCAAGTCTTTGAAATCTGGTGTGTATTTCACACTCACTGCGCATCTCATTCAGACGAGCCACATTCTAACTGCCAGATAGGTGCACGTGGCTCATGGCTACTATGTTGGACAGTACAGGTCTAGAGATCTGGTTTATTGACCTAAAGTCACCTGAAATTACGCACACGTGCACACACACACACACACGAAATTATATATATAAGATATACCACACAAAAAAATACCACAGAATGGTCTCCAGCACTACTCCCCTCACACAACACCCTATGAGTGCAGGAATTGACATGGAAAATGTGGTCATTTTTTATTGTCTACACATTAGAGGTTCCGCTACATACCGCTAATAAGCGACAATGGTATCATGCAGTAATATGTTCTTTTTTTTTTTTTTTAAAGATTTTATTTATTTATTTGAGAGAGAGAGAGCACAAGAGAGGGGAGCGGGAGAGGGAGGAGCAGACTCCCTGCTGAGCAGGGAGCCCGATGCGGGACTCGATCCCGGGACTCCAGGATCATGACCTGAGCCGAAGGCAGTCGCTTAACCAACTGAGCCACCCAGGCGCCCTAATGCAGTAATATGTTACAATAGTAAAGTGTTATATAAATTGTAAAGGATTTGGATTGCACATACAAGCCACTGTTACATTTCTGACCAATCCAAAGAGAAGTGGGCACCAGGAATGACCTACTGAGTGTATCAAGTGTAGAACAGAGGACATTTTTTAAACAATAGCAATGCTTGTCTGAAGTTGTGAAGATTTGGAATCACAGAAGATTTTTAAGAAAAACAATTTATATTCCGCTCAAGTACATAGAGAAATGCAAATCAGACTGGCAAAGAGTTGGTAGAAGCCCTTGACAGACCCGCTCTATTAATCAGAAAGTCAGCCGAGCGATGCGTCCAAGTCTTCCCACACAGTTTCCTCCATCTAGGCACACCATTCCCCAGGCCATTCTCCTCGACAACTTCTACTACTCTTCAGGTCTCAGCTTCATGTTTTTCTCCGGAAGATCTCTCCTCATATTCTAGACTACAATGGGTACTTCTGTACTATTCCCACAGCACACTGTACTCCTCAAATCATATCCTCCCATGAATGCAAACCTTTATTCGTCTTCTTACTAGAATATAAGCCCTGTGAAGGGATGCACCAGTTCTGCCTCATTTGTTACTGGATCCCGGTGTTTCAAATAAAGCCTGGCATATTAGTAATGCACAAGTAAATACTGTTGACTTAATCTATTGACTCAAGTCCCTAAGTATGTTATGTGAAGGACTGACTATATTAGCATACCAATTATAGCTAAAAGAGTGCATCAACAGTGTTTATTCTTTTAAGTACTTTATACTCTCTTGATACAATCTTGTTTATAATATTGATGTTTTTGGCAATGCTTTTATTTTTCCATAAAAAGGGCAAAATCTCAGTCTCGGTCTAAATGTTCTCAGATTCTCAAGCAGTCAACGACACTTTAATGAGGCTATACTGTATTCTGATTAGATTGTCCTTGAAACTTCATAGCAGCCACCTCATCTCAAGGATTAAAGTTTCAGGATGTGATTTATCTACCTAACATGAATGATTTTAAACTGTGCATCTCTTTTTGATTCAAGCCCTATGTACTTTACCTAAATACAGAGTTTTGATATAAATCCCACATTCATACATTCAAGATAGGGGAAATTACATTTCAATTGCATTCAAATTGGGGGTATAGCTCAGTGGTAGAGCATTTGACTGCAATTGCATTCAAATTTTTCTGGCACATTTGGAAAAAAATACTTTTTTAAAGTTTTATTTATTTGAGAGAGAAAGCATGAACGGGGTGGGGGAGGCAGAGGGGGAGGGAGAAGGAGACTCCCCACGGAGCAGGGCGCTGGAGGCAGGCTCGATCCGGGACCTGAGCCGAAGGCAGACGCTTAACCAACTGAGCCACCCAGGCGCCCCTGGAAAACATATAATAGTTTAACAACTATTTCCTTGCAGAACAAAATCCCTTAAGTAGCCATACATGACTTGCTCAACTCTGACAATATTCTACTTAATCGTGTAGCCTCATGCGTGTCCGAAATGTCCTGAACTCTTCCAAACCTGCCACCTCCCTCTTCACCCCAGCCTACTCACCAGCCTTCACTTGCCATTCTTTGGGTTTCGCAACCGCTGCTGTTTCCCTGATTATTCTTACTAACGAGAGCTAATATCTGTTGAATGCTAGGGTGCACCAGGAACAGTGCTACACCCTTTGCAAACATGATCTCATTTAATCCTTGCAACAATCCTAGGAGGCAAGTGCCACGGTATCCTCAGTGTAGAGATGCACTCTGAGGCACAGAATGTTAAATAACTTCCCTACGGATTCCCAGTGACTCAGCGGCAGAGCTGGGCTTCCATCTTAGGCAGGGTGGCTCTGGAGTCTACATTACATCATCTTGATGGAAATGTGGACACTCAGGGGCCACCCAGGGGAGGGCTCCCATCTGCCTTGCTCTGGCTTTTTCAGTGGAATAGGGAAAAAAAAATGGTATTATTTTTACTCAAGATACTTGGGTATATAACAACACATCATTGCATTGTATACCTTCAACTTATACAATATGTCAATATGTCTCAATAAAGCTAGAAGAAGCCTTTTTAAAAGATACTTGGGTATATAGATGCAGTGACAAAGAATGCCGAATAATTTTTGTCAATATAAGTTTCCCCATCATTCCTCAACCTGAACTCTATCCACATTCTTATTTATTTGGAAATCACTATGGTGTGTTTTTTTCCAACACGAAAGTTATATATAGAATATTTATTCCCACACTCCTTGTTATTGACTGGTTTTTTTTCCCCCTGCTCCAACTTCATCTAAAAACTGAGTTATAGACATGGGAAGAACAAAATGTATGACTTGGGAAGGACTTTAGAGACGATCCAACGTTTCCAATTTACAGGTGAAGATTCCAAGGTCAAGACTGAATAGGCCAGGCCTTTACTTACTTAATCCACTAATTCTGCATGTATTTATTGAGTACCCACTATCTATTCTACATGGTGCAAAAGAGACAAAGTATGCCTTTAAAGCTTATATACTAGCAGGGAGAGTAAGATAATAATCAGGCAAACAATTGAATAAATAAGATAATTCCAGGTAATAACAAGTGTTATGAAAAAAATAGAAATGGGATAGTGAGTGGGGCACCTGGGTGGCTCAGTCGGTTAAGCATCTGCCTTCGGCTCAGGTCATGATCCCAGGGTCCTGGGATGGAGCCCCGCATTGGGCTCCCTGCTCAGCGGGGAGTCTGCTTCTCCCTCTCCCACTCCCCCCTGCTTGTGTTCCCTTTCTAGCTGTCTCTCTCTCTCTGTCAAATAAATAAAATCTTTAAAAAAAAAAAAAAGAGGGGCACCTGGGTGGCTCAGTCATTAAGCGTCTGCCTTTGGCTCAGGTCATGATCCCAGGGTCCTGGGATAGAGCCCCACATCGGGCTCCCTGCTCGGTGGGAAGCCTGCTTCTCCCTCTCCCACTTCCCCTGCTTGTGTTCCCTCTCTCGCTGTGTCTCCCTCTGTCCTATAAATAAATAAATAAATACAATCTTTAAAAAAAAATTTAAAAAAAAGAAAGAAATGGGATAGTGAGTGATCTGGGATAGGAGGAGGCTACTTCTGAAGGAGGGGAGAGCAGACTGCTCTCAAGAAGTAAAATTTGCACAGAGCTCTGAATGATGAGAGGAAGCCATCCAAGCAAAGATCTGAGGGAAAATCATTCCAGGGAGGGAATGGCAAGTGAAAAGCCCTGAGGTGGAATGAATTTGATACATTGAAGGAATAGAAAAATAGCGATTATAGCTGAAGAACAGTAAATTATCAGCCGAGAGGTAGGGCATGATGTCATGAAAACAACATCATGTAGATGTAGATAAAAACAAAATCATTTAGGGCCTGTGGGCTGTGCCAAGAAATTTTAATATTATTCTGATCTCAGTAAGAAGCCATGGGAAAATTGGGAGCAAGGCAGTGATATGATCTTAGTATTTTATTTTATTTTTTAAAAGATTTTATTTATTTATTTGACAGAGAGATAGAGCCAGCGAGCACAAGCTGGGTGGGGGGAGGCGCTGGGCAGAGGCAGAGGGAGAGGGAGAAGCAGACTCCCCACTGAGCAAAGAGCCCGATGCAGAACTCAATCCCAGGACCCCGGGATCATGACCTGAGCAGAAGGCAGACGCTTAACTGACTGAGCCACCCACGTGCCCCTTAGTATTTTAAATGATAATATTAAGTGGTGCTAAAACCTTAAATCAGAGTATGACAACAGCTGTAACTTATCATTAGTGTTCAGGGGTTTACAGAATTCCCTGGCTATGAGTCGAATTCGTTGAACATCGATGCTTTGAGAAAACAATGGACATTTTTAGAAATCGTAACAATTACTTTCATAGTAATGGCCCCACACTGAATCACATCTCCCGGTACTCATTACCCTCCCATAGCCCTCTACCACACTGACTCGGTGCTTGGCCTCCCACACTGACTCTCTGACTTCCTGGCCCACGTACGTACGAGCCAACAAGTCACAAACAAAGGCTTGAAAAGCATCTAGGCATTGGAGCTTGCTCTCCCTTGCTGCTGCTAGAAGGCAGCAGCATGTGAAGCTCAGGCTAGCCTGCAGGAATGTGAGTGACACTTGGCCCAGTTACTTCCATCACCCCTGCTGATACCCAGCTAACTACCACCAGACATGTGAATAAGCCCAAGCCCAGGAGTAGAGCATGCCAACACCGAGGGCAGCAGGGACCAGCCATCCCAGCTAAGCCCAGCCCACACTACCAGCTCACAGGAGAATAAGCAAATCAAAGATTGCTGTTTTAAGCCATTAAACTCTGGGGTAACTTATTAGGCAGAAATGGGTAACTGAGACAGCTATATAAATAGAATCCTATTTCAATAAGCCCAAAAGCTTATCGAAACTTGTGCATCACCATATCTAAACTACTTTAAGTTATGCTTTATAAAAGCACTCAGTTTCAAAGGTGCTTAAGGCAGTTTAAAGTGATAGATTCACACAATGCAAATAATACAATATTTTAGAAACCATTGATTAGTAGACTTATTGTGACGAGCACTGAGTCATGTGTTGAATCACTATATTGTACACCGGAAAGTAATATAACACTGTATGTTAATTATACTAGAATTAAAATTTTTTTAAAAGGGAAAAAATTTATTAATTAACCAATTAACAAATCAATAAAAACCATTATTAATTAACCAATATATTAATATTAGTGAATCCTGTACATACACCCAAGTTTTGTTAGTATACATAAACATCATTCCAAATGGGATGCGTATGTATTAGTTTAAGTGGTTATTTCTTGGGGAGGGACTTGTAAATTGATTTCATTCATACAATTTCCTTTTCTTTAATTCAATTTTTGAATAATGAATAATTTTACAAGGTTCAAAACCAAAAAGTGATAAAATCATATCCAGCAAAGAAGTCTTTCCATTTCTGTCCCATCCACCTACTACCAACATCCCACGTAACCATTATTATTCACTTCTCATGTATCCTTCCAGAGTTTCTTTATGATTTTTTTTATTCAAGAACTAAATCATCAGGGTGCCTCAGTGGCTCAGGCAGTTAAGGGTCTGCCTTTGGCTCAGGTCAGGATCCCTGGGTCCTGGGATCCAGCCCTGTGTGGGGCTCCCTGCTCAGCGGGGAGCCTGCTTCTCCCTCTCCCTCTGCCCTTCCCCCACAACCCCCCTCCCATACCCCCCCAACTCATGCTCACTCTCTTCTATGCTCTCTCTCTCTCTCAAATAAATAAATAAAACCTGTTTAAAAAAAGAACTAAATCAGCAAAAACATATATGTATGGATTTTAAAGTAGTAAATGGGGCAATAAAGGGAAATATAGTGGTATTTGTTAAAAGAGAACACTTTCTGTACCGTATGTTTGCCCTTCTCTTTACTATCAACTTTTGGTTGGGTTTTATTAACTGACTTAGTTGAAGAAGGATTTGTTGAGCTCTCTCTGGAGCGCAAGTCTAGGCACCAGCTATGTATGTATCCCATATAAGAACGTCAGCAAAATACTACGGTGAAACCAAAAACAGGTTTTAATGGATGACTTAAATTTCACAATAAACTAATTTTGATAAATGGTAGTATTCTCTACCCTAGAAATTGAAATTTTCCACTGAACATATTAAAGGAAATTGAATATTTAGAAAACAACAGATCAAAACATAAACAGCTGGGAAGAGCCGACGTGAAGTCAAAGAAAAGAAAAATGTAAGAAACTTGAGAAAACAGCTTGAAGAATGTCCATAGTTACTAGCTTTCAGCCACCAGGAAGACGTCCAACCAAAACTAAGATTTAAGTGCCTTCAGGGAAAAAGGAGTTTCAACATTCAGCAGCTTAGTTACTAAGAGGGTATCTGACCTAAATTCACAGAAGAACCACTCATATTTTAAGTTACCTCATATACTACTCCATTTTTTAAATGTATGGGTGATGTGATGGACATAAATGCATTTAAAACAAAGACCACACAGGAATTTTAATATTAACTTGCATTGAGCTAACAAGCTAAATAATGTATGTTCCAGGAGGAATCACAAGCCAAAGCAACCACACAGCATTACGCTGCGCAGAAAGCCAGAAGGCAGGCTTGGTCAGCCATGAGATCACCACTTGTATCCATGTATCCCCCATTCCAGACATTTGAAAAAACTTCCACAACTGAAATCAGTTCAAATATGTCCACAATGTCTCTTAATATCCTTCAGAGTTCAACATTTCATTTTCACGTGACTACTTTTCCACACACCATTGTAACTACCGTCACATTTTGATGTCAAAGGCAAGCAGGTCTTGGGGTGCCTGGGTGGCTCATTCCATTAAGTGCCTTCCTTCAGCTCAGGTCATGATCTCAGGTTCGTGGGATCAGGTCCCGCATCGGGCTCCCTGCTCAGCCGGGAGTCTGCTTCTCCCTCTCCCCTCTGCCACTCCCCCACTCGTGTTCTCCCTCCCCTGGCTCTCAAATAAAATCTTAAAAAAAAAAAAAGCAAGCAGGTCTTAAAAGTAGATATTTCCAAAATGCGTTTAATATATAAAGTTTTCCAAATCTGTGACTTTTTTTCTATTATCCTTGTGATAGACCCAGGTGGATGAAAAGGATAGAGATCCTACTAATGGAATAGTTTCAAAGGAAGCATGACATAAGCAGGTGATACCCTTCAATGGAGTAAAATTCATGTAATTCTTATTAGACAACTGTGTAAGGGTTCCAGAGAAACAGTCCCAATAAAATCTATAGAGAGAGGGGTGCCTGGCTGGCTCAGTAGCTGGAACATGCAACTCTTGTTCTCAGGGTTGTGAGTTCAAGCCCCACATTGGGTGTGGAGATTACTTAAAAATGAAAGTCTTTAGGGGTGCCTGGTTGGCTCAGTCAGTTAAGCATCTGACTCTTGATTTCAGCTCAGGTCATGATCTCAGGGTCGTGAGATTTAGCCCTGCGTTGGGCTCCGCACTGAGCATGGAGCCTGCTTGGGATTCTCTCTCTCCCTCTCCCTCTGCCCCTCCCCCCATGTGTGCTTACTCTCTCTCTCTCTCAAAAAAAATTTTTTTTTAAGATTTTATTTATTTGTCAGAGAGAGAGAGCACAAGCAGGGGGAGTGGCAGAGGGAGAGAGAGAAGCAGGTCCCCCACTGAGCAGGGAGCCCGACATGGGACTCGATCCCAGGACCCTGGGATCATGACCTGAGCCGAAGGCAGATGCTTAACCGACTGAGCCACCCAGGTGTCTCCCACCAAAAAAATCTTTAAAAAGTAAAAAATAGGGGCGCCTGGCTAGCTCAGTCAGTAGAGCATGTGACTCTTGATCTTTGGGTTGTGAGTTTGAGCCCCATGTTGGGGGTAGAGGTTACTTAAAAAATAGTAAAAATCTTAAAATATAATGAAATAAATAGAGAGAGAGACAGAGAGACAGAGAGAGATACTTAAGGAATTGGTTCACACAGTTGTGGAGGCTAGAAGGCTGGAGACCCAAGGAAGAGTTTATGTTTAAGCTCAGGTCAGTCTGCCAGCAGAATTCTTCCTTCCTGGTGGAAGTTAATCTTTGTCCTAAGGCCTTCAACTGATTAGATGAGGCCCACTCACATTATGGAGAGTAATCTGCTTTACTCAAAGTCTACTGATTTAAATGTTAATGTCATGTACCAAATACCTTCACAGTAACATCTAGAATAATATTTGACCAAATATCTGCACACCATGGCTTAACCAAGTGGACACATAAAATTAACCGCCACAAGAGCTAATCTTCAACAAATATTTGAACAATACAGATGTTCCTGGAAAGTGGTACCTAAACAGGGTTCTTTTGGATAGAAACCCTATATGACTTCTCAAACTAAGGTTGCTTTCAACCTGTAGCTTGACCTTGCTAGTCCCTGAGGCAATTAAAAAGGGGCATACAACAATACAATAATTGGTGGGTTCAGTGGCCCTAGGCTTGAGCCCTGGAGGATTGGTGGTTGAGAGAAGTATTGCTCTTCTTGGGGTGCCTGGGTGGCTCGGTCATTAAGTGTCTGTCTTCAGCTCAGGTCACGATCCCAGGGTGCTGGGATCGAGCCCCGCATCAGGCTCCCCGCTCAGCAGGGAGCCTGTTTCTCCCTCTCCCACTCCCCCAGCTTGTGGTCCCTCTCTTGCTGTGTCTCTCCTGTCAAATCAATAAAATCTTTAAAAAAAAAAAAAAAAGAAGAAGTATCATTCTTCTTAAACTGGTAGACCTGAAGTGAAGAGTGAACATACTCACACCTAGTTATTCTTCTAATCCCCACTGGCTTTGTTCAGTCTAGAAAAGTGGCCTCCTATGTTGGATTCTTGCTTTGCAATCCAGTTCCTCAATTTGAGGCTCAATGCCTGCCCTAAACCTCAACTTACTTGACCAGAACCCAAACGCTCCCTTTACCCTAAACTGGGGCTGCTCCAACCTACGAACAGCAACTATCAGCCTGACCCCAAACATCACTACATGGCTGTTCTTCGAGGCCAGAGTTTGCTGTGTCCCTTTGAACACTCAGTTTGGGTTCTGTACCCAATTCCAATGTGTGGGGGGTGGGGGGTGGTCTCCCACACACCAACAAACAATTCTCCAGACAGCAGCTGGGTGTCCTACAATTGAACTCAATTCTGACACTATCTACCCGGAGATAGCATCAGTTTTCCCAAGTTAAGGGTTCATTCCCACAAGACCGCCCCCTCAATGTCAGGTTATTACCTGTGCTTCTGACCGACCAGCTATAGATTGTACAAGTCTAATTACAAAGGCATGATTTGTTAAATCATTGACTACTGGGACGCCTGGGTGGCTCAGTCATTAAGCGTCTGCCTTCGGCTCAGGTCATGATCCCAGGGTCCTGGGATCAAGCCCCGCATCGGGCTCCCGGCTCAGCAGGAAGCCTGCTTCTCCCTCTCCCACTCCCCCTGCTTGTGTTCCCTCTCTCACTGTCTCTCTCTCTGTCAAATAAATAAATAAAATCTTAAAAAAAAAAAAATCATTGACTACTGGTGATTGATTCAACCTCCAGGCCCTCTCCCCTCCTTGGAGGTCAAGGGGTGGGGCTGAAATTTCCAACCCCGCCAATCACAAAGTTGGTTCACCTGGCAACCGCGCCCCATCCTTAGGTGCAATCCCAAAGTCATTTCAATGACATAAAATAGACACCTTTATTGCTCTCATCACAGGAAATTCCAAGGGCTTTAGGGGCTCCGTGCCAGAAACAGGGAAGACCAAATATATATTTCTTATTAGAAATCACAATATTGGGGCACCTGGGTGGCTCATTTGGTGAAGCGTCTGCCTTCCGCTCAGGTCATGATCCCAGATCAAGCCCCACATCGGGCTCCCTGCTCCGCGGGAAGCCTGCTTCTCCCTCTCCCACTCCCCCTGCTTTTGTTCCCTCTCTCGCTGTGTCTCTCTCTGTCAAATAAATAAATAAAATCTTTTTTAAAAAAAAAAGAAATCACAATATCACAACTCTATTTGGAATGCTTTCTCCCCAGCACGCATTCCCAATACATAGACTGTTTAGTTCTTCTATTTTTTCCTGTCCTTCCTCAGGCTGCATGGCTTCCCCACCAACCTCAACCAGCTTAGGCAGCTTATGGCAGTAGATGAAAAGGAAAAAAAAAAAAGTAAACGTGAATGATCCAATAGTAACATGAAAAATCCCACTTGCCCATTTTGCAAGGTAAGATTGACAAATATTTTTATAGAACTGAGTACATCCAGATTTGAACATGGATTCAGCTTATGAAACTGAATGAAGGTCGGGACGCCTGGGTGACTCAGTCAAGTTAAGCATCTGCCTTCGGCTCAGTTCATGATCCCAGGGTCCTGGGATGGAGTCCCACGTTGGGCTCCCTGCTCAGCGGGGAGCCTGCTTCTCCTTCTGCTTCTCCCTCTGCCCCTCCCCCTGCTCGCGCGCGTGCGCGTGCTCTCTCTCTCTCTCTCTCTCAAATCAATAAACAAAATCTTTAAAAAAAAAAAAGAAACTGAATGAAGGAAACCTCATTTAAATTGGAGTCGGGAGGCCAGAAGGGGGCGCTCTCACCCGCTACCACTATTCGGAAATTACAGACCTCCATCAAAAAGAGGAGTACTTTGCATTCACTATAGGAAGAAGCCTACTTGACTATTCCAACAGGAGGAAAGGATTTCTCCTCGCCCAGCAACAAGCTCAGCCAATAAAAAATGACCACAAGCCATCCAATGAGAAACCATCACCACCCTGAACTCTTGCTTTCCGCGAAGTATTTTTGTTCAAAGAGCCCCTCCCAACTTCCTTCTTTTCTCTGTACAGCTCCTCTCCTTTGTTCTCCTGTGTTATCTATGGTTTGCCATAGCTTGCATATCCTGAATTGAAATCCCGCTGCTCTTCCCGAATCAACCCATCTTGCTGGTAAAATAAATTTGCTGTTTTACTTTTGACATGCTAAATCTTATAGAACAAAACTCTGAAAAGTGTACACTATAAACAACAATACAGTCATATTTCCGCTAATGAGTCTCAGTTATTTTAACCCTATTGCAAAGGGACTTTCTTTGTATTGGAATCACATATTCTAAAATTATGATCTTAACAGGAAAATGACCTACAAAAAATATTTTTAAGTGAAAAAATAAAAACTGAATCTAAAATTACTTTTTAAATATCTATTAAGTAGATTAAACTAGATTGTCCAAGAGAACCTAGTTTGTATATTGGGCACCTCTGAAAACTAATTTCTTTTCAGCTAATGTACATTTTTAAAAATACCAGATGACAGTTTTAATATTAACTTATATTGATATCCCTAAGTATTTGATATTTACCATTCATTCCTTGCTTTTTTTTGAAGTGTTGATGTCTTTATCGTCCCCAAATGGACTGTGAGCTTCCTAAGGGCAGCAAGCCATGCCAAATTTTTATTGGTTAGCACTCACCTCCTCTCTCAAGCCACCCTCACCCTCAGTCATTATGACTGACTGATACAGAATTCAGACCTGAACAGGTGTTAGGAGCCCATTGGGCAGGAAAACAGGGTGAAGAGGGAAGTGCTCTCACCTGAGGCAATAGGAAACTCTGGGGCCATAGTGGTTAGCTAAGCCAGAAAGGGTACCAGCCGGCCAACGTCCGAATGCCAAGGAGAAAGTTAGGGAAAAGATCAAATCCCAGAGGAGTCAGGGACGGGAACGATCAAAATCAGAGTACACAGCCAAAGGAGAGAACGAGGGAGACAAGATCTAGCAAAACCCAATCAGGACTAATTAGGGGCAAGAGAAGCTATAGGGATCCTCTGAAGTGCCCGATAGTTACTGGGACTGGCTTCATAGGCCCACAAGGGACTGTTGAAAAGAAGGGTAGGTAACTCAGCCCAATGTAAAGAGTCAGGAATGGGGTGGATTCATATTTCCTATGGTGCCTTTCCCATAGTAAATGGTCAGTTAATATTAACTGGGCTAGTCACGCAATAATTAGTTACACACCATCCTGGTGGTCTGAAAGTTAATGTGGCACATTAACGTGCACAAGAATAAAATAGATCAAAGTTTAGAGCACACCCCTAAGTCATGAGACTTTTTTATGATAGGAAAATGAGAACTGCTTCAGAAGTCTGCAAGGCTCAGAACAGCTATGATGAGGCACATGGAAGAAAAAAGGAGAGAAAAAGAAGCTCGTAGTTAATGAATACCAATGCATTACCAGGTGCCTTGATGTATTTGGCTGAATTCAATCCTTCAAGGCATAGGAGGTCCTCTCGATTTTACAGTTGAGGAAACTGGAGAAAGGTTAAGTACCTTTCCTGAGGTCACAGGGTCAGGATTCAAATGCAAATCTGTCTGATTCCAGAAGCCATGCTCTTTTTGAATATTTCACCCTCCACGTTATGAACCAGGTTGGGAAAAGGCACAGACCAGTCGAAGTAGAAAATCTGAGAGAGGGAGACAAACCATAAGAGATTCTTAATCTCAGGACACAAACTGAGGGTTGCTGGAGTGGAGGGGGATGGGAGGGATGGGGTGGCTGGGTGATGGACATTGGGGAGGGTATGTGCTATGGTGAGCACTGTGAATTGTGTAAGACTGATGAATCACAGACCTGTACCTCTGAAACAAATAATACATTATATGTTAATAATAAAAGAAAGAAAGAAGGAAAGAAAAAAGAAAGAAAGAAAGAAAAGAGAAGAGAAGAAAAGGAAAGAAAAGAAAATCTGAGAGAGTGGTAACATGTCCAGAACAGGGCAAGGGGGATCTGTGAAGGAGAAGAATAGGTCACTCCTTGAAAAGATACTGCAATTCAGCAACACTCTTTGTGACTTGGTTTGGGTGACCGGCAGTAACCAAGCGATGGGCCTGGTAGCAACAGCTACTATTTACTGAAAATCTACTGTGTACTAATCGCCTATGCTAGAAGCTTTACATGTATTCAGTTCTATCATTTCCAAAACATTTTCATAGCCATTATTTCACCTGGCTGATACAAGGACTCAGATATATATATTAAAAAAAAAAAAAACACAAACACCAAGAAGCCCTGTTTTTAAAAATGGGAAACAAGGTTATGATAGGAATAATAACCCAATACTGAAATCTGGAGGGCTAGGCTAGAACTGCCTGAGTCCCTCCTGTCTAAAATCAAAATTGGACCAAGGGCTCAGGCAGGATTGAACTGCAGGTGGGAGAACAGGTAGCCACTGACTGTGGAGGAAGAAAAGCAATAAGGCCGGGGAAATAGGCAGCACTTGATGGCAAGCTCATTCAAGAATGCCACACAGCACTGGACATCCAGATCAAGGGACAGCTTGAGTTTGACACCTTTGAGAATGTGACAAATTGGTGTGAGCATTCCCACATGGCAGCAAATGCAACAGAACTCTGAGTGATGGAGTTGAACAGGACACCCTGAGCATCAGTTGAAGCTGGGGCCCATCGCTTCCTATTGAATCATTTCCTGCCCCCCCCCCCGCCCCATTTCCATGCTGGTCTCCTGCTTTGCCTACTGCCTCGCCAACCACTGTTCTATCTCTTGCAAGCTCCTTTCACTGTCTTTCAGTATTCCCTGCCTCAATGAACATACCACCAGCCACTCAGTTGTACAAATCAGAAATTTAAACATTTTCCTTAACATTTCCTCTTACCCGCCACACCCATGGTACCATGAATTACTATCAATTTTCCCTGCCGAATGTCTCGTTAATCTGTTTCCTTCTCCCCATCACCACTAAGTCTGGCCCAAGACACAATCCCATGAAATCCCAGTTCTTCCAGCTGTGTGATCTTGGGCAAGTCTCTTCACTTCTCTGAGCTTCAGTTTCCTCACGGGTTATGCGGGGATAATAACCAGCCACCCGACAGGTCATGAAGATTCCATAACGGTCTATATAAAAACCCTTTACAGCAAAGCTTAACACAGAGTACGTGGCACCCACATGAGAGCTTTGTACATTTTGTCTGCATTCACCTTTCCCCAGCCACCCATTCATTCTCCACACTGTAACCAAAGTAGCATTTTCCAAAATAAATATGATCATATCCTCCCACTGCCACTATGCACCAGTACCCGTAGAACCTTCTAATTGACTGACATGGCCTTGAGGATAAACTCCAAACCCCCTAACATAGGCTAACACAAGGTAGTAGGTGAATTTCTACAGCATAGACCCACAACTGAGCTTCCCACTCTACTCTCTAGAACCTTCCTACTCCTTCACTGGCCTTCTCTTCGTTCCTCATGCTCAACCTGCTTCCTCCCACCCCGGGGCCTTGTTCTGCTTGCCTTGAATGATCCCATTCCTTTTTCTTAATGGCTCCTTATCCTTCAGTACTCAGCTCAAACCTCACTTCCCCAAAGAACACACTCCTAACGATTTATCAACACTGTCAATTCGTCACATACCTTTCCTGTACTGCACATATCATGGGGGCCATTTTTGCTTCTTCGTGTGAATGGAGGATTCATTTCTGCTTCCCCTACCTAACTGGGTGCTCAGTGACATTATGGAACTTGATTTTGTGCGCCGCGAACTCAGTAGCTGGTAGCATGTGCCTGGCGCATAATAAGTGCTCAAGAAATTGACAGACGAAACGAATGAATCTAACTGGTATAGAAAGATCAAATGGCAGCAAAAAGAAATGGAAAGTTGAAGCTCCAACTCTGCAGATGAGATGGTAAAATAGTCTGGAACTCGCAACAGTTATGAGGCTATAGAAGCAAAAGCTCTGAGACAAAAATGGTGTTTTAAAGGGTAATAAGATGGGGAGCATGTGGGTGGCTCAGTTGGTTAAAAATCCGACTCTTGATTTAGGCTCAGGTCATGATCTCCCGGTTGTGAGATGGAGCCCCGAGGTAGGTGTGGAGTCTGCTTGAGATTCTCTCTCTCCTTCCCCCTCCAGCTCTCCCCCCTCCACCTCCACGCTTGTGCGCACTCTCTCTCTCTCTCTCTCAAAATAAAAATAAAGGATGATAAGATGGAAAAAAGTGGAGTTTTGAAAAACAGAAAAAGGAGGGAGGAAGGGAGAGGACTGTTGAATCCACTGAATTGTGACAGCTAAGCAGGATTTTAAAGTTTGGGGCGTGTGTGCGTGTGTGTGTACATGTGCGTGCACTTTACAGACTTTCACTTTGTGGGGTTTTTTTTTTTAATCACTTAAAGGCTATTTTTCATAGGAAAACGAAAAATCAGAAAAAAGGGAGAGTCCCTGGGACAGGAGAGAGACCCGTGTCTACCTGGCCTGTCCTGCCAGCCGCATTTCAAGGGAATCGTTCCTGTTGCTATTTTTCTTTCTTCCTTTGTTTTTGAATAGAACTGCTGGAGTGACCTAGCTCTGTACTGAATGCTTTCACCTTCAAAACTCAGCATTTCCAAGTCAAAGCTCTATCCTCCCCAGCCCTAGTAGTCTTGAGTTGCCTCATCTCTGCTATTTAGACTTGGTCCCTAAGTGTCCTTAAAGTAATTGCCACGTGGCGCAGGCCCAGCGTTTCTGGTAGCTTCCCACTCACCACACCCCCACCGTCAGTGGGACAGTCAAGGCTGCTTCACGGTCTAGCCCACGGATTTAAAAACCACAGGCTGAGACTCACTGGCAAGTTTTGAAACAAATGGAGCGGGCCAAGATGAGACTTTTTTAATGGAACGAAATAGAACAGAAAAGACAATATCAGACTGCATGGCATATAATATAGTTCATCTTGCACAACTCTCCAGATTCGATTACGTGGGTATGTATTCAGTTACGATGGAAACCAAATTGGGCCACGGTAAAAATGCTTGATAGCTACCACTTCAGCCTCACCTCTTCCTCGCTGTGCTGGGCCCTACGGGGTATGAAGCAGACAAGCATTCTCCCCCCAAGGAGCCGGGTTCAGGAGTTTAGCCCTTATGTAAATAACTCCGATACAAGAAAGACGGTCGTAGGTGTCAGAAGAGAGCCATAAATAAAGTTTACAGATAACAGATAACAATTTAGCCTCCACGATAATCAAACGCTATTTATAATCCTTATTGAGGACATTTGTGTCAGGCAATGTGCTAAGTACTTTACAGGCAAAATCTCATTCAATCCTTATATCAACACCATGAGATAAAGCCCATTGCGGGCTCTATGTTAGAGAAGTGAAAATGGCGGCGCAGACGCGTTGAGCAAATCATCCCGGGTCCCACAGTGTCACTGGAGTCCAAGGCCCTATTGTTCTACCAATACCTGCCAATAATGTATCTACTTCTACTGCTTCTCATGACACCAAGGAAATACTCCCAGGAGACTCTTCCTATTTACCAGTGGGGTACATTTCAGTTCTCCAGGCCGCAGCAAATTCTCAAAAACTAAAAAGTCCCCTCACTACTTGTCAGTTACAAGATCAGTTATGTCCCACGAAAACAGAACTTCTCTGGTCATGAGACCCCGATGGAAAAACAAAAGCAAAAAAAAAAAAGGGGGGGGGAGAAAAGGGATCATTATGTAGTATGTCCTTGGTTGCCTCACATTCTTCATGTCTTTGGGCTCATAAACACGAACAGGAAGACATTAATACTTTTCCCAAAGGCCATCAACCAATTCCTGCATAAATTTTCTTTTACATCCAGGAAGTTCACTATAAATATGAATGGTGTTTTTAAGCTAATAAATGTTAATATGCTTAGCTCATTAAACCTTCTTCGGATTAATTTATAGCGAGGGAGGGCTTATTAACATCCATATGCCCATCTGTATGTCTGCCAGGGGTATATGTGGTGCCCAAGGAAACGCTGGGCAAGCCTTGGCCCGAGCACAGCCTGGGAGCGAAGGCTACTACTATGGGACCGGCTGCCAGGGCTGGGCAGCCGGTCCAAGGAGCACTCGAGTGCTGAATGTGAGAGGTAACACGGGATCAGGCCTCTTCAAGAAACTGGCTGAGATACGCGAGGAAGGAAGGGGAAAACAGAAGCATGGACTACAGCTTGGATTATCCTCATATGAATTTTTTTCCAAAATGCCTCCAGATCATTGACATTTTAATTATTCAATATCAGAAAGTTTCAAAGAAATCTCTGCAACGTATATGTACATTAGAAAGCACAGTCACGGGGCACCTGGGTGGCTCAGTCAGTTGAGCCACTTACTCTTGGGTTTGGCTCAGATCACGATCTCGAGCTGGTGTGATCGAGCCCCGCGTCGGGCTCTGCGCTCAGTGTGGAGTCTGCTTCAGAGTCTGTCTCCCTCTCCTTCCTGCTCTCTCTCTCTCTCTCAAATAAATAAACAACATCTTTGAGAGAAAGAAAGAAAGAAAGCACAGTCACAACACCTGTGAACCCACTGTCCACCAAAGAGATGCTGAAAGTTGCCTTTGGCTTCTGTATTTGGACCAAGTCTGTTACTTGGTTTTGATTTTGGTCTAGGTCTTTGGAAGGTTGAATAGCAAATGCCTACATCAACAGCTTTTCAGCTTTTCTGAACTTGTGCATGACCAAAGCACAGCATTTGGAATTATTATGAATATCAAAATATTCTGTTTCAAATATAAGTAAGCATTCCAGATGATACTTAGACTGAAAATTCCCTTATTATTGCAAGAGTAAAATGCTACACTAATAAATGATTGATATATAAATGATCTGTTAAATTTATGTGCAAGCACAATTATTATGAATGTCAAATAGTTAAACAGGGAGATAGATTTAGAATATAAATATTAAAAGAGTGCATTCACTAGATTAATCTATGAGGAAAATTATATACTTTCTGAGGTAATGTTACAAAAGTTAAATAATAATTCAAGGCCAAATAGTATAGGTTAGATTATTTAATAATTATGGTATTTTTTAATTGTTTGGTGTGCTTGTATTTCTGACATGAAACAAAATGATGTCTAAGGACTGAATTTAATTTTTAGGTATATAATTCCACTTAGGCCATCAGCTTTTCAAAGAAAAGCTCTATTTGAGAATGCTTTACATTTTATGAGGATAAATTAAAAATGGAATATCAGGGGCGCCTGGGTGGCTCAGTTGGTTAAGCAACTGCCTTCGGCTCAGGTCATGATCCTGGAGTCCCTGGATCGAGTCCCGCATCGGGCTCCCTGCTCAGCAGGGAGTCTGCTTCTCCCTCTGACCCTCCCCCCTCTCATGTGCTTGCTCTCTCTCATTCTCTCTCTCTCAAATAAATAAATAAAATCTTTAAAAAAAAAAAAAAATGGAATATCAACTTTGTCACCTCCCTTGTCAACTTTCACAAGGGAGGGAAAAACCCAAAACAGTTATAACCACATCCACACCAAACCATCTTCAACCTCCTATGTAATCAGAATGTAATTAAGAAAATATATATATATATATATATATATATATATATAAATGATTTTAATTATTTATTTATTTTAGAGGCAGAGAGAGAGAGCATGGCGAGGAAGGGGGCAGCAGAGGGAGAAGGAGAGAATCTTAGGCAGACTCCACACTCTGCGGAGCCCAACACGGGGCTCAATCTCACAACCCTGAGATCATGACCTGAGCTGAAACCAAGAGTCAGATACTCAATTGACTGAGCTACCCAGGTGCCCCCCAAATATATATATTTTAAAGTTTTATTTATTTAAGTAATCTCTATACCCAGTGTGGGGCTTGAACTCACAACCCCCATTGTATTCTCTTCTGACTGAGCCTGCCAGGTACCTCAGTATTTTGTATTTGTTGATCTCTTACTGCTATTTATTGCTTTACCACATATATTGCTGAGCTCTGCTCATAATTGAATTTTCTATAAATGATATTGACTGTATTTAGTCCTCTGGGCTTTTTTTCACTCAACATTATATTTGAGACTTGTTTTCTTTGCTATATCATGTTCCACATTATGTACATGCTTCCAATATCTATCCATTCCGTGACTAGACATTGGGGTGGTTTCTCATTTTGTTTTCTACTGTTATTCATAAAGCTTTAAGGCTTTTCTGAATATACTTTTTTTTGGTGGGAGAGGGACAGAGGCAGTCCTAAGCAGACTCCCCACTGAGCACGGAGCCCGACACAGGGCTCAATCTCACAACCCTGAGACCATGACCTGAGCTGAAATCAAGAGTCGGACCCTTAACCGACTGAGCCACCAGGCACCCTATTTCTGAGTATTCTTTTACATACATGCCAATTACATAAAAGTCCAAGAATGCTAGGATGAATTCCTGGGAGTTGAACCCGAGTCATAATGGACAATCATTTTTACCAGATACTAACAAAGCATTTTCCAAAGTGGTAGCACTAATTCATACTCCATCCACGGTATTCATATCTATTGTTTCCCTGTAACTTAACAGTATTCTTGTGATACTACCAAAGCTTACAGGGAGAAGGAACAAGGGAATGTGAAAAGAAAATTATTATGTGTTCCGGAACATCTGATCTCTTCTTGGTTCTTCTACTAACTTGTTGTGGGACTTTAGAAGGGTGGCTTAATCTTTGTGTCTCATTTTGATCACCTCTCGAATGAAGTATTTTGGACCATTATGAACTCCTCATATATAAAGGGTGGGCTAGACTATATGATTGTAGATATCACTTCCTATTTTATGGGTCTGGACTGAGAGTCTCTGATTTCAGGGCCAAGATTAAACCAGTATGCCTTAACGGATCCATTACGACAAACATTAATGAGGTATATGCTATGTGCAAGGCAAGCATTGCATGTACCAAGGAGCTTATAGGCCACGTTGCCTGCCATTGAGGAACTCACAATATAAGAGAACGGAAAGGTAGGTAAACCAGGACCATTCACAGTATAATGAAATAAGTGCCATGATGGAGATATGCACACATCATGGTGGGAAGGGCAGAAGGGGGAACTAGGGACTACTTATTGAAGGAAATGGTGCTTGGAAGGAGTTTTGAAGGGTGAGTTATCTAGAAGACGAGCAAGGTCTCCAGAACGTAGCTCATATTCTTGGTTACTGACTCTTCCACCTCCTCCAGAATGTAAGCTCCATGAGGGGCTGGACTATCCCTTTGCCTGCCTTAGTCTCTACATGTTCCCCAGCATCTAGCACAACGCCTGGCTCAGAAGAGTCTCGCAATTAATATTTATGAAATGAAGAAGAAGAATACCTCCCCTTCCTAAAACACTTTGACAATTTACAAAATACTGCTCAACACATTATCTCAGTCGATCTTATCAGACCCCTTCTGGTACCATCCAAACAGATGGCCTTGAGAAATAGTCTGTGAAATGGCAAGTATCAGCAGAGATTAAAGAAACCCTGATCAAGTTGTTGTGGTTACGTTAATGAGATAAAATCTGATCATCTTAGCAGATGTTTCTTTCACACTGTCCCTCCTCATTCCTTACTGACAAACAACTGTCTCGCGTCAAATGCAGGAGGCCACTCTCTCCCATCTTCCTGCCCCTCCCATCCCGCCTGTAAGGGCTCAAGAAATGAAAAAACAAACATAGGGCTAATTGCTGTGAAAATTCAATGCCTGTCATTTTCTATTTTTATCATGACAGTGAATGCGGGATTGTTGTCTCTGAACACAAGAATGGGAATTATTCATGTAGAAGAAATCAGACATGGAACAAAGAACAGCTCTGTAGGAGCCGGGTTCAACATTTCTGAGCTCGTTCAGAACCACTGCCGAAGATAGTTGTTCAATTTTCTATTTCTTATCTTCTTTCTTTCTTTTCTTTTCTTTCTTTTTTTTTTTTTTTTCTTTTTTTGCAAAGCTGCACTACTGCCTTGGAGCTATATTTTAAGACAATTGCTCCTGATCTGAGTAATGACCCAATTTAGGTCTCTGAGAATCTACCAAAAATGGGCCAAGAGTGGAAGAGTAAGCCTTTCATGCTTTCCCTATCTAAATAGGGTCCATCGGTTGTCTTGGCTCTTAGCCCCTGTGCTCTCGTCTCACAACCCTTATCACAGCGAAACTCCAGCTCACCCACGGGTTAGGTTCTGAAGTCAGCATGAGGTGAAAATAGCAGACTCAAATTTACCATTAACAATCATTCAAGGGGCACCAGGGTGGCTCAGTCGGTTAAGCACCTGCCTTTGGCTCATGTCATGATCCCAGAGTCCTGGGATCGTGTCCCGTGCCGGGATTCCTGCTCAGCTGGGAGCCTGCTTCTCCCTCTGCCTGCCACTCCCCCAGCTTGTGCTCTCTCTCTCTGTCAAATAAATAAATAAAATCTTTAAAAAATATATATTGTTAAAAAAATAAACTTAAAAAAAAAAGATTATCCAAGTTAGAGGCAATAGCTCATTTACCGAAATAACATTCATTTCCATAAAATTCAAGTACATTAAGAAATTTGTTATCGGGAGCCTACAGCAATGAGACTTTACTTAAAACTGGAAATAACGAAAGTGAATCAAAACAGTACAAGGAAGTTCATCAGTTCCTTAAGGAAGTTACTATAATCAAGTCAAATATTTTACGTGGAGATTATAAGCACCAAAGTTTAAATTCCAGTCGGGCTGCCGTCTGATATGTTTATGGTTGCTTCCTTCCAGTTAGGCCACATTTTGGATTTAAAATCTAAATAGATACATAGATTCCCTGATCAAAGACCCACAGCATCATCTGCCCAGTCCAGGAGTTTATTACCAGCTTCCCTGTGTTCCCAGCATTTTCAAGGGTAACTGCAATATCACTTGGGCACTTTATACCCACTTTGGTACATTTTAACTCTGGTAGAAAACTTGTACCTCTCTCTCCTAGTTTTAGCTGCCATTTTACAAAATACACCGACCTACTGCAATATTTGTGTTAATTATTTAAAATACACCCAGGGAAGGGCGCCTGGGTGGCTCAGTCGGTTAAGCATCCAACTGTTGATTTCAGCTCAGGTCATGATCTTAGGGTCATGAGATCAAGCCCCACACTGGGCTCTGCGCTCAGCATGAAATCTGCTTGTTCCTCTCACTCTGCTCCTCCCCCTGCTCACTCACACTCTCTCTCTCTCTCAAATACATAAATAAAATCTTTTATTTTTTTCTTAATTTTTTAAAAGATTTATTTATTTATTTGACAGAGAGAGACACAGTGAGAGAGGAAACACAAGCAGGGGGAGTGGGAGAGGGAGAAGCAGGTTCCCCGCTGAGCAGGGAGCCCGTTGCTGGGCTCGATCCCAGGACACTGGGATCATGACCTGAGCCGAAGGCAGATGCTTAACGCAGATGCTTAATGACTGAGCCACCCAGGGGCCCCTAAATAAATAAAACCTTTTAAAGATATACCCAGGGAACATAGTAAATGTCTTCCAAAGACACAGACCACCCTGTAAATTTAACTGCTTTAAAGTTTGGTACCTTTACACAGCTTTCTTGATACGGGCCTAGAGTTTACTTATTCAATAACTTTCACTTCTTGAGGGGCGCCTGGGAGGCTCAATCAGTTAAGCATCTGCCTTCGGCTCAGGTCATGATCCTGGGGTCCTGGGATCGAGCCCCGCATGAGCGGGGAGTCTGCTTCTACCTCTCCCTCTGCCCCTCCCCCCTGCTCATGCTCTCTCTCTCTCAAATAAATAAAATCTTTTTTTAAAAAAAAAATCATTTAAATTTCCCATAAAACACAATACGGATGGTTTGTATATTCTACCTTGTACATGTATTTATAAATGTACTTTGTACACAGGAATATCCAGTATATAATAGATTATATAGCAAATTCTATGTCAGTATTTTAATTACATAAAAAGGAAAGTGTTCAGAATGGAAATCACAGAAGCGCACCTCTACTATGACTGTACTTATCGGCGTAATTACTGACCTGCTATTACTGTTAGTTTATAGTCATCACAAAGGCAGGGGCCCTGCCCTATTTTGCTGTCTTCCCTGTCCTCCATGTCTATCCATGCCTAGCTCAGTTCTGCTCAGAAACAGAGGTTTACGGTGAGATGGAAGGACACAGAGAGACAGGAGCAGAGATGCGTTCCAGAACCAGCCTGCTCTGCCTGCATTGTGACCTAAGCAATGACAATCTCTCCTCTCAGCTGTCAGAACCTAAGATCAGCCTGCTGGTCAGCAACTCTTGTGCTGTCTCCTGCGCCACTGGGCTTCCTTCCTGTTGGCCTGGGGTGAACAGCATGTGCGTCGCAGAAGCCAAATGAGAATCATACTTTGTGAATTTCACCCACAAGTTTGCTTCGAGAATTTCAATGGTTACTGTTTTAAAAGTAGAGGCAGACCTCAGAGGTGTTGTGGGTACACTTCCAGAGTACCACAATAAACCAAACATAGCAATAAAGTGAATTAAATTAATTTTCTGGTTTCCCAGTGCCTATAAAAGTTATGCTTATACTATACTGGAGTCTATTAAGTGGGCAATCGCATTATGTCTAAAAAATTTACACATCTTGATTTAAAAAATGCCTTATTGCTAAAAAATGCTAACTATCCACTAAACTTTTGGCAAGTTGTAATCTTTTTGCTGGTGGAGAGTCTTGCCTCGATGTTGCATGGCCGCTGACTGATCAGGATAGAGTTTGCTGAAGGTTCAGGTGACCATAGCAATTTCTTAAAATAAGACAATGATGAAATCTGCCACATCAATGGACTCTTCCTTTCACAAACAATTTCTCTGCAGCATGAGATCTCGTTTGATAGCATTTTACCCACCCTAGAACTCCTTTCGAAATTAGAGTCCATTCTCTCAAACCCTGCACCTGCTTTATCAATTAAATGTATGGAATATTCTAAATCCTTTGTTATCATTTCAACAGTCTCTGCAGCATCTTTACCAGGAGTAGATTTCATCTCAAAAAACCACTTTCTTTGCTCATCCATAAGAAGCAACTCCTCATCTGTTCAAGTTTGATCCTGAGATTGTAGCAATTAGTCACATCTTCAGGCTCCACTTCTGATGCTAGTTCTCTCGCTATTTCCACACCATCCCCATCTGCAGCTACTTCCTCCCTCAAAGTCAGCCATGACAGTTGGAATCGACTTCTTCCAAATTCCTCCTTCCAAATTTTGACTTCTCATGAACTGCAAATGCTCCTACTGGCATCTAGAATGGTGAGTCCTTTCCAAAAGGTTTTCAACTGACCTTGCCCGACCCATCAGAGGAATCACTGTCTATGGCAGCTACAGCCTTACAAAATGTGTTGCGTAAATAATAAGAGTTCAAAGTCGAAATGACTCCTTGATGCATAGGCTGCAGAATGGATGTTGTGCTAGCAGGCACGAAAACAACATGAATCTTGGAGGACTATCGCCACCAGAGCTCTTGGGTGACCAGGTGAACTGTGTTAGCCATGATTATTTTGAAAGGAATCTTTTTTTCTGAGCTGTAGGTCTCAACAGTGGGCTTAAAACATTCAGCAAACCATGTTGTAAACAGATGTGCTGTCATCCAGCCTTTGTCATTCCTTGTAGAGAGCATAAGAGTAGACTTAGCACAATTCTTTTTTTTTTAAAGATTTTATTTATTTGATAAAGAGAGAGCCCAAGTAGGCAGAGCAGCAGACAGAGGGGCAGGCAGAGGGAGAGGGAGAAGCAGGCTCCCCGCCGAGCAGAGAGCCCGATGTGGGGCTCCATCCCAGGGCCCTGGGATCATGACCTGAGCCAAAGGCAGACGCTTAATGACTGAGCCACCCAGGCGCCCCTACTTAGCACAATTCTTAAGGCCCTGGGATTTCTGGAATGGTCCATGAGCATTGGCTTCAACTTAAAGTCACGGGCTATAGTTGCCTCTAATAATCAGAGCACCGGCCCATCCTTTGCAGCTTTGAAGCCAGGCACGGACTTGTCCTCTCTAGCTATGAAAGTCCTAGATGGCATCTTCTTTCAGTAGAAGGCTGTTTCATCTACACTGAAATTCTGTTGTGTAGTGCAGCCTCTTCGTTACTGATCTTAGCTAGACCTTCTGGATGACTCGCGGCAGCTTCTCCATCGGCACTGGCTGCTTCCCCTTGCACTTTCATGTGCTACAGATGACTCTTCCCCTAAACCTCATGAACCACCCTCTGCTGGCTTCACACACTTTGCTTCCACAGCTTCCTCGCCTCTCTCAGCCTTCACAGAATCGAAGACAGTTAAGGCCTTGCTCCGGGTTAGGCTTTGGCTCAAGGGAATGTCGTGGCTGGTTGGATCTTCTGTCCAGACCACTCAAACTTCCTCCGTAGCCACAGTAGGCTGTTTCGCTTTCGTATCATTCGTGTGTTCACTGGAGTAGCACTTTTAATTTCCTTCGAGAACTCTTTTTTTGCATTCACAAGGAGGCTGTTTGGTGCAAGACGCCTAGCCTAGCTTTCTTTCAGCCTGTCTCAGCTTAAGACATGCCTTCGTCACTAAGCTTCATCATTTCTACCTTGTGATTTAAAGTGAGAGACATGTGACTTTTCCTTTCATTTGAACACTTACTGGCCACTGTAGGGTTTATTAATTGGTCTAATTTCAATACTGTAATGTCTCAGGGAATAAGGAGCCTCCAGGAGAGGGAGAGAGATGGAGGAACTACTGGTCAGTGGAGTCAGTTAATGATTAAGTTCACTGTCTTATATGGGTGTGGTATGCGGTGCCCCAAAACAATTACAATAGTAACATCAAAGATCACCAGGAATACGATAATAATGAAAAATTGAAATATTGTGAGAATGACCCAAATGTGACACTGAGACATGCAGTGAGCAAATGCTGTTGCCAAAACGGTGCCGATAGACTTGCTTGCTGCGGGGTGGCCCCAAAGCTTCAACGTGTAAAAAACATCATTATCTGTGAAGCGCAATAAAACAAGGTATGCCTATAATTACTCTTACATGTGAATTTCACATGTATTAGTGGTTGTAGAAGAAAATCTGCCCAATACAGAAAAGAATGAAATACAGATGATCTCCAACTTCCGATGGTTAGACTTACAATTTTTTGATTTTACAATGGTGCCAAAGTGATACACATGCAGTAGAAATTGTACTTTAAATTTTGATTTGGATCTTTGCCCAGGCTAGCAATATGGGGTACAATGCTCTTTGGTGACACCGACCAGCAGCAAGCCCCAGCTCCCAGTCAGCTATGCAATCCCAAGGGTCAACAAATACAACCATTCTGTTTTTCACTTTCAGTACAGTATTCAATAAAGTACATGTGATAGTCAGCATTTTATTTTTAAAATGGCCTTTGTGTTAGCTGATTTTGCCCAACTATAAGCTGACGTAGGTGTCTGGTAAGCTACGCCAAGCTTTGACGTTCAGTAGGTTAGATGTATGAAATGCATTTGTGACTTTGGTATTTTCAACTTACGATGAGCATATTGGGACCTAACCCCATTGTGAGTTGACAAAGATCTGTAGAGAAAAACCACCTGTTATCGTTCAGAGGAAGGATAACTACTATAAATATTTTTGTGTGATTTTTTTTGAGTCTTTTACCTTTCGTAGTAAGACTGATAGGTTATGGGGAAGGGTGCCAAGCGCTTAAATAAATGATCCCATTTAATTCCCACAAACACCCTATCATGCAATTAATTTTATTATTTCCATTTAACATTGAGGAAACAGAAGACGAAACAGGTTGAGCAAATTGCCCAGTCACAGAGTAAATAGCAGACCACTCTGTGTCTGACTCCAGAGACCAAGGACTTAACCGCACCACCATACCGACTGCCTTTTCATGCCCTCTTTCTCTTATTTGAAACTCTGCCCTCTGGAACTTACTGTTCGTTGAAGACCTCTTCCTCTGCTCATGCCATTTCCTTCGCTAGGATTGCCTTTTCCATCTTTCTGCCTAGCCAAATCCTACTGATCATTCAAATGCCACCCACTCCTCAAAGCTTCTCTAACTGACCCTCAGCTCTCCTTCTAGAAGTCCCAATATTCTTTCCTTACACTCCATGTATTCCTCCCTCCTGCCTCAACCTCTTCCCCTTCCTCTGCCTCCCACACTAACACAGACAGCAGGAGATTACTATATTTGTCAGTGCTGAGTGACTAGTGGCCCTGTTCCAGTTCCCACGCTTTGGACCTGGGGCTAAGCAGTTGCTCTGGGACGCAGCTACTGGGCAAGAGGGAGCTGGCTTGGCCTTCTGGATCCTAAGTGAAACCGAAGCTCCTGTACACACAAGTCAAACAAATTGTTTCTTCTGGGATCTAGGTAAAGCCAATCTGCCTCCCCTCGTCCCAGGGCTGCCTGTTGCATTTTTACCTTCTTTTCCCTTCAAGGCTGCCCTTTGAAGCTGATTTCCTCCCAACAAATTCACTTACAATGTGGGATAATGCCAGCTTTCTGATGATCTGCCCTGGGTTCTAAAAAGGCAGCCTTGGTGGCTAAACAAGTTTTTTTGTTGTTGCTGTTTATTCTGAAGTTTTTGTGCCCCTCCCCCCCCCCCGAAGAGGCCATTGCAATTGAAAACCAATGCTCTGGATCCACTATTATGAAACTTAGTTCCATGGAACCATATTTCCAAGCTTCACAAGTCATCCCTAGGGGTCCTTGAAAGAAAGTGTGGACATGTTTATCTAACCCACATGCTGAAGGGTAAAAGCCAGGGATTGTCCACATGCCAACTGGAATGTGGCCTCAAGAGACTGGGCCTGGAAGCCATAAGCCCTCTGGATGCATGCCATTTATAGAAAGACAAGTTTGCTGATGTATTTCTGATACACCACATCGTTCCTACAGGGCTGGGGAAAATGGGAATCTCCAGCCAGAACTGTGCCTTAACTCAAGATCCACAGGCCTAACTGCCTAGCAGACAACTTTCCGTAGGTGTACGACAGACATACCAACCTTCACCTGTCTAAATAAGCCCCTGATAGGGTGCCTGGGTGGCTCAGTTGGTTGGGTGACAGCCTTTGGCTCAGGTCATGATCCTGGAGTCCTCGAATTGAGTCCCACATCGGGCTCCCTGCTCAGTGGGGAGTCTGCTTCTCCCTCTGACCCTACCCCTTCTTGTGCTCTCTCTCTCAAATAAATAAAATACAATCTTTAAAAAAAATAAATAAGCCCCTGATATTCCCTCAACCCCGGCCCTCTCACCCCGGCAACCCCATCCTCCCAACTGTTCACATCAAAACCCTAGTGACATTCCTGGGGCTTTGCTTTTTTCTCCTGTGCTGTTTATGGTCCGGAGCAAACCCTGTTGGCCCTCCTGCCCAAGTCTGACCACTGTTCAGCAGTTCACCATCCCATTGCCACCACAGTGTCCCAGGTCGCCACCATTTCTCTCTTGGCTTTTCGCAGTGGCCTCCTACCAGGTTTCCCTACCCTGCCCTTGCTGTGTTTTCAGTCTCTTCTGCATCCAGCAGCCAGGGTGATGTTGTCGGCACTGAACAGAATCTACTCAAAACTCTCCAGGGACTTTCCATGTGGCTCCTAACGAAAGCCTTGCTGTTCTCGAACATGCCAAGCACACTCCCACTCCAGGGCTTTGCACTTGCTCTTTCTTCCACCTGGAAGGCTTTTTTCAGCAGATCTCCGGGGGCGGGGGGGGGGGGGGTGTCTTCTTCATTTCCTCTGGGTCTTTACTTAAAATTCATCTTTTCATGCAGGCCTTCCCTAGTCACCCTGCAAAACTGAAATAGAAATATCCTGGCACCTCGGACCTCTGTTCCCTGTTTTTCTTTGTAGGGCTATCATTAGCCAGCAAACTATACATTTCACTTACCTATCATGTTAGTTGCTTGACTACTTCACTTGAACATTAATTCCATGAGGGCAGAAAATTTTACCTGTTTTCTTCACTGCTGTATCAACACTGCCTGTCACAAAGTAGTCACTCAACAAATGTTTAAGTAAATAGGTGTTGATTGAATAAAACATACCAGATCTGGATGAAGAATGGATTCACCCTAGTTTAATGATTTTCTGACTACCTTCAGAGCTTCAGTGCCCCCTTTAAAAGGAGAAGGAACCCAAAGGGATAAGGCTCTAGACTCCCCAGTCCCCCTCTTTAACCTGAATCTGACGCATTGGCCTTCCATGACAGCTTTGTTTTAAAGAAAACATTACTTGGATGGGATTCTTTTTTTTTTTAAGAGAGAGAGAGACAGAGAGCATACACACAAGAGCCAAGGGTCGGGGGTGGTGGGGAGAGACAGAGGGAGAGGGAGAGAATCTTAAGCAGGCTTGACACCCAGCATGGAACCCGACGCAGGGCTCCATTTCATGACCCTGAGATCATGACCTGAGCCGAAATCAAGAGTCAGACACTTAACCAACTGAGCCACCCAGGTGCCCTTACTTGTATGGGTTTTTAAGAATTGTTTCAAAACAACTGCTGTAAATCTAAAGAAATCAGACAGCGTGACCTCCTCAGGCTAAGAACAATGACCTGCTTCAGGGCATGGATATGTTGGGTACTCTCTAGTTCCATCTTCCTAAAATTGGGCTCTGACAATGTGGTCCAGGTGTCCCAGAGAAGGCCTTAGGATATAAACAAAGCACATTATCCTGAGCTGCAACTTTACCTCAAATTTGGGAGCAAAAACTAGGGGCGCCTGGGTGGCTCAGTCAGTTAAGCAACTGACTCTTGATTTCAGCTTAGGTCATGATCTCAAGGTCATGGGACTGAGCCCCGCATGGGGCTCCACGCTGAGCGAGGAGCCTACTTAAGATTCTCTCCCTCTCCCTCTGCCCCTCCCTCACTCACTCTCTCTCTCAAAAAAAAAAAAAAAACCCCAACTAGGGGCGCCTGGGTGGCTCAGTCAGTTAAGCATCTGCCTTCAGCTCAGGTCATGATCTCAGAGTCCTAGGACAGAGCCCCACATAGGGCTCCCTGCTCAGTGTGTGTGGGGGGGGTCTGCTTGTCCCTCTCCCTCTGCCCCTCACCCCTGCTCATGATCTCTCTTGAATGCTTTCTCTCTCTCTCTCTCAAATAAATAAAATCTTTAAAAAAAAAAACAACTAATTTTCTATTGAAATAAGGACACAGCAGAATAAAAACTTCTCATGAATTTACAAACTAAAACACAAGCTTTTACAGAAATTGTGCACATGTAAGATGCTACTTCAAACTACTCCCTGACTTGCCAAGGTCCACATATATTTTTCTCCACTATAAAGTAAAGCAGAATTGTTTGAGAAGCACCATATCCAGCTGATCTTCTGTACCATGGGAAGAACAGAGGAGCTAAGAAATAAAGAAGTGTCATCAAGATGGCCAAAAATGATAAGACATGCTTACCTAGGTAGGCTCCTTACAGTAATGTTTTAACATTGGCCTGGAACATTTGCTGATCAGGCAGGATGGGCCAAGCTCTGTCTACACTATACAGATGCCATTAGAAAATATTCATAGTTGGAGCCCTTTGCTGTTGTGACTGCTCTAGAAAAACAGCATCAGATTTCCTGCAGCTCAGGGCATGTGTCCCCCTTCTCCTGGGAGGTCTGGACCAATGGACAAAAGCAAAAGCTAGAATTGCAGTGAACTATTTATTTCATCTTATCTATGTTTATTGAAAAGCTACTCCATACTCAATACTAAGATTAAAAAAAAAGTATGACACTGTTTTTCAAACCTAAGATTTTTTTAACCATTACCATGATCATAGTTTTCTAACCAACTAAAAACTGTGTTAACAACAATTAGGGATGGTGATACTTGCAAAATGTATATATATATATATATATATATATAAAATCTTAAGTGTTCCCACTGATTACTAAGTCTGAGGAATCCCTATTGGATGTGATCAGCCTGCAGCTAGGAAACAATTTTCACTAGCAACATTTTCCAGAGTATCTATCAGTCATGTGGGATTTCCAATATTTATGGGCTTCTTAGGAAGGCAAGTACCAGAGCCATGAATGAAGGGATGGCTGATTTCCACAAATGATCTATGAAAACCGTGACACATTAGGAAATAATAAAGATCAATAGCTCTGGATTAAAAATAAATAAATAACAGGAGCCCTGAGTTCTACAAGCTCAGCCACAAAAACACTGTGCTAGGGCGCCTGGGTGGCTCAGTTGGTTAAGCGACTGCCTTCGGCTCAGGTCATGATCCTGGAGTCCCTGGATCGAGTCCCGCATCGGGCTCCCTGCTCAGCAGGGAGTCTGCTTCTCCCTCTGACCCTCCCCCCTCTTGTGCTCTCTCTCTCAAATAAATAAATAAAATCTTTAAAAAAAAAAAAACAAAACACTGTGCTACTTCTCTTCTCTGGGCCTCAACTTCCTCATTTGGAAAATGAGGGCTTTGGTGGACAATGTTCCTTCAAGCTCTGATATTTTCTGCAGTCTATAAAACCCGCATTCAGGGGCGGCCAGCCTGGCTCAGTCGGTAGAGCATGTGACTCTTGATCTCAGGGTTAGAAGTTCGGGCCCCACGTTAGGTGTAGAGATTACTTAAAAATAAAATCCTTTAAGAAAAAAATTAAAACATACATAAAACCCACATTCATCGCCAGGCCACTCAGCACATACATACTCTGAAAGAGTCAACAAACACCACCAACGTGTAAGGACTAGACGTGAGTCAATAAGTTGTCAGGGAAAGCCCCATTAAACAAACGGACCTTGCTCCTCATTCTCATTTTCAACAGACAGGAGTAAGAATTCAAAGTCCAAGAAACTATGGTGCCTCGCCCTTCCTCACACCGCATTCCAACACAAGATTACTCTTCAAGGCTTCAGAGTCAAATCAAGGATTGTGTCCACATCCAAATCCAATCGAACAAGCCCCATCTGCTGGTCGGCAGCTACGGGAACAAGCACCGAACAGAACGTGAACAGTACTCTTCCAGATGTGGATGTGATTGGATTCAAGGCTACCTTGGAGAGGACTGGTCTAAACAAGAGGTCTGGAAGACCCCTGGGCCCAGGCAGGAGGTCAAGAAAACCTCCACGGGAAAAGAAGTAGAGGGGCGCCTGGGTGGCTCAGTCGGTTAGGCATGTGCCTTTGGCTCAGGTCATGATCTTGGGGTCCTGGGATCGAGCCCCTCATCAGGATCCCTGTTCAGTGGGGAATTTGCTTCTCCCTCTCCCTCTGCCACTCCCCACCACTTGTGCTCGCTCTCTCTCTAATAAATAAATAAAAATAAATAAAATTAAAAAAAAAAAGATGTAGATGCCCGCCCAGAACTGGTTCCTCTCCAGTCTTCTCTGGGAGCAACAGCATTTCTTTCTAGAAGCTGTCTGGCCACACATTCACTTGGCCTTCTTTCAGTTTGGGTTTAATGAAAGGCCAGAGTGGGAGGGCTCTTAGAGAGAGGGTCTAGGCCGGATTGCCCAATGTTAGCAGGTGAGCCTAATTCAGCACATGTTTTGTGAGAACAGGACGGATCTAAAATGATTTTGATTTTGGAATACCTTTGCGAGGAGCACATACTCTCCCATTTCTGTAGGCAGCCACCCCTCCTGGACTTACACAGAGGAGCCAGGCCCCTAAACACTTTTCAGTTTGAGCTAAGACTCGGAGACCAGACCTTTCCATGACGCCATTGCTGCTTTCCAGTTTCCCTCTTTACATCTGCCCTATGAAGGATCGGCCTCAGCCTGGTCCCCAGCAGCCACCCAAAACTAAACAACCCCAAAGTCAAATTGGTCTGAACCTTCTCTTAGAAAGCATTTAATTCAAACATAAGAGAGCTTCGCCTGCACTACCGCCCCAGCCAACAGAGGGAGCACTTGGAAGTGGGCCTGCATACTAAGCACCGGGCTTTCCTCTCCATGGCAGATGGGGGACTAGGAGGACAGGGAACTGTCACAGGCTAAGGGTGGGGTCAGCCAGGTTCTTCAGTGCCTTGAAGAAGAGCCAGAGCACCAGAGCCTCTATGTATCTGCAACTCACTAGAAGGCAGGTCCACGCAAGGAGTTTTCGTCGATGCGGTATTAAAAACCAAAACCACAAAAGACCCTGTGACAGGAGGCTACTACCTGGAAAGAAAGCAAAACAGTAAATCCTTCGGAGGCAATTCAAATGTGTTTTTATCAAATGTCTGCCGTGTGTCCCATATTGTCCTGAACATGCCCACGTTCAAACACTATGTCTCACTGTCAGATCATGTGTCCCAATTTGTTGTTCAAAAGTGTAATTACTGGGGTGCCTGGGTGGCGCAGTCAGTTGAGCAGACGACTCTTGGTTTGGGCTCAGGTCAGGATCTTGGGGTCATGAGATCCAGGCCCGCATTGGGCTCCACACTAAGTGCAGAGTCTGCTTGGGACTTTTTCTCCCTTTCCCCCTGACCCTCGTCCCCATGCTTGCCCTCTCTCTCTCTCTCTCTCTCTCAAATGAATAAATGAATCTTTAAAAAATTAAAATTAGGGGTGCCTGGGTGGCTCAGTCATTAAGTGTCTGCCTTCGGCTCAGGTCATGATCCCAGGGTCCTGGAATCGAGCCCCACGTCGGGCTCTCTGCTTGGCGGGAAACCTGCTTCTCCCTCTCCCACTCCCCCTGCTTATGTTCCTGCTCTCGTTATCTCTCTCTCTCTCTGTCAAATAAATAGATAGATAAATAAATAAATAAATAAATAAATAAATAAATAAATCTTTAAAAAAATTAAAATTAAAATTTTTAAAAAGTGAGGGGCACCTGGGTGGCTCAATTGGTTAAGTGTCCGACTCTTGATCTCAGCTCAGGTCTTGATCTCAGGGTCATGAGTTTGAGCCCCACATTGGGCTCCACGCTAGGCATGGAGCCTACTTAAAAAAATAAAAATAAAAAATGGGAGATTTTACATTAAAAAGTTTTTATTCCCATCTTTTCTTGAAAAATCAGAAAATATGGCCATGTTGGTCCCATACTCTCATGTGGTAATGACTGGCCAGAGCTGAATAGAAGCTGCCCCTATGTGAGGGGACATGCATTCTCTAAGTAGCCACATTCCTCACCATTCCCTACTGCCTCTTCTACTCCTCTCCTGCAGATGGATATAGGGGGCCGTTTATTATGACATTTGAACTATTGTTTTTCTTCCAGTAAAAAAGATGAGGTGTGCCTGAGTGGCTCGGTCGAATGAGCATCCCATTCTTGATTTCAGCTCTGGTTGTGATCTTGGGGTTATGAGATTGGGCCCCGCATTAGGATCTGTTCTCAGTGTGGAGTCTGTTTGGGATTCTATCTCTCCTTCTCCCCCTCTCCCTACTCGCATGCTCTCTCTCTCTCTCAAATAAATAAATAAAAATCTTAAAAAAAAAAAGATGATGAAATATTTCTCCTATCTGTGTCTAACGGAAGTAGGAAAACAAATGCTAAATATGTGCCACATATTTCAAGAAAAACATACCATTTTTTGCAAAAATGAAGAATATTGCTCTGTATTCAATATGCCAAACAAATGTGTCTTTCAATAAAATATATCTGTCTTGCTTCGCTCATTTAAATCACATGTCTGCACCTACCGGCATATGAGCTGCCACTTCCGCTTAAAATAAACAGACATTCAGACATTAGTCTGTAGGCAAGGAAAATGGATTTTTTTCTACTACTTTCCCTGGTTCTTCAGCTGGAATCCTGGAAATCTGACTGATAAAAGACAGATTAACAAGAGAAAAACAAACAGTTAATAAATAACACACATAGCAGAAATACACATAGGGGAAACTCAGTGATGAGTAACTCAAAGGGGTGGTTAGAGCTTGCTCCTATATAGCATCTTAACAAAGAACAATGAGTTTATAGAGAAGTGACGACAAAAGAAAAGGGTTTCGGGCTTCCAAGGGCAGTGAAATGTGGGGATGCAAATATATGGGGGAAACTAATGAAGTAAGATTCGTTTGGGAAGGCCCACACTGCCATCAACTTTCTGCCTTTTTCATGGCCAGAATCTTTCCTGGGAGAGGGGACTTAGGGTTGTACTCATTTTTCAGAAGGTTCTACTTTTAGTTAGATAAGGGAAACTCTGGGAAGGTTCTTTCTGCATCTGTTGAATCTTAAATGCCTTTAGCTCAAAATAATCCTTAATGCCAAAGTGACACGTGGCAGATTATGATCCCCTACAAATCCTAATGCCCTTTTGCAGCTAGGAGGATAGTGCCCTACTTAGATCCCAGGATCTTTTTCTGTTCTGTTGGTTAGACAGAGGCTGACTCAAGATATCAGGTGATAATCCTCTTTCCTTTTTATTTAAAATGTCCCAGTGATATAGATGTATGTAATCCATGTTGGGAATGCCATAGGAACACACACACACACACACACACACACACACACACACACATCTTCCAGTTGATTTTATCGTTACAATAAATTTTCACCCTGAGGATAGATTTTAGATGATATTATGATGCTGTTTAGTGAGTATCTTCCAAGGTAACACGGTACAAAGTACTGGGCAGGCACTGATATTTCTATACACTTAACTCTTTGTCCATACTTCTCTTACGGCACATGACACTTTCTATTATGTATTAGACACATTTTATAACTCTCTCACTTTAAATTAAATTCCTTCAGAATAAAATTTGCATCTAGTTCGTCTTGATATTCCATGGCACATAAAACAGAGCCTTGCCCCGAGCAGGGACTCAAACAATATTTGCTGGCTGGCTGGCTGGCTGGCTGGCTGGATAACAGAATGAATGAATTTCTCCCATAGTCTATTCCCTACTTAATCATTTTGCTCTCTTTCTTCACCATTTCTCCTTTGGGGGCCTGCAGGTGGAGGTAAGCATCTAGCTGAAAAGGGAAGTGAAGATAGTAAATTTTTTTTTTTAATTTAATTTAATTTTTTTTTTTTTTAAGATTTTATTTATTTATTTGAGAGAGAATGAGAGACAGAGAGCATGAGAGGGAGGAGGGTCAGAGGGAGAAGCAGACTCCCTGCTGAGCAGGGAGCCCGATGCGGGACTCGATCCCGGGACTCCAGGATCATGACCTGAGCCGAAGGCAGTCGCTTAACCAACTGAGCCACCCAGGCGCCCCTTTTTTAATTTTAGACACCTAAATCAGGCATGCATATAGTTCATTAGTCCAACATGGGTGCAGACACATAAGACCATTTGGTCATGACCAAAGTTGTTCTGCCAACCCTGAGGCCCGCCCTCACCCCAGTAGACTGATCAGCAACCGCCCTCACGACTAGTTCAACCTCAAGACTATCTCCTATGAACATCAGTCCTTAAAGGCACTACCTAGAATTCTGGGCTCTACCTCCTATTCTACTCAGCTCTGACCCAACAGACTTATAATCCAATTGAGGACATAAATTCTGGAGAGAACATGGTTTGATGGTGCTCATCTCTGTCTTTTGATTCCTCTGAGAACAGATCACTATAAAGTTTGCAGATACTAATATATGGTTATTTTTAAAGGTGACTTTATCTCTAATACAGTCTTTTTTTATTATTGGTCAATTCTGCCATGTGTGGACAAAACTATAAGCAGTCACCAAGAATAAACCTAGTTTTCATATTTTCATATTCCTTTCCAATCAATTCAATTCAGTTCTCATATTCCTTTCCAATCAATTCCTTTCCAATCAATTCCCTCCACTGAAATGTATATTCTAAACTAATCCTAGATCACAGACCACAAGAGCTAGAAATAACCTCAGAGACCGCCTAGTCCAACTCCTTCATTTTATAATGTCTCAGTTTCCTTTTGCTGCTATAACAAATAACCACACATCTCGTGACTTAAAACAACACCAATTTATTCTCTTGTAGCTCACAAAGACAGAAGTCCAAAATCAGTCTCACTGGGCTAAAGTCAGGGTGTTGGCAGGGCTGTTTCCCTCTGGAAGTTCTAGAGGAGAATCCTTCTCCTTGTCTTTTTCAGCTTCGAGTGACCTGTATCCCTTGGCTTGTAGCACCTTCCACCTTCTTCAAAGCACATCACACCAACCTCTGTTCTGTCATCATGCAGCCACTACCTCCTCCTCCCCCGAATCCTCCTGTGTCTCCTTATAACGAACACTGTAATTACACTCGGCTCACCCATATACCGCCTCCTCCCCTGAATCCTCCTGCGTCTCCTTATAATGAACACTGTAATTACACTTGGATGATCACTCCATATGAATATAAACATACCTGCGAAGTTCCCTTTGCCATAGAAGATAACATTTGTAGCTTCTGGTGTGGACATTGCAGGGAGGCGAGCATTTTTCAGTTTACTACAATAAACGAGGAGATTGGGGCCCAGAAAGAGGTAGTGATCTAGCCTAGGTCACATACCTATTTAGTGGCAGAGTAGAGCAGAGCTTAGACTTTATGTTTCTTGGCTTTCCAACCACCATTCACTACAGAGCCAATCTTTTCAGGGTTAACCCCTGTGCCTTCCAATGTAACAATTAGCTCATCTGATAAGGCACCTTTAAATGGCTAGAATAGGATGATCAGGATCCTCCTCCCTTTTCCAGACAATATCTGTGTATTTTAGCATATCCTTCCAGAGTTATTTTAATGGTAGAAATTTCAGAGTAGATCAAGAAGAGAGGGTCAATAAAAGCAACATAGAGGGGCACCTGGGTGACTCTATCAGTTAAGCGTCCGACCCTTGGATTTCAGCTCAGGTCAAGGTTGTGAGATGGAGCGTTATGTCGGGCTCCATGCATGGAACCTGCTTAAGATCCTCTCTCCCTCTCCCTCTGCCCGCCCCCACTCACGCACACACACTCTCTCTCAAATAAATAAATAAACAAATAAATAAATGCAACATAGAGAAGAGGTGTGCCAGACTAGAGTTTTCAGAACAATCTAAACTGACAGAGGCTGAGCTGATTAACAAGATTGTATAATCTTGTTGAGAATTCTGAAAATTACTTTACACAGGTAGACTATAGTGTGTATTACCATCAATATACGAACAAATTAATAAATAGTATATACTCTCCCCATTAGCACTCATGAAAGATCTGAGGAAATAGGTTATGTTTCAGCAGGAAACACACATAAAATAAAACACAAAAGGGAAGTGACTTATATTCATGGACAGTGAATCAAATTGATATAATTAAGCTCTTATCAAAACAGATGCACTTTCCTCTTAATGATATTTAATAAGAGAATTTTAAAAATATTTCTGAAATACAGAAGCATAGTAAGTACCATATTCCTAAAAAATCTCCATCACACTGAAGTGGAATCCATAAATCTCAAATTCATGAGATATTGAATTCTACGCTTCCTAACCTGGCTGTGACTTTGCTGAGAGCATAGTAGGAATACCGAAAACTCATTTTGCATTCATTCTGATGACTACAGAGAAAGCATAAATTCTATTTACAATAAAGAGCCATGACAAAGTAGCACTCCATCTCTTGGTTACAGTTAAATTCACACTAAATATAAAATTATTGATTGCTGCCCAGATATATGCTAGAAAGCATAGCTCTAAAGATCAATAAATTTAAGTGGCGCCAACTATAATGAGCATCAGATCAGCCAATACATTTAGTATAGTGCCTCCCTAAAGGGGAATTATCATCAGGCTCAACACTTTATCTCTATAGGCAAACGTGTCCCTACAGAAATGGTGCATTCCGCTCTACAGGCAAGCCGTAGAAATCCACTTGATGTATTCCATTACTGACAAAGAATTCACGATAAAAACAAAAAGTAATCTTTTGAAGAAAATGATGGGGACTCTAAACAAAACAAAACCAACTTGATACCTTCTCATATATGTCTGATTCCCAAACATTAGATTCTTTTTGTTTCTGCTCCAAGTTCATCAGCTACCACTTACCCAGTCATCGGAGACACTCAACCCTTCCTTTGAGGGTTCTAGGTCCTAACCAAGTTTCAAAACCATGGTATACTCTCTTCTTCATTCACCTCAAGCCCAATCCACATGGCTCCAGAAGCTTCTTTTTCCTGTGGAGTGAGCAAAGTCATTTCCTCATCTGAAAAATGGGGATAAGAAAACAATAATATCTCATAGGTTTAGGGTAAGAATGAAAGATGTAACTAATATAGGGAGCCTGGCTGGGTACTTGCCGCCCTGGGGGTAATTATTAAAAAAATAACTAACCATAATAACAACAGTAATAATCATAATGAGTTTGCTCCATTTAACTTCTCCCCGTTGGACAGATGAGATCCTCACACTTGCTGTGTTTCCATCAACTTAGATACAACCATCCCTCTCTTTAATTCCAGTTAATTCCATTTTCTCTGCAGAGCTTTTTACGTGGCAAGCCCTATCCCCCATATATGCCCTAAACATATCTTCCAACTAACTGCAACTCAATCTTTAAGGATGAAATTAATGTTTCTCACACCTACATTTACAATGAAACAAAATCATGGAATTTTAGAGTCGGAAGGGACCTGAGGACAACTCCAATTGTTCTGTGGTCCACGACAGTGTTGACATTCTTTACCACAGACAGAAGGAATAAGAAAGAGGTGGGCAGGGTGGGGGGTGGCACCTGGGTGGCTCAGTTGTTAAGTGTCTGCCTTCGGCTCAGGTCATGGTCCCAGGGTCCTGGGATTGAGCCCCGCATCGGGCTCCCTGCTCCGAGAGAAGCCTGCTTCTCCCTCACCCACTCCCCATGCTTGTGTTCCCTCTCTCGCTGTGTCTCTCTCTGTCAAATAAATAAAATATTTAAAAAAAAAAAAAGAAAGAAAGAAAAGAGGTCGGGGAAGGGCAAGACAGAAGTCAGGTGTCAGTTTGAAGTTCTCCCTTAATTGATTATGGAAAGTTCTGTCAAGCCCAACCTCTTCCCATTATAGAAGGAGAATCTAGGACCCAGAGAGGTTAAGTGATTTGCTCCGAAAATTAGTGGCACAACAAATTTAGTGACAGAGCTTAAATTAGCATCCAAATCTCCTGGCTCCCAATTCAGGGTCCCCTGCTCTTCCTCAGGCACCGTGCTGCCTCAGGACATTTCCTTATACTTGAACAGACTACACTGAGTTCAAGACTGTAAACAATGCTTACTACGGCCGGCCTAACAAATCTGAGATGCATGTTTGCACAATTAAGGCACTTTTAGGCACCCATGCCCGCCTCAAGAGGGTAAACTCTCAAGTGCTTGGCTCCTTCCACCAGGACCCTAACCTGTTCAGCTCCAAACTATGCTGGCCACCGGTTCTGCCACTCTTTCCATGATGTACCTGACTCATCCTTTACATCTGCACAGTATTATTTTCTTCCGGATGATAACCAAATGAGTATCTACAACCCTGCCTCTCCGCACCGGAAATGGAGTCTCATGCCTCCTTGGATAACAACCAGTCTAGACTGACCCAATTCCCAAGACCTCCTACCACCTGGGCAACCGTGAGGGCTAGAGGGGTGAGTCTCAGAAGCTCATCGCTTCAGGCAGACGATGCTGATGCCACATACGGGTGACTGTTAGGTAGGCTCCCAAGATACTTGTTTTGATCCTATAGGGTTGACACATTTAGACGGGGTGATCTCTGGAGTCTAGAGCCTTCTTAAAGGCTGACCGGTGTAGCTTCTGCCTGATTTCCTCATTCTACCTTTCTTCTCTAAGCATTGTTAACAGAGCCCCTTGCAAATAGCAGTCAGGCGCTCCACAAAGGTGCAATGAACTCAACTTCCCCTTCGTATCTGAAATCTGTTCCACCAACCTGCCCCTACCCCCCGCCCCCCGCCAACACGCGACTGGTAGTCATGTGCATTCCAGCTCTCCCTGAATTAAAAAGAAAAAGAAAAATGGTCTTTAGTATTACTACCTTTGGTGTGTTAGATTTTCAGCAGAACTGAGCTGTAATTTCTGCGGTGTTGATTTGGGAATTCTATTTTCTACACTGCCTGATACCTAAGGCCTTGCCTGCCCTAAGCAGCGTAGGCGCAGGGAGCCATCCGAGTTTCAACAATCCTTCCCTCCAACCTCCGCCATGCCAGACACTACGTAGTATAAGCAGCAAGCTAGTTAAATGCAGGGCTCTGATACCCACCCAACTGAGTACAATTCTAGCTCTATCACTTAACTTCCCAGCTAAGTTAATTTACCTCTTTGTTTCCTTATCTGGAAAGTAAAGATAGCAATCCCTCCCAATGGTAAAATAAAAAAAATCTATTCCGTCTTCTTCCCCATTTCTCGTCCCAAAGCTCCTAATGCTCCTGGAATTTTCAGAGTGATAAGAGTGTCTTTTGTTATTCATCATGAGCCCTTTTCCACGCGTGAGTTTATGCAACTGGCTGATTCAAGGTGGGTCCCCTAGATAGCTTCAAGATGGACGCTGCTCACCAGAAAGACCAAACATGTGATTCAAGCGCTGGCATTTTCCCCTGTATTCCCCGGTGAGGGAGTGCGGGCAGTGGGCGAGAGGGGGATGGCACCGGAGATTGAGTTCTAGCAAAACTCTTGAAAAAGGAGAGCTTGCAGGTTGGTGAGCTTGCTGATGTGCTGGGAGGGGAGCACACCCAGACAGGGCATGGAAGCCCTGTTTCCCCGCCCGTGCCGTGCCCTATTGCATCTCTCCCATTTGGCTGTTCCTGAGTTCTATCCATTATAATAACCCGGTAATCATAAGTCAGGTGCTTTCCTGAGTTCTGTGAGTCATTTTAGGGAACTATCAAACCTGGTGGGGAGGTCATGGGAACATGTGAATTGGTTGTCAGCCAGGCAGAAGTATGTGTCACCTGGGGACCCCCCCCCCATTGGCAGCTGGTCTCTGAAGTGACAGAAATCATGTGGGACTGAGCCTTTAACCTCCGAAGTCGGAACTAACTCTGGGGTAGTGAGTGTCAGAATTTAATTGAATTGTTGGACACCCTGTTGGTGTCAGAGAATTGGAGAGTTAGTTGGTGTTGGAAAAGACACCACATATTTGATGTCAGAAAGAAAAACCAACAACAGACTGCCTCGTAGAGATGGTCTGAGGATGAAGTAAAATAATCTGTGGCACACGGTAGTAAGTGATTAATAAGAAGCAGCTTTTACTATTCCTTGCATGACTGTGCTTCTTCCATAGTCTGTGAATCACATCCGATGTCTTATGCTGGACTTGGAATCCCACCTGGAACCCCAACCAGCTTGGCTAGATCCCTCAGTCCCCGTCTGACTCTGGCCACTCCTTCTCCTCTTGGATTAGACCTGTCCTACTTTCCCTAGCTACTAGCTGAAATCCTACTGAAACCAGAAAGATATAGCCAACCACCTACCACAAAGCATGATACTGCCATGTACTTAACTCCGACTTCTACTTATGCCACTAGGCGCAAACCATCAGATGAGACCCTCAGGACACAAATACCTGCCCAATTCAAGGTGAATTTTGTCCCATCTCTTCAGATGCTGGGATTTGGATAGTTGGCCATCCTCCTCGGATGAGAGCCTTAACTGAGGTTCAGCTCAATCTTCTCCTCCTCCCCATTCTTGCTGAGTTTCAGCGGGCCTCACAGATGAGTACATATGGGTTTGACTTAAAAGGCAGAACAAGACAGTAAGGTAATGATGGTCTCATGACTTTCAGAGCAACTTACCTCCCAAAGGTCTTAATATTGACTTCAATTAGAACTCAAGACAAGGTACTAATCTTCCCACGATGTTCAAGAAGGTCACCTTTTGTCCAAAAATTGCAGACCTTGTCCATGTGATTCACACATTACCAGAGGTTTCTGACTTCTTTTTAAGAATCTAGATACTCCAGCAAAAAAAAATTTAAATACCACACTTTCTGCTAACACCCCCAGGGAAGAAGTGAATAGAAAGGACCATTGAGACCATTAAGACTCCCCTGCAACAAGAGTCTGCTTGTCTGAGACCACCACAGGAGGCAGAATGAATGGGACTTCTCAGTTGATTTTTTTTTTTTTTTTTAAGAATCCTAATCCAATTACCTTCAGCTACCAAAGTCAAAATAAGACTTTCCTGGACCAAGATAGAAGCGAATTCATCTGGACAAGTGAAGTCTGTTAAATCCAAAACCAAACCCCAAACCATCATGCATATGTATCTTTCTTTATATAACAGACTTGTTTCTAAATGTGCTGCACGTGAAAAGCCTTTTTAAAAATAAATTGACCCATATTTTAAGCACACCAGAGGAGCTTGCTATTTAAAGGAATCTCTGTGAGTCATTTTGTAGAGCAAATAACCACCCATTAATTTATTTGTGAAATCTGATTTCCACACGTTGCTTTTACTTTAAGAGAAAAATGGTAAGCACAAAGTCATGACCAATAGATCATGCCAGAATCTTGCCATCTCTACATTGTAGCTACCATCAGCTGAAAGATCTGTCTCAGTTCCCAGTCACTGACTCATAATGTCATCGAGTCTGAAAGGACCTTGGAGATCAGGAGCCTACTCTTTGACATATCTAAAATAAGATTCCACCCCATGGTCAAGATCATGAAAGATGACCACACTGGGCACAACAATATTTTGATGCCTAATTTCAAGCACACAGATCTGCAGATCACATACAGCTAAAGGTATATCCCGGAGATAAAATGCTGGGCACGTGTGACAAAGGTGGCACCCAACATGGCTCCGGGGCCCTCGTGTGCATGAAATCAACAGTGTGTGACCAAGCAAACATACGCCAGAGTCCCCAGGAAACTGCAGCTATTAAAAACTGTCTATAGGGGTGCCTGGGTGGCTCAGTTGGTTAAGCATCCAACTTTGTTTTTTTAACTTTTTTTTTTAAGATTTTATTTATTTATTTATTTGACAGAGAGAGACAGCGAGAGCAGGAACACAAGCAGGGGGAGTGGGTGAGGGAGAAGCAGGCCTCCCGTGGAGCAGGGAGCCCGATGCAGGGCTCCATCCCAGGACCCTGGGATCATGACCCAAGCCGAAGGCAGACGCTTAACGACTGAGCCACCCAGGCGCCCCAAGCATCCAACTCTTGATTTCAGCTCAGGTCATGATCTCGGGGTGGTGGGATCAAGCCCTGTGTTGGGCTCTGTGCTCAGCACGGAGTCTGCTTGTCCCTCTCCCTCTGCTCCTCACCTGCTTACGCTCTCGCACTCTCTCTCTCTCAAATAAATAAATCTTTCAAAAAAGAAAAGTGTCTATAGGAGGTGTCATGAAGCCAGTCGGGGGAGAGCATCAGCCCGATTTAGGGTGGCTGAGATGGGGGACACTTAGAAGGGACAAGATGGAGGGAGAGTGTTCTCACTCCCTTTCCCAAGCAGCCAGTACCCTGCCGCAGTCACAGCCCTAAGCGTTCCTATTTTTCACAACTTCCTTATACTTCTTAGCACTTCAGAAACCACAGGTATCCGCTGTTTGACATTTCCCCACGACTATCTCTGCCTGCTCCAAGCCTACCCGATAAACTAACCCTTTGCTTTCCTCATCTTCATTAACACTTACGTGGCACGAATTACGGAGATACTCATTTGGTCTACCCTACACAGGAATACACTAAGTATTTCCGTACGTGTTCCCTGCATCCGTCAAAGACCTGAGATAGCTTTCATGCAAAAACATGATACAACAGGGGCGCCTGGGTGGCTCAGATTGTTAAGCGTCTGCCTTCGGCTCAGGTCATGATCCCAGGGTCCTGGGATCGAGCCCCGCATCAGGCTCCCTGCTTGGCGGAGAGCCTGCTTCTCCCGCTCCCTCTACTGTTCCCCCTGCTCGTGCTCTCTCGCTTTCTCTGTCAAATAAATAAATACAATCTTTAAAAAAAAAAACATGATACAACAGACGCAAAATATGACACAACGTTATAAAGGCAATTTTAAGAGGTGGGGAGTAGGGGAAGAGACCAAAGCAACGGAGCTTCTCTGGCGATCTGACTGGGTACAGAGATAGAGCTTGGAGGATCCTGGGGAAGAGATGGTTAACTTATAGCTCGGACTCTCCCTCTGAAATAGCAACTATGTCCATCAGACTTTTGCGGGGAGAACATGGTTGTGCTCAGAATGGGCCTGTCATTGGGGAGGGAGACTTTCAGCTTAGGCAGTATATAGTTAAGTGCCAAACTGAGTGCTGTAGCAGGTGATCGGAGGCAAGATCAGTGGGAGCTGTAGTGACTGGAGAAGGCTTTCTGGAGCGGCCAGAGAAGACGCTGCGACTCTGCACATCGCAATTGCTCTCTGGCAATGAAGAGAGAGCTTCATTGACTTACCTTCCACCGCTCTTTCCCAGTGGTCACACCTACACTTGGCCCCCAGGGGGTCTGCTCCCCCTCCGGGAACCCAGGGAATAAAAGAGCATCCACTCGCACGAAAATTTCAGGGCACTAAATATAATTCTTCACACATGCAAGGTGAGACATTCGGTCATTTGGCGTCCAGAGGGGCATTGCTCTATCACATAATTTGGTGATTATAATGACACATCCCTCACTGGGAGGGCAGGAGCTGTTCTGGAAATAAGCTGCTGTTGTCTGTGGGAAACGACACCTCTGACTTCCTCAGGTGCTCGGACTCTTGGCAAAATGAATATTCCGGGGTCCTGAGATGCAGACGGCATCACAGGCTGGGTTCCCTGCACAATCTGGGGCTCTTCCTAAAGAAGCCAATTCTCACTCTACCTGATTTGGCATCCCTGAGAACACTCATATTACACACTTACCCGACACAGTTCTCACCAGAAGGACATAGAATAATGCCAATGCTGCCAATAGGGGCGCCTGGGTGGCTCAGTTGGTGAAGCGTCTGCCTTTGGCTCAGGTCGTGATCCCGGGGTCGTGGGATCGAGCCCCGCATCCAGCTCCCTGCTCAGCGGGGAGCCTGCTTGTCCCTCTCCCTCTGCTGCTTTTCCTGCTTGGGTTTGTTCTCTCTCTCTCTCTCTCTGTCAAATAAATAAACAAAATCTAAAACAAAACAAAACAAAAACAAATGCTGCCAATAAAAAAAAAAGTAAGTAACACTTCTGTAGCATTTCCTATAGGCCAAGAACTGTTGTACGCTATTTACACATGTTAAATCATCTAAGCCTTGTGAGGTAAATGCTGCTGTTATCGCCCATCTCACAGATGACAAAACTGAGGCCCAGAGAAGGAAAGGAACTTGCCCAGGGTTCCACAATTAGTACATGTCAAAGCTGCAATTCCAGCCCACGCTACCTGGTTCCAGAGTCTTCGCTTTTAACGACTGCGCCGTACTGCCTGATCTGCAGAGCAAGAGGCAAAGGACGACGCTTTACTATCACCCGCATCGGCCCAGGTAGATGTAACATAAAGTCCAGATAGCGGGGCTATTCTCGGGAGAACACAGACTAGGCTGCCAACTACACGGTATGATTTGGGAACAACCGAGCAGAATCTCATGACCGAAAACATCCCCCACCTTCTGTAAAAATATCCCAAATTTCCACCGTTCAAAAGTCACTTCTCTACTTCTTAAGGGCTTTGGCATTTTCAAGAATCCCTTATGAAAAGGTAAATATCACAGGGCAAGGTAATCCCTTAAATCCCTATCAGGCATCTACAGTGTGATTAAAAAAAAAAAAAAGTTCATTGAACTTGCACTCATAAGAGTTGGCTTCCGGCTCTAATGCCAATTAGTACCTGTGTGACCTCAGGCAAGATGCTCAACTTCTCTGTCTCGGTTTCCTTATCTGTTCAGTGGCAATGGTAACACCTGCGGGGACTCCCTCATAGGATCGTTACAGGAATTTAATGGTTGCAAAAGCATTTTCCAGACTTTAAAGGACTCTACTACTATAAGCTGGTTTTTTTTTTTTTTTTTAAGATTTTATTTATTTGACACAGAGAGAATGACAGTGAGAGAGGGAACACAAGCAGGGGGAGTGGGAGAGGGAGAAGCAGGCTTCCTGCATAACAGGGAGCCCGATGCGGGGCTCGATCCCAGGACCCCGGCATCATGACCCGAGCTGAAGGCAGAAGCCTAACGACCGAGCCACCCAGGTGCCCCCTATAAGCTGTTCTTATGATCGGCTAAACCCCTGGTAGGAAAATACGAATTAGCGGACTACCAAAGAAATGTACTCAGCCAGTATAAGATGGACAGACAAGGCATAAACCGAAAAGCATCATGGTCCAGGGGTTTAGCCGATCATAAGAACATGGTCAGGTGGGATCAAGCCCCAAAGAGACTCACCTGCCAGGCTGACAGTTTTGATGCCGGGGTCCTGGGAAGCCTTGCTTCTCTGCCTCAATCATCAAGTGTCTATTGAGGGCTTAATATGGGACAGGCATAGCACTCCCTCTACCAGGCGAATGGTTCCTTCAGCTACGATAGCAGGGAGCTGGGGGTGACGGGCAGGGCACGGGGGCACCAAGATGGAGGTGAGGAACATGGAAAAGTAGGAAGGAAGGTAAAAGGACAGTCTTTGTCTGCTCTACTCTTTTGCAGAAAAGAGTATCAACTGTCATAGAGATGCCTGTTGATTAAGCACCTACTCTGCACTATGCATTTGGAATACATACATGAAAGGCACAGTCCCTGACCTCAAAAGGCTTGACATATAATGAGGACAATGGGCAGGTAAAGAATACTGTTAAAAGGAAGCTCTGTTCCTTTGGTCACCAATTTGTCCTCTATAGGCCTTAGGTAAAGCATGATTATAATACAGCAGTTTGAACATGGGTGCCAAGCTTGGTTTGAAATATAAATTGTGATGGGCTACTTTTTCTGCTACATATATTTTCCCTTCAGTTTCTCTCTCTCTCTCTCTTTTTTTTTTACTGGGATATAATATATATAAAGTGCACAAGGCTTATGTGAATCACTCAATAAATATTTATTTATGTATACACCAACATAACTACCACCCAGATCAATATATAAAATGTAATAGCATACCAGAAGCTTCTCCTGTAACACAAGATTAATCACACCCCACCACAATGAAGTTACCACTATTTTGATTTTCGTGTAATAGGCTCTTTAGAATTTTTCAAAGCACTGATGAGTTATATTTGTTTGGAGAACTCTAGCCTCTAAATGTTGATCTTCCTTGATATACTTGAGCATCCCAGCCCCTAAAGATTTTGTTATCCTTAATATGCTTAGGCTACCCAAGATCCTAGCAGTCTGGCTACCCCTCCTCCCCCATAATAATTAGGACAATACCTGTCAGCAAAAGAAGGGACATTTGGGGGCACCTGGATGGCTCAGTTGGTTGAACGTCTGCCTTCGGCTCAGGTCATGATCCCAGGGTCCTGGGATTGAGCCCCACATTGGGCTCCCTGCTCTGCAGGAAGCCTGCTTCTCCCTTTCCCACTCCCCCTGTTTGTGTTCCCTTTCTTGCCGTCTCTCTCTCTGTCGAATAAATAAATAAAATCTTAAAAAAAAAAAAAAAGAAGGGACATTTGGAACAACAGGACACAAATAGGGGACATACCACTGCTGGAACCCACTGACAAAAGTTATCTCTCTGCTAGATGGCCAAGATCGGACTCAGCTTTGTTGAGAGCCCATGGGCTTAATCTGTTATTCTGCTAACACCATGGTTTACCTGGAGCAAAAATAAAATGTCACCCTTACTCCTCCGTCGTGGTTAAAGGAATGTACCCTTATCTTCCCCACTGGAACTCAAAAGGATGGAAAGTATTATCAACACTTGCTAGTCTTTTATCCATACACTGGGAACCTGTGTCTTGCCCTAAAGGTACACTCACCTAACAAGAAAGACTGCTCCTCACTTCATCTTTAGAACTAGGAAATGAGGGCACCTGGGTGGCTCAGTTGGTTAGGCATCTGCCTTCGGCTCAGGTCATGATCCCAGGGTCCTGGGATCGAGCCCCACGTCGGGCTCTCTGCTCAGCGGGGAGCCTCCCACTCCCCCCCGTGCTCTCTCTCACTATCTCTGTCTCTCTCTCTCAAATAAATAAAATCTTAAAAAAAAAAAAGAACTAGGAAATGAGTATTTAATGAAACCAACACACAATAGAAGCAATCAGAACTATAATGAAGATCGATATATGGCACAACGGGAGACTAGAGGGGTGAGAATCTGAGTTAGAGATGACCTCCCAGAGACAGCTACGCTTAAGCTGACTTAAAAGAGGGGACAACCTGTGCAAGAGCTCAGACATCATGAAAGGACGTGATATTATCAGATGAATCACGTAGATCAGTGTTGCAGAGGGAAAGGATGGATGGGCACAGAGATAAACCTAGAGAAAATGGTAAAGATCATGAAGGGCCTTATATGACCTATAAAGAAGTTTAGATTTATACTATAAGCAATGGAGAACAACGAAATAATTTTGAACTGGAGAGTGGCCCGATCAGATTTGGATTTTTAAAAATCACTCAGCCAGAAGCGTGGAGAATGGAATGAGGAAGAGACAGAAGATGGCTGCAATGATCCAGGTGGGACATGGTGAGGTATCTCTAAGGCGTCCAGATGGAGATATGCTGTTGTCTGCATATCTAGAATATGTAGATTATGTAGATCATGAATGAATATGGATACCCATACGAATGAATATGGAGCTTAGAAGAGAAATCTAGGTTCAAGGTGAGGTTTGGGGGCCATCTGTATATAAATGGCAGTGGTTTAGGGGCATCTGGCTGGCTCAGTGGGTGGAGCATGAGATTCTTGATCTCAGGGTCGTGAGTTCAAGCCCCACATTGGGCACGGAGCCTACTTAAAAATTAAAAAATAAAATAAATGGTCGTGGTTTAGACTGTCTAGGAAAAGTGTACGGGACAGAGTAGAAGGTCAAGATTAGAGCCTTGGGAAACAACAACATTGAAGAGTCCAGCCAAGGAAGCAGAGCCAGAGGATGAGGTAAGAGGTAAGAGGAAAAAACAAGGACAGCAGATTGGCACAGTAGCCAAAGGAAGGAAGATTTCAAGGAGGGATTGGTTATTTCATATGCTGTGAAGCGCTGCGAGGTAAGTATACATTGGTTTGGCAATGGAGGTCGCCCGTGACCTTGGTGTGAACGGTATCATTGCTAAATCACACCACATGGGGGAGTGAATGGAGGAGTAAATCGGGAGCAAGGAAGCAGAAGCTACCAGTTTTAGAAGCTTTAGTTGGAACAGGAAGAAGAAAGTGGATGAGGGGGGAATCTGCTATAGATCGAATGTGCATATCCCTCCAAAATTCGTATGTGGAACCCTAACTCCCAAGGTGACAGTATTTGGAGGTGGGGCCTTTGGCAGATGATGAGATCATGAAGGTGGAGCTATCATGAATGGAATTTGTGCCTTTATAACAGAGACCCCAGAGAGCTCCCTGGCCCCTCGTGCCATGTGAGGACATAGCAAGAAGACAGCCATCTAGAAACCACAAAGCAGCCTCTTGCCAGACACTGAATGGGCCAGGGCCTTGATCTTGGACTTCCCAGTCTCCAGAACTGTGACAAATAAATTTCTGTTGTTAATAAGCCACCCAGTCCGTGGTATTCTGTTATAGCAGCCTGAACTGACTAAGAACCGTAGTTCAGAGAGTTCGTTTATAAGACAGACCTGAACCATTGCCAGAAAGTACTGTTCCATTGGAAATATTGCCAAAGGGAATCAAGCATCAGATGAGATACTGACCAAAATAACTTTTAAGACTTAAACTCAGAGGTTTTATGATTCCTGCTGATAAGGGATGGAACATCCAACATAAAGGCTCCTCCCAGGTGCAGAGCTTTCTGAAACTTCTATGTGCAACAGAAAAATTAAATATTCAAATAATGCATTTCTCTTTGGCCATAAATATAAAGAAATTAATGGAAAGTGAGACTGTGACAGAAATCATTTTTCAGGCTTTTGGCTGTTAAATCCACAAGGTTAAACAAAACCACACAACCTATGTTGAGGAAGGATACAAATTATTGCTATCCCTAGGATTTTACCTAATTGGTGTATAGATAACAATTTTTAAAATCCCTCATGGTAGCAATTTACTAACAGAAAAAACAAGTCAATTGTAATGGCCTATAAATTAACATATTACTTATTAAGCAAATTTTACCCCCAAGTACATCAAAACATCTTAAACATCTGCACAACAGGGGTTGGAAAGCTAGGTAATTGAAACAGAGTTAAAGAGGCACCTGGGTGGCTCAGTCGGTTGAGTCTGACTTCTTAAGAGTCTGACTTCAGCTCAGGTCATGATCCCAGGGTCCTGGGATTGAGCCCCACATCGGGCTCCCTGCTCAGCGGGGAGCCCACTTCTCCCTCTCGCTCTGCCCCTCCCCACTCATACTCCACTCTCTCCCCTCTCAAATAAATAAATTAAATTAAAAAAAAAAAAGAAACAGGGGCTCCTGGGTGGCTCAGTCGGTTAAGCATCTACCTTCGGCTCGGGTTGTGATCCCAGAGTCCTGGGATTAAGTCCCACATCAGGTTCCCTGTTGCTTCTCCCTCTCCCTCTGCCTGCCGCTCCACCTGCTTGTGTTCTCTCTCCGTCAAATAAATAAATAAAATCTTTAAAAAAAAAAAGAAAAGAAAGAAAGAGAGTTAAAATTCTCTAGAAGAGTCATAAGCTCAGCCAAGAAATATTTATTGAGCCCCTACTATGAGCCAGGCATTGCTCTAGTAACTAGATATCAACAAAAAATAGATGTGTTGATTTATGTAATTCCTTCTGGAGCCTCATCAACACAGCTGGAAGAACTGCCCTCATTTCCGAACTGTTTGAATTTGTGGCCATTTCTATCCTAAAGCCATATTTATCTTCCTATAGAAAGACATGGAATATTACCGCTGGAGAGACCTGCAAGGATTATGGCCTCAACTATCCCATTTCACAGATGGCAAAGTTGAACTAATGAGAAGATTAAAATAAATTGTTAACGACTGGAGCCAGGGCTAGAGCCCAGAATTCCTGAGTTTTGATTCAGCGCTTGCTCTACTGATGGAATCACATCAATAAAACCATGTCTCTCCCCCAAAACCCACACTAACCTCCACCTCTTTTGGTCAGCTTTTCAATAATCAGTTCTGCATTTTTCTCTACAATAGCAAAGTTTCTATGACCTGTGGGCTCTTGGCCCAGATTTAAACATCAAGCCTAAGGATTGCAAACATCTCTCATCCACGGGAGGCTGGGGGTGGGGGCAGATGGCAAAGATCGCCTAGCTTTGTGCATTTCGTTAAAGCTTCCAAAATTCCAGGAAAATATTGGGTATGTTTTATCTCTATTGTTGGCTGCTAGGGAGAAGAATGTGTCGTCTTAAAATTTCTATTCAGAATTTTAATTAAATTGTGGCCTGTGGCAAAATAGGAAGGCATTCAAATCAAATGCTAGGGTCTCTTTGTTTATTTTATGAGCTCTCATCTCTAACTAGTTCTCGCTGAAATAATTAAATGTCTTTTCGGCAAATGGACCGTACAGGCTGTTTGGTTTAATGTTTCTTATAAGCTGGCAAGTATGGGCTTTATAATTCAGTTGAGTTCTGCCCTTCCCCACCCTACCCCACCTCCCCCCAACCACACACACGTTTTTCTCCTCTCTTCACCATACAGGCCGACTCAAAGGTTTCCGAGGGTCAGAATGGCATTAATGCACCTGTAGGCCAAAGCGGAGGCTGTTGGAGGCTGAGCACATTGCATTTGACATTAATAGGTCAGAGGCACTTCTAGATTGAAATTGCTGAAGGTGGAGAGGACACACAGTGTAGTCAATGAGGCCTCTTGGTCTGACACTGATGCATGAAATCTCTTATTTACTGACCCATTGTATTGCAGGAAAGAAAAATTGCTTTTTAAAAATTATAGATAGAATCCACATGGAGGAAGGGACCGCAGAATTTACCTGGGGAGTGTGAATGTGTGTGTGTGTGTGTGTGGGTGTGTTAGGAGGAGGGGTATGCTATTCTTCTGCTTCATAAAACACAGTTATGGATCCTTTGGGGATAAAAGCCTAAGCCTAGGGCAGAGTCTGAAATGGGGAGATTTAGTCAAAAGGGATATAATTGCTTACATAATAAAGTAGAAAAGAGGTCTTTCTAGGAATAAAGAGATTGTTCCTGTGAGCAATCACTTTCGACTTCCTCTAAACAGAGCCCTGCCCCAAATAGGAGATAGAAAGGGAGTGTAAGAGGGTACAGAGAGCTTAGAAGAGGAACTTTGTCATTCTGACAGCTAACTTCTAATATGTGTTCGCCATGTTCTTCCAGGCACCAGGCTAAGTGCCTTTCCCCAACTATCTCATGTAATCTTCCCAACAGTCTTACGAAATTGGGACCGTTAGTCTCCTCATTTTACAGATCTCATCGTTGAGGTTTAGCCGTGTTAAATGACTTACCAAAGGCTCATAGCTACTAAGTGGCAAAGTTGGCCTTCCTATCTGTCGCCCCCATCCTCCTCCAAAGAAAGGGGAAAATGGTGTGAACTTGTGAAATCTGAGCCTCCAAGCTGCTAGGCTCACTTAACCTAAATAATAGTGGTGCTGATAATGCAGGGGGAAGGGGACAGATCCTGGGCACTTATGATACGCCAGGCATGGTGCTAAGCACTTTGGAGGAGTCAGGTCATTTCATCCTCGTGACAACATTCAGAGAAAAATATTTGTCTTCACTCTATTTTGCAAGTGAAAAAACAGTGTCTTCAAGGTTAAGGAACTTGTCCAAGGCTACCTGGTTAGAGAACGGAAAAGCTGTAGAGTAAGAACAGATCTCCACAGGGGCGCCTGGGTGGCTCAGTTGGTTAAGCGACTGCCTTCGGCTCAGGTCATGATCCTGGAGTCCCGGGATCGAGTCCCACATCGGGCTCCCTGCTCGGCAGGGAGTCTGCTTCTCCCTCTGACCCTCCTCCCTCTCATGCTCTCTGTCTCTCATTCTCTCTCTCGCAAATAAATAAAAAAAAATCTTAAAAAAAAAAAAAAAAAGAACAGATCTCCACAAGCTGGGGGGACACCAGGGCCTAAGGAGAGAGTAGTCTACTAGTAGGCCAATCCCTCCCGTGAGATGAGGCCCAGTATATTTTGGAACCCTGATGTTCAACACATTTTACACTGCTCCCTCTTCTATGCTGAGATCTATCCTGGAAAAGTAAGCCGTGGAACACTTAGGCATCACACAGTGGAGATATAATAGAGTCAAGAAATATTTGGTGAATACATGAATGGAGTCTAGTCTATAGTTTTTAATTTTTTCCTCTTGTGGCCCTGTAAGCTCCAAGTCTCTATGATGAGCTGAATGTTTTCATTCGAGTTTTGAATGTACCAAAGTCTAGAATAATAAAAGATAATGAGTAAGAGAAAGGACTTATTTGTGGTTAGATCATTGGGATGTGGAAAAATTTAAAAAGAAATAGATCTCTCAAGGCCCTTACTGTTTTGGGAAGGGCAAATGTGCTGTGGGGGCTAGGCTTCCAGGGAAGTAAAAAAGAGTTAAGAATGACAAGAGGAAGGGTGGTATGGGAGCTAAAAGGGATCTGGCATTTTCCATAGCTACTATGTACTTGGTCCTTTTATATACTCTAGGTCATTTAATCCTCACATCTATCCTGGGAGGCAAGTGTTATTAACTCTGTTTTATAATATGAAAATTGAAGCTTATAATTAAGTAACTTGCCCAAAGTCTCACATAGAGGAAGTGGTGTGGAGCTGAGATTCCATCTCTGGTCTGACTTTTTCTAGAATACTCACTGCTCCTTCAAGTTAAGTTCAAAACAGAAGGGCATTTTAATTGAGCATGGAAAAGAAAAGATTTCAGGTTTAGGAAGACAAAAAAATATGGCAAAGAACTTGTGGAAAGGCCCAAACCAAGATCAGCAAGATTTGAGGGAACTGGAAGACAGGCCCTGATGAATGAGATAATTATCAGGAAAGGGGTATTCTATGTTCTCTACTATATTACCCATATTTCCTTGGGTAATTACTCGGTAATTGTAGCAACTATCTGGAGCAAAAGAGTGAAAGCTGTAGCCAGGCAGACAGACGAGAGGCAGCAGTGCAGGATGGTGGGGAATAAAGATAACAGTGTCCCTAAGACCCCTGCTCAGAGACCTCTCCCCAGCTTCTGGATGGCAGAAGGGCACGGCGGACTTGCTGCTAGCCCCAACATCTACCAACAATGAGTTTTTTGAAGCTTCACAGCTTTCAGTCTTCTTTCCACCTCATGCAAGTCAAAGCGAGGCCCAGGAAGTAAAGATGATTCCCTGCGATTCAAAAGCCCACTCTATGCATGTTATTTCAGGTCCTCCCAGAAGCACATGTCAAGAAGGGACCCAACATGGAAAGATTTTCATAGCAGAAGTGAGTGTGTGTAAGAAAAGAGGAAGGGAGTTGTGACGAAAGCCTGACCCCCACGAAGGGAGAGAGGTGGGAAGGTGGAATGGGAGTGGTCTGGAGTACCATGTAGTTTAAGGAAGCTTCTCCAAGTCCTGGAGCCAAAGGTGACCAACAAAGCAGTGCACATATCTACCGGCACTAAATGTGCCTTAGGCTCCCCACTGGACACCATCGCAGGAGGGAACAGCCCATGCGAAGGGCCAGAACACAGCAGCTGAGGCCCTCAGTCAATTTACCTATTCTAGACAGTCTGCCAGTCCGACTCTAAGGGGCCCCAACACACCCCGACTCCTCTGTTCGTAACGGGTAAATCTCAGCCAAAGGATCATTTCCCAAGGGAAGTCCTTCCTCATCCCAACCCCCCAACCCCAGGCAAGGTAAACTTACCTTTTTATATGCTTTCATGAAAACTTGTTCCTTTCCTTCAGAGCACTTGTCTCAATTTGTTCTTATATATTTATTAGTGTGATTATTAGATGAATGAACATCTCTCTTACTAAATTCTAAACTCCATGAGAACGGGAACCATAAACTGTCTTGTTCACTGCTTTACCCGCAGTGCGTACCACAGGGACTAATAGTAGACCCTCAATGAATACATTTGGAATAAATGGATGCAAATGAATACATGTCGAAGAACAAATATGAGCTGTATAATCAGTTCTAATCCCCCCACTACTGGTAACTATAGAAGGCCCAGGGCTGGGATCAAGGACACATAGCTGGAAAGGGTGAGAGTGAATAGACAGGTTCTTGGTAAGGATGGCAACAGAGGATCCTTAAGCGGGCATGAGCAAAAGCGAGCTGAGGCTGGAGCCTGCTAGACCACGCGGACTGAGATTCAGGTCAGAGGAATTAAGGTAAAAAAGGAAGAGTGAATATACTTTGGGGAGTGAGAGAGATCATGAACATTGACCAAATAAGCACCCCTTTACGTGATCAAGCAGTCTGGTCCTGGAAACATGGGGTCAGGGCTATCGCAGACGTACAAGGAGCCAAGGAAGTGGAACCCATAGCAAGGCAGGAGCCCAGCCACACAAAATAGCCTCAAGGACTTCTCCAGAGAAGCGAGCTTGTGTCAACAAGGTCTGTGGATCTTGGCCAGGTTTTCCCGCTCAGGTCTTCTCTGGTAGCCTCTCCTAGTCTTAAAGGGACCACATCCTCTGAGGACTCGGGCTGGGTTCGTGGGGGCAGCTCCCTGCCTCATAACTCTTATCAGCTGACAGCCCTACAGTCCTCCAGGACCACTTGAAATTCTACCTTTCTAAGCCTTGGCTTTTTCCTTCAAACAGTGGGATAAAATTTAACTTCACAGGATGATTAGGACTAGAGAGAATAGTATGAGAGTACTCATAATAATATGCACGGGCTCTAAGGTGGTTTCTTGCAGACTCACAGTATTTTTACACCAAAACATAAAATTGAAATTAAACAAAGCAAAAATTTCCCTGTACTCCGCTGATGATAAAAAAATGGCTTTGGGCACGCAATATGCACAAAATCTTTAGAAAATCTTGTCAAAATGGATATTCCCTCATCTAGTCGACTCAGGATCAGCCTATGGGTCAGAAGATGTAGAAAATCATAGAATTCTGGGCTCTCTGAGCTGAGGGGGCGCCTCAAGATTAGTCCAGTTTGCAGGAGGGAGCTGTGAGAATGCTGGGGATAATCACTGATTGTCAAATCCCATGAATCTGTGCATCTTCACAGAATTTCATTAAGTGGGACTTTGGAAGACCATTGTTAGAATTCACTTTCTTCTAGAGAGTTGGAGCAAACTGCAAATTTATTCCAGAGCCAAGTGTAACACAGATGAAGCAAATTCCGTTCAGCCTGAGACTAGGGTCTAAACCCATGCATATTTGCTTGAAAAGTCATCCTGGATCATTCAGGTAATGAGTCAGTCAAAACTGCTGTAAATCACAGTTAATCTCTTCCAATTTCTTTTTTTTTAAAGATTTTATTTATTTATTTATTTTTAGAAAGAGAGTGTGCCCACACACAGTGGAGGAGCAGAGGGAGAGGGAGAGAGAGAATCTCAAGCAGACTCCCTGCTGAGCGCGGAGCCCCACTGGGGACTCGATCCCACAACCCTGAGATCATGACGTCAGCCGAAATCAAGAGTCAGAAGCTTAACTGACTGAGCCACCCAGGTGCCCCCATCTGTTCTAATTTCTGACTCCAGTTGAGTGGTTACATGGTCCTAGAAGTCAGAGTCTTGCTCTGTTCTTGTCTATTTTCCTGACTCACTGAGTTGAGGGTGCTCACTCACTTAACCTTTGTGTCTCTTTCATCATCTGTAAAATCTGGGCTACAAATACTTAACTGGATACAAAGCCATTTTTTTTTTTTTACTTCATCAGTGTCATTCACAGCATAACACACCACCTCCTCAGTCAAAACAGTACCGCTTTTGTGAAAACACATTAACTCCAAAGATAGACTTCAACTGAATTTGATGATTGTCTCTTGGAGGCTTAGCACAATGGGAAGACAAGTCAGAATGAAATACAGTTCTCGTCCTAAAACAGTGAATCCCAAACACCGCTCCACACACTGGGACTAGCCCGACAGTGTTTACACAAGTCCATGGCGAAACGAAAAGAAAAACAAAGAGGAGAATACAGAGAATGTTCTGTGACTCTACACATCTATTCAATTTGAAAGAATTTCCTTTATTACAAGTTTCTTATGAATATTTCCCTTCTAATTTTTTCTAAGCGCTGAAGTGATTTTTTTTATCTTAGGGTGGCAGTTGCCTCTTTTTAACAGCCTCACTTAGCAAAACCAAAAAAAAAAAAAAGGCAAAAATTCAGTCCTTTTTTGTCTTTTAATTTATTGGTCAGATAATTCAAAATGAATGAGACTCGCTAAATAACTTCCACCTACTTAAGTCACAGGATCAATCCGGTTTATAGTTTAGTCCAGAAAATTGCTTAAATTTGTTATATAGAAGTTTCTGTTCTGGGAATTGTTTGAATTTATAATTAGAAGCTCCAAAAAAAGAAAACAGATTTGGAGCTCAAGCTACAGCTAAAAACAAAACACAACAAAAGGAGCAAAGCCAATAATAACCAAATGGTGCTGGCACGAAGGCCTTCAACAAATATTTGTTGAGTAAGTAAATAAATTATCAAGTCAAACAAATGCAAATTCAAGTAATACCTAGCCAGCAGCTACAAAACAAAACAAAAAACAAAAAACCCACAACAATAAAAAACAAAGAAACAACAACAACAAAACATAAAAAACCAGAGTGATAAGAGGATTTTCACTCTTTGGTCAAAATAACATGTAAAATGGCTTTTCTTTTCTAATTTTTCTTTTCAGTTAGAGAGAACTCCTAAGTTTTATATGCCTTCAGCCTAGGAAAGACCTATAGCTCACTTTTTTCTCTTGCCAAGAGAAAATAAAAAGGCCATGAGGGGTGCCTGGCTGGCTCGGTCACAAGAGCATGCAACTCTTGACCTTGGGGTTCTTAGTTCAAGTCCCACTTGGGTGTAGAGATTACTAAAAAAAAAAAGAAACTTAAAAAAAAAAAGGTGGTCAGAAGAAACTGAAAACAATTAGGAAGTTATATAGACTCATAGAAGTTAGAGACAGAGATTTAGAAATCACCCAACCCATTCCTTTCAATTTACAGTATAAGGAAACAGCTCTGAGAAACTTGCCCAAGTTGCCCATTCTTTTACCTTTGGACCTTGAGAACAAAACCAAGATACTTCTTTTTTTTTTTAAGATTTATTTATATATTTGAGAGAGAGCTCGCAAGAACAGGGGGGAGGGGCTGAGGGAGAGGGAGAGGGAATCCCAAGCACACTCTCTGCTGAGCAGGAGCCCCACATGAGACCCAATCCCGTGACCCTGAGACCATGACCTGAGCCAAAATCAAGAGTTGGACACCCAACCGAGCCACCCAGGTGCCCCCAAACCAAGATACTTCTGCCATCTAGCAGCAGTATACCCTAATTGCAGGGGGAAGATAGGCATCATTTTGAAGACTGCTTGGATAGTCAAACTACAAACTTAAAAGTTTTAAAATACATTCAAAGGACAGAGGAAACAAAACAGTAAGATAGGAAACGTTCACATTAGAATTCATGGCGAAGGGTAAGAATTCTAGGGACAGTGGGTTGTGGAAGAGCAAAGGGCCAAAGACTAGAGTGGGCATGATGCGTTTGGGGAAAATTGAGAGACAGTGAGTTATAAGTGACTTGTGTACGTATTGGCTATCTTCAGGATTATTCCTGTGCTAGCATTCATCAACACTAGATTGGCAAAGAGCTCTTACTATTGACCAGCTACTAGGATATGGAAATAGTCTTGCTCAACTGAAGCTCACATTAATAATTACATCCATGTTATTACAAAGATACACCGACAAAACCAAAATAGTGTATGTATAAGGCCGTTCAATAGAGAATCATTTGTAGTAGCAAAACACTGGAAGCAACTCAAATGTCCGCCAGTTGGGAACTGCTTAAATAAACTATGGTACATACCCACAAAGGGTACTATTCAGCTATTTAAAAATTAAAGAATGAGGAATACTTCTATATTCTGATATGGTATATCAACAGGATCTATTACTAGGGAAAAAAGCAAGAGTAAAACAATGCTTCTAATATGGCACCTTTTTAGTAGCCTAATCTAAAGGGAAACATACATATTCCCTCCACATGCCCACATTCACTTATAGTTTCAAAATGATACAACATAAAGAGGCACCTGGGTGGCTTTGTCAGTGAAGTGTCTGACCTGAGCTCAGGTCATGATCTCAGGGTCCTGGGATTGAGCCCCACGTCGTGGTCCCCGCTCAGCAGGGAATCTGCTTGTCCCTCTCCCTCTGCACCTCCTCACGCTCACTCTCTGTCTCTCGCAAATGAATAAAATCTTAAAAAAAAAAAAAAGACACAACAGAAGGATAAACAATAACTAATGAAGATGCTTATCTATAGTGCAAGGGAGGGTGGACAACACCGGGATGATCTTGGGATTTCTTTAAGTATACTTTGTTATATACTTTGACTTTGGAACAAAATTAATCAAAAAGAAAAAATCCCTAAAAATAGAAAGCAAATGGAAACAAATGAACTGAACTTTATACTAAATTGGTGACAAAGCAATATGGAGAAAAGAATCATTTCAACTTGACTTCAAAACACAGAATTTTGACTGTGCATCCCCAATTGGACATACTGTCAGGACACAGAGAACTACAAAGACATTCTGAACTGCATTCAGTAGTTTTACTGTTAATGATAATAGTGCTATTTTTATTTTTATAGGGAGCTATATTATAGGTAACTATGTTAATGCTATTAAGAACCAAGATGTTCGAAATAAGAGAAAGGAGATACATAGACAAACTCGAAGCTAGGTAAAAACCCTGCAATGTTCAATTTAAATTGGAAATATCACTATAAATTCAGGGGTTTTTTAAAACAAAAAAGTCATTTCTTGCCCTGACCATTGAAGAGTCCAAGAAGCAATGACCACATAATAGCAATGAGGACCCGGACACAAATTACGATCTCTGAATATCATCCCCCACGAAATAAAGAGGATTCCTTAGAGAAGTCGCTGACTCCAGATCTGGGATAGGGACTGTACTAGATGAGCTGGGGAGGTCTTCTTGTGCAGGAAAGCAAGGAAGCTATAACAACTACTATGGTCATGCCCAGAGGCCTCATGAGTCAACTTTAAAGGGGCTCCCACTAGCCTACTATGGGGCAATTGGGGTATCAAAGTAAAAAATCACTGACTTACTGAGACACATCCAATATATAAAAATCTCTGAATTCATCATGAGCTGATAAAAACATATTAGTCACCATTGAAGCTTACTTGGACACCAAAATCATTCTGAAAATTGATAACTACAAGGCAAAAATCACACAGTTGTCCTACCTTTCCTATAAGAACTGCATTTCAACACAGACACGATGTAGATGAGGGAAATTTCTTCTTTATAGAATTCTAGCTAATGCAGAAGAAATGATGGCATTGGAAAATCAACAATCTCCTCCTTCTAAGGAAATAATGGACCTAGGCCATGATCATCAGTGACTGCTAAAATCATCAGCTTGAAGCTTGATAGGATACTATAATGCAAAAATCAGCCTGAACCACCTGAATGAACCCCACTCATCAACCTTAATATTATAAAAAGTGAGACACCAGACAGTATAGACCTTCTGATGTCAAGATGCAATAAAGGAAAAAGAACACCACCCATGAGGGATTCTTAACTTAAAAAGTGAACCCGAATCTAATCACATCTCTAGGAAAAAACCTACAGTTATCAAAAGTGTTAGATTTATATTCAAGAAGTAAAAGAGCAAACCAATTCCCACAGCTGAAGCCACTTGACTAACCCAACCCCACTCCTATAGATTCAGTCAGCCCCAAGCTCTAGAACAAATCCTGTTTATTCATTTAGGGGAAATAAAGGAGCCTGAGTTCCATGACTCACATGACTGTATACAGTCAACCTGGCCATTGACCCTGCTAGAACACTGTGACTTATAACCCAGATCCAATTATTAGTTGCTTGCATTAGGCCCTGTGACTATTTGGTTAACTTACCTATTGCGACAGTTGCTCTCAAACAGGGACTCTGCTTTATTCTTACAATATTCTTAAAGATTAGGGCCCTGAGGGGCGCCTGGGTGGCTCAGTTGGTTAAGCATCTGCCTTCAGCTCAGGTCATGATCCCAGGGTCGTGTTGGGCTCCCTGCTTGGTGGAGAGCCTGCTTCTCCTTCTCCCTCTGCCATTTCCCCCTCTTGTACTCTCTGGCTCTCTCTCTCTCTCTATGTGTCAAATAAATAAATAAAATCTTAAAAAAAAAAAAAAAAAAAGATTAGGGCCCTGACCTTGAATTTCAACCCAGCTACCGGGCCCCCACTCCATATTGTTAAGCACCTCCTTGCACCCTGTTTCTTGCCTGCTCCCAGGCTGCCTGTTTTTAAACCCTTGCCATCTTATTAGGTGTTTCCTGACCTAGAAATCTTGTGTTAATTTGACCCATACTGTTAAAATATAGAATAAAATTTAAAATAAATATCAGACTATGGGGACACCCGGGTGGTTCAGTCGGTTAAGCGGCTGCCTTTGATTCAGGTCATGATCCCAGGGTCCTGGGATCGAGTCCCGTATCAGGCTCCCTGCTCAGTGGGGAGTCTGCTTCTCCCTCTGCCTGCCGCTGTCTTGCTCTTTCTCTTTCTCTCTGACAAATAAAATCTTAAAAAAAAAAATCAGACTGTGTATTATTGTTAATTCATAACATCCTGAGGCAGGTTGGGGACATTATCCTTGTTTAGAAATGGAACAAAAACATGTGAAACACTTGCTTCTGGCCCCAGAGGATATCTGGGGCAGCACCATTACAAGCATCCTCAATCTCTGTTCCCTAAGTGAGGAACAGTACCCTCAGCCTGGATTCGGCCCCAAACTACCTAGCAAGTGCTCCCGTTCTTGCCAAGCCCTGAGTCCTTCCTGACTGTCCCTGTTGGCCCACCCCAGCCGTCTCTTCCTTCTCCACTCCACTCTACCCCTGCTCTGATGGGAATGCTTTTTCCCTTCCTTTGAAAGCTTCCACAACCAGGTCAGTCCCCAGGGGTCTAGCTTATTAGCGCTTTGACTCCGTGGATAGGCCCTTCTTCTATTTTTTAATGCTGTATATTATAAAGTAAAACAGATAAAGAACGCCACACAGAGGTATGGCTTAATGAATTCATATAAAGCAACATTCCTGCAACCATCGTCAGGTCAAGAACTAGATCTTCATCAGTGACCCCAGGAGCCCCTTCCCTACTCAGTGGCCAGATCACAAGTCCCCCCTTTGCTCATACATAGCTATTGTCTAGACTTTTATTGTTTTTAATAATTTATTTATTTATTTATTTGAGAGGGAGAGAGAGGGAGAAGCAGAGTCCCAAGAGAGCAGGGACCCCGACACGGGACTTGATCCCAGGACCCCGAGATCATGACCGGAGCGGAAGGTAGACACTTAACTGACTGAGCCCCTCCAGGCACCCCCTGTCTAGGCTTTTATAGTCATCACTTCCATGCTTTTCTTAAAAAAGTTTTCTCACCTATATGTGTGTGCATTCCTAGACACTGTATCTTAGTCTTCCCCATTTAAAAAATTACATATGTCTTCCATGTCTCTTTTAACCTATAGGTTCTCCCTCCATTCTTCTTTACCTTCTAAATACCTGTTGAAACACCCAGGCTTTTTGACTACTAGTTTCCCAGTCTGGATTTTGCTAATCAGCGTGCCAATCTGGGGCGCCTGGGTGGCTCAGTCGGTTAAGCGTCTGCCTTTGGCTCGGGTCATGATCCCAGGGTCCTGGGATCAAATCCTGTGTCAGGGAGCCTGCTTCTCCCTTTGCCTCTGCCTCTCTCTCTCTCTGTCTCTCATGAATAAATAAATAAAATCTTTAAAAAAAAAATCAGTGTGCCAATCCACTGGTATTTTAATGAACTTACTCTCCTTCCCAACTTCCCCCCCATCTCGCGAGGGCAGGCTGGAGCTTCAGCAGCTCTGTGGGAGCTGTCCTCACTCCAGTCCACAGCATGACTGATTGAAAGCAGCCGGTTTCCCTGCTCCCAGTTGCTGCCTGCTCGGGCTCCGTCTGGCTGAGTGGGTGGCTACCTGACACCAGATACAGAAGTGCTAATGCAACCACGGTCCACCTCATTCTGTCCCTTCTTGGTGAGAGGTGCTGCTTGATCCCTGAGACCTAGAAAAGCCGAAACAGAAGCACCCAGACGTTGATGAACCTTGAGGTCCAGGAAACATCATTCCTTCCAATTGCTAGCAGTGCTTTTGGGGAGGATCGAGCAATGTACAACACATCAGCTGAGTTCCCAAATCTGGGCCGGGCTGCATAGGACCGGGAGTGTTTGGTACCTTTTGAAGGGATTTTGTACTTTAAGTGTACTTCACAAAGCTTAAAAGAAACAAAGTTTAAAATCAAAGATGCAACAATATTTCAGTCACGCTGCGGGTGAAATTGAGTTTCTGTAGGCCCACCTTGAACCTTAATCAAATATAGCATTATTTCCGTGGGAAACCAAATGCCAAATTCCAAGCATGCAACTTAAAAAGTGTGGGAATAGATCTCTGTAAATTTGAGGGTTAGCTGTGCAGACAGCTATAACATTTTAGACTCCGGTTTATGCAAGCATAACGTGATATTACCTTCTTGAGGTCTTCTCCTAAAGAGGGTTTACATAGTCTTAACCCTAACCATCCTCTCAAATAATGTAGAATATCATTTCTTCGTCTACTTCCAAATAACAAAAAAATAATGATACCCTTTCTGTGATCTAAAAGAAAGGCCAAGAAAAGCATCGTTTCAGGCAGCTAATGTCCAAAATCCGACCACCAGAGAGGAAGCCACAACACTCGCCAACCCCCTAAAAACTCTAGAAGCCAACACGGTTATTATACAAACTGAGCATCTCTCCAGGGGAAACAACCCCCCCCCCAAACCTTCTAAATTTCCAAGCAATATATGGAATTATTTAAAACATAAATGTGAATCACTGGCACCTGGGAAATTTTTAGATTTTGAAATGTGATAGTCTCCATTTGCTTGCATCTGGCTACTATTCTCTGTTCCACTTTAAAAGCATCACATCAAAGATAGAGGTAAAATATAATAACAACAAAAAAAGATTCATTTTATTCTGGAGCCCTATGGTAATGATTCTTTAGATTCTTAGACTCATTACAAATTATAGTGGGTCCAAGAACACCAACGCATTTTGTAAGGCCTTTCAAATTAGCCAAATAAGGGTATTCAGCCAAGACTCATTCATATTCAGATTTCTAGGACACTCTGATTTGTTAATGTATGTTCCATACAATGCAGTGATAGTTAAATCAGGGGTCTACTGAGGTTTGAGCCTCAGGGAGCAGAGCTACAATTTAAAGCAACATAGCCTTTGAGTGTTATAGCAACAGCACCTGCTATCTTATTTTAATAAGACCCAGGAGATGTTCTGGAGGTTTCTATTTTACTAAATTTTCACTTCAAGTTCTAGCTCTGTTTAATATTCTTGAAATGTAAGAAGGGAGCAAAATACTTAGCAAAGCTAGGAAGATTCAAAATTTGCTATGAGAGTCGGTAGAGCATGCAACTCTATCTTGGGATCATGAGTTCAAGCCTCATGTTGGGTGTAGAGATTACTTAACAAAAGATAATTTGCCATGAAAATACCAGAAAGTCCAAGAGAAAACTGTAGAGTGAAAATATAAGCATGTTATGATAACAAATACAAAAGTGTAGATACTTAAAAGACTCTTTGACATGTGTACTTAAATAATCACATCCATGCATTAAAAAAACAATTAGATAAAAGTGTACACAATTTCTGTATTGAACTAACTTGAATTTAAATAAAATATTGGAAGAAAAAATGTAAAAAAAAAACACATTTAGTAACTTAAATAAATTACATATTTCGTGATCAACAAAGGTGACATGTTTATACCAACATGTAAATAAGCCTTCAAAGCTAGACCTTCAGAACCTAGTAATTATGTTGAAGAAGTGAACAAATAACTATACTTTTACAAATACATATTGGGGCGCCTGGGTGGCTCAGTCGTTAAGCGTCTGCCTTCGGCTTAGGTCATGACCCCAGGGTCCTGGGATCGAGGCCCGCATCAGGCTCCCTGCTCGTCGGGAAGCCTGCTTCTCCCTCTCCCACTCCCCCGCTTGTGTTCCCTCTCTCGCTGTGTCTCTCTCTGTCAAATAAATAAAATCTAAAAAAAAAAAAAGATGATTAAAAAAATATATTTTTGTGGGATGTTATAAATTGATTCTAAATCCATATGGAAGAACAAAGAGCCAAGACGAGTGAGAATATTTATGAAGAAAAGCAAAATAGAAGAAACTTGCTATATAGATTTTATGATAGAAGTAGAGTTGTCATGACAGTATGGTAACGGTGCAGGGACTAATAGCCCAAAATAACCAAATAGAAAACTACAAAACAGACCTACACAAACTTAAAACACAACAGAAGTGAAATTACATAGCAATGGGGAAAGGATGACTTATTCAGTAAATGGGGCCAGTTATCCTCTGGAAAAACAAACAAACAAACTACATTCCTACCTCATGCCACACACAAAAATAAAGTGCATGTATATTTAAAAATCTAAATGTGAAAATTAAACCTAAATTTTTTTTATAAGAAAAGAGAGGAGACTGTCTTTGGGCACCTGGGTGGCTCAGTCAGCTAAGTGTTAGACTCTTGGTTTCAGCTTGGATCACGAACTCAGGGTTGTGAGATCGAGCCCTATGTCAGGCTCCATGCTCAGCAGGGAGTCTGAAGATTCTCTCTCTCTCTCAAGTAAATAAATAAATTTAAAAAAAGAGAAAAGAGCGGAGACTGTATTTATGAAATCAGGATAGAGATTTTGTTAACAGGACACGAAACTTACAAAAACATATAGGAAAATGATAAATTTGACTCATTGAAATCTAAAATGTATGCAAACTATAAAAAATGAAAATACAAGCTACAGACTCAGAGAAAATATTTGCAACTCACATAACAAAGGATTTATATACAAATATGTAATAACTACAAATCAATAACAAACCAATAGGAAAACAGGCAAATAATGATAGCTAACACATATTGTGTACTTTGTATTAGGCATTGTTCCAATTGCTTTACTCATATTACTTCATTTAATCCTTACAGGACATGAACAAGTAAGCCACAGAGGAGGAAAGCCAAATGGTCAATAAATTTATGAAAATATACTCAACCTCACCAACTATATTTAAAAAATTAAAATAACAGAATAACTAAATTAATAGAAAAAGATATTTCCTAGTTATTAGATTGACAAATGTTGTAAGATCTGACAATACCAACTGTTGATAAGGATGTGAAATAGTCCTAACTCATACACCCCTGGTGGAGTAAGTACACCAGTACAACTATTTTAAACTAGTACAATTACTTTATTTTTTTAAAAAAATTTTTATGTATTTATTTGACAGAGAGAGACACAGCGAGAGAGGGAACACAAGCAGGAGAAGTGGGAGAGGGAGAAGCAGGCTTCCCGCTGAGCAGGGAGCCCGATGCGGGGCTCGATCCCAGGACCCTGGGACCATGACCTGAGCCGAAGGCAGACGCTTAACGACTGAGCCACCCAGGTGCCCCTTAAACTAGTACAATTACTTTAGAGAGCAATTTGTCAATATCTGATAGAGTTGAAGATGGACAATTTCCACTTCTGCATATTCCCTAGAGAAACTCTTGCACTCTGCACAATGTACAAGAATGTTCACTGCAGCAGTAGCAACAATAAAAAATTTTAGAAAAAAACCTAAACGTCCATCAACCAGAGAAAAGACAAATTGTAGCATCTTCATACGATGGAATTTCATTTTAAACTAATGAAATTAATGAATGACGCTCCATGTATTGGCATGGATGAATTCAATAACTGAGGGCTGATTTTTTTTAAGATTTATTACTTTAATTCAGAGAGAGAGAGAGCGAGTGAGTGAGTGGGGGGAGAGGCAGAGAGAGAGAGGGAGTGAATGTCAAGCGGACTCCCCGCTGAGCGCAGAGCCCCACACGAGTCTCGATCCCACAACCCTGAGAAGAGGACCCCAGCCGAAATCAAAGCGGAATGCTCCACCAACTGAGCTACCCAGGCGCCCCAGAGTGGTTTAAAAAAGCAAGGTGCAGAATGTTCAGTACCAAGCAGTACCACTAGTAAGGCTTAAACCTGTAAAAGAATATTGTTTAGGGATACGGTCTTAGGTGTTAAAAGTACTAAAACATGCATAAGAATGACAAACATCTAACTCTGGGTCCAGTACTGCTATTGCACATCTCCAGGGAGCATAATTCACATTGTATTCCATAGAATTGTATTCTGGAGAGAGGCATTCACAGACTGGAAGGGAAGGAGAAGTATCCGGTGAGCTTCCATTGTATGTATAATGTGTTCTTTTTTTTTTTTTTCTAAAAAGTAAGTAAATAAAAAGAAGTGAAGAAAATAAGACGACAAGTTTTGATAGAATTGGGTGGTGGGCACGTAAGTGTTCATGATGTTTTTCTCTATGCTTTTCTGCATTCTTGTAATTTGTCATAATAAAAGATAAATGGGAATGGAGGTAGGCACTCACTCAGTGGCACAATTGCTAAAAACAGAGCCAAACTGTGAGACAGAAAGAGCAACAGTGAAATGAGAAACGCTCATCACTGATGGAATTAATTTCAAAAGCTATTGTCCCTTGATTGTCTTCCAGGAACTTCGTCAATTTCATTCTTCCTATGCATACTCCGCTCCTACAGACCTAGTCTTCCTCCCCAGAGCAACCCAGATGTTTCCAGCCTGGGTGTTCCCAAGACCCCCTCCTTCTGGCCTCCTCCTTCCTTTCAATAGTTAGAAGAAAAGTGTCTTAAGCCCCCATTCCACAAACTGCTGGACGTCCCTTGCTCTTTCCCATAGCTAACATTTATCAGGCACTGAATTATGTGTCTGGGGTGATTCCAAACATTTTACAACCATGATGTCAGTTACTCATCACACACAGCAGCTTTATGAGATAGGTTCTATTTTTGTCCCCACTTTCAAGATGAAGAAATTGAGGCTTAAGAGGTTAGTTGACTTTCTAAAAGCTGCAGGATTAATGAGTAGTGGTCCCCCACTGAGTCTAATTCCAGAACTCTGAGACTTAAATTTCTTCTTTCCACTAAGCTCATGGTCTCAGAAACATCTTGCTTTCTGTAGTCATTCTTGTCTCTGTCCCATATAGACCCACCTAACCACAGAATGCAGTTCCTTCTCCATGAATCCTCCTAGACACCACTATCAAGAGGATATTACACGTAGAAGCCTTTTGGAAGGAAGGGATCATATGACTCACAATATAATCAACAATTTAAAAGGAACAGTATATATCCCCATTCACTGCCATTATCCTGAACTGTCCAAATTTATTCAAGTTGCCTATCATGTTTTACTTCTCCTTTCTCTTACCCCATTCATTATACTCACCTTTTCTTCTTTTTTTAAAGATTTATGTATTTATTTTTTATTTTTAAAGATTTTATTTATTTATTTGAGAGAGAAAGAGAGTAGAAGCAGCAGGAGGGCCAGAAGGAGAGGGAGAAGCAGACTCCCCGCTGAGTGCAGAGCTGGACTCCCGAGCTGGATCCCAGGACCCCAAGATCATGACCTGAGCCAAAGTCAGCTTAACCAACTGAGCCATCCAGGTGTCCCTATTTATTTCTTTTTTAGAGGGGGGGAGAGGAGGGGCAGAGGTAGAGGGAAAGAGAGAATCTCAAGAGAAAGAGAGAGAGAGAGCAGGGGAGGGGCAGAGGGAGAGAGAGAGAGAGATTCTCAAGCAGACTCCTCACTGAGTATGGAGCCCAACCCTGGGCTTGATCCCATGACCCTGAGATCATGACCCAACCCAAAATCAAGAGTCGGAAGCCAAACCAACTGAGCCACCCAGGCTCCCCTCACCTTCCTTTCTTCTTACACCATCTCCACCTGACCCCCATTTTTCAAAATCAACCTTTAGTATAATGAGAACTTTAATTCTTTGTTTCATTCTCTCCTTTCACACACAATGCCACGAGCTGGGGTGAGGGGTGTGTGGTTCACTATTCAAACTCAAATATGCCATCAAGACATTTTTCTAAACACAGAGTCATCTCCCTGAACACAAATAATGCTCCTTTTCTTGATGCAAAAATCTCTGCGGTCAGTTCTTATTTTAAATAGAAAGGTTTTCTTTTTCTTGTCATCATACCGAAGCCTATGAAATTCACTACCCTCTTTATTTCATATAATTTGCAACACTTGATCGATTATACCTGATTTGGACATCTGACATTAAACAACAGCATTGTCAAAATAAAGCAGATGCCCTAAAACCACTGAACCATCTGCCTGAGTGTTATAGGTTGAATTGTGTGCCCTCCCCCAAAATCTGTATGTCCTAACCCCTAGTACCTCAGCATGTGACCTTATTTGGAGATAGGGTCTTTACAGAAGTAATCACGTTAAAATCGGGTCTTTAGGGGGGGCCCTAATCCAATCTGACTGGTGATCTTACAAGAATAGGAAATTTGGACACAGGCACTGAGGGGAAAACAATGTGATGACACAGGTAGAAGAAAATCTCTAAGTCAGAGAGAATTGGTACAAATCCTTCTTTCATAGCCCTCAGAAGGAAACAAGCCTGCCAACACCTTGTCCTTAGACTCCTGGCCTCCAGGACCACGAGACAGCGAATTTATGTTCAAGCCATTCAGCACGTGCTACTTTGTTATAGCAGCACTAGCAAACTAATATAGTACAAATTCTTCAGCTTGGAATTCAGAGACCACCAAAATGTGGATCCAGCAGCTCTCTTCAGTCTTCTCTTCCCCTATAGCTCTTTGACTACCGGAAGCTCCAGGCAAACCACACCTCTTGCTGTTCCTGCACTTGGCTCCACCCTCTACCCCAGACAAGCCTGGGCTCAGGCTCTGCCCTCTTGCCTAGAATGATCTCTGCCTGTGGCTATCTACCCATCCTTTAGGGTCCATCTCAAATGCCACCTACTTCATAAAGACTATTCTAAGTCACCCACCTAGAAACTCTGAGGTCAGCCAGACAGACCTAGATTTGAATCTAGCTCCATTGCATACCGGCTGTGTGGTCTTAGACGAGACGCTAAACTCAGAGTTTTCCATGGGCGTGAGAAAAGTTCCCACTTCAATAAGGTAAGCGCGGTGGGGACTGAGTGAGATGATGCATGTAAGGCACTCAGCATAGTGCTTGGTGCAGAGAAAGCATTCTGAAACTACCAGCTTTCGTTATTTCTTTAATCTGAACCCCAATGGCATTTTATATAAATCTCTCTTATGCCACTTACCAAATTCTGTCTTGTCTTGTAGGGGGATTAATGAGCTAAATCACTACTGACTTAAAACAATCACTCACCATCTCCCACAGAATCAAAAGAGAGCTTTCACTGTGTCAGGCCTCGCTCTATGCAGGTCAGGTGAAGTTTCCACACATGAGTAAAATTCAGCCTCAGGCTCCACACCCGGTGATGCCCTTCCATCAGTTCCTTTAAGTGTCAACTCTGCAACCCTACTTTCTATTCTCCCACCACAAGGGACCCACCAGCTTTGGTTTCCTGGAGGCTAACCAATAGGTTTTCATTCCAGCGTCACCTTAATCAACTTTATATTATAGGTCTTTGTCAGTTAAGAACTCCAGCAGACAGACCTGGGCTTTCTCCCCAATGCCACTATCACCTGTGGGTCTGACCTTGGGTAAATTATTTGACCTCCGTAGGACTCACTTTACTTATCTGTAAAATTAAGATGGGGCACCTGGTGGGCTTAGTCGGAAGAGCATGTAACTCTTGATCTTGGTGGTCGTGAGTTTGAGCCCCACATTGGGTGTAGAGATAACTTAAAAATAAATAAACTTTAAAAATAAGATAAAAATTGGGGCGCCTGGGTGCCTCAGTCGGTTGGGCATCTGACTCTTGATATTGGCTCAGGTTATGATTTTGGGATCCTGGGATCGAGCCCCACATTGGGCTCTGTGCTCAACGTGGAGTCTGCTTCTCCCTCTGCTCTGCCTCTGCTTCACTCTCAAGTAAATAAATAAAATCTTTTTTAAAAAAAGATGTCATTATCATGATATTTCTTCTAATTCTTAGTAGATTATAAACTCCTTGAGGACAGGAAGTGTGTGCACATAGTACACTCTATAGAAGTCCGTTGAATTAAGTTCTGAATTTTGATGTAAACAACCCTGAAATGCTCATATCCACAGCATTTATCTTGGGGGAAAACCATGTTTCTGTATGAAGTTAGAACAGAGAAGTACAGTTTTTTAGATAAGAACAAGTTTAAGGGACACCTGGCTGGCTCAGTCAGTTGAGCATCTGCCATGGGCTGAGGTCATGATCCCAGGGTCCTGGGATCGAGTCCCACATCAGGAGCCTGCTTCTCCCTCTGTCCGCCGCTCCCCACTTGTGCTCTCTCTCTGACAAATAGATAAAATCTTAAAAAAAAAAAAAAAAAAAAAAAAAGAACAAGTTTAAGCTACAATACTATCTACGGAGCTAACAAAATGGGTTGGAACTATTTAGGGTGTTTTCCCTATTCACAGAACCAATGAAAAGTGTTCAGAAATAATTTACCAGGTTGTTTTATCTGAGCTTCATTTTCACAGGAGAAAAATATGACCACTTAAAATTTTATAGTCTTTTCCAGGTGATCTGCGGCCAGATCTGGTAACATGAACTAGCCTCTATTTTTAATATCCTTTTTTTTTTTTAATCTTTGGCATTGTCAATGCACCTTTCCTCTCACAGAGATTCACAAGAAAAAAAGCCTTTATGATATAAAGTTACAAATCCCAGGGAGAAACTGAGCCAGGGCAGTTGCCTGGTAAATAGCGTGGGGTCTCCGGGCTACAGTATTCCAAGGGGGCCCATGTGAAAACCTAAACCCCTAAGGCACTTTTTTTAACCTCAGTGGATAAAGCTGACAAGGAAGAAAAACAGCAACAACAAAATGTCATTTCCACACTAAAAGCAATTTCTTTCTAGTGAGTGGTGGAGTTGCCAATGCTCCTTTGAAGCGGACTCTTCCTTTGTTCTGAGAAAAAAACACCCAGATGTTAAACAAAGACTCTCTCCTGAAGTGAAAATGGGGATTCAATTTCCACATTTAGGGATGATAATGTTCAAGGTACCCTGTATGGGGCTCCTGGCCGGCTCAGTTCACTGAGCATGTGACTCTTGATCTCTAGAGGTCATGAGTTCGAGCCCCATGTTGAGTGTAGAGCTTACTTAAAAAATAAAAGATAATAAAGGTGCCCTCTTTGGAAAGCAGAGCTGCATTTCTGCACAGCAGGATACTTTGGGGGAAAATGTGTCTCTGGCACAAGAGGGAGAGGTGACAGCATCAGTTTGTTCCCTGCCTGGTTCTCTGGACTCAGTCTAGGTCTTGTGTTTAGAGGAGCATCATAGGCGCGTTGCAACTCTTTCCAGAAAAGATTTTATAAGATTCTATGCCTAAAGGCAAGCTGCTTTGGGGCCCAGATGACAAAATGTGACAGAGTTGGGAAAAAGACAATTCTCTTGGCCTTTTTATTCATTCATTCATTCATTCAACAAATATTTACTGAAAGCCTACTTTGCACTATGCTCTGTGCTACGTGCTAGAGAGAGAGAGTAGTGAACCAGATATTGTTGGGGCCTCTCTTCACATCCCTTACATTCTGATGGTATATGATTCATCTACTGCTGCATAACAAATCACCCCAAAACTTAGGGGCTTAAAACAGCAAATATTTCTTATCTCACAGTTCTGGTGGATCAGGAATCTGGTGGTGGCTTAGCGGATGCCCCCAACGCAAGTCTCTCATAAGGCTGCAATCGAGGTGTCCACCAGGGTTGTAGTCACCTCAAGACTTGATTTGGGCAGGATCTGCTTCTAAGCTCACTCATATGGCTGATGGCAAGGCTTCAAATCCTTCTCAGCTATTGGCCAGAGAAATCAGTCCCTTGCCACAAGGACCTCCCCTTAGGGCTACTAAAAAGATGGCAGCTGGCTTCCCCCAGAGTGAGAGATCAGAGAGGAAGAGAGGCAAGAAGAAAGTCACAGTCTTTTTGTGACATAATCTCAAAAGTCACATCCATGATTTGTGTGAGATTCTGTTCATTAGAAGCAAGTCAAGTAGGTTAAGCCACATGCAACCTGTGGTTTGTTCCATAAGGGCATGAATGCCTGGAAGCTGGGATCATTGGGAGCCGTCATAGACATTGCCTAACCATAGGCAAGGTCAAACTCTCCTCTGGCTCCCCAAACAGCCGTTGCCATTGGGAATGTATCTTTTCCCATTTTATCCCGAATTTGTTTTTCACTGGTATGGCAGGGGAAATCTACTGTTTGTGGGGCACAGGTATCACTCATCATCAGAATCTATTCAAGGCCTAAAAACGGGTTGACTAACAAATTTTCTAAAAGCAGGAGCCTACAGTACATTGTTTTAAAATAAAATAGTGCGGAGCGCCTGGGTGGCTCAGTTGGTTAAGCATCTGCCTTCGCCTCAGGTCATGATCTCTGGGTCCTGGGACCCAGCAGCATCTGGCTCCCTGCTCAGCAGGGAGTCTGCTTCTCCCTCTGCCCCTCCTCCCCCCTCATGCTCTCTCTCTCAAATAAATAAGTAAAATCTTTTAAAAAATAATAAAATAATAAAATATAATGCGTTCCCAACCCTCTCAATACCAATCAATTTCCTCAACTATCACTAACACACTGAGATACCTATGCAACCATCCACCAAAGATTTCAACATAATATAAAGCATTTAAGACAGTAATTAATTAACAACTTAACCCTTGATGACCTCATTGGTGGGTATGTTTGCATGCAATAGGCAATGACACTATAGAGCATCCGTTGCAATGATTTTCCTTCTATGCTGCTGGGCATTGACCCCGAGATCATGACTTGAGCCAAAAATCAAGAGTCAGACACTTAACCAACTAAGCCACCCAGGCACCCCCCCAAAATGAGTATATAAATTTAATGCAATTACAATTAGGATCCCATAATTTTTGTTTCCCTTATTTTATTTTTTTAAAGATCTTATTTATTTACTTGACAGAGAGAGCACAAGCAAGGGGGGAGCAGAGGGAGGAGCAGAGAGAGAGGGAAAAGCAGGCTCCCCGCTGAGCAGGGAGCCCGATGTAGGGCTCCATCCCAGGACCCCGAGATCATGATCTGAGCCAAAGGCAGACACTTAACCGACTGAGCCACCCAGGTGCCCCGGGTCTCTCTTATTTTATAAACAGAGTACATGATCTTAATGCTTCAATGGAAAAATAAATATTTAAGAATAGCTAATAAAGTTATAGAAAATAAAAACAGTATGTGATAGCTGGTTGTTTTTTTTTTTTTAAGGTAGGCTCCAAGCCCAACATGGGGCTCAGACTCAGGACTCTGATATCAAGATTTGCATGCTCCACCGACCAAGCCAGACAGCTACCGTTATGAGATATCTGCTTTAAAAGATTTTAAATATAGGGGCACCTGGGTGGCTCAGTTGGTTAAGCAACTGCCTTCGGCTCAGGTCATGATCCTGGGGTCCCAGGATCGAGTGCCGCATAGGGCTCCCAGCTCGGTGGGGAGTCTGCTTCTCCCTCTGACCTTCTCCCCTCTCTCTCTCATTCTCTCCCTCTCAAATAAATAAATAAAATCTTTAAAAACAAAATAAAAAAAAATAAAAGATTTCAACTATATCCTGAAGCCATTATAAACAAAATGGTATGATATTAGCATAGGAATAGACTAATAGATCAGTGGAACAAAACAAAGTGTAGAAATAGAGATGAGTATATGTGGGTCTTTGATATATGACAAAGCTGGTAATTCGATTCAGTAGAAAAGGGGCAATTTATTTAATAAAAAGATACTGGCACAATTGCCTACCAATCTAGAATAAAATTAATTTAAACTCTCTACAATATGCCACTTTAAAAAATTTGAGACATAATAAAAACATAAGTTTAAACACTAAAACCAAAAAATTACAAGAACTTTTAGACAAACACATGTTTAATTTAGCAGTTTTGGAACTCTTTTAATGGATATGGAACACCCAGAAGCTATAAAGAAAAATTTAAACTTATTTACTATGTGCTTTTCTTTGTAAACATTTCCATGGAAAAAAATACCATAAAGAAGGACAAATGATACACTGAGAAATAAAACTTACTATACATATGCCAGATAAGAGGTCAATATCTGTAAGACTCAAATAGCTCCTTGAAACTGATAAGACAAAAAACATAGTAGGAAAATTAATGAAGAATATGAAGTGGAAATCCAAATGGTAATTAAACAATAGCAGTTCGAGAAACACAAATTAAAAACAAAATAACAAGGTATTTCTCACCCACTAGATTGGCAAAATTTAAGTACCAAAACCTACTGCTGGCAGGATAGGGAAGGAAGAGTGTATTTTTATAAAACTGCTTGTGTTCATCTGACTGTTTTCAGCCTTTTGGGAAAGCAATCTGAGAATATCTATAAAAATTAAAACTACACATACCTTTTGTCTCAGCAATTCCACACCTGTGACTCTATCCCCAAGAAATATAAATACCAGTTTAAGGAGACTTACACAAATACATACACAATGATGTTTATAGCAGAAAGAATGCCCTTCCACAGAGAAATAAGTGAATAAATTATATATCCATACCATGGAATACTGTGCAGACAGTAAAAGGAATTAATTAGATCTTACCATTCAAGTCGAAGATCTCACTGTTGAGCAAGAAACATAAGAGACAAAAAAAAAAGTTTATCACATGATACTTCTTTAAAAATGAATAATGGTTTTTAGGGGCGCCTGGGGGGCTCCGTCATTAAACGTCTGCCTTCGGCTCAGGTCATGATCCCAGGGTCCTGGGATCGAGCCCCGAATTGGGCTCCCTGCTCGGCAGGAAGCCTGCTTCTCCCTCTCCTATTCCCCCTGGTTGTGTTCCCTCTCTCGCTGTGTCTCTCTCTGTCAAATAAATAAATAAAATATTTAAAAAAATAAAAATGATAAAAAATAAAAAAATAAATGAATAATGGTTTTTAATCCTCTATATGCGTCTGTTTAGAGGAGCATCACAGGCACGTTGCAACTCTTTCCAGAAAAGATTTTATAAAATTCTATGCATAAGGGCAAGCTGCTTTGGGGCCCAGATGACAAAATGATTATTTTTAACACAGTTATATGAACCTGAATAAAGAGCTAAAGGATATACACACCCAGTCATTAACACTGGTTATGCAGTGGAGAGTAACAAGCAAACAATCAAGAATTGTAAACTTAAGGGGCTCCTGGCTGACTCAGTCCGAAGAGTATGAGACTCTTGATCTCAGGGTCATGAGTCCAAGCCCCATGTTGGGTGTGGAGATTACTTAAAAATAAAATCCTTAAAAAATGGGGCATCTGGGTGGCTCAGTCAGTTAAGCATCGGACTCTTGATTTCAGCTGAGTGTGGAGCCTGCTTAAGATTCTCTCTCCTGCAAGCTGGTGCAGCTGATGCAGCCACTCTGGAAAACAGTACGGAGGTTCCTCAAAAAGTTGAAAATAGAGCTACCCTATGACCCAGCAACTGCACTGTTGGATATTTACCCCAAAGATACAAATGTAGTGATCCCAAGGGGCACGTGCACCCCAATGTTTATAGCAGCAATGTCCACAATAGCCAAACTGTGGAAAGAGCCTAGATGTCCATCAACAGATGAATGGATAAAGAAGATGTGGTATATATATATACAATGTAATTTTATGCAGCCATCAAAAAAATGAAATCTTGCCATCTGCAATGATGTGGATGGAACTAGAGGGTATTATGCTAAGCGAAATAAGTCAATCAGAGAAAGACAATTATCATATGATCTCACTGATATGAGGAATTTGAGAAACAAGACAGAGAATCATAGGGGAAGGGAGGAAAAAATGAAACAAGATGAAACCAGAGAGGGAGACAAACCATAAGAGACTCTTAATCTCAGGAAACAAACTGAGGGTTGCTGGATTGGTGGGGGGTGGGAGTGATGGGGTGGCTGGGTGATGGACACTGGGGAGGGTATGTGCTATGGTGAGTGCTGTGAATTGTGTAAGACTGATGAATCACAGACCTGTACCTCTGAAACAAATAACACATTATATGTTAATGAGACAAAAGAAGATAGTAGGAAGGGGAAAATGAAGGGGTGGAAATCGGAGGGGGAGACGAACCATTAGAGACTATGGACTCTGAGAAACAAACAGGGTTTTAGAGGGGAGGGGGTGGGAGGATGGGCTAGCCTGGTGATTAAGGAGGGCATGTATTGCATGGAGCACTGGGTATTATACGCAAACAATAAATCATGGAACACTACATCAAAAACTAATGATGTAATATGGTGACTAACATAACATAATAAAATAAAATTAAAAAAAAAGATTCTCTCCCTCTCCTCCTACCCCTCCCCGCTCCCCCCACCCACGCATGCTCGCACTCTCAGAAAGAAAGAAAGAAAGAAAGAAAGAAAGAAACAAACAAACAAACAAAAAATTGTAGGAATGCTTGGGTGTCTCAGTTGGTTGAGTGTCTGCCTTCGGCTCAGGTCATGATCCCAGGGTCCTGGGATCGAGTCCCGCATCAGGCTCCCTGCTGGGCGGGGAGCCTGCTTCTCCCTCTAATCCTCCCCCTGCTTGTGTTCCCTCTCTCGCTGTGTCTCTCTCTGTCAAATAAATAAATAAGATCTTAAAAAAAAAAAAAGAATTGTAAAATTGGGGCACCTGGCTGGCTCAGTCAGTAGAGCATGCAACTCTTGATATTGGGGTTGTAAGTTCGAGGCTTACATTGGATGCAGAGATTACTTAAAAATAAAATCCTTAAAAATATATATAAATAAAAATAAAATCTTTTAAAAAAGAATTGTAAAATTGCATTTATGTGTAAATATACACAAGAGATGAATGAAGGGATGGTAACCAATATATTAAGGACAGTTATCTCAGGGTGGTGAAATTCAGGTGATGATTTACTTTATTCTTTATATTTTTCTGTATTTTATTTTTGTACATTGTGAATAAACAGGTGTTTTTTTTTTCTTTTAGACAGAGAGAGTGGTGGGGGGGGTGGAAAGGGAAGGTGGCAGAGGGAGAGGGAGAGAATCTTAAGCAGGCTCCACATCCAGCTCAGAGCCTAACTAGGGGCTCAATCTCACGACTCTGAAATCATGACCTGAGCTGAAATCAAGAGTCCAACATCTAATCGACTGAGCCACTAAACATGTGTTATTTTTCCAACCAGAAAAAGAATACATCTATTTTCACTGAATGAAAGACAGTTGGGAAGAAGAAAGTAGGGTTCAGTTTTTAACAGCTATGCATAGATGGATCTGAAAACAGCTAGAAACAGAACAATGTAAAAGATACCACAATACTCTCTAGGTGCTATGGGGATGATATGGGCTAGGATTATGGCTAATAAAAAAAAAAGAACAGGATATGTTTAAAAATTATTTCAGATAAGGGATTAAGAAGGTTTAGCAATTTGGAGGTACATATGTGTGTACACACCTACCACTTCAAAGCTTTAAATCAGTAGCCTACAAGGGAGGGGTTTTTTCAGCTTTGGGATTAACAAATAAATGTAGTATTGGGGAGCCTGGCTGGCTCAGTCGGTAGAGCATACGATGCTTGATCTTGGGGTTGTGAATTCCAGCCCCACACTGGGTATATGGTTTACTTAAAAATAAATAAATAAAAATTTTTAAAAAACAAATGTAAGATTAACCCATAAAACTGTATATATTTAAGGTGTACAACTTGATGTCTTCACATACATATACACTATGAAATGATCACCACAATCAAGCTAATTAACATACTCAACACCTCACATAGCTACCATTTTCTTTTATTTTCTTCTTTAGTATTTGGGGTGAGAACACTTAAGATCTACCTTCTTGGGGCGCCTGGGTGGCTCAGTCAGTTAAGCATCTGCCTTCGGCTCAGGTCACGATCCCAGGGTCCTGGGATCAAGTCCCGCATCGGGCTCCCTGCTCAGCAGGGAACCTGCTTCTCCCTCTGCCTGCTGCTCCGCCTGCTTGTGCTCTTTCTTGCTCTCTCAAATAAATAAATAAAATCTTTAAAAAAAAGATCTCCCTTTTTAACAAACGTCGAGTATACAATAGAGTATTATTAACTACAGTCACCATGCTGTACGTTAGATCTCCAGAACTCGTTCATCTTGCATTACTGAAACTCCGTACCCTTTGACCAACATCTCCCCATGGAGAGATGCAGGGAAATTCTTTAGTTGTGTGGGTCTCTGGAACCGTTGTCCCTGGCACTGAGGTTTCTGCCTCCTCTAATCAGTCAATTTGTTCCCATCAGCACAGTGAGCAGGGTTACATTATTTATCCTTTCACTAACAACCTCAACAGTCCTTAGTCAAATATATTTCCTTTGCTCAAAGGAGAAAAAGGGGAAGTTTTTGTTTTTGTTCAGTGGGGTAGGGAACTACTCTAGTAGACTTTGCGTTGGGGTCATTTTTATCAATTCAGCCAATGTACAAATTCTAATTAGTTACCTACTCATATATGCCTATAGGAATGTACGGGAGTGCATAGATGTTTGCTTTTTCCATCATCTTATCCATCTGTGTACCTATCTATTTACTTAAACCATTGTTTATTCGAGAAAGGATTTTAAGGAGTCATTAAATATACAACATTTTGTACTTTCAAGAGAGCTACTTCTTGAAAAATAAGTTCTTTCAGCCTTTACTTTCAGGCCATATCTCTCTGTGTGTAAGGACCAGGAAATAGCATCATCAATCTGCTGACTTTGGCTAACCCAAGAGCTAAAGTGAGTCTTCTGAGAATCGCTCCCATCTATCACTGTACAAAGGGTTGTGAAGATGGTCAAACAGCCCCAAATCCCTTGTGGGGCAGCCAATTCGGTCAATAAATGCTTGCTGAACTGAGCGTTATAGTTAATGTAAACAGACACTGAACAACCCCCATTGCAAAAGCAGGTCGAAAAGGAGATAATCATCCCTAAAGTACTCCGAAGTAAGGCAATCACGTTCAGAACTGAAAGGCGACCGTGCTGACCCAATCCTGTCCATCTCCAGCAAATCTTTTGCTTCTGCCTACAGCATGCCTTTCCACATCCCCACTGGCCCCTGCTTCTTGCTCATGAAGGCAGCTTGATAGACTGGACCCAGAGAGGCCCGAGTTCAAAGCCTCACTGACAATGACTAGGTTCATGGCCTTGAGTCACTTGGTCTCTCTGAGCTTCAGTGGCCTCACCTGCAAAATAGAAACAGTGATACCTAGATCACGAGTTCCACTGTAGGTCAAGTACATGGCTCTTGGCTCTGACTAATGTTAATTCACTCCCTTCCCCCTTCTTTGCCTTGAGAAATCCTACTTATTCTTCAAGGCCCACTAAAAATGTCACCTCCTTTATGAAACCTTCCCTCACCCTCTTTACAGATTTTTTTTTTTTAAGATTTATTTTATTTATTAGAGAGACAGAGCATGAGAGGGGGGAAGGGCAGAGGGAGAAGCAGACTCCCCGCCGAGCAGGGAGCCCGATGTGGGACCCAATCCCGGGACTCCAGGATCATGACCTGAGCCAAAGGCAGTCGCTTAACCAACTGAGCCACCCAGGCGCCCACCCTCTTTACAGATTTAATCACTCCCTCCTCTGCACATTCATAGCACTCTGATCAGACCCCGTGAGACCACTTTCCACATTAAATAGATTTCATACGGCACATGGCAGGCTCAGTCAGAAGAGCATGCGACTCCTGATCTCGGGGTCATGAGTTCAAGCCCCATGTTGGGTGTAGAGATGACTTAAATAAAACTTTAAAAAAATATGTAAGTAGATTTCATAGCTGTCTCAATAGATCAGAGGCTTTTCGAGGGTATGATCTATATCATATTCATATTAATATGCCCCAGCATCTTGTAACAATGCCAGTAGCTGGCATATAATAGATACTTAGTAAATATTTGCCAGATGAGTGTTTAGCTATGGGCAAAGAAATGATATCAGTTCAATAGTTCAAATAAGTCTGGTGTCATGACCAAGTTAAGTGTCTTACTGTGGGGTTTCAGTTGCCTGTGTCATCATTCATCTCCAGAGTTCTCAAAGAGGGTAAATAGACCTCTTGGCCAAAGAGGAACCAGTGTTCTACTTGATTTAGAGTTTCAAATGGCCTTTGACAACTAGGCACAATTCCAAGGGAAACATTTCCTGCTGCCGCAGCTTCTCCAATCCTGCAGGCTGAAATCCCATCCCCCTCAACGCGTCTCTGCTGTCACTTCCTTCAGGAACCCCTTTTTCTTTTCTTTTTTTAAAAGATTTTATTTATTTATTTGACAGAGAGACACAGCAAGAGAGGGAACACAAGCAGGGGGAGTGGGAGAGGGAGAAGCAGGCTTCCTGCAGAGCAGGGAGCCCGATGCGGGGCTCGATCCCAGGACCCTGGGATCATGACCTGAGCCAAAGGCAGATGCTTAACAACTGAGCCACCCAGGCACCAAGGAGCCCCTTTTTCATTCTTCCAAACTCATGGGGCTCCTCCCTCCTTTGAATGGCAAGGGCTTTATGCCTGTCCTCTCTTGTGGCACCGTATCATTTTCTTGGCGTATATTAGAGCACCCTGAATGTGTGTCTAGTACCCCTACCAGGTAGAGAGCAAGAGGCAGGAACTGGATCTTACCTCTGGTGCCCCTGCAGCGCCTACCACGAGGCTGTACGTGTAACAGGCTAGTAATATGCAATCAACGGATTGATTATGTAGATAAGTGCACTACTGGGTATGAGAGAGTGTGCGGGCAAAGCCCTGCTATCAAGGTCAGAAGTGAATCTCCCAGGAACACAGATATCAGAGAAAGAAAAAAGGGAAAGAAGGGACCCGCTTTTGTTGAGTGCCTCCTCCTTAAGCATTTTCACGTGCACGAAGGAAAAATTGATCTGCACGTCCGCTATGTGCTAGGCTCTGTGCTACATAGTTTGATATACCTTGTCTCATCTGGTTCTCCCAACAACAAAGAGGAGCCGCCTTACTTCTCCCCAGTATTTTTTCCCTTTCAACAGATGTGTATATTCAGCACCTTCTATTATTTCAGACCCAAAGCCAAGGAAAAGGCACAGAACCAAAGAGGTTCATGAGATGAGCGGGAAAGATATCCATGTAAACAGACAATCATAATACAGAGCAATAAGAAAATATTTTATAAAAGGCCTTTGAGAGGGTTCCACACTTAAGAAAAAAAAACATTTTTTTAAAGATTTTATTTATTTATTTGAGAGAGAGAGAAAGAGAACAAGCGGGGGAAGGGGCAGAGGGAGAGGGAGAAGCAGACTCCACTCTGAGCAGGGAGCCTGACGCGGGGCTTGATCCCAGGACCCTGGGATCATGACCTGAGCCGAAGGCAGATGCTTAACTGACTGAGCCACCCAGGTGCCCCAAGAAAATTTTTTTCAGTCCTAGTATGTTTATAGCATCATGACAACGTTTAAACGTCCAGTCACCCTTCCTGAAACCCTGTCCTTCCTCTATTACCTTTATTCTCAGATGATGACCTAGTCTCTTCATTATGATGATATAGACCACCCTGTCTGAGCAATCTAGCTGCCTTGAATCCCCTTCAAAGCCTGAGGATCCCAAACTGAGAGCCTACACAGGCCAAGCGGGCCACAGAAGAGAAGAAGGCGGGTTCGTGGCAGATTGGGGCATCTCAAGTGAGCAGTAGCTACTCAGTTCCAGCTGACCGTGACCATGAACATCCAAAGGCCCAGAGCAGCCAGAACTTTGGGACTCCCAAGAGAAAGCAGAAGTTTGGATTTTCAAAATGTAAAATCTCCTGGCTTTTTTTTTTTAAGTTTATTATTTTATTATTACTATTTTTTTTTCGTAATCTCTACACCCACTGTGGGGCTTGAACTCACAACCCTGAGATCAAGAGTCGTATGCTCTTCCAGCAGAGACAGCCAGGCGCCCCAAAATCTCCCGGTTGTTAACTGTTGACTCAAAATGCTTAGAATGTTGTATAGGCCAAATAAAACACAAACACTGGTTTGTGTTCTTTAACACAAGCGAAGTGACACAAAAAATTAACTGTCCTGGACTTGACCTCAATGTCCTGCACCTGCTAATGCTCTCTTGAACTCTGCACAGGAAAGCACTGCTATCACGACTTCCTGCTATCCTTGCCCTTAGCCCTGGCATCAGTGACTTCCTTTGAGACAAATCCAGGGCCTTTTCCCAGCCCTTATATGCCTTGACCTCTATAGCATTTAGCCAGTGCTATCCTGAGTCCCTGGTTACTGCTGCATCGGCAAGGCCAAGTTTGAATCTCGGTCTCCCCTGCTATGCCTTATAGCCAAACACCTTGCCATCTCCTGGACGGAAACTGGGGGTTTCTCCCACACTCCCTAACTGGTCTCCCTGCATCGTGCTGGAGCATTCTGACTCCTCTTTCAATACTGTATTCTCAAAAACACAAGCCTGATCATGTTGACTCCCTACTTAAAACCCTTCCCTAGTTTCCTGCTCTCTTCCAGCATGGCATCCAAGGCCCTTCATGATCCAGCCTCTGCTTATCTCTCCAGCCTCGTGTCCAATCGCTGCACTTCCTAATTCCTTTCCTTGTGTCAACTGAGCCTTTGCAGCTCTAAAAATGCCATGCTCTCCGATGCCCCAGTGCCTTGGCACTACTGTTTCCTCCGCCTGGAAAAACTGACTCCCAACCCCCTGATCCAAGGATACAACAACTACTCCTGTCACCCTCAGCTCAGATGGCAGTCTTCCTTGAACCAGCCCCACCTACACCCCCAACTACGTTGGCTGCCCCCCTGGCACCCTTTGTGAAACCATCAGAGCACTTATCTCACGACCCTAATTGTCTGGTTCCTCTGCTAAACTGTAAGTTCCTAAAAAACAGGAACTTATTTTTTTAAAACCCTGTATCCTCACTCTCCAGCTCAGTGCGCTGTATGACCCAGAGCCAACACTTGCTATTTGCCAAATGACTGTATTCATAAACAAGGGTCCCAATACTAAATAAATAAATAAATAACACACTTCCACTTCCCAGAGCAGCTGGGCATGAGACCAAACCATGGGACACATGGAAGAGGACCTGCAGGACTTAGGAAGAAAAGTATGAAAACCCAGAGTGGTCAAGAACAGCAACGATCTCTAAGCCACACTGAGTTAAAGGTTTCCCTGAATTGTTTAGGGAAGAGGAAATTGGAAATTCACATTAGAATCCAACAGGATGGGAACTGTAGTTTGATAGAGATAATTACGCTTCAGTTTAAATTACACGAAAAGCATTTATAATCCTGGGCTACATCGAGTCATTTCAGCCAAGTCTTCTTTTGTCTTCAAGTACAGTTAGCGGGACTACAAGGAATCCACTTGATGCACGCAGTTAAGGTTTGGGTGCCCAGGGGTGCCTGGGTGGCTCAGTCGGTTAAGCATCTGCCTTCGGCTCAGGTCATGATCCCAGGGTCCTAGGATCGAGCCCCACATCGGGCTCCCTGCTCGGCGGGGAGTCTGCTTCTCCCTCTGCTGTTCCCTCTGTTTGTGCTCTCTGTCAAATAAATAAATAAAATCCTTAGAAAAAAAAAAGAAAAGAAAAAGAAATCATCTGGCTCAGGCCTCCGTCTTTCCCAGAACTCCTATTTCCAGAGCTTCCATCAGCCTGAGGGAGAAAGAACAAAGGAGGCTAGCAAGAGCCCAGCTCCTTAAATGCCTCGGTTTCCCCAGTGGGGGCCCTGGGGGTATCACGGGCACTCGCTGGCCACACCGGTCTTCCTCTGCAGTTGCTGGTATCCATCCGCTCCGCCCGTGACCTCCGCTCAGCTCTGATGCCCCGGCCCCGAGCCTCTGTGTATTCAGGTAACAGAAACTGACACCCGCGGCAGTGATGTGACTTGCCCTAGGACCCCAAGGAAGCGAGGGGGCAGATCCGGAACTCGACACCAGATTTCGGATTGCCAGTGCAGACTTCTGTCTACTACACGGGCCATCTCCCCAAACGGAGCAGACACCGGGAACACGTAGAACGGTATTTTATTCCACGAAGAGCGTTGGTTGCTGCAGCTTTGCATATCACCTACTCAACTATGCCACTCTTTGTCAGAGCTGTAAGGTGGAATCTCAACATCCTCAGAGCGTGGAGAAATTTTGAAATCAAAAAGAATGCAGGAAAAGAAAGAAAAAGACATCCAGATACCTAAAGGGGAAAATTAGAGGCCATGCACTGCTCTGGAAAGAGGGTGTAAGACAAAGCACAAAGTAATGTCTCAGCAAAACCACTTCTCTTAATTCTAGCTCCAGCAAGCCCTTGCAACAGAAACGTTGCAAAGGCTGCTCCTGGGGAGCGCCCGGGCGAGCAGTCAGTCCAGCTCACGGAAAGGGCAGGCCAAGAAGTCACAAGCTGTTAGCTTGAAGGGAACAGAGGACTACAGCTCTAAGCAGGAAGTGACAGAGCCCTTAGTCAATCTGGAGAGATTAACTGTGCCCTCATTAATTTCACTTCATTATAGTCCAGTAAGCATGGTCAAGGGTTTTAAAGCAGATCATGACAGTGGCACTGGGCCGTGCAATGCTGCAGAGATCAGGTGGCTGAGCGGTGTCTCAGGAAGAGAAGGTGGCACAGGGTTATTTAATGGATATTTTATAAATATAACACCTGTAGGGGCGTCTGGCTGGCTCAGTCAGAAGAGCACGCGACTCTTGATCTTGAGGTCGTGGGTTCGAGCCCCATGCTGGATGTAGAGATTACTAAAAAAAAAATAAATTTTTAATTTAAAAAAATATATATATATAATGCCTGTAGATGAGAGAGAGTGTTGTGTGTATATGTGTAATCATCTATAGGCATTTTATCTATAAAATATCCATTAAATAGACAGTAGACACTAAATTGATGTAATACTAATAATAGCGAATACGTACTGAGCATTTTTTCATGTATTATCTCCTTTAATCCTCCCATTAACCCTGTGAGGCCTGCACTATCATTGTATTCATTCTACTGCTGGCACAGAAAGGTGAAATGACTTGCCCAAGGTCACATAGCTAGTAAGTAACTGAATTAGAGACTCACCCAAGGCTTTTCCCATCTCTGGCTTTGATTTCTGCCTAAATACATTCTTCTCTACTTCTGAAAGAGACTGAAACATAAAGAGTTTTTTCTTTATTTTCTTATAGTATAGCTTCCAGGGGCGCCTGGCTGGCTTAGCCAGTAGAGCATGCAACTCTTGACGTCTGGGTCATGAGTTCGAGCCCCACGTTGGGCGTAGAGCCTACTTAAAAAAAACAGTATAGCTTCCATTTATTGAGCATGTACTATATACCAGGCACTATTCCAGGTCCTGTAGTACTTCATCTAACCCTTACCATGACCCAAAGAGGTATGTACTATTTAACATCTGCAAGTTACGAATGAGGATATTGAGGCCCAGAGTGGTAGAGTAACGAACTGATCGCAGACACATGGAGAGAAAATGGTAGGCTTGGAAAGCAATGTGAGAGATTACAGAAGGAATCTCCTTTCTTAGAGTCACAGTTGATACAATCAGCCAGTAGTGTGCTGATGAATAACAACTGGATCTCCAGCAAAAAAAGAAAGGGCCCTCAGCCCCAGACAGGCAAGATGGAGTAAGCACACTCCGCCCTGTCTCACCCAGTTAATGCAGCTATAAAACCAGGACCGATTCATGCAGCAGCTATTTGAAGATCCTGAAAAGTACATGGTAACTGGCAGACTGAAGAAAAAAATCAGAAGGGCGCCTGGGTGGCTCAGTTGGTTAAGCATCTGCCTTCGGCTCAGGCTGTGATCTCGGGGTCCTGGGAATGAGCCCCGCATGGAGCTCCTTGCTCATAGGGGAGCCTGCTTCTCCCTCTCCCTCTGCCTCTCCACCCCCTCACCCTCCCCCCCTGCTCATGCGGGTGCACATTCTCTCTCTCTCTCTCAAATAAATAAATAAAATCTTAAAAAGAAGAAGAAGAAAACCAGAATCCAAAGTATCACCAAATTAGTGGTGAGTTTACCATTTTCCCCCTGCAGTATTCTCCAGCCTAAACACAACACAGCCTAAACAAAACCCCAAAGCGGGCCTCGGCACGAACACAGAAAGCTCCGGGAGAAACCCTCTAGTCCTGGCTCCAGGACCAGGAAAAGACATTCCTAATGGTCAGAAAGGTTTTCTTTTCTCTCTCTCCATTCTCTCATGGCTCGGACGCCAAACAAGTCAGCCACAATGGTGGCAAAGGAGCTTGCGTGGGCCAAACCCTTCCTCTGTGATCAGCAGAGCTGGGATCCCAACAGGGTGGGGCGAACCCCCATTGCTCTTTTGTTGTTGTTGTGTTCTTCTGCCTGCCCACTGCTTGTGGGCATAGGCACGCAAGTACAAATCAGAATGAGGGAACTAAAACCCCTGATTTCTGGCTGGAGGATGAAAACACTGGGGAGTCCCAGAGAGTTGTCAAGTATTGAGGAGGTTGCAGAGAGGGAGGAGCTCAGGAAAATGACCTCACAGGGTCATTTATGAACTCCTGAGCTTGCCCCCAGTCTGATCCTAATCAACCTGAACCTAATGACCACGACAAAAACTTTGAGAACTGGACTGCAAGAGAGATCACGGTCCAGGTCCTATACTGACCACTGGGTGGCCCATAATTGAGATCCAAACAGCAATGTAAAGGCTTTGAAAATCGAACTAAAATTGGAACTACAGCCCACAGAGAAACTGGGTTAGAAATTGCAGCCCAAACCTACCCAGGTTGATTGTCTGCTAAATATTAACATCTTTTATAGAACTTAACACCTAGAGTCTTATGAACACAAAATGTCCATGATGCAATCTAAAAAATATTCAGCATACAAAAAAACCCAGGAAAATCTCAATTCACAAGAGAATAGACAACCAACAGATGCCAATGTCAGAATGACACAGATGTTGTAATTATCTGACAATCTTAAAACACCTATTATAAAAATGCTCAAGCAAAGCACTCATGAACGTTTCTGAAGCAACTTGAAAAACGTAAAGTCTCAAAAAAAGAACAGAAGATACAAAGACATGTAAAGTTTCAAACTGAAAAATACAATAACCACAATTAAAAACCCACTCTATGGGGTCAAGAGCAGATTGGAGAGGACAGAGGTAGGAGACAATAAGCTTTAGATCCACAGAAGTTATCCATTCTGAACAAGAGGGAAAAAAAAAAAGATTGAAAAAATAAACGCCCCTGATTAGGAGTTTGCCAATTTCCATAGTGAAAATACTTCTATCCTGGCCAAAATCAAGGTTCCAAATGGACATCATTGAATGCAGAGTTGGGGAGAGATGCACATAATTTGGGTCTTACCCACAAACACCTCTCATCCCCCAAGGCAAAACCAGCAGTGGTAGAGTCTCCAACCTTCTAACAACACACTCCTGAGGCTGTGGATCCCCCTTTTAGGCACTCCCAAGCCCATCTGAGCTGCACCGGTGTTCTCCTCGACCTAATTTGAAATGGATAAACCTGTGCAGGGGGCATACAATGAGACTGCTAGGGGCCAGTCCCTCAGGCTCCAGGGGAGGCCCAGAGGTGTGAGATGTTTCTAGGTAAATGAGCCCGGCTCAAGCCAACACAGTATTTTCTCAAACTGACAGCCTGAGGGCTGACACAAATGGGAAAAATGTAACCTAGCTGAGCAAGTCCAGGGTAGGAGTATACCCTGTATGGAGTGACAAAGCGGGGCTTAGAATTGCTCCTTGGGTTCCATATTTTCATTTTTGAGCTTTTTACCAAAAGCTGCTGGAACCTTCTGAATCCAACCCCATGTTAGGATTTTGCAGCACCCCAAAGAAAGGCTGGAAAGCAAGGTAGGCTGAAAGTTTCAAGGACAGGGGTCCCATTCTGCATAAGAATTACTTATTTGACAAGGATCAATTTCAAGGGTAGGGACAGTTCTGAGATTCTTTTTTTTTTTTTAAGATTTTATTTATTTGAGAGAGAGAGAGAACGAGGGGAGGGGCAAAGGGAGAGAGAGAAGCTCAAGCAGACTCCCACTGAGTGCAGAGCCCAAAGCGGGGCTCGATCTCAGGACCCTGAGACCATGACCTGAGCCGAAACCAAGACTGAGCCACCCAAGCGCCCCAGTTCTGAGATTCTTAAACGAGGTTCCATTGCATCTAAGATCCACGATCCAGAGTTTCTCAAATGGCTTCTGACTGGTAGATCCCCAAAGCCACTAATATTCCCAAAAGGCCCTTTCTAACCCAACAGTCTCATTTGCACACATTAAGATGCACAGTTCCAGCGCATAAACGACTTTCTCAAGGTCACGCCACTAATGAGCTCAAACAAAAAGGGAGGTCTCATTCCCAGTCCCGTGCCTCTTTCTTGACATCACACTTCCTCTTACACTTCCTTCCCCACCCCCCCCAACAAGATTTATCTGACCAGTGGTGGTAACAGCGATGAAAACCACTTCGTGTGGTTTGAGAATTACAAAACCAGCGAGTGGGGCCGGTCGCAGCTGAGTCGGATCGCACGGAGGAGGGCAAGCTCTCGGGGTACTGTTGTTAAGTGAGCCAGAGAAGGCTAACTCATGCTGAACCGCGGAGTCTGGATGGTCCCCTCCCTGAGATTAGCAGGCACGCCAGCCGCGGCTTTGAGAAGGGCTCGGGGTGCAGCTGCAGTGTGATTTCAGAGGAGCCGCGGGGAAAGCGCAGCGCCCAAGGTGGCCAGCACATCCTGGCTCCTCCCTGCTACGGCCCCCGCCCCTGCAGCCCCACGGGCGAGTCTGGCCAATTGTCTGACAAGGCAGCTGTGTGCGCCTGTTAATTACACCGTGGGGCACCAAAGGGCAGTGTCAGGCAGCTGCCTAGAGTATCAAATGACTGCTAGTGGAACAGGCCGGCTCTAAGGGTTCTCTTCGCAAGGTCGGCGCGCAGCAGCTGATTTCCCTCCTTCCCTCCCTCCTCCGGTCGGCGCAGCCCCCTTTAAAGTCCTATTATGAAGGCTGCAGTGATGGATTTTCAGTTAGGTTTGGATCCATAATGGGACTAGTGTTGCTGATCTTTCTGACATGCCTGGCTGGGATGAACGTCCATGTGATCTTAGGTAACAGCCCCTTAAAACCAACATACCCTTTGAATTAATGTACTTAGTCCCATCTGATTCGAATTAGTTGGAAGTATTAAAGCTGCTTCCAAAAATAATGATGGCCAACACTTACGCGAGGCTCTCTATGTGCCAGGCCCTTGATGTAGACTAATTCATTTGCTCCTCGCGACAACCCCAGGTAGGGGCTATTATTGCTTCCATTTTACAAATAAAGAAACTGAGACTTTGAGGCTAAATAAATTTTTTAAAAGATTTTATATATTTATTTGACAGAGAGAGAGAGTGAGAGAGGGAACACAAGCAGGGGGAGTGGGAGAGGGAGAAGCAGGCTTCCCACGGAGCAGTGGAGCCCGATGCGGGGCTCGATCCCAGGACCCTGGGATCGTGACCTGAGCCGAAGGCAGACGCTTAACGACTGAGCCACCCAGGCGCCCCTGAGGCTAAATAATTTTGTTGAATATAACACAACCGGTACACAGCAGAGCTGATAGTCAAACCCAGGCAACGTGGCATCTCCAAGCTTTTAACTCCTCAAAGCTAATGGTCCAGGACCATCATTCAATATTTATCCAGCATCTGCAATGCGCACATATTGGTTCTTTTGTTCTACTTGCTGCCTTTGGAGTCGAGTCGATGCAATAAGCATTTTCTGGGACTCAGTACAACGAGGGTAAATTCACTTCTGAGTAGGGTGATCGCAGAAAGCTTCACGAAGGAGGCAGCTTTTGAGTTGGATCTTGAAAGATAGGTTCAGTTTTGCCTATCAGAGATCAGGGAAGTCACGGGGCAAAAGGCCAACTGTGAGCAAACTCACACAGGTAGGGAATGTTCGTAGGAAACTGTAAAGCTGGGAGGCTGGGCTGTTGGATGTGGGCCTGGATCACAAGGAGATTTAGCCCCAGTGTGAAGGATGGGCTGATACACTGGTGAGGAGGAGGAGGAGGAGGAAGAAGAAAAGGTAGTGTGTACGTCTGTGTGTGTTTGTGTGCTTCTGTCTGTGTATGAAATAAAGAGAAACCGGAGAAGCTGATGGTCCTTTATTCATGATTGTTTTTCTCTCCCCACTTCTACTACCATGACTCTATCTGTCCATCCCATGAATAATGCACTGCGAAGCAAAGGCCTGATGCTGCTACATTCATAATTCCCTGCAAATTAAAATCCAGGTGATCATGATTTAACTCGTGCTCCTCTAGAAACAAGATTAACGGGGCGCCTGGGTGGCTCAGTTGGTTAAGCAACTGCCTTCAGCTCAGGTCATGATCCTGGAGTCCCGGGATCGAGTCCCGCATCGGGCTACCTGCTCTGCAGGGAGTCTGCTTCTCCCTCTCCCGCTCCCCCCTCTTGTGCTCTTTCTCTCTCTCACTCTGTCTCTCAAATAAATAAATAAAATCTTAAAAAAAAAATAGAAACAAGATTAACTTCTTATAGAATTCTGATGGTGAACTGATGCTCCGGCTTCCTGAACACCCCCTGGGATGTAGCCACGATAGTGTATTTTCCACCACTTTACCCATGTTTATTTTCCAACATTTTGAAGCTTACTTCCTGTGGATAATCCCACCCCTTCTTCTCTTTTCCTTTCTAAAAAACTGAGGTACAGGGGCACCTGGCTGGCTCAGTCGGTAGAGCAAACGACTCTTGATCTTAGGGTTGCGAGTTCAAGCCCCAAGCTGGGGGGAGAGTTTACTTAAAAAAATAAATTCAAATCTGAGGTATAATTTATAGAGAGTAAAGTTTACCATTTGTGATGTTAGTTTTGTGAGTGTTGACAAACCACGAACGAAATCAATATATAGAATAATTCCTTCGCCCTTCAAATTTCCTTCCTGCTGCCCCCTTTGTGGGCAACCCCTGCCCCCCTCCCATAGCTCCTAAAAACCACTGATCTTTTTTCTGTCCCTATAGTTTTGCCTTTTCCAGAATGTCACAGAAATGGAAACATAACAGTATATAGCGATTTGAACCTGACTTCTTTCACTTAGCATAAGGCATTGAAGGGCGCCTGGGTGGCTCAGTTGGTTAAGCGACTGCCTTCGGCTCAGGTCATGATCCTGGAGTCCCTGGATCGAGTCCCGCATCGGGCTCCCTGCTCGGCAGGGAGCCTGCTTCTCCCTCTGACCCTCCCCCCTCTCATGTGCTCTCTCTCTCTCTCTCTCATTCTCTCTGTCTCAAATAAATAAATAAAATCTTTAAAAAAAAAAAAGGCATTGGAGCTTCATCCGTATTGTTATGTGAATCAGGTGTTTGTTCCTTTTCATTGCTGAGTAGTATTCCATTTTATAGATGTACTACAATTCTTTTGACCATTCAGAAGTTGCAGGATATTTGGATTGTTTCCAGTTTTCAGCAACTTTGAATAAAGCCACTATAAACATCTGTATACAGGTTTTTGTGTGAACAAAAGTTTTCTTTTCATTTTAATAAATACTGATCTGATAAAAGGCTTATACCAAGAATATATAAAGACCTCTGAAAACTCAATAATGGGGAAAAAGTAACCCAATTTTTTTTAAAGATTTTATTTATTTATTTAATTGACACAGAGAGAGAGAGAGACAGCGTGAGGGGGAACACAAGCAGGGGGAGTGGGAGAGGGAGAAGCAGGCTTCCAGCTGAGCAGGGAGCCTGATGCGGGGCTCGATCCCAGGACCCCAGGATCATGACCTGAGCCGAAGGCAGTCGCTTAACCAACTGAGCCACCCAGGCGCCCCAAAAGTAACCCAATTTTTAAAAAGGCAAAATATGGGTGCCTGGGTGGCTCAGTCAGTTAAGTGTCTGCCTTCGGCTTAGGTCATGATCCCAGGGCACCTGCTCAGCGGGGAGCCTGCTTCTCCCTCTCCCTCTGCCACTCCGCCTGCTTGTGCTCTCTCTCTCTGTCAAATAAATACAATCTTCTAAAAATTTTTTAAAAAATAAAATTTAATTTAAAAAATAACATAAAGGGGCGCCTGGGTGGCTCAGTCGTTAAGCATCTGCCTTTGGCTCAGGTCATGATCCCAGGGTCCTGGGATCGAGCCCCGCATCGGGCTCCCTGCTCGGCGGGAGGCCTGCTTCTCTCTCCCCACTTACCCTGCTTGTGTTCTCTCTCTGGCTGTCTCTCCCCGTCAAATAAATAAATAAAATTAAAAAAAAATAATAACATAAAAAAATTAAAAAGGCAAAATATTTGAACAGACACTTCACCAAAAAAGACATACAGATGGCAAATAAGCACATGGAAAGATGCTCAATATCACAAATCAGGGAAATGCAAACTAAAACCAAAATGACATACCATTGTGCATCTATTAGAATATTAGAATGTTTAAAAATGGACAATACCAAGTGCTGACGAGGAGGCAGGCCAACAGAAACTCTCAAGCATTGCTGGTGGAAATGCAAAATGGTACAGCCACTTTGGAAAACAGTTTAGCAGCTGCTTGTAAAGTTAAACGTAAACCTACCATACAATCCCGCAATCCCACACTCAGATATTTACTCAAGTGCTTTTCACTGAATTTTTTAGGATGGAATTTTTTTTCCTTCCTTCCAAATCAGACGAGGAATATAATCTCATTATTTTTTGATGAGTTGAGTTTAGCATTATAAGCACTATTGGATTATACTGGGATCCTGCTTTCACGTTTACCTTCCCCAAAAAGCTGAGTGTCTGTTTTATGCTACTTTTATGGGCTGTGTGCTGGGAATACATATAGAGAGGCAAGATGATTTCTATTGTTTTTTTTATTTTTATTTTTTTTAGAATAGACACATTTTATTTTTTATTGAAGTATAATTCACATACAATGTTATATGTTTCAGGTGTACGACATAGCGATTCCACATTCTATACATGACTCTGCTCACCACGGAAAGGGTAGTCACCATCTGCCACCACACAATGTTATTACAATATTGACTACATTCCCTTTGCTATACTTTCCATCACCATGACTTGCTTATTTTATAACTGGAAGCGTCTACCTCTTAGTCCCCCTTATCTATTTCACCCCTGCCCTCCACCCACCTCCCCCTCTGATCAATCATTCCTATTCTTAAAAGCAGAGACACACTCAAGGCATTGTGGCCCACATGGTGGTTTGCCCCTTCACTCAGGGGTCTCAGACTGCTGAGCTTTTCTCAGTTTTTTTTCTTTTTTTAAAAGATTTTATTTATTTATTTGAGAGGGAGAGAGTGAGAGAGAGCATGAGAGGGGAGAGGGTCAGAGGGAGAAGCAGACTCCCCACTGATCAGGGAGCCGGATGTGGGACTCGATCCTGGGACTCCAGGATCACGACCTGAGCTGAAGGCAGTTGCTTAACCAACTGAGCCACCCAGGTGCCCTCAGTTTTTTATATACATCTTTTAAGATTCTCCTCCTCCCTTGAATTCAAACTTTCGGCCACTATTTCACTCAGCTCTTAGTGGACCGGCCGCTAATAGCCTCTTATCGAATTTGCTGTGGGCCAGCAAGCCAGATAATGAAGTCTATTAGAATGGTGTACAAAATAAGGTTACCGATTAAAGTTAGAATCTGACTGCCTCTCCTGACGCTTCTCCGACAGGGTAAAGTCCAAGGTCTTTGGGATAGTTCTTTCGAACTCCCAAAGGCGTTCTTTGTTTCCTTGTGGGCTCTGGCCACCTTCCAGAGAGGTCAGTTAAGATTGCTGGAAGTCTAAACAACAGATAAAGGGGATGTTACCAGGGTTTACATCTATCTAGTCTAATCTGTTGAAATGTTTGCTCTGGCTCCGGGCTAGACAGAAGGACCAATGAGCCTTATAATCTAGGAGAACTAGGTTTGCATAAACTTAATGTATGTAGTCGGCAACAGAACAATGGAGAACAAGCCATAACCCAAAGAGCGAAAGCAAGGCCTGTTTGAACAAGAATATAAGGAACGATAAAATATATGCCAAGTTCTGCCTCCTACACTCAGAAGCCTCTATTTCTCATTGGGACTACTATATTTCAAAGGAGGTGCAGATTTTTTTTGAAGTACGCGTATCCTACTTGTATCCACCTTAAATTGAAAGTCATTCAGCGCAGAATCAGCCCCTCACTTAACTTGCAACCGTCCTCTTTCGATTTGAATGGCAAAGCCTCACAGAGGGGCTGAATTACAATTAAAATTTAGCAGTAGAAACAGTTGTTCTAACAGATGCTTTTTTCCTCTCCCAGCTTGTTAGAGAAGAGTAAGTCTTCAGAAAATAAAGTTGAAATAAAGAAAACATTTACCTACTAAAACAAACTCTGCTCTACCAAACCCACTCGGACCTTCTGCTGCCTTTTTTTTTTTTTTTTAAATCAGCAGGCTTTGGGCAAGGTCTGCTAGAAAAAAAGAATCTAAGACTCATCCTTGCTCTGTGCCAAATACATGGTCTCAAATACATCAGCGATTTCCATTCCAAAGAAGGGTCCCGTCACTTGCTGAATAAAATAATTTTCCACAGCACAGGAAATGAGGAGATTGGATATTCTATCAGATGGGCAACTGAACAAACAGGGCTCCAGGTGGCTAATGTCACACGGATGAAGGCACCCAGGGGAATGAACAGGCTTCTGGGTTTCAATGGCCTCCCCTCCATCAACATCCAACACAACGTAACTGCATTTCCACCATGATAGCTTTTTTCCAACCAACCCTCAGAGAATAATCTATTCTAATATAATGCAGTTTCTTTAGAAGGACACAATTTATTGGGATACAGAGCCATTTTTTTTCTTCCTCTCCTTTAATTCTCTCTCTTTAACGTTATGCAGTTTCTTTAGAAGGACACAATTTATTGGGATACAGAGCCATTTTTTTCTTCCTCTCCTTTAATTCTCTCTCTTTAACGTTAGTCTTTAAAAAACCACTCTTTCTTGGGCAGTTCCACGCAAAAAGGTGCCAAAGAGTGAAAGAAATAGACCCCTGTTATTTCCATGGAAGACTTTAAAAGGTTCGGAAATTATTTTGTCAGCCTTATTTTAATGAAAATCGACGATGCCATTTTCCCTTCTGAGAAACATCATTTCCAAGCTCTAGCTCTGACGTAATTGCTGCTTAAAAAAAAAAAAAATCTCTAAATGACTTTGTGTCAGTGAAATAACTTAGAGCATTTGCCACTCATAAAAAATGCTTCATTTCCGTTATCTGCATTGAGGTAACTCTCTACGCAACATCAAGTTCATTCAAATTAAATAACGCAGCATTTTATACTTGAAAAAGCAGCCATCTTCTTTTCTGGGTTGAGCATGCCATCTTCAAAACCCTTAAATTAGTTTTAGGAAATACTGTTGGTTCTTTTAAGTGTGGTTATGTTTCGGTATCGTGGTTATGTTTGTGTAAAGAATCCTTATATTTTAGAGATACATACTGAAATATTTATGTATGAAATGATACATTGTCTGAGATTTCCTTCAAAATAATATGGCAGAAATGGGGCACGAGGATGAAACAAGAGTGGTTATAAGATCACAATTGCTGAGGCAGGATGAAGGCTACAAGAGGAGACAACATAGTGTTCTGTTTACTTTTGTATATCCTTCTCATTTCCCATAGTTAAAAGTCAAAACCTTTTATCACTCTAATGCCTAGAGAAGTAGCAACTACTCAGTCTGTCTTTCCAAGCCTTCATGAAGCTTTGCGTTTACAAAGTTAACTTTCTTTAAGTGATCTCTACACCCAACATGGGGCTCAAACTCACAACCCTGAGATCATATTTACATAGCATATTTACATTTAACTTTTAATCAAGAATTTGAATGATGGAAGGAAAAGCATGATATTATCAATGAACATTTCCTAGATACCCATCAAAAAATAAGACTTCCCAAAGAATAATCATAACCATTTGTACAGAAATAGTTTCTATCACTCCAGAGCTTTCAGACTAAGCCTCAAAATAGATGCAGATGGGACAGACTCAGACAAAAAAAGCACTCATATTTCAAGAATAAGCACATTTGATATGGGAAATTTTCTCATGATATAATATTAAGTTAAAAAAAAACAGGATACAGGGGCTCCTGGGTGGCTCAGTCAGTTAAGCGTCTGCCTTCAGCTCAGGCCATGATCCCAGGGTCCTGGGATTGAGCCCCACAGCAGGCTCCCTGCTGAGCAGGGAGTCTTCTTTTCCCTCTCCCCGCCGCTGGTGCTTTCTCTCTCACTATCCCTCTCTCGCTCAAATAAATAAATAAAATCTTTAAAAAAAAAAAACAGGATACACAACTGTATATATAATATGATCCTGACTTTTGTAAGAAAAGAAACTATGTTTCTATAAATACATAAAAAAGGGGAGGAAAATACGATATATTAACTGTAGATATCTCTAAACAATGGAATAATAGGTGATTTTTCTTTCTTTGTGCTCTTCTGTATCTCTAAGGTTTTTGTTTTTGTGTTTTTTTAAGATTTTATTTATTTATTTATTCATTTGAGAGAGTGAGAATGAGAGAGAGAGAGAGCACATGAGAGGGGGGAGGGTCAGAGGGAGAAGCAGACTCCCTGCTGAGCAGGGAGCCCAATGCGGGACTCGATCCTGGGACTCCAGGGATCATGACCTGAGCCTAAGGCAGTCGCTTAAGCAACTGAGCCACCCGGGCGCCCCTCTCTAAGGTTTTTAAAATGAGCAGCTATTATTCACATAACTGGGGGGAAGTGATGGTTAAAAAGTATATCTGTAAAATTAAATCACTATGCCATTCCTTATACCAAATGAATTAAATATTTAAATCTGAAATGATAGAACCATAAAAATACTAAGAAAATATGGGTTAAATTTTTAATAATTCCAGGGAGGGAAAGACCTAAGATGTCATATAACCCAGAAGCCATAAAAGCAAAGACTGGTTAATATGACTATACAATCTAAAATTACTGTATCATGGGGCACCTGGGTGGCTCAGTCGTTGAGTGTCTGCCTTCGGCTCAGGTCATGATCCCAGGGTCCTGGGATCGAGCCCCACATCAGGCACCCTGCTCAGCGGGAAGCCTGCTTCTCCCTCTCCCACGCCCCATGCTTGTGTTCCTGCTCTTTCTGTGTCTCTCTCTGTCAAATAAATACATAAAATCTTTCAAAAATAATTAATAAATAAATAAACAAAATAAAATTACTGTATCACACACACACAAAAATCAGGAAATCAAAAGACAAACTGGAAAAAACAGCAACGCACACCAAAGACAAAACACTACTTTTCTTAATATGTAAAGGACTCCTACAAATCAATAAGACTAAGATCAACAACCCAGTTAAGAAATGGTCTATGGATACATATAGATAATTCACAAAAAAAGGTAATACAAATTTCTCTTAAAACATATGTAATATGTTCAATTTTACTCAAATGGAGACGCAAGCTAAATCTAGAACATATAGATCTGTGGGGGCACCTGGCTGGCTCAGTCAGTGGAGCATGCCTCTCTTGATCTCGGGGTTGTAGGTTCAGGCCCTGTGTTGGGTGTAGAGATTACTTAAAAATAAAACCTTTAGAATATATAGATCTATAATATACCCAAGATAAAGAAACATAAAAAGATAGGATAACACATACTGTTGCAGGAGTGTGAGGAAAATAGGCAATCCCATACATTCCTGATGGGATTAATAACTCTTTTGATCTCAATGGAGACAATTTGGCAATTTCTGTCAAAACTAAAAATGCACCTACCCTTTAACCCAGTAATTCCCCTTCTGGGGATTTATGCTATAGATATACTCCCACATGTGCAAAAAGACTTTACAAAAATATGTATTATAACGATGTCTGTAATAGCAAAAGATTGGAAACCATCTAGATGTCTGTCAACAAATTATGGTTCATCCAAACAATGAATCAAGCGTTTCTATGTGTACTAATATGAACTACTTCCAAAATAATATTAAATGAAAAAAGTTGGGTGTAGAAGAGTGTATAAAGTATGTTATTGTTTGTGTTGTATAAATGTTTAGAATACCTTTGGAGAATAAACAAGAAATTAATATTAGTTACTGCTTCTGGGGGGAAGGGAATTGAATGGCTGGGGTTAGGATGGGAAGAAAACTTTTCACTTTTTGAGTTTTTTAATTTTTTAAAATTTATTTACTTATTTTTTACTGTTTGGGTTTTGCACCAGGTGCATATATTACTTATTCTGAAATTATGTTAAAATGGATAGAAGTTAGGGGCATCTGGGTGGCTCAGTCGGTTGAGCAGCTGACTCTTGATTTTGGCTCGGGTCATGGCATTGAGCCCCGAGTCGGGCCCCACACTCTGCAGGGAGTCTGCTTGGGATTCCCCCACTTTCCCTCTCCCTCTGCCCATACTCCTCCTCCTCCTCTCTCTCTCTCTAAAATAAATAAATAAATCTTTAAGAGAAAAAAAATGGATAGAAGTTAAAAGATCACTAAAAAAAGTATATAGGGGAGAATAATATCTCAAAAAGCCCATGTCTCAACAAGCTGTGGATGAAAATATGAAAGCTTAAGCCTGCAGATGGAGGGCGGGGTGACTGATTCCTTGGAATAGAAAAAGAGAATGTTAAGCTATCATAGATGACTTAAAGCTGAACGAAGATGATCTGAGAGTGTGTTATCTGAAAAGACCACATAACACTAATGACATTGAGATATAATAAGAGGAATTAAAGAGGCCAGCTTCCCACTGTATTTGGCATTGACATAACCAGCTTAGGAGCTCTGACCCAACGTACTGATCCAGGCCATTTCTATAATCAATGGGCAGTTCTTCAGTGATATGTGGTCAGGCATGCCATGGAAAAATCTGTGATGTTTTTTTCCCCGGGAATCAACCCAGTGCGCACGTGTGTGTGCGTGCACACACACATGCACACACACAATTCAATTTACTTTTTTGGTTGTTTTTGCTTTTGCTCTCTTGGCTCCAGTGCCACACAGATGAGTCATGTCACAACATCACTGCCTTTAACCTTTACTATGATCCTTAATAGAGTCTAACCCTTCTGTTCTCTCCTACCAGACCCACCCAGTCTGACCCAGGGGCAAACCAAAAGAAATGGAACTTAAAGGGAAAACGGCAGTCCATCAGAAGGAAGCTAGTCAGTTTGAAAACAGAAAGCAGGTAGGATCTAAGGCAAATGGTTTAAAAGTTCTAAATAAGCGGGGCGCCTGGGTGGCTCAGTCGTTAAGCCTCTGCCTTCAGCTCAGGTCATGATCCCAGGGTCCTGGGATCGAGCCCCGCATCGGGCTCCCTGCTCCGCGAGGAAGCCTGCTTCTCTCTCTCCCACTCCCCCTGCTTGTGTTCCCTCCCTCGCAGTCTCTCTCTCTGTCAAATAAATAAATAAAATCTTTAAAAAAAAAAAAAAGTTCTAAATAAGCAAATTAAATACCACTGAAGACACAAAGGCTCTTTCACATGAACCCTAAGGCAGCCAGAAATGGGTATTAAGACCCACAAAAATTATCTAACTTACACAAAACCAATTAATAAAATTCCCTTGCGCTAGGCTGCTAAGAAGCTTTCTAGGTGAAGTGTGGTTTGAAAGTGCAAAAAGTACAGGTTAAGCCTCAGGCCACTGGGAAATGCCCCAAATCCCCTCTATGGGCCACCATAAACCGTTGAAAAGAGCTGGCCATATTTCATTTGGCCTGATGAGGACACAGACTATGAGTATGTACTTTTGTACATATTAAAAAAAAACTGACGATATTAATATATCCTGTCTGCGTTTTACATGTCAATTATGATATCTTTTCTGCAATTGTTTGCGCTTCAGTTTCATCAGGAAGGTTACCCCGTAAAAGGCTGACGCAGCCCGTAGGAGCCTTGCCATGGTCTCTCCTGACATCTAGTGGATGCATACCAGATACCACAGTAACTATATTTTTAAAGCCTCGGTTTTGAGTTCCCTGAATCAATAAATGTGTATCTCTCTCCCTCTCATGGTTTCTAAAGATGATCTAAGATCTGATCATATTTCAAGGTGAAAAGCAAAACTACGTATCTGCAACTGATGGGTCTGAATCGTATACACACACACACACACACATACACACACACGCACTGTTTAGGTGTGTACCCACCAAACGGCCATGTTTTCCTGTTTTTCCATAGAATAGCCCTATAGGGCGCCTGGGTGGCTCAGTCATTAAGCGTCTGCCTTTGGCTCAGGTCATGATCCCAGGGTCCTGGGATTGAGTCCCGCATCGGGCTCCCTCCTCGAGGGGAGGCCTGCTTCTCCCTCTCCCGCTCCCGCTGCTTGTGTTCCTGCTCTCGCTATCTCTGTCTCTGTCAAATAAATAAATAAAATCTTTTTTTTTTTATTTTTTTTTTAAGATTTTATTTATTTGCGAGAGAGACAATGAGAGACAGAGAGCATGAGAGGGAGGAGGGTCAGAGGGAGAAGCAGACTCCCCGCTGAGCAGGGAGCCCGATGCGGGACTCGATCCCGGGGCTCCAGGATCATGACCTGAGCCGAAGGCAGTCGCTTAACCAACTGAGCCACCCAGGCGCCCAATAAATAAAATCTTTAAAAAAAAAAAAAAGACTAGCCCTATAATTCCATCAGCTGTCCTTCTTCAGGTCTACAAGGCAGCAAGACCTAGTAATCAAGTATTCATTTTCTGTGGTTGCCGTAACAGATCATGACAAACTTCGTGGCTTAGAACAACGTACATTTAGGGGCTCCTGGGTGGCCCAGTCGGTTGATCGTCCGCCTTCGGCTCAGGTCATGATCTCAGGGTCCTGGGATCGAGGCCCACGTTGGGCTCCCTGCTCGGCGGGGAGCCCGCCTCTCCCTCTCCCTCTGCCTGCCAATACCCCTGCTTATGTTCTCTTTCTGTCAAATAAATAAATAAAATCTTTTAAAAAAATGTATATTTATTATCTTGTAGTTCTGAAAGTCAGAAGTCCTAAACTCAAGGTGTTAGCAGGGGCTGAATTTCTGGAAGTTCCAGGGAGTTACCCACTTCCTTGCCCTTTCCAGCTTCTAGAGGCCGCACATATCCCTGGACTCATGAGTCCATTGCCCCATCTTCATATTTCAGGACGCATATTTTAGTCAGTCACCCCATCTTCAATGACACAGCAGCATTTGCTTGTCTTGGACCAATGTCCAGCTTGCAGTGATGCATTAAATTATAAGGACATTCCTGAGGGGGCAGGCAATGCTCTGCAAGAGAACATTATCTTTAGCCCCCAAATGCTGTGTTTTTATGCAGGTTTTTGAGGTATATAGGGCATTACACTGAGGTTCGGGAAATCTGGCCCCCTATTTGTAGATTTTCTATTTAACAGGACATGTAGATGGAATATGCAATGGCCTGATAAGACAGGTACCCGGAGAAATGCTGCCTACCTCCCCATCTCTCCCCTAATTATTTCATGATGCCTGAATTTGAAGGGAAAAAAAGAAAAGAAAAGGCAGTCGGCAGAAAGCCATTTATTAAGCAAATGGATATAAGACTCAATATGATAATAATCCTGTAAAAAGGTGACATTGATACCCTCATGCAAATAAGAAATGACCTATATAAGATCCTTTCCTGCAAAATATTTTGATAAGCCAGAAGAAAGAGACAGTCTGACTACCTGAGGGCCTACAGGCATGAAGTTTTGGTAGAAGAGAGGCGAGGACCACCCAGGACCTAGTCAGCTTCACGAAGGCGCAGATGGCTAGGCCAGTGTGAGGAAATGGGGGCTGTGAAGATCTTCAGAAATCGTATGACAAATACAAAACCCTTATTGCTCCTGAGACAGTGACTCTGGGGACGAATGTCATGCAAGGAGTCATTCACTTGGGACTTCACCAAGAAGTCCCTTGGCCACATAGAGAGAGCCAGAATTGTGGCAAAACTGGAGAATGACAATCAGAAAGACCAAGTTACTTGTCCCACCGTAAGAAAAAATGGACTTTTGCAGGACAGGTAGCTTTCGCTGAATAGAGCTTTTGGCAAAGTTTAATCAAAACAAAAGCTGTCACCCAGTCTGAAGTGAAGTCCACTTGGAGATGGAAAAAGAGGCATTTCAGTCTTTCCTTGGCACACCATTTACTAAATCAGTGTGACAGTGGCCTAGAAAGCAATATTCCTTCCCCGAGGCCTAATGCCTAGCGAGGCTCACGGGGACAGCTTCCAAAGCATCAATCTAGACCTTCAGCTACCCCAAGTTGTTCCATCCCAGGCAAAGTCTCAAAGATCTTGAGACCTACTGGCACTTGAATTTTGGGACAACTGAAATGGTAGAAAGTGTGATTTCAGGGCATCCAACTCTTTTATAGGCCAACAGTCAGGCCCATTAGTTTGAGAAACCAATCGACACTGACCAGGCGATGTGGACTCAGTCTGTGCTATTACTCACTGTGACATTCCTTATTCAAGAGCTAATGACTCTGCAGTCCAGGAACGGAGCCAGGCTCTAGGTGATAAAAGTGAACAAACTGCCATCAAGGAGGGAAGGACAATCACTCACAAATACAGTAAGAGGTGGTGAGTGCCATAAAAGTAGTATGAACTAAGGGGCTACGCGATGTCAAAGAAAGCAGAAATGACTTCTGCCCTGGGAAGGAGAGCAGCAGGGCTATAGGAAGCCTAACTTAGAAGCGGGTTGCTTTGGAGTGGAATATTGAAAGGTGAGAGTACTCTGTGTGAATAAGGTTTATTTGTTCTCTTCTGTTACTTTACTTACTTACTTCAGTGACTAGTTCTGACCCAGCCCCAATACCTCCATCACTCTGCTATACACACCGCTTAGAGCCTTTGGTTCTCCTCCCCTTAGTCTGGTCCCACCGGCTATTACTGTGAGCTTCCCTGGCTCTCACCCGCCTCATGCGTGTTCTGTCTTTCTCGTGATGCTTAAAATCACCTGTTGCAATAGGAACTCTGGCACAGTAGGACGATCCGTGATGCAAGCTGCTTATATCAACACTCACCACTCTCAAAAGATCCTAGTCTTCTTGCATCAGACAAATTTTCCATAACTGAAGATGAGTTGATAGTGAAAGGGTCCAAGTTTCAAGATGCAACAAGAACCGACCAGCCGCAAAAAAAAAAAAAAAAAAAAAAAAAGGAAGGAGAAAAAGAGGAAAAGATCTTTCTCCATTCTGGATTTAGAAGCCTATAAGAAATAAGTAAAGATAAAAATATCCTCCTGTGGGATGCCTGGCTCACTCAGTCAGAAGAGCATGTGACTCTTTTTTTTTTAAGATTTATATATTTATTTATTTGAGAGAGCAGGAGCAGGGGGAGCGGCAAAGGGAGAGGGAGGAGCAGACTCCCTGCTGAGCAGGGAGCCCAATGCGGGGCTCGATCCCAGGACCTTGAGATCATGACCTGAGCTGAAGGCAGACGCTTAACTGACTGAGCCACCCAGGCGCCCAGAGCATGTGACTCTTGATTGCAGGGTCGTGAGTCCGAGGCCCACGTTGGGTGTAGAGATTACTAAAAAATAAATAAATGAACTTTTTTAAAAAATAAAAAAACTCTAATAGAGATAGGAAAAAGTAATTATCAGGAACTAGGGATGAAATAATTATCACAATTGAGCATTCAGTTTACTTCTGAGCATCCTGAGAACCAAGACTAGCCAAGCCAAGCCAAAAAAACTATCTATAGCTCCTGCTGTCTTAACAACTCCACTTCTTACATAGAAACAAGGTTTTTCCTGGTACTAAATTCTAGATGGCATTTTTCTTAAGAGTTATTAGTTAAAAGACAATGAGTTACTGCAATCATTGTTGACACATCATACTCTGAAATGGAGAATTTCTTTATGTGACTATTTCTTAATATCATCTCTCAGTAAAAGTCATGTGACCCGAAGGAGTGTATGTTTATCATTTCAGTGACTGTCTCTCAAATATATTCAACTATTCCTTGACCTAAGCTGACTAGAAGTAATTTCAAGATGGACTTCTCTGGCAAGAGCCTCGAACACAATATTGGTGTGGGAGTGGGAAGGTTGGTATGATTTATGTAACAGAAAGGCAGGGACCAAGGTGGTGAAAATCAAGGAACATGATGTGCATTTTATCAAAGACATTGCTGGATGACAGGACCAACTTTTTTTTGTTAATATTTTTTACTTTTTTAGCATGAACAATGATTCTGTTAAAAATGTTAGAAGAACCTGGAACTATCCAGGGCAAGACCATGCACCCCATGACTCCCTTCTCCAGAGTTTTCCCTACCTTCTTTTCCATCATATCTTGCCACGCCTATTTCTGTCAGTGTGATTCTGTTTATTAACAATTATCCTGTAAAAACAGTTTTAGTTTTCCAATAAAGATTCAAATCAACAGATAACTATTAATCAGTATCTGCAGAAAGCAGATTCCAGTGTATTACCACACTATAAAAGTACTATCAACATCCTAATTCCAAATAAGAAAAACTAAGATGATTTTTGGGTCAACATTCCCTGCCTCATTCATATACAGTCAGCTTGACCTTGAGAAATGACTAGACTCCAAGGCTTCCTGTTGAGCAGTGCTTCCTATCAATAGGGGGAAGAGCAGAGCGTACATACCAGTAGTATAACAGATGGTACAGGGATGGTAGGTCTAATTGGGTCTTCTTTGAATGAAATTTAACAATAATTCTGTTGACTCATATCTCCAACAATAGTTCATTCCTATATGCCACCTAACCTTTCAGTCTTCCAAATGGAAGATAAAATTGGATCCATTCCTCATACCACAAACCAGGATACATTCCAAATGGATCAGATATTTCAATGTAAAAAATTGAAACTATAAAGTGAACTCTTTCTGGGTGCCTAACTGGCTCCGTCAATAGAACATGCAAATTTTGATCTCGTGGTCGTGAGTTCAGACCCCACACTGGGTGTAGTGATTACTTACAAATAAAATCTTTAGGGGTGCCTGGGTGGCTCAGTCAATTAAGCATCCGACTTGATATCAGCTCAGGTCTTGATCTCGGGGTCGTGAGTTCAAGCCCCGCATTGGGCTCCATGATGGGTGTGGAGCCTACTTAAATAAATTAAAAATTAAAAATTAAAAAATAAAATCTTGAAAAAAAATGAACTTTTTCAGGGTGCCTGGTTAAGCGGCTGCCTTCAGCTCAGGTCATGATCCCAGGGTCCTGGGATCGAGCCCCATGTCAGGCTCCTTGCTCCTTGTTCAGCGGGGAGCCTGCTTCTCCCCTGCCTGCCGTTTCCCCCTGCTTGTGCTTGCTCTGTCTCTTTCTCTCTCTAGCTCTCTCTGTGTCAAATAAATAAATAAAATCTTTAAAAAAAAAAAAAGAACTCTTTCATACCCCCTTAGCCAAAAATGTATAACTTTACCTTCCTTTTCTAATAAAGAAAACTAACATTAGGATACCTATAAGATGGTAAATATACTGTATTAAAAACTATAATCAATAACTATAAAGTTAACTTGGAAGAACAAATAATAAAATGCAAGAGAAAGAAAATATGGGGGCACCTGGGTGGCTCAGTCGGTTAAGCATCTGCCTTTGGCTGAGGTCATGATCCCAGGGTCCTGGGATGGAGCCCTACATCGGGTTCCCTGATCAGTGGGAAGCCTGCTTCTCCCTCTCCCACTCCCCCTGCTTGTGTTCCCTCTCTTGCTGTCTCTCTCTCTCTGTCAAATAAATAAATAAAATCTTAAAAAAAAAAGAAAAGAAAATATGCGTATATTCCTCTATAACCTTAGAGTTAGGAAATCTCTCCTAATTACAACTCAAAGTCCAAAAGCAAAAAGAGAAGATAAATCTAATTACATAAAACTTTTAAACTTCAGCATGTCATAAAACCCTAAGCAAGGTAAAAAGATATAAGATAGAAGACATTAACACCCTGTCCTGAATTTTAATTGAGAATGGAACATCTTGTCATACTAGACAGAATGGAAGCTGTCTAAAACCCCTAGGACCATGTCGAAAGGACTCAAGGTGCCAGATTGAAAGGTCTCAATGTTCAGAGATGGGACAATTAAAGTATCAGTGAAAATATTAGCTTCAGTGGATTGAAATCCATCCCATGTATTTAAATCCATTAGTTTGTAATTAGGCTAAAGGAAAAAAATTGGTCACTATTGAAGGATACTAGTAAACCAATTCATTATTTTGAAGGATGCTAAATAAGGGGAAGGACTCAAACATTTTTTCCTGCCTCTCCTACATACACTGGTCCTCAGGGTAACCAAATAGTAGATATAAGGAAGTCATACTCTTTCTAGAAGTATTCCAGCTAATAAATGAAGAAAGGAAGTTAGAACATCACCATTTGGCAGACTTTAATGAGTTAATATATCAAGATATTGATCAATGGTGGGTGACTAGCATTTTTTTTAGAGAGAGAGAGCAGGGGGTATGGGGGGGCAGAGAGAGAGGGAGAAAGAGAATCTTAAGCAGGCTCCATGCCCAGGGCGGAGCCCGATATGGGGCTCCATTTCATGACGGAGATCATGACCTGAGCTGAAATCAAGAGTCAGACGCTTAACAACTAAGCCACCCAGGCGCCCCAGCTAACATTCTAAAAGAGACAACCAGAACTTCTGGGCTTTCTCATAGAAAATCTACATAATTACACAGTGGGGAACTCTTCAGGAGAAAGGAACTACTTTCTTTAACAAATAAATTACAATAAATTAAGAGATGGAAAGGTAACCTATAGATGAAAAGAATTAAGAAATCTAGGAAATAATCACAATGTGTGGTCTTTTTTGGTTCCTGAGTCAAACAAGCAATGGGGGGGAGAAAGGGCACTTAGGATACAATTGGAAATATGAACACTGACCTGATATTTGATTATATTAAGAAACTATACGGGGTGCCTGGGTGGCTCAGTCATTAAGCGCCTGCCTTCGGCTCAGGTCATGATCCCAGGATCCTGGGATTGAGCCCCACATCAGGCTCCCTGCTCGGCGGGAAGCCTGCTTCTCCCTCTCCCACTCCCCCTGCTTGTGTTCCCTCTCTCGCTGTGTCTCTCTCTGTCAAATAAATAAATAAAATCTTTAAAAAAAATAAAATAAAATAAAAAAAGAAAGAAAGAAACTGTAACTTTTCAGGTGTAACAACAGTATTGTGGTTATTTTAACTGTATCTTAAAAAGATACACATTAAAATATTACTGATGAAATTTCTTTCATCAAATTTAATTCATCAAAATATTATTTGCCTCAAAATAATATAGGTGGGGAAAAATGGTAAGAGGAGAGATGAAACAAGACTGGCCAGGAATTGGTCATTGTTGAAGCTGGGTGATAGGTTCACAAGGGCAGATTACACTAGCAGTGGTGTACTGAATCTGGTTAGTACCTGTTCATGAAAGCCCACTGTTGAACGTTCAGGAATTTTCACATCAACCTGGTAGCTTGCAGTTGGCCATGGTGTGGGTATGTCATCATGAAAATCAGCACACGCTACAAATCAGCTCTGGCCCCAAGAGTTGGATGTTAAAACATTCATCAGCACACCACTGCTATTCTGTCTACTCGTGTATAGGTTGAGCTATTTTCATTCAACAAATATTGATTGAGCACCAACTACGTGCTAGGCACTGGATAGCATGCTGCGCACACAGCGGTAAACAAAAAAGACATCACCCCATATTAATTTCCTCAGGCTGCCATAACAAAGTACCATTAACTGGGTGCCTTGGCACAATAGAAATTTATTCTCTCAGAGTTGTGGAGGCTTGAAGTCTGAAATAAAGGTGTTGGCAGGGCCATGCTCCTTCTGAAAACTGTAGGGGAATCCTTTCTTGCCTCTTTCTAGCTTCTGGTGGTTGGCTGGCTGGCAATCTGGAACTCCTTGGTTTCCAGCTGCATTAACTCCAGTCTCTCAGTCATCAGATAGCATTTTCCTTTATGTGTCTGTGTCTTCATAGGGCCATCTTCTTATGAAGGACACGAGTTGTATTGGATTAGGGGCCCACCCCACTCCAGTATGACTTCATCATTTTTGCATTTTTCTTAAATTGTGGTAAAAAACATACAACATAAAATTTCCCACTGTAACCACTTTTTTTTAAAAAAAAGATTTTATTTATTTATTTGACAGAGAGAGAGAGAGACAGCAAGAGCAGGAACACAAGCAGGGGGAGTGGGAGAAGGAGAAGCAGGCTCCTCGCTGAGCAGGGAGCCCGACGCGGGACTCGATCCCAGGACCCTGGGATCATGACCTGAGCTGAAGGCAGATGCTTAACTGAGCCACCCAGGAGCCCGGTGGATTTTTGTAAATATTATTTAAACCCAATGTTTAAATAGTCAATCTTTTCAATAATTAAGTATCGACTTCATCTAGAAATAGAAGCAATTGGGACTAAATTAGATTTTCTAGGTAAACATTGCTTTTTGCAAAATAAATATAATTAATGTACATATATCAAACCACAATTCTTCACTCTAGCACATAAATTGATGAAAGGAAAAATATATTTTCCTCTCATATTCATTTCCAAGCACATATGTTTGTATTCTCTATTACGTTTACAGGAACAAACACTTGAATTGGACTCCTAATGTTTCTTTTGATTGTGAACACTGAATTGTAATTAAGATGCATACACTTAGCCGCAATATTTGTGGTGCCTCAGAATTTGGGAGGATGTAAATTCAGACACTTTTCAGTTTCAAAGTCATTGTGGTTATTAAACTTGAAGTGGCCCTTTTAGTCTTTGCATTTTGCCTGGCTTTATGTCACTATAAATTAGCAGAAGGTAGGTAGCAAGCGATAGGATTGAAATATGGTTACTCTTTTCATCTAATGCATTACAATAGAGGAAAATGAAACAATAATTAGTGTATGAATGGGAAATCAGAAGGAAGAGAAACCTGTGTTCTGTGTTTCAATAGTTAAGGACCAGATGTATGCTTCAGAATTATGAATACTTGGTTCCATGGAGAGTTTTTCCCAAGGCTGCCCTTTGTTTATATGACTTGTTTCCACGTTTGTTAATTTTCTACAAATTGTAAGTAATAATGTGATTTCAGAAACCGTACTGGCTTGTTATTCTTGGTCTTGCATCCCTTTAAGGTCTATGCATGCCAATCACATGTAGGTATAGAGAGTTCACGGACTGGTATTAGAAATCATGCCTTCAGCCAAGTTTTTTTTCTTAGATTGGACGACTTATTCGGTCCACATTCCATTGGAAACCTATTAGGTTTGGGCGCTACAAGATGGCCACAGAGATTTGAAAGCTTAACCTGCATGGGTAAATAAATTTCAGCAGGAGCACACACTGAACAAGCATGTCAATACATCCTCTGTATCACTGTGGCCAGGGGTCCAGACACAACCCACAGCATTCTGGAGGCACTAAGTCCCAGCTGCTGGGAGTACAGAGCAAGCTGATGGGCGATGCATCGTGTACCCCTCCAGTCTTTACCTACTAGCCCACCCGAACCCACTGTGGAATACTGCCCTCCACTGCACAGATAATGGCAGAACAAAAATTAAAAAGTAAGGTGGGGACAAGCAGCAGCTAGAGGTTAGAGAAGAGAACTTGGAGCCCTTGTGAGTCTGGCCTGGAGAATGCCAACATGTAATTTTTCTGGGTACTGTACAGTGGAAACGAGCTCTAATTCTTCTCCCAGGGGACAGACTTGCCACCTGTGCTCTCCTCTAATTATCTTTGATCAGGCTTATGTGGTAGGAAGTTATGTTTCAGTGGCTGTGATTGGGCCCAGGACATTGCTAAGTCTATAATTACTAGCTGGTTTAAATCACAGCTCTTTTGGAATTTAGCAGCCATTTGTGTAAATTGCCTCAATATTTTTAGACTGTAAGCTTGTCCTTTTATACTTCTATGAGAACTCAGAGATGAACAAGTTAAGGAAAAGCAAATTCGTAAGTGAATTAAGAAGTGCACAAAATGAAGAGAGCTAGCCACGGGCAGGGAAAATAAGTCTTCACTGTAGAGAGAGGTATACTCTTGCTCAATAACCTTTCATGAGGTAGAAAGAGAGGCCTTTACAGGTACTTCCGATTTTGGAATACCAAAACTTTAGAATGAGTCCCCCCAACTAACCACTGACAATATAAGGTGAGGGATAGCTATCAGAAGACCTGGATTTGGATTCCCAACTCTCCCACTTATTTCTTGGCTGTATGATGTTACGGGAAACTATTTAACCTCTGTGATCATTAGGTTGCCCATTAAAAAGAATTAAAAAAAAAAAAAAACACTTCCTAATCATACAACATGGCTGTCATGAAAATCAAACGAAATAACAAAAAGAACATTTTGCACCACCCTGGGTAGAGTAATGGCACTTAATAAGCGCTTAGTAATAATAACAATGATCATTCCTATTATTTTTTTTAAAGATTTTATTTATTTATTTGACAGAGAGAGACACAGAGAGAGAGGGAACACAAGCAGGGGGAATGGGAGAGGGAGAAGCAGGCTTCCTGCAAAGCAGGGAGCCCGATGCGGGGCTCGATCCCAGGACCCTGGGATCATGACCTGAGCCGAAGGCAGACGCTTAACGACTGAGCAACCCAGGCGCCCCGATTATTCCTATTATTGAAGTAACTTGGTTTTCTGGGCTCTACAGGAAAGAAGAGAGATTCCTTTGCCTATGTCCCGTCTCAACTCCATCCAATTGCTAATTAGAATTAACATGGCAGAATAAGTAAAGGGAACTCTTTTCGGGAGGAAGTGAGAGCGCCATCCTCCTCCCGGAGATTAAGAAAGGTTATTCTCAAATGGTGTTTTTTCCCCCTCTCTCTAGCATGCCCCTGAAATGGTACAGTTGATGAAGTCAAAGAAAATGGTGCATAAACAAGCTAATTATTTCCAAAGGAAATGAATACTCATATAATTTAATGCAGGTGGTGCTTAATAAACAACCCTTTCACTGAGTAAACAAAAGAGGGAAACTGTGAGTAATTTACAGGCATGTAAGTGAAATCGCTTGATGGTGCCTTATGCATGGACGTCTTAAGACCTATATTCTGTTTTTACCGCTCACCTCTGAGATATGTGTCATTGGAAGAGTCTGGCAACACAAACATGAAAATACCCTTAATCAAGTGCATATGTGTGGATCCTGCACTTTGCTTAGCGAGGTGGATGAAAAGGATCGGAGTCACTTGTTTATACACTTGGGCAGCTGTGCTTTTGGACCACTGCCACCCTGATTCCTCACTGAAACAAAGGAAGCAAACTCTGTGTTCAAGAAAAGAACGCCTCACGCTTTGGTCAAACAGTTGTCTCCAAATGTTACCCTCCTTTTAAAGAACACTGTAATAATTATGAATATGTGATTAAACGACATTTGGAAAGATTACCTGTGGGCGTGTGAGATTTAACTTTTCTCATCTAAAGCCATAGTACTGTGGTCATTTACTTGGGCTTTAAAGGGCAACGTCTGACATTTGGTCTGTGGTAGATTTAACAGGCCGCTTGTAAGCTTAAAGGTTTTGCCTGGTTAAATCGGGTTTTATCACAGAGGCTATTTGCAACTTTATGCTCTGTCTCACAGAAATGTCAGGGTTTGCCTTTACTCTGAACTGGGCATAGAAACTCAAGGTTTGTCCCTGAGTAGCTTGAAAATGGAAGATCCTTGGCTTTAGGTCCATGCTCTTAACCACCCAGTAACAACCTTGGTGAAGCCTTCATTTTCACTGAGGGTGCTAGAAGGCTTCTGGATGACTGAGCAACCACCATCTTTTGAGAAAGACTAAATGCTTCTAAATCTCTGCCATGTTGTCAATTGCCAGCACATTTTCTCTTCTTCTCTTCCTGGTGGGGAAAAAAAAAACAAACCCATTTGGATAATCAGCTTGAGAAATACATTTTCTATGGATTCTGTGGAAATAACTATCTCATTCGATATGGGAAGTTGAACCTCAGCTGGACTTGCACCACAGCTTGGCAAGCCTCTTGTTGACTCCCTCGGGAATTTCTTAAACAGTTGTTCTAAATCCAAACTGTTTCCACTGCTCTCAAGTCCCCCGTCCTACCCCAGCTGTCCCTCCTCTCACGGATGACCTCACCACCTACTTCAACTACAAAGATGGTGGCCATGTAGGCTCCCTCACGCCCCGTCTTTCTTCAAGCTGCACAACGAAATGGCGCCCTTGTCTATACTCCCCCATACCCCTCCTGTCTCCAAGAAAGCCATAGCCATGGCCACGGCTATGTCCTCTACTTGGAAACTTGATGCCACTCCCTCTCCGCTCCTGAGAGAAATGGTGCCATTAGCTATTTTTAGTGGCTCTATGCCCATGGTCCATAAACACGTTCAGGGCTCCTCTGACTTTGACCCACGTCACCATTCTATGTCTCCTCTTCCTCTCACTGTCACCTCTCAACGGGTCAAACTTCTCACAAATGTAGCCCCGGCTCACTGACCCCTTTCTCAGCATTTGTTCACTCCCTCACCCCTGGCCACCTAGCTTCTACCCCACACTCTATTATACTCTACTGAAACTGCTGTCTTGAAAGTCAGCAGTGACCTAATAATTGGCAGATTCTATGGGTTTTCTCTTAGAATTCACCCCGCCTGACCTAGCTGCAGCTTTTACCAATGTTGACCAGTTCATCCCTCGTAAAACACTCTCCCTCGCTTCCATGAAATCACTACATTGGGTTTGTGGACTATTTCCTCTATCTATCCCTTAAATGTAAGCATTCCCCATAGGTCCTGACCTTGACCCTTGTCTTATCTAGTCTCTCTCTTTTGATGAACTTACCAATTCCACAGGTTCAATTACCTTCTCTGTGGGGATGGCCACCTAACCTCTATCATTCATTCATGTATACATCCATCAATTATTTGCTGAATGTAGGCCACATAAGTAGAGTGATGATATAATTTATCATTCCCTTTTTTAAAAGATTTCATTTTTAAGTAATCTCTACAACCAACATGGGGCTCAAACTCACAACCCCGAGATCAAGAGTCACGCACTCCATCGACTGAGCCAGCCAGGCGGTCCTATAATTTATCATTCTAACTGGGACATTTTGAGTGTGAATGGGGCCACTATTAATACTTATATCAGAGCAGGCATAAGCCCATACTGTCCCAGGCAAATTGAGACATATGGTAACCCTAAGCATAAGGTATTCTGCTGAGTATTATGAAACTACAAAAGGAAATCATAAATGCATCTTGACCTCAAAGAGCATTAAGTCTAGTAGAGTGATAAGACATGAACGTAAAGAAACAGAATACCATTGGGTGCCTGGGTGGCTCAGTCATTAAGCATCTGCCTTCGGCTCAGGTCATGATCCCAGGGTCCTGGGATCGAGCCCCACATTGGGCTCCCTGCTCAGCAGGAAGCCCGCTTCTCCCTCCCCGACTCCCCCTGCTTGTGTTCCCTCTCTCGCTGTGTCTCTCTCTGTCAAATAAATAAATAAAAATCTTTAAAAAAAAAAAAGAAAGAAACAGAATACCATTAAGAAAGTGATAAATACCTGAGAGAAGTCCAGATAAAATATATTGGGTTTTCAGGGTGAAAGAAGATTTATTTCCATTTCCTTGAAGAATCAGGAAAAGCTTAATGAAAATGGCATTCGAGTAGCCCTTGGATGTATGGTGGAGAAAGCAGTATGAGCAAGGCCCTACTCATGGATCCTCAGTTTGTGTGCTGCGAAAAGACTGCCACATCTATGGGGACGCTGTTCAGACTGCTGACATCTTGGTGATTTGAACATTTTCATATTTTATTTTTATTTTATTTTTGAAAGATTTCTTTATTTGAGAGAGAGAGCATTTCAAGGGAGGGGCAGAGGAGAGGGAGAGAGAATCCCAAGCAGACTCCCCACTGAGCACAGAGCCTGATGTGGGGCTCAATCCCACGACCCCAAGATCACAACCCAAGCAGAAATCAACAGTCAGCTGCTTAACCGCCTGAGCCACCCAGGCACCCCTGAATATTTTCATATTTTAAAAATTATTTTGGGGATGCCTGGGTGTCTCATTTGGATTAAATGTCTGCCTTCAGCTCAGGTCATGATCTCAGGGTCCTGGGATTGAGCCCTATGTCGGGCTCCCTGCTCAGCGAGGAGTCTGCTTCTCCCTCTCCCTCTGCCCCTCCCCCTGCTTGTGCTCTCTCTCTCTCTCTCTCTCTCAAATAAAATCTTTTAATAAATAAATAATAAAAACAAAAACTTTTGTTACTTCAAAGACGAGTGACTTGTATATTTATCACAAAAATTTTCTAGTAGACAGCAGGAAAATGTCACTCTGTCACAATCAATACATTACAACAATTTTCTTTTTTTTTTTTTTTTTTTTTAAAGATTTTATTTATTTATTTGACACAGAGAGAGAGAGAGGAATCACAAGCAGGCAGAGTGGCAGGGAGCGGCAGAGGGAGAAGCAAGCTTCCCGCGGAGCAGGGAGCCCGATGTGGGACTCGATCCCAGGACTCTGGGATCGTGACCTGAGCCGAAGGCAGACGCTTAACGACTGAGCCACCCAGGCGCCCCGTTTTACAACAATTTTCTGACAGATGGAAATGGTTTGAGGAAGGGACACCTCTTTCTACTTTGCACCAAGATTCCGTGAGCTAGAGATGATCCCGAGTAAAAGAGAGAACTGTGTAGCATAATTAGGGCAGGGAGAATTTATCAGTCTGAATAAGCATGAGGTGCATGAGAAGACAAAACAAAAAGAGATTTGGAAAAGTGGATCCAGACCAGATTGTGGAGGGCCTCGAGTGTCAACATAAGAAAATCAGACTCTAGTCAGTAGGCAAGGGTCAAAATGGTTTCAAGAAGTTACCCTGGAGGGGCGCTTGGGTGACTCAGTTGGTTAAGCGACTGCCTTCGTCTCAGGTCATGATCCTGGAGTCCCAGGATGGAGTCCCACATCTGGCTCCCTTCTCAGCAGGGAGCCTGCTTCTCCCTCTGGCCCTCCCCCCTCTCGTGCTCTTTCTCTCTCTCATTTTCTCTCTCTCAAATAAATAAATAAAATCTTAAAAAAAAAAATAAGAAGGAGAAGAAGTTACCCTGGGAACAATACATAAAATACTTTCAAAAGGCAAGGACCAGTAGTATGAAAGTCAGTTAGAGGGTTAATGGTCAACATTTCCCAAAGTAGTCCGTGGAACTAGCTCTATTTGTATTGCATTTGAATGACAACACTGGACAGTAGGAGAGCAGAAGCAGAGAAAATTGTGTAGTTTAATTCAGCCTTACCATCAAACCATAGCTACGACTCTTATACATTTCTCTCTGAGTGACCTGCCAATGCTTTATATTCACGTGCCAAAAATCAAACCCATCACCTTTTCTCTCAAAACTATTTCTTCTGGGATGCCTGGGTGGCTCAGTCCGTTAAGCGTCTGCCTTTGGCTCACGTCATGATCCCAGGGTCCTGGGACCGAGTGCCACATCAGGCTCCTTGCTCAGCAGGAAGCCTGCTTCTCCCTCTGCCTGTCATTCCCCCTGCTTGTGCCCTCTCTCTCTCTCTCTGACAAATAAACAAATAAATAAAATCTTAAAAAAAAAAACACCAACTATTTCTTCTATGGGTAGCACCACAAAATAAGGGTGGCTTAAATAAGAATTTCAAAGGTAGGAAGCCCAGGGCTAGTATGATAGCACCATGAAATTTGCAAGGAACCATACTCGAAGGTGTATACCCTGCCATTTTTAGGGTAGGAGTCTTCATTGTCCAAGATGAATGCTGGAATACCAGCCATCACATCCTTGTTCCAGACAGTGTACTATACAAAGAGAGAAAAATGTGTGATCTCTACCTTTTTAAGGAGACTTCCTGAAAGTATCACATAACACCGCACTTTTATCTCATTAACCAGAACTTAGTCACATGGACACTTGAAAGTGAAGCTGAGAAATAGTGAGTTTTAGTTAAGTGACAATGTTCCCAGTTAAAATTCAGTTTCTCTTATTTAAAACAAAACAAAACATGGGGTGCCTGGGTGGCTTGGTCGTTAGGCGTCTGCCTTCGGCTCAGGTCATGATCCCAGGAGAGCCCCGCATCGGGCTCCCTGCTCAGCAGGGAGCCTGCTTCTCACTCTCCCTCTGCCTGCTGCTCTCTCTCTGTGTCAAATAAATAAATAAAAATCTTTAAAAAAAATAAAAATAAAAAAAATAAAACAAAACAAAACAGGGACACCTGGGTGGCTCAGTCAGTTAAGCATCTGCTTTTGGCTCAGGTCATGATCCCAGGGTCCTGGGATCGAGTCCCACGTCAGGCCCCTTGCTCAGTGGGGAGCCTGCTTCTCCCTCTCCCTCTGCCTGCTCCTCCCCCTGCTTGTGCTCAATCTCTGACAAATAAATAAATAAAATCTTAAAAACAAAACAAAACAAACAAAAAGAAAAATGGGATAGTGGCAGGTAACTGGCAGTGTCTACAAAGGAGGTGAACTCTAGAAGATTGAGAGGGAAAGCCGGGGAAGGAGGAGATGCCATGGATGACAAGTTTTCTAGTCTAGGTAGTTAGACGAACAGTTTTTCCTCTTATTTGCAACTAAACCCAATCCTGATATGGCCCAGAGTGGATTTATGTATTTTAAAGAAGAATTTTATTTATTTATTTATTTATTTATTTATTTTTATTGGACAGAAAGAGAGAACAGGCAGGCGAACGGGAGAGGGAGAAGCAGGCTCCCCGCTGAGCAGGGAGCCCGATGCGGGGCTCGATCCCAGGACCCTGGGATCATGACCTGAGCCAAAGGCAGATGCTTAACTGACTGAGTCACCCAGGTGCCCCTAAAGAAAAATTTTAAAATAGTCTTCCCGGGGCGCCTGGGTGGCTCAGTCGTCAAGCGTCTGCCTTCTGCTCAGGTCATGATCCCAGGGTCCTGGGATCGAGCCCCGCATCGGGCTCCCTGCTCAGCGGGGAGCCTGCTTCTCCCTCTCCCGCTCCCCCTGCTTGTGTTCCCTCTCTAGCTGTCTCTCTCTCTGTGTCAAGTAAATAAATAAAAAAATCTTTAAAAAATAAATAAAATAAAATAGTCTTCCCATTTGGAGCAACTCAGAAGACACTACTACTCTAGTCCCACTAGCAGATTTGATTATAACTACACATATAGATTAGAAAAGAGCCATTTGGAGTCCTGGCTATTCTAGACCACATTAGCAGGCATCACAATCTACACCACCAAATCTTCAAACACACGTTATAATACGGTAGCCATGTTTAATTATGATGATGCCTTCAAATTGTATTTCCAAGGAGTTCAAACACATTACTGCTTCTTATAATTTTTAATCTAATATACATGATAGGCATAATGGGAGTTACAAAGAAGACAAATAATTTAATCTTCATGTTATTAACAGGGTCCGTAATAAATTGATGTTTATGGTCATAGGGTCATAGCGTTTCTCAGATGGCTTCAACCACCAAGTCCTCTTTTGGGCCTTCTAGCAAGCAACATTTTTTTTCCCAAGCAGGTTGGTGACCCCAGCCTTCCCTTCTATTACCCGTCAAAAGGGGCCTGGGTGCATACCTTTAACCCTAAATAGGACTGAGGGATGCCTGGGTGGCTCAGATGGTTGAGCATGTGCCTTCGGCTCAGGTCATGATCTCCAGGTGCTGGGATCGGGCCCCAGGTCAGCTCCCGGCTCAGCGGGGAGTCTGCTTCTCCCTTTCCCTCTGCCTCTCCCCCTGCTCATGCTCTCTCTCTGTATCTCTCTGTCTCAAATGAATAAATAAAATCTTTAAAAATAAATAAATAAGTAGGACTGAGATTAGGCCTAGATCCCTCAACATACCCAGTATAGATCTACATGGGCCAAGTAAGATGATTGAAAACAAATTCTTATGTGCTCACAAACAGAACTCCCCATTTGCAAAGACCAAGCACCCCAATGTATCCAAAAAATGCTGCCAGACTGTTCAAGAACCCAGACCAAGAGGGATGAGAGACATCTTGCAGAGAAACCTTCCCTATTCTGGACTTGATCAACAGATACGGGAAGAGAAATATGGAGCAAGAAAGGGACAGGGAGCACAAAAGGGGGGGGGTTATTTTGTGTTTCCCTTTGCTTTCCTTTGCTTTTGGGTAAAAAAGATGTACTGGACCTAAATATGTCTTAATGAGGCAGGTCAGTATTTACGGTCCTTCAAACCCCATTTAACCTTTCTGTGTCTCATCTGTTAAGCATGCTGGCCAAGATCACATACCAAATCACTGACACAGTCATCATGAGGCCCCAAGTGCCTTGTTCCCAGTTTCATATTTTAAATAAGCCAAGTGACAAAATAGAGGGAAAAACTGGGTCAGAGAAACAAACTTGGCCTAAAAAAAAAAAAAAAAAATCTGCATTTCAAAATAAAGGCAATTACACAAAGACGTGACACTTCTCATCTAAACAGAAAAATAACCTAGAGCCTTAACGTCTTTCTTTTCCAACGGGATATACAGAGGCACTTTTAAGGACAAGAGCAAAATGATGGACCTACCATCACTGTCAATTCTTTTATCTGATGAGGCTTTATTTCTTATAAAATTTTAGTGGAGTTAGGGAAACAAGTTAAAGAATTGGCTAATATCACACACCTATAAAGATTCCAGTTTAAAAAAAGATGGGGTTTTTTGGTATCTATTTTGTTGGTATCTGTTCTTTAGATTCCTGGTCATCTAGACTGTTTTGAACCAATTTCTTGTTTCCTTAACTTTAAATTCCTAGATTTGTACTCCAACTTTGATAGCTGCCTCTAATCCCATAAATCATGGTGCCCCGTTCATAATTTTTTAATCTTGGCTTTCTGGTCCAGATATCAATTCTGCTGGCTCCTTTGTGTCTCTGTCTGTCTCTCTGTCTCTGTCTCTCTCTCTCACACACACACACACACACACACACACACACACACACACACACACAAAGGGGAAACTGCAGCAGGTCAGGCAGCTTTCCAGTGCTTTCCATCAGGCACCTGGGGAATATGGAAGAGGCCCAATTTTTCTTACTCCTGGGACTCAAGCACTGTGAGGAAAAATGCAGTAATGGGACCAAGTAGTTTTACAAACTAAAGCCAAGGCAAAGTTGCTACAGTGATTAGGAGTGTGCCTACTAGACTCTGCTTCTCCACCTGTGTTGGCTCCCCCCAAATTCAGGGCACTCCAGCAAAATTTCCAGGTTTTCTCCTAAAACTGTAGCTGTTCAGAGACCCCAGGACTCACAACGGGCCTGGGACAGGGGAGGAGAGGACCGGACAGATGAATTTTCTCAGGTCCTCCTTTAACCAAAATAATTCTTCATCAACTAGAGATCCCCTCTGGGGAACTACACAGCATGCCAGAATATGGAGAATGCGGGCATGCTGCCAATAAACCTCTAACCCTAGAGTTCACTGGCTGGGAATGGCCAAGTACTCCAGAAAAAGGGAGGGGCCTGCATCTGGACCATCAAGACTCTGCCTGCCACTCCCCAGCTGTGACCCACCCCAACAACTCCAGGCCAGGAACCTGAGTACTGGTCTCCCACCCACAACTCCGGGGTATGGCCCAAGAGACAGGTTGGGGAGCTTGCCTTCTGCTTCAAGCACACCACAGAAACTTGTCAGGCACACGGCTGACCCTGAAGGGCTGGATTCCTGCCTCTCTAAGCACTTATTCGGGGTTACCCATGGCCACCATTCCTATTGTTCTCAAATCAATTTATGTTTGCTCACAACACCCAGAACATGGACTCTTGGCTCCCTACCGCAATGTCAACATTCTTATTTAGTCCCCTTCAGTTTTAGTGAGATTTGGATGATCTCATCTAGTTTTTTATTTGGCCTGTTTGTTTGTTCTTCCAAAGTTGAAATTGGGTTATTTTATTTTGATTATGAGCAGCCAATAGAAAATATATAGAGATGAAACAAATTATGATCCTACCACCCAGATGATGCCCTCTTCTGACTCAGCTAAGAATTTCCTGATCGAGCCCTGAGGAATCCTACCCACCCAAGCTATACCAGCCTCTGATATTCCCTTGCAATTAGATTTGGTCCATTAGACACAAAATGAAAGGATCCAGAACTTTGATCATGAACAGAGGGAGAATATTTGGAAAAGTCTCTCTCCTTGTGTGCTGGCCACAAGATATATAGGTGAGGCCATCATCCTTATCAGCATTTAAGGCCGAAAGCCATGTTGGACACGTGCAGCAGATACCTGTGATATGAAAGCAAATGACTTCAGACCACTGAGCTGGATCCCCTCAATCCTCCCAAGAGCAAGCACATTCAGGCATCAATTTGAGACCCTTTAGCACTCTTTGGGAGATAGAGTTGTATGCATACACACTCACATACACATACACACACACACAAACACACACACGCTAGATATTCACATGTAAAGTGATTTATATTATGCAACTCATTTTAGATTGCCCGATTTTTTTTATAATTTCTCCTCCTTCTGATTTGAATCTAAAACCTTCAAATAGATGTTTTGATTTTTCTAGAAGCAAGCATTTGTCTATCACAAAATATTTAAAGTTCAAACTTCTGCAACTTTTTTCTTTTAAAGAACATGACTACTTTTAGTGTACCAAGCCTATAATCAACTTTAAGTGGCTTTCATTATTATCCCACCATGTACTCAAATCTTAAAAAGTTGAATTTGAAAGCTCTCGTGTTTCTAGAGTAAGGGAAGAACTCCACCTTATGGTGATATTTTGAAGTACACCAAAGAAAATGCCACTAAGCTCTCTGAACCCAATTTTCTGTCCGCTCTTTGACTCCACCTACAAGATTTTTAGAATTCTTCTAGAAATTTCTAGGGGAAAGGAATAAAAAAATGCCGACCACATCCTCCAACAAACAGTAAATCCTCTTCCACAATATGCTCAAAGTGCCAAAATGGCCAGGACTGAGTTAAGGTTAAGCAAAACCTTTCACTTGGTTATTGGACAGGGTACTAGGTAAGAAGCTACATGTAAATCAGTAAAACACTGGAACCTTTTTTACTCGATACCAAATAATAATAATAACAATAATAATAATAATAATAGCTAATGATTACTGAGTACTTATTGTGTGTCAGGTTATATGCCATATATATATACTAATTTAATACTCACACAACCTTTATATAAGGTAGACACTATTATTAACTCTATTTTATGGATGAAGAAACTGAAGCCTAGAGAAGTTACATAAATTGGTTAAGGCTACATAGCTAATAAGTGCTATTAAGAGCCAGGTACTTGAAGCTCACTAGCCCAGACTCTAAACCATTGTGCCATACTGCCCCTCCCTATAACTCAAATTTGGTATGATCTCTCTCAAAATAAACAACTTGAAGCCATGGTCTTGTCCACATTCTGTGCCAAAATTGGCAAAGGTAGGACAAAACCCCTGATTCGATTTCTATTCCTCCCATGATCATCACAGATTTAGAATCATTTGGCTTACGTCCCATGTTCTTTCTCTATTGTGGCAAGGATTGTTTGTGATTTTGAGTATAAAGTCTTGTAGCAGAGTGCTATAGATTGAATGTTTGTGTCCCTCCAAAATTCATATGTTGAAACCTAATCTCCTCTATGATGGTATTAGGTGGTGGGGCCTTTGGAAGGTGCTTAGGTCATGAGGGTGGAACCCTCATGAATGGGACTAATGCCCCTCTAAGACACCCAAGAGGGCTCTCTTGCTCCCACACCTCCATGTGAGGACACAGCCAGAAATTAGCCTTCTATGAACTAGGAAGCGGGCTCTCAGCAGACTGAATCTACTCGCACCTTGATCTTAGACTTTCTGCCTCCAGAACTGTGAGAAATAAATGTTTGTTGTTTGTGTCACCCAGTCTTTGGTACTTTTTTTTTTTAATATTTTATTTATTTATTTATTTATCAGAGAGAGAGAGAGAGAGCACAAGCAGGGGGAGCAGCAGCAGAGGGAGAAGCAGGCTCCCTGCTGCGCAAGGAGCCCGATGCGGACTTGATCCCAGGACCCTGCGATCATGACCCGAGCTGAAGGCAGATACTCAATCCACTGAGTCACCCAGGCGTCCCCAGTCTTTGGTATTTCTACAATAGCAGCATGAATGGACTAAGACACTGAGAGTCTAGATTGTGTGTCCCTTCACCATTTATCTTGTACCTTTTCCTACTCCCCATCTCAGACCCCTCAAACATCATTCATTTAAAACCATGTTGAGGGACACCTGGGTGGCTCAGTTGTTAAGCATCTGCCTTCGGCTCAGGTCATGATCCCGGGATCCTGGGATCAAGCCCAGCATGGGGCTCCCTGCTCCGTGGGAAGCCTGCTTCTCCCTCTCCCACTCCCCCTGCTTGTGTTCCCTCTCTCACTGTGTCTCTCTGTCAAATAAATAAATAAAATCTTAAAAAATAAAAATAAAACCATGTTGAAAATTACGCATTTCTAAAAAATCCATCAATATTAATTCAATTCAAATCAGGATTTTTCCTAAAGCATTTATTTCTAATACAAAATCGGTCTCCTGTGCTATATTTTTTTTAATTTGGTAAAATCTATATGCTTGGTGTTTGTTTTCAATTTGAACAAGCACTAGTTTTTGTTTGTTTTAAAATAAACTTTATTGGGGCGCCTGGGTGGCTCAGTCAGTTAAGCATCTGCCTTGGGCTCAGGTCATAATCCCGGGGTCCTTGGGATCAGCCTGCATTGGGCTCCCTGCTCAGCAGGGAGTCTGCTTCTTCCTCTCCCTCTGCCCCCCTCCCTGCTTGTGCTCTCTTTCAAATAAATAAATAAAATCTTTAAAAAAAATAAAAATAAAATAAATAAAATAAAATAAGCTTTATTAAGGAGGGCACTTGATGGAATGAGCACTGGGTGTGATGTGCAACTGATGAATCACTAAATTCTACCCCTGAAACTGGTAATACAGTATATGTTAACTAAATTGAATTTAAATACAAAATTAAAAAAAAAAAAAAAAACCTTTATTTTGGAATAATTTTAGATTAACAGAAAAGTTGCAAAGATGATAGAGAGTTCCTGGTTCCTGTATGCCCCTCAGCCAGTTGCCCTAATGTTACTATCTTACATTAGTATGACCCAGTACTATGGTACATTACTACTAATTAAACCACAGATTTTAGGTGGATTTTATCAGTTTTTCCATGAATGTTCTATTTATTGCTCCAGGATCCATCCCCAAATATCACTGCATTTAGCATAATGCCATTTTCACACCTACCAAAAATGACTAATTCCTTAATCTCATCAAATACCCAGTCATTACCCCCATTTCCTTGGTTGGCAGATACGTCTTGTAAGTTTCTTGGAGTCTGTAACAGTTCTGCCTCCTTCTTTGTGTTTTCCTGCCACTTATTTATGGAAGGAACTGGATCATTTGTCCTGGAGACCATTCCACACTTTGGGTTGGGCTGACTGCATCCCCCACGGTGTTGGTTTAGGATGCTCCTCTGTCCTCCATATTTCCTGTAGAGAGGTATCTAGATCTAGCATGGGGGTTGGTGAAATTTTTCTCTAAAGATCCAGATAATAGATATTCTAGGCTTTGCAGGTCATATGGTTCCAACTCTGCCACTGTGAGGCAAAAGCAGCCATTGACGATAGGTAAACAAGTGGGTGTGGCTGGGTCTCAATGAAACTTTATTTACAAAATCAGGTAAAGGGCTGGATTTGGCTGGGAGACCATAGTTTGATGATCCCTGATCTAGAGGATCAATCAGATTGGGTTTTAGTGGTTTTGTTTTATTTTTTAAGAATAATTCTTTGACAGGGCTGGGTATCTCCTGTGGCTTCATCGGGTGGCCTGTCACATCTGGTTGTCTCTTTTAGTGATGTTGCATTTGTAGGGGTTCTGCTGTTACCAGCTTGATCCATCCATCATGAAGGTCCCCATTGGTGGACTGTATTTCAACCTTCCTCTCTCTTCTGTGGTCGGGGGCACTTGTGCAGTGCATGCCTTGAACAACCACACATGAGCACCTCTGTCCAACATTTGTTATTCCCTTGGCGTCTTTGGTTTCAAACAGCACATAAAATAGTAGCCCTAAAGGTTCTTAGAGTGCCACAAACTACTACTTGGTAAAGAAAAAGTTTCCAGGGGGTGCCTGGCTGGCTCAGTTAGTGGAGAGTGAGACTTGATCTTGGGATTGTGAGTTCCGGCCCCCCGTTATGTATAGAGATTACTTAAAAATAAAATCTTAGGGGCACCTGGGTGGCTCAGTCGGTTAAGCATCCAACTCGATTTCGGCTCAGGTCATGATATCAAGGTCATGAGATCAAGCCCCATGTGGGGCTCTGCGCTCAGTGCAGAGTCTGCTTGAAATTCTCTCTCCCTCTCCCTCTGCGCCTCCCCCAGCTCATGTTTGCTCTATCTAAACAAACAAATAAATAAAATCTTTTTAAAAATAAATAAAATAAAATCCTAAAAAAAAAAGGAAAAAGTTTTCAGATTTCTTGAGGAAACACAGATTCTGGATTCCTCTGGATCAGAGGTGTACAGACTGCAGGGTTTTTTTTCCCAAAGATTTGTTTATTTAAGAGAGAGAGAGAGTGAGAGCGAGTGGAGGGAGGGGCGGAGGGAGAGAATCTTCAAGCAAACTCCCTGCCGAGTGCTGAGCAGGGAGCCTGGAGTGGGGCTTATCCATGAGATCATGACCTCAGCCAAAACTAAGAGTTGGACACCCAACAGACTGAGCCACCCAGCTGCCTCCAAGTTGCAGTTTTCACTTTCCACAAAAATGAATTCCTTGCTAACTTTTAAAATCTGGAAGATTTTATGTAAAAATCTGGTTTTTCCAGTCCTCTTGGAAAATGAAGGAATCTGGCTGCTTTGGACCAGGTGTGTCAAGAACTGACTGGAACTCAGAGTGACTGCCCCCTTTACATTAGGCACACACTAAGGAATGGTGGGGATTGCAGCATCCTGCAAAGGCACATGCCCTGTCATTTACCACTTGAGTGCCTGTGAGCTTCTCTGGCCACTTTAAAATGAGTTGCTAGTGTTTTGGTATTCAATACATTTACTTCACCTACCCCTCTCCAAGTTGTCCCATTCCCCTCCCCACTTATATCTCCCACACCCCCAACATTCATTGGTTTCTTGTATGTCTTTCCAGAGCTACTTCATTACAAACACATGAAGGGTGCAGCAAGCACTAGTTTTGATGGAAAATCTGAAATGGTATTTTCTAGTACTTCCAAAGCTATTACCAAAGTCATATTCCATTAAGAGGAAACCCCTTTCTTATTCATTCATCTAACAAAAATTTATTGACCTTTTAACTACTCCTAGGCTCTGGGGACACAGTAATGAAAAAGCCAAATATGGTCCCTGGCCCAATGGAATTTACGGTTGGAATATTATTCAAAATAGAAGAGAGAGAAGATGACTGACCCAGGGATGCCTTCTAGATATAATTTTTATAAACAGTGTGCTACCTTCAAAGAAGAGTTACCAGCATGCACGTTCTCTAGCTAGATGACAAAAAAGTATATTTATAATCTTTGTAATGCCATCAACAGAAAGTAAAACCTATGAATATTCCAATGGAGGAAAACAGGATCATGTTCTATATTCAAAAATTACCAGATGACATTTTTCTTAGCCTGCCAAAACAAGGGAATTAGAGAGGTCTAGGGCTGCTCTGGAGGCCACCCTGCCATGGGCATCTTGCCTTTGGAATCTGGAATTCCTTGCTAAGCTAGAGGCAATCTGGAAGTAGCTCAGCCTGACCCAGATTTCTCGAGAACCTTGGGTAAATTCCTCCTTGCTTTTTTATGCCTGTGATCCTTGGGCACCACCCAAATTGCAAATGCTGGCTGGCCATCAACAATCCAACAATTTCCTCAAAGCCATTCCACCCTTCCTCCCTTCTTTATCCATTCCTTGCCACTTTTCTCTCTCCCATTTTCACTGCATAGTCTGGAACTCTTAGTCCATGATAAACAAAGTCTACTCCTATGGCTGCCACTTGTTCCCTGAAGACTCACTCCACTTCCTGCTGCTAATTGAAAGCAGGCTCTCTTCTCTACAATACTATGTCCCATAGAGTCATCTCAAGGCAATTCTTTCTACTAGAGTTTGCATATTGGGCTGGAGTGAGGGTAGGGAAAACTGTATTACCGTTCTCCTTACTCCAACCCCGCCCCCCCCCCCCCCCCCACACACACACCGCATTTTCTAAACCAGCGGCTGGCAAACATTTACTTTAAAGTACCAGATAGGAAATATTTTAGGCATTGTGGGACATACTGGCTCTGTTGCAACTACTTGACTCTACTGTTGTAGCTTGAAAGCAGCCATAGACAATATGCAAACAAATGGGCATGGCTGTGTTCCAATAAAACTTTATTTACAAAAACAGGCAGCTAGACTGGATTTGACCCAAGAGAAGTTTGCTGACCTGTACTATAAACTATTAATCTTTCCAGCTCCTATAAAACAAAACAAATCCCTTCTTACTTGAAAAATCACATTAACTATATACCCCATCTTACCTCTCCCTTGCTCCTGTCGTGTACTCACCTCCCGGTCCAGCCATGTTTATTAAGGATCTTGGCATCCGGCTCATAGGTCACTTCTAGTCCCACCATCATCCTGGATGATTCCTAAATCCATAAGGATAATCAATGTAACACCACAGCCTCACAGTGCCTTGACTTCCTCAATTCCAATGACTTTCACCCCCATTCCATGTCAATAACCTACTCCTTTGGGAAATATTACACCTTTGATACCTTCACATGAATATCCCATGCAGAACACAATTCTTATCCTACAGACTTTCCAACACTTTACTCCCCAATAAATCTGCTCTTTGACCTGAGAACCCCTCCATTTTCTCCCAGTTAGTTGGCCCCCACCTGGCCTCACTTTCCTCCTCCCCAGTCTGAACACACCATGGTCAATCACTACTCTCTCTTGCTGCTTCCTCAATCACCTTGAGCTGCCTTCTTCTCACTGTTCTTTTGCTATCAACACCATACCGCACTCCCCAGTCAATTCAATCACCAAATTTCTCTGATCCTTTAGCCAAATGGCTGAACGTACTTGGAGAATACTATCCCACTGTATGAATGTGAGACACAGAAACTTGTGATTTTAAATCTTATCTGGTCCCTCACTACCTCTAGTCTATTTTTTTCAATGGTTTTTGTTTAACTCCCCTATCATATTAACCTTAGACAAGACAACATAATGCTATAAAGAGATTGCAAATAAATAAATAATCTAAAAGAGAGAGAGAGATTGCAGGCTTAAAAACCAAACAGCGTTGGGTCTGAAATCTGTTCCACTTATTAGATGTATGGTCTTGAGCAGGTTATCTAACATCCTATTACATCAGTTTTTTCATGAGAAAAATGGAAATAATTCCTACTTTATATATTAAATAAGATTACATATGTAAAACAATTAGCACAGTGCCTTACACCCAGCAAGTGCTCAATAAATGATAGCTATTAATACAAGCTCATATTCAGCAGGTGACTATACCTACTTCGCCAAGACCATTAAGTGTTTCTTAGTCCAAGTTCCCCAGAAAGCAGAGCAATGGTTGATGTGCTATTTGGTTGAATCATACGAAATTGCTGACATTCAACTGTTTGACATACAGAAATCAAAGGCTTCAGCCTCATCTGTTATTAGGGAGTGCAATCCCAGGAAAGCAGTGGGGAGAGACAGTGGGAAACGAAAGAATAAGAGAGTCAATACGAAGGTGCATTGGTATCACACTTGAGGTCATGGGGTACCATTTTTTGAAAGATCATAAATACATGACTTGCATCTCTGATCAGTCGACAAGGAGGATGGAAAGAGAATTTAACAGCTAGCTCTTGTCTTTTATTAGCCAAAGCTTTGCACCGCTGGGTCAGGTTAACTCCTCTACACTGTGCATGGAGTCTCGGCACCCACAGGAAAGCACCAGGGCGTGTGATGAGAAGCTGGCAGATTGCACTGGTCTAAGTCCATCAGAGCCTACTCAGAGAAGGGGCTGGGACACACAAGCAATAGGCCAAAGACCACTGAGACAAATAAGGCCAAGAGGATCTGAACTGGTAAGAGGTGGCTGATAGAACATATGAATTCCCTCAATTTTTTTTTACTCTGCACTTTCCTATAACTGTAATTCACTCTTCCTTTTGGTCAGAGGAAGGGATATCCCTCCACTCATTTAGGCCTAAAGCCAACTCCCACCTATGCTCTCAATCTCGATCCCTCCCACCTCCAGGATCTTTTACTTTAACTTCTCCCACTTTCCTGATCCTTTCCTCTCTACCTTTGTACCATCTTAGGGCTCTCCTTAAAATATACTTCCTTTACTTCACACAGGCTTCTACTTCCTTTTCTCTTTCCTTTCTTTCTCAGAAGAATATCTTAAATGAATAATCCAAAGTTACTATCTCTACTTTCTCACCTCGGAACCATATGAACCGATCTCATCACTGTCTTATAACACCTTTGCTGAGGTCACCAACGACCTCCATTTGACCATATCCCTTAGACATAATTTTGGCTCTATCTATCTTGGTTTCACTGCAGCATTTGGTCCTGTTGACCCCTCCATTCTTACTGAGATTCTTGGTTCAGTTACCATGCCACCATTATTTGTTGCTTCTCCTAATTCTTTGGCTGGTCTCTTTCCTCTCAGCCTCTATCTGATCCTTAAGAGTCAGTGTTCCCAAGAATTCTTTCCTCAGCCTCCTTCTCCTCTTACCCCACACACGCTCCCAGGAGGTTATCATCTAGTCCCCGGATTTCAAGTATCACTATGTGCTGATGACTTCCAAAGTTGTATCTCCAGCCAGAGCTCTCCCTGCACACTCATCTTGTAAATGCCCACCAAGCAGCTGGATATATCCACCAAAGCAAGATGCATCCAGCTGCTTGATGGGCACCTCAAACAGGCACCTCAAATTCAACATATTACCACCGGAACTCATTATATTCCCAACCACCTCCACCTTAATCTTGTGCACAAAATTAATCTGCAGATAATGCCTGCTATCCTCATTACACTTTGCATTTTATTCAACGATTAATGCTTAGGCACCTACTCTATGCCATATAGCGTTCCAGATACTTGCTCTGATCTCTTTGGCTCGCCATATGCCAGCACTTGCTATTTGTTCCTGGACCCTTCATTTGAGCTACTCTGCCAGGGGCACCTGGGTGGCTCAGTCATTAAGCATCTGCCTTTGGCTCAGGTCATGATCCCAGGGTCCTGGGATCGAGCCCCACATCTGGCTCCCTGCTCAGCGGGGAGTCTGCTTCTCCCTCTCCCTCTGCCTGCTCATGTTCTCTCTCTTTCAAATAAATAAATAAAATCTTCAAAAAGATAAAATAAAATAAATTCCTCTATCAGTGAAGGATTTGGGCACTGGGAAAAGAATTTTTCATAGAAAAAACCCTGGACCCCTGGAACCACTAAGGTCAGCTGAAGTATCTGCGCCAGGGTAGGGCTCTAGTCCAAAGGGCCATACCCTCCACACCACCCAGCTCAGGGCATAAGGGAACATGCAGTGGGGGATGGAGAGGATGATAAGGAGTAGCCATCTGCTCAGTGTGGCTCCTTTAACAAGCTATACCTATTCCTACCAGGAAGTACCAGGGACTACATAAAATATGTAGCCAATAACTTCTACCACACTTCGTTCAAAGATTAAATCCTGAATTTTCCAGCCTAACACACACCTTCCATCCCATTCTCTCTCTTAAGTCTTCCAGCCACAGACTTTAGTCTTTGTCCATACTACGTCCTGAAGTGGATACAGAGAGTTGAATCCCAGGTCATGGTTTTGGCACTTTTGAGTTAAAACTCTGTTACGGGGCACCTGGGTGGCTCAGTCGGTTAAGTGTCTGCCTTTGGCTCAGGTCATGATCCTGGGGTCCTGGGATTGAGCCCCTGCGTCGGGCTCCCTGCTCAGCGGGGAGCCTCTGCCCTTCCCCACTGCTCGTGCTTTCCCACTCTCTCTCAAGCTGTCTCCCTCTCTCAAATAAATAAATAAAATCTTAAAAAAAAAAAAAAACAGCCCTGTTACTGGTTCCAACAGTGTTCTGACCTAGCTGTCCTGGCTCAATGGCTGACACTCAAAAACAAATGAGTAGGGGCACCTGGGTGGCTCAGTCGTTAAGCGTCTGCCTTCAGCTCGGGTCCTGATCCCGGAGTCCTGGGATTGAGCCCTGCATGGGGCTCCCTGCTCAGCGGAGAGCCTGCTTCTCCCTCTCTCACTCCCCCTGCTTGTGTTCCCTCTCTCGCTGTGTCTCTGTCAAATAAATAAATAAAATCTTAAAAAAAAAAAAGTGAGTGAAATGGGTGGTTAGGCAAGATTACGAAGGGCCTTGAACATCAGATTGTGAACCATGGACTTAAACTAGTAGGAAGTAGGCAGTCTGAAGTTTCTAAGCAAAAAAGCAAGAAGATGAAAACAAAAGCCATGTTTTAGAATCTGGTACGAAGAAATAGTAGTGAAGCCTGAGGAGGAAGACTGAATGCACGGAAATCTATTAGAAAGCTATTTCTGGAATCCAGAAATGAGGTAATCAGCCCAGCCAAGGCAACCACACCTGCCTCATCTCTTCACTCCTAATCCCTTGTCCAACAGACTCTAAATGAGGATCCACAGCCAGCATGGGAGGACAGATGGCTATATTTGGAATAAGTTCAGAACATCATAATGACCATAATGATTGACATCACTACAGGTCACTCTTTTGATGGTTTAAATTTTTAAAAAGAGGTCCTTTGCCAATTCAACATAAATGTCTGAAGTGTCCCCTTCACTTTGAGCACTAAAATTTCAGGCTATTTACTAGGGCGCTGCCAAGAACAGGATGACTAGCTCCTACATTGTCCATGCCTAACTTTGCAAATTGTCCCTCATTAGGCTCTCATTTTATAATTGAAAAAATTTTTTTTAATTCTCTAAAGGCTCACACAGCTTTCATAGTTAACAGCCCTGAAACAGAGGTGTTAATTATACCTCTAGATCTGACAACAACTAATATGAAAATGTTTGTAATAACATTTAGCCAGTCAACTAGAGCTTTATTTGCTCATTTAAGGAAAGAGATTTTACTCATTTGTTCCTATATATAACTGACTTCTCATTTGATTCCTACCACCAATGGTCCAGGTCTACTGTAATCAAAGTATAAAATGTGGGGATGGAAAGAGTGGTACACAGTCTTATAGCCAAGGATTATAAGCTTTTATTTTAATAGTTACTAGGAAACAAGTGTGATAAACTAATAAGACTACGAAGCTAATTAGAATTAGGAAAGAAATATCCATAATTCACTAAAACAAAATATCCTGTACTCGTGAGAATATTTAATAAAAGTATTGGAATATATTTTTTTCCTCAGCTGTAATGTATCTACCATACATAGTATCTAAAAATCTCAAAGATATTTTACATTATTCACAATAAATTGGCATGAGATTCAGTTTAATAACACCATCTGACTAGGAATAGAAAGAATTTCAATTTAAATTTCAAGAAATAAGATAGGCTGGCATATTTTCCTTAATCATTACACTGTAAAACAGAGCAATGCTGTGCCCAATCCAACAAGACAGGATCATAATCAAATGCCATTTAAAATAAAGAGTCATGGGGACACCTGGGTGCCTCAGTCATTAAGCGTCTGCCTTCCGCTCAGGTCATGATCCCAGGGTCCTGGGATCAAGCCCCGCATTGGGCTCCCTGCTCAGCAGGAAGCCTGTTTCTCCGTCTCCCACTCCCCCTGCTTGTGTTCCCTCTCTCACTGTGTCTCTCTCTGTCAAATAAATAAATAAAATCTTAAAAAATTAAAAAAAAAATAAAGAGTCATGGGGCATCTGGGTGGCTCAGTTGGTTAACCGACTACCTTCGGCTCAGGTCATGATCCCAGGGTCCTGGAATAGAGTCCCGCATCGGGCTCCCCCTGCTCTGTGGGTAGCCTGCTTCTCCCTCCCCCTGCTTGTGCTCTCTCTGTCAAATAAATAAATAAAATCTTTTAAAAAATAAATAAATAAAATAAAATAAAGAGTTATGGTGCTTGCTTTGGCAGCACGCATCCTAAGATTGGAACGACACAGAGAAGACTAGCATGGCCCCTGCACAAGGATGATGCGCAAATTCACGAAGCGTTCCATATTTTAAAAATAAATAAATAAATAAAATAAAGAGTTATGAAAATGGAGTATTTTTATTGTTTAATACTAAGTCTTGGATGGTCAGAAAATCATTTGAATTATTAAAAAATTCAAAAGTAAATCAAAATCCAAGGCAAGACCTATGATTTTTCTGTCCATGCTAATGCATGTTGTTAACTATTTTAAACCTTATTCTTCTTAAATGTAAGGGAAGACACATCTCTGAACATTGAGCCCTAGTGTGTCAGTTTCCAAACAGTTTTCTGATATTGCGTCAATATTGGCTGCATACACTTTTATCCTGCCTCTAAGAGGTCAGTGGTATAGTATGGTCTAAGGTTTTCAACGTTGTTTCCAGAGCTTAAAATTTTCAGGTCAACCAGCAGATCTAACAAGTGTCTGAGTCTCATGGGAGGCAACCTTTTTTCATGTTGCTTGTGCCCATGCTTGTAGAAAAGGAACTCTTATTCCTTTGACTTTCATTTTGGGGTTTATAAAATGAAGTCAAAGTAAGAGGTGATATCAGCATGGACAGAGATATAGAGTGAGATTTCAACATCAGCCCCTCATTAGGAGCAAAATCTTCCAGATTGGGCTAATCTGGAGAGGAGGTAATCACTTGATATGGAGTATTTTCTGGGTCACCAGAAAGGTCCCTCACTTTAAAAAAATTCTCCCTGGAAACCAACCTCCAGGACTCTTTAGAGATTCCTTACTTTGCTTTAAGTCATTGCATTTCTAGAAAGTAAAAGGCAAATACCTCTTGGAGAAATAGTACATTAGCTGTAATCAGTAGAAACTAGATTCTTTTGAACATGAAGGGATATGGGTGAAAATGAATATTTGATACAGATATGACTTCCTGAAGAGCATGGGCGAGTTTGGGATCATGCAGAGCTTTTAAGAAAGCTACATGACAGGGGCGCCTGGTGGCTCAGTCGGTGAAGCGTCTGCCTTCAGCTCAGGTCATGATCCCAGGGTCCTGGGATGGAGCCCCACATCGGGCTCTCTGCTCAGTGGGGAGTCTGCTTCTCCCTCTCCTTCTGCCACTCCCCCTATTTGTGCTCTTTCTCGCTCACTCTCTCTCTCTCAAATAAATAAATAAAATCTTTAAAAAAAAAAAGAAAGCTACATGACAGCATAAGAGCATTGGGCGACTAGACCAAAGGGCATCTCGTGGGAGGAGATGAGGCCACACGCTAGTTTCACAATTTTGCCAAAGGCCATCCTGCTTCCAGACATACAAAACAGAAAAAATACTGCCTAATTGTAACAATTCTACACACCTTTCCTAAAGATATTCTTGGTATTGGAATAATTTTTATCTTTAGCTCAGTAAGACTAGTCAAGATTAAAATGTAAAAACAAATGGGGCGCCTGTCTGGCTCAGTCAGTAGAGCATGCGACTCGTGATCTCAGGGTTATGAATTTGAGCCCCACGTTCAATGTAGAGATTTCTTGAAAATAAAATCTTAAAAATAAAATGTAAAAACAAATGAAATCATGAGTATCAGAAGAAAATGTGGCTGAATACTTTTTATATTCTTGAGTGGAAAAGGTCTTTCTAAACATGATGCAAAGCACAAAGCCATAACATAAAAGACTGATAAATATGACCACCCAGAAATAAACAAACAAAAGTAAAGGACTCGGGTCATGATCCCACGGTCCTGAGATGGAGTCCCATATCAGGCTCCTTGCTCAGCGGGGAGCCTGCTTCTCCCTCTACCTGCCACTCCCCCTGCTCATGCTCTTTCTCTCTCTGACAAATAAATAAAATCTTTATTTAAAAAAAAGAAAACTGAAATGCTAAGAAAGAACAGCATCATGTAATATTCTCCAATAAAACCAACAAGGCATAAAAAGTATAGAAGACAGAAGTGGGAACAAACAGAAAACATTAACAAATATGGTAAATGTTAATCCAACTGCACTTTAAAGGTCAGTGGTCTAAATACACCAATTAAAAGGCGAAGATTGTCAAAAGGGATCAAAAAACAAGACCCAACTATATGTTGTCTGCAAGAAATCCACTTTAAATATAAAGATACATATAGATTAGAAGTAAAGGAATAGAGAAAGATACACTATATATATGCAAATAATCACATGAAAAGATGCTCAATATCATTTATCATTAGGTAATTGCAAATTAAAACAACGAGATTCCACTACACACCTATTAGAATGACCAAAATCCAAAACAATGACAACACCAAATGCTGGTGAGGATGTGGAGCACAGGAATTCTCATGCATTGCTGGTGGGACTGCAAAATGCCAAAGCCACTTTGGAAAACACTTCTGCAGTTTCTTATAAAACTAAACATACTCAGGGCCCCTGGGTGGCTTGGTAAGTTAAGCGTCTGCCTTCGGCTCGGATCATGATCCTGGGGTCCTGGGATCGGGCCCCGCGTCAGGCTCCCTGCTCAGCGTGGAGGTGCTTCTCCCTCTCCCTCTGCCTTCTGCTCCCCCTGCTTGTGCTCTCTTTTCCTCTCTCTCTTTCTCTCCCTCTCTGTCAAATAAATAAATAAAATATTAAAAAAAAAACTAAACATATTCGTACCATGCAAACGAACAGTTGTACTCTTTGGTATTCACCCAAATGAGTTGAAAACTTATACCCACACAAAAACCTGCACACAGATGTTTATAGCACTTTTGTTCATAATTGCTAAAATGTGGGGTCCCTGGGTGGCTTAGTCCGTTAAGCATCTGACTTTGGCTCAGGTCATGATCTCAGGGTCCTGGGATTGAGCCCTGCATTGGGCTTCCTGCTCAGTGGGGAGCCTGCTTCTCCCTCTCCCTCTGCCCCTCCCCCCTGCTCATGCTCACACGCGCTCTCTCTCAAATAAATAAAGTCTTTAAAAAATAATAATTGCCAAAACGTGTAAGCAACCATGATATCCTTCACTGGGTGAATGGATAACTAAACAGTGATACATCCAGACAATGGAATACTATTCACCACTTTTCTTTTTTTAAGATTTTATTTATTTATTTGAGAGGGAAAGAGAGCACAGGAGTGGGGACAGGGGCAGAGGGAGAGGAAGAAGACTTCCTGCTGAGCAGGGATCCTGACCTGGGGCTCAATTCCAGGACCCTGAGACCATGACCCGAGCCAAAGGCAGACGCTTAACCAACTGAGCCACCCAGGTGCCCCTATTCACCACTTTTAAAAAACGAGCTATCAAGCCATAAAAAGACACCAAGGAAACTTAAATTACTAAGTGAAAGAAGTTAATCTGAAAAGGCTATATAGTGTATGTTTCCAACTATGTGACATTCTGAAAGGCAAAACTATGGGGACAGTAAAAAGATCACGGATTGCCAGAGGTTAGGGAGGAGGGTGGGAGGAATAGGCAGAGCACAGAGAATTGTTAGGGTAGTGAAACTAGTGTGATACTCTAAGTGTGGGTACATGTCATTACACTTCTGTCCAAAACCCACAGGGTATACAACACCTAGAGTGAACCCTAATGTAAACTAGAAACTGGATGATTATAATGTGTCAATGTAGGCTCATCAATTCTAACACATGTGCCACTCTGCTGTGGGATGTTGACCATGGGGGAGGCTGTGCACGCGTGGAGAACAGTTCAAATAACAATATAGGGAAAATATTAAATGAATAAAGTGCGTGCAGATCCTTGTGGCGGTGATCAAAATGACAAGACCAGTGCATAACTTATTGACTTTATTAGAAAAAGTATATTTAAGTACACATCATTAAATGTGAAGGGATAGGGGCGCCTGGGTGGCTCAGTCGTTAAGCGTCTGCCTTCGGCTCGGGTCATGATCCCAGGGTCCTGGGATCGAGCCCCGCATCGGGCTCCCTGCTCAGCGGGAAGCCTGCTTCTCCCTCTCTGATTCCCCTTGCTTGTGTTCCCTCTCTCGCTATGTCTCTCTCTGTCAAATAAATAAATAAAATCTTTAAAAAAAAAAAATAAATAAATGTGAAGGGATAAACAGATAAAAATACAATATATAGCTTCTCAACCAGCAGAAGAAATAAAGGGAACATAGAAAGCTTTATTAATCCACCCGAAGGTTGGAGAGCAGGGGTGGGGTGGGGAGGGGAAGAAGCAAGGAAAAATGGTTGATAAGTGCAATGAAAACTAAGGGAAAAGATGTGAGCCGCAGAAATACATACATACATATATATATATATATATATAATGACACAATTCACATGAAATTCAAAAAGGCCCAGAGGACAAAGCTACCTAATGTTTATGGGTACCTAAATGATAAACACAAAATTTGTGACAGCAGTTATCTATGGAAAGAAAGGAGAATGAGATGAAGGAAGAATATACAGAGTATCTGAACTCTGAACATGTTCATTTCTATTTTCTAAATCTTTTTTTTTATTTTTTTCATTTTATTATGTTATGTTAATCACCATACATCACATCATTAGTTTTTGATGTAGTGTTCCATGATTCATTGTTTGCATATAACACCCAGTGCTCCATTCAGTACGTGCCCTCTTTAATACCCATCACCAGGCTAACCCATCCCCCCCCAGAACCCTCAGTTTGTTTCCCAGAGTCTATAGTCACTCATGGTTCGTCTCCCCCTCCGATTTCGCCCCCTTCATTTTTCCCTTCCTGCTAGCTTCTTTTTTTTTTTTTTAAACATATAATGTATTATTTGTTTCAGAGGTACAGGTCTGGTCAGAGGGAGAAGGAGAGAGAGAAGCAGACTCCGGGCTGAGTGGGGAGCCTGACAAAGGGCTCAATCCCACGACCCCAAGATCACAACCGGACACTCTTCATGAAATATAGAGGGGCGCCTGGGTGGCTCAGTCCATTGAGTGTCCCGCTCTTGATTTCTGGCTCAGGTTGTGATCTTGGGGTCGTGGGATCGAGCCCTTTGTCAGGCTCCCCACTCAGCAGGGAGTCTGCTTCTCTCCTTTTCCCTCTGACCTTCCCCCCGCTTGCTCTCTCTCACTAAAATGTATAAATAAATCTTAAAAAAAAAAAAAAGATTTAATGAAGATAGGTGGTGGGTACCCAGGCATTCATTATTTTACTTGCCATTCTTGTCTCTCTGTATGAAATAATTCCTATTTTAAAAAATAAGTTAAAGAAGAAGAACGAGGCATAAAAAGTCATGTATATGTACATATTTTATATGAATAGTTAAAATAACATAGATGTTAGGATAAGCATACAAAAAATACACACTTAACTCTTAAGACTGCCTCTAGAGGATTGCATTGCAACCTACTTTCACTGTTATATATTGTAATTTTTTATTTTGTTTTACAGTGAGCATGCATTACTATGGTAAGCAGTAAAAATAATTTTTTTTAAGAAGAAGGGACAATAAAAAAGAAATCAAGGTAGTCTGAACACAACTTTAGTTTTCTTTAGGAAAACTCAAAGTAACAACAGTTAAGACAAAAGAAAACAAAAAACCTTCTGGAGAAATGCTATTTCCAAGCAAACGCCCTCTGAATTTATTGTTCTGCTACATTATGTCAAAATGCTGAGAGAAGCGATAAACAGATCAGTGCAAAATGTAGATATTTTCTTATATTCTCGCTCAGCATTTCCATTATTGCAAGGGGCAAATATGAAAGAATAAAATGTTATAATTTTGATTAAAGGGATGCCTATGTTATCCTATGGCAGCTGGTCTTGAAGATTAGGTCATTCTCAGGCTGTAATTGGATAATGCTGGCCTTGTTGATTTGAAGTAGAAGGCTAATCTCGGCAGTTTACAGTGACAAGGAAACTGTTAAGATTGCTGGCACGGTAACAGGAAAAGAAAAAAACAAAATGTAATGAGAGAGTGGCAGGTATCATTCATTGTACATTGGGTTTCAAGTATGTTTATATTCCATACATACAAATATTGTATATTTGCAAGTATGAAAATCTTAGCATAGATCATGAACATATTGTATCATGAATGCAATAACATGCATTTTGTGTATGAGGGCTAATTTTAACCAGAAATCATAGTTCTGAGATGTAAACTTGGAGCCGTGTGAGCATATCTTGAACAGAAACATATCACACATAACAGAGATATAGGATAATGACACTCTTTCAGGATTATGTGGCAGCATCATTATGAACATATTTTATAAAATGTACCCATGAGTTAGTTCATTATCTTTAATGGAAAAGGAGAATTGCCATAATCATAATTCATAATCCTATTGCTGAGATGGAAATAAGTCATATGGTAGCTATTGGAAGAGAAAACTAAAAGGAAAAAAGGTATTTGAATCAAACAATGCAATGTCATATACGTAGGTTTTCCAACACAGGTAGCGTAGTTCTCATTAAATTTTGCTAAGCGTAATGGGCAAATTTTAAAAGATAATTTTATATCAGCATTTCCAAAAAATGGATATGGAAATTTCCCCAAATGGGGCTCCCAAAAAGACAGGACAGAAAAAGGTCCACATGTACCTCTAAATTACCTGGAGGAAAAGTAGTCTCTGCCAACATGCTTCACCTTCTGCAGAAACTACCTTCAAGTTAAAAAGTGCTGTGAAATTTAGCAGCATTTGTTAAAAATTTTAAATGTTTATAACCTTTGAATATAGTCTTTTGACTTCTAGGAAATTATTTTACAGAATCCCATAAGAGCACAAAGATGAATGCATAAGGATATTCACTGCAGTATTGTTCGTCGTTTTTTGCAATAACTAAAATGTTGATAGCGATCCAAACGTTCGTCAATAAGGAGATATTTAAATAAATCATGGTATATGCACACAACAAAATGCAATATATATATATATATATATATATATATATAACACATATATTTTTTTTAATGACACAGATTCATCAGTACCATCATGGGGAAAGATACACATGCTATATTTTTTTTTTAAGATTTTATTTATTTATTTGACAGAGAGAAAAAACAAGCAGGGGGAGTAGCAGAGGGAGAGGGAGAACAGACTCTCCACTGAGCACGGAGTCTGATGTGGGGCTCAATCCCAGGACCCTGAGATCATGACCTGAACTGAAGGCAGATCCCTAACTGACTGAGCCACCCAAGTGCCCTATACATGCTATATTAAGTGAAAAAATACACTGTAAAATGCTATCTTGAATATAATTGCATATTCATTGTTGGTATCTGTAGGTAAGGAAGAAAGATTAGGGAAATAAGCTGTATACTGTTGACAGTGGAGGCTATGGAAGATTCACTTTTCAGTTTATGTATTTCTGTAGCACTTGAATCTTATACAATGTACATATATTAATTTTGTAACCAGAAAAATAATTGAAAAATAATTTTTTAAGAGACTGAGATTTTATACACACACACATACATACACACAAACTAGCTTGAGCATTTTGACTTAGTCAAATTAATCAAAAATATATGTAGAAACATGGGACACCTGGGTGGCTCAGTCAGTTAAGCATCTGACTTTTGATCTCAGCTCAGGTCTTGATCTCAGGGTTATGAGTTCAAAGCCCTGCGTTAAAAAAAAAAAAATGTGTGTGTGTGTGTGTGTGTGTGTGTCTATAAACAGACCAGGCCATACAAGCTTGATTTTTTTTTTTCTCTTTAAGGTGGTGTTATGAACTAGGGCACCTGGGCTGGCTCAGTTGGTGGAGCATGAAACTCTTAATCTTGGGGTT